>NC_068391.1:12783442-13396776 GCF_023724105.1 Carassius gibelio
CGTATTATTGCTGACATAATTCTGCAAGAAATATGTCGACTATGAAAAATATCAGTTTGATAAAATATATAATTATGTACAAACTAAACTTTATTTTTATGATTTTTACTATTGTTTTAACTACAGCTACTACTTGTACTACTTGTAGTAATATTAATAATAAATCTAGGAGAGGCCATTCAAGACATATTTCAAACTTTACTCTCGCACACACTATCAAGCTCTCTCTCCTACACTTCTATACTGTCTCTCACACACACTACCAAACTCATTCACACATGAACACTGTGACCACTGTGTATTTACTGTGTACTGAACACTGATCCAGTGGTGGCGCTGCTTCACCACACAGATTTAAAGCTGCAGTAGGTAACTTTTGTAAAAATATATATTTTACATATTTGTAAAACCTGTCATTATGTCCTGACAGTAGAATATGAGACAGATAATCTGTGAAAAAATCAAGCTCCTCTGGCTCCTCCCAGTGGTCATATTGCCATTTGCAGGAACTCCATCGCTCCCGGTAAGAAACAAACAATCAGAGCTGCGGTCCATAACTTTGTTTGTGTTCAAAATGTAGAAAAATGTATATAATAAGCAAGTAAACCATGAATCCATTTACCACACCGTGTTTTTAGCTTGTCCTGAATCACTAGGGTACACCTATAATAAGTGTTTATATTCGGACTATTTTAGATTGCTGTGGGGGTACGACGGTGGAGTAACACAGTACCTTTGTGATTCTTCATAGACATGAACAGAGAGAAGTACACTCTAAAAAACGCTGGGTTGTTTTTTCAACCCAACTGCTGGGTTGAGGCCGTTGGATAGGACTTTGGGATGTTTTAACCCAAGTTTGGGTTGAAAATAACTATCTTTTTTAACCCAGCGGGGGTGGGTTGAGGACGCGGACGTGAAGGAGAGCACGCACGTCACGTCAAAATCGTACGTCTCCAGTGCGAGCAGCCGCCATTTTCTCAGCGTGATAGAAGCGAGAAGCGAGTGAAAGACTATGGTAAGTAACGTTAAATATTCAAAATGTAAAGTTATCTTTTATTGTTTACCCGGTTGTATGAAAGGCGGAAGGTTTTATGAAAGGCGGAAACAAAGGAGCTTAACGTTATATCTAACGTTATATAAAAAAAACGGACGCGGTTTTCGCCTCGGACACGGAGGTCTTAACTGCCTCATGTAACGTTACTGAACGGAGGATGTACTTTTAATATAACGTCTGTGAATGTATTTTGTCATATTTACATACGATTTTACATTATCTGTTCTCTTTGAGGCGTTAACAGACGGTTATGGTCACGGTTACGCTCATGTGAATTTGTCTTTTTTTTTTCGCGGTTAAACTGAATGTATGTTTGTCTCCTAAAGGAAACGGCATTGTGTAGTAAAGACTAGCATAATTATTTTGAGGCTGTTGAAGTGGTAACTGTTAAAAGTATGTTTTACATGTAATGTTTCAGACTTGTCCAGCTCCTGTCTTCATTGTCCTCGAGCTGAGAGTTAAAGACACAGAAGCTGTTTGTGTGAGGAGTCACAGACCTGTGTGAGGATGAGGAGGAGGTGTTCTTCTGAAGAGAGGGACAGACGGGTTAAGGAGAGTAAACTTCAGAATAACATCAAGTTATCTTTATTTTTACTAAGACTAAAATAATGTGTGTGTTTTTTTTAGATGTTGAAATCCAGAGACAAGATAACTTCATTCTTTTGAGACTGATGTAAGTTAAATTATTATTACTTTTTTTTGTGAAAATTTATGTTTCTGTTGTGTCCTGCCTGTTAACTTCACATTTTGATGCAAAAACAGTGTGATTTTATATATGTATGTATGTATATGTTAATATTTTATTGAAACCATTGATGCCCCTCTTTGCAGAACTCAAACTAACTGGAGTTAAGGACACAGAAGTCTGCTTGTGTGAGGAGGAGGTTTTCTCAGCTTCTTCTGAAGAGAGGGAAAGATCGTTTAAGGCAAGTAAACTTCATAATTTCATGTTATCAGTTGTTGTTTTTTTACTAAGAGTAAAATAATGTTTGTTTTTTGTTTTTGTAGATGTTAAAAGCAAGAGACATGGGAGATCATCATTCCCTTGAGATTTTATGCAAGTTATTTTTAGAAAATAAATTTTTCTGTTGTCTCCTGCCAGTTTACTTCACATTTTGATGCAACAACAGTGTGATTACGTGCTCATTTCATTAAGACCATTGATGTCTGTGTTTTTCATTGCAGAACTCAAACCAACTTTGGAGTTGTCTGATTTGGAGAGTCATTATTCTTGGTCTGCGCTCTTAGAGGTAAAGTTCACACAAAAAATCATTTACTTGCCCTCAAGTCATTCCAAACCTATAAGACTTTTGTCTGTCTTTACAACATAAATTAATATATTTTTAGTTTTCTCATAATATTTGTTAATCTATTTATAGTTTAGATAATCAGTATTTTCAAGCTTCATAAATATAGAGTTATTGTAGAAGTAAATTCTGATATTTATATATGAATACATCTTAAATTATATGATAGCAAAATAAAATACTGGTCTCCCAGACCAGCAATGGAGAACACAAAAAGAGAATATTAAATATATTCATATGTTTTCCAAAAAATGAGCAGAGTTTGTATGAGTCTGGAAAAACATGGGGAGAGTAAATTATGAACATTTTAATTATTTGGTGAACTAACGGTTTGAAGAGCAGCCCTCCATGTACGTGAATATTATGAGGTATGTGAATGTCATGTCTGTTTTAATGTTTCAGTAAAGAAGCTTTCTGAAAGCAATATTTATTCAAACAATATCGCATGTCCTCACACTAGTGCTGCCATTATAGCATCCTGGAGCGCTGTGGTGGACTGAGACATTAAACAACCGCACAAAGTGTTGAAACTTTAAAACAGATTATTTACCTATCCTTACGGATGTGAATACACCTCTACCTGAAAATCGATAGTTTAATTAAATGTTTAATTTTTTCAAATGTATTTCTCTTAGGCCACTGATGAAGAACAGGCGGTGACTGGATGAATGCTGATCAGAGAGGAGAATCTTCTTTCCCCTATACTGATGCAGCGGTGGTTTTAAAGGAGGACGCTGCCCTGGATGATGTAGAAGATGTCAGATGCTGTGCTGATGGGGTTTCTTCATGACTACATCAGTTATGCTAAAGAGATCATGAAAATTGACCGTGATGCATGATCTGTATTCATGGACAATGAAACAAACTGTAAGTGTATAATTTGTTAAAAAAAAAAAAAGTTAAATGCTTTTTCTGTGTTGTTTAGTAGAAAAGTTTACACTCTGTCATTCATACACCTGCTCACATTCTTTCACACACACACACACACACACACACACACACATGCGTCTGTTAAATGTTATAATATCAAAGTTAATTTTGTGATTTATTTGTGTACTGTCATGCCAGAATAGTTGGAAAAAAACCTAACTAATTGTAAATTTATTGTATGTGTTTTCGTATATTTTTATACAATATATACAATTGAACAAAGTCCAATTTGATCTTAAGTTATATTCATCAAATGTTCAATGCTTTGTTTATGAACTCTGTAGCTGTTGTTGCCATCCTTTTCTGCATTTCTTCTAACATGTTACTTTTTGACTTTTCTCTTGTTTTTAATAAATATTTTCCTTTTGATAATTATTATTTGTGTGTAAAAGTGATATTTAAAATGAACAACATTTGTAGGTTTAATGCCTAGCTCAATTTGGGTTAATTTTAACGTAGAAATGCATTGTTTCCCCACATGGCTACACTGCGAGTTTATTTTCTGCCAGCAGGAGGCGCTAAGAGCGGGAGAGGTAGGTTTCTCCGGTAACGGCTGCAGAGCGGTGCTGAGCTCACAAACGCTGCACATGCGAAATGATATCGAACATTTTCTAAATGTAGTAGTTTTCCTTCTGAAATACAGTGATAAAAAACACCCGCTCTGGTTTTTGAAACCCTGCAATATAGTCATTTTAAACCATAAAAAAGGCAAATATGATAACCCAATCCCTTTTTGACCCAGCGCTGGGTTGTCAAAATAACCCAAATTGGGTTGTTTTCAACCCAGCAGTTTTTAGAGTGTAGTTCCGGCTACGATGTTCTTCCGCAAGACGCAAGCAGTTCTGTTTTATTAACCGCTAGAGTGTCAAAAGTTACCGACTGCAGCTTTAACTGCGCTCAGCTAAATAAAATAGGCTGGGAGTGGATTCATATTTTTTAAATAGAGGTTGCACAGAAGAAAGCCCTGCCCTGTACAGTTTAAGGATCGGTACTGCTATGGCAGCAGAGAACTATTATTAAATAGCAGAGAACAGCTGACACATCTCAGGGCCAGGTTTGGTTGACAAATCAGCGGAAAGGGGCATTCATTGTCCCAAAAATCATTGTCAGTTGTTTTGGGGTATATTATGTTGAGTCTTTGTTTGTATTGTTTTAGTATTTCACAGAATTTTTTTTTTTTTTTAATCTCTGTGTTTCTGGTTTGACAAACTTCTTAGGTGTTTAAATTGTGAATTGCCAGGCAGTCTTGATCAAACCAATTTCGACTGTTTAGGTTTATGCGAATGTGTTATCCAGAAAGTAATTTAAGAACAGTTGTATGTTATGGCTATTTGCTTCTTTCTGGTACTCAGATTTACCAGGCATTCACAACAAAACCTGCTACTAAATTGCTACTCAAAACTAGCCCAAAACTGGCAAGTGTTAAAGGAGCGGATCTGGCAACACTATTACTCCTCTGTGCTGTTTTCAGCCCATCTGTATGGTTCTCTGATATGGTACAGCTTACTGAGCTATGAGGTGAGAACAATTGTTAATCAGGACAATTTACTGTTAATATATTTGCTCTCCTTGTGTGTCTGTGAAATCTGGCTGTAATCCTGTTCTTGTGTTCATGTCAGATTAGCACATTTCCCAGGGCCTGGAAGTGGCTTGTCTTTTTTCTACAGTATAATGTCTAGAGCATATCTTCACTGTAGAAGGGTATATATGACATAAAGGAACGTCTTTTTGTGTTAGAAGTAGTTCCTTATAGAGTTTAAGCCAGATATGGTATTTGCCCATTTTAACTGTGTGTCGATGCAGTTGTCGAATTTAGAGTTGAACAAAAAAGTTCAAAGCATAAATTCAGGGATAAGCTGCGAGTCTCATTTGTACCGCTAGATGTCAGTGATCAACCAGTGTTTTTATTTTGTCCTGAATCTGCTAATTTGGGTTTGCCATGCAGTGTTATCTGTCTAGAAATCAATAATTCATTCATGTTTTCAAAGCATTCTTCATCACATATTTATAAATGTTAATAGTTTAGATTTACAAAAATCTGCAGTGTTTTTCTGCCTAGAAGTACTGTTAATTCAAAGCATTGTGGATAGTGGAAAATATTGATGAATATGTGAAAGCGGTATGAAAGAATGGTTCTTCAGAACTTCAGTGGCTGATTTCGAAGTCATCATGAGAAATAGGGTATAAAAGATGTCAAAACTGTACAATTAATATTTTAAAACATTACTTGTGTTGTCATTATTATTTTAAAACACATATTCACAAAACCAGAAACAGGTTACAGAGTTACAATAAAAAAAAAAAAAAAATGCATTCATATAGACTAGAGCTCCAAAGACTGGGAGAAAAAGTCAAAGAGCATCTCAGTGTGCTTTTCCTCATATTCCCGTGCTCTCTGGTCTGTTTCTCCTCAGTTTCAGGCTTGAAACAGACCTTTTGTTGAGGAGAGACATGAAGTGACTTTGCTGTAGGCAGGTGTTTCCACTAATAGTTTCACAAAGAGTTTCCTTGGATCTGACAAGGC
Source organism: Carassius gibelio (assembly GCF_023724105.1). Lineage (NCBI taxonomy): Eukaryota > Metazoa > Chordata > Actinopteri > Cypriniformes > Cyprinidae > Carassius > Carassius gibelio. The sequence continues at coordinate 12,789,258 of NC_068391.1, forward strand.
ATTTAAGACCTCCTCACGGTGCTCTGCTGCCTCAAGTAGACCTGCCGCTTAAACGGTTAGCATGGAAATGGCCCGGGATATCAGAGTGGCAGTCTAGAGCATTTGCCATTCTGTCTTTAAGTCAAAAGGGATAGATAGAATGATAGATAGATAGATAGATAGATAGATAGATAGATAGATAGATAGATCATATAACCTCTTTTACAACGTTTGCTGATCTAGTTTGCTTGACAACAGACAGTGAATGAGAAGACTATCTCTTCATCTTTTAGGACATCTTAAGTCATGCCTGTGCTAAGAGGCTTTTGTGCTTTGGCAGAAGGAACGTCCCATAGCGGAGTGGCCCACTCATCTGTCATGCCAGCTCCTCTAGACTCTGGCTGATGTTAACACACTTTGATGTCAACATACATTCTGATTGACATTCCTTCTCCAGAGTTTCAATTACAACATTAGAAAGCATTTGGCAGATCACAAAATGACAACAACTGACAGTCTGGAGCCCCGATGACGCGCTGCTAAACAATTGTCCTTGCTATGGAAGCTGTGCAAGGTCCATTTTAATATAGTGTAATAGAGCTGTAAAGCTGAAATCCCTCTGGTCTCAGTATTTGCCCCTGGGGTAAACAATCCAACTGTGCTTTTCTGATTTAACTGCATTATTTTATTTCAATGTATGTCCTTTCTTTCCTTTTTTGTTCTGTTTTCTCTCTCTCTCTCTCTCTCTTTTCTGTGACTAGTGATTTAAAAAAAACATATCACATATAAACTCCAAAAAATACTCAGTATGTGTTTGTGTGTGTGTGTGTGAGTGTGTATAAATATATATATATATATATATATATATATATATATATATATATATATATATATGTATATGTATTACACCTCAATATTTTATATTACCCTTTATGTTTTATTGTTTACAAATAATTATTTTTTTAAATATTGCATATGAATGCTATATGGATATCTTTTCTTGCCCCTTGTATAATCTATCAGTGAGGTCTTTCTATTATTATTATTATTATTACAACAACAAAGTATATTTCTTTTAAAAATATATATAAATAAATGTTAAGAGACCGAAGGGATATGTGGCTTATTTTCCAAACAAATTGATGATGTAAACCCACTAAATAGTGTGCAAGTCACAGAAAGGAGTTTGAATTATATATACACAAGCTTGTTTGCATGAAAGCTTTGAGCATGAGCCCTGCTGAAGCATCAGCGCTTAAATCTGAAAATCTCATTAGAGGCCAGTCCAAACCAATGAAGGGCTCCTTTTATCAGAAGGTCACAAGATGCCGCTCGGTGAGACCGATGCTTCGCACAAATCTCGCTGACAACTTCTTTTAAATCTCTGAGTGTATGATGACGCATTTCCATAAAACATTTCCATAAAATTCCCAGGACTCCTTCATGAAACACCTTTCTTATGATCTGTAAACCTGACGCTTGTGGTACCATATAGTGTGTGTGTATATATATATATATATATATATATATAGTTAATGGCTCATCTTTGATCTCTGATCTCATTAGTATTGAAATTATTGTATGAAACGTCTCATGCTCACCAAAGCTGCGTTTATTTGATAAAAAGTACAGTACAAACGATAATAGTATAAATGACTATTAAAAAAGAAGAGTTTTACATTGTCGCAAAATATTTTGAATTCAAGTAAAAGCTGCTCTTTTGAACTTTTGAAACTTTTTACTGCCACTTTTGATCAATTGAATGCATCCCTGCTAAATAAAATATATTTTTTATAAATATAAATAAATAAACATGTATAGATCAAAAATGAATGTATGAATACATACAGTACATTTTCTAAAGAGATGACAATGCACGATACGTATAATGTTTTACCTTTGTTTCCTGTATGAATCACTAGTGCTTAAACTGCTATTTAATGTAATTTATTCAAATGCGTGCTTTTCAAAGGATTCATATTACACCGTATGGAGTTAATTTGCTTGTGACGTTGAAAAGCTGACCAGCTCCAGATGTGACCAGTCTCTCTTTCAAAAAACACCTTGAGTAAGTTAGCCTGTTAGCCACAAATGTGATATTATGAGTTCATCATCTGCATGCCATATCACTTCACCAAGGGCATTTGAGAGTTTGAGCAGAGCTGGCAGAGTCTTAAAAGGCCTGGTAACCTGGACAACCAGCCAGGAATTTAAACAACCGTTGGGAAACACTAAAATCCTTCCATTACTGGAAGTCTCTTTTAGAGCGAATACACCACTGGGACCAACACACACTCGATGGGGAGTTTGAGTAATCTGTGAAGCATTATATCAGCGACTAGTCAAAATCCTAGAAAATAAAATATAGTAATTAAGCAAGGAATTGTTAGTACTTGATAGTAATTACAATATGTACAGGGGAGACCGAAGTAGGCTTTTTGTTATATGTAATATCTGTATTTTTATTTATTTTATTTAAATTTTGTATTTTATTTACATTTTTTTGTGGCTACATACGAAAGTTTTAGGACCTACAATGAACCCTAACTGTAGTTTCATACACAGTTTGTTTATTTACATATTTTAGCAAACGTTTAGAGTACATTTTATACTATATATCAGATTATACAGAGTATTTGCTGAATCAGATAATTATCAGTATCTATCTTGTCAAGTAACCTAACCACAAATTATAAACCAGAAGAAAGAAGTGTTTATTTTTTCTAGCTCTTTTTTTTTGTTTTGTTTTTTGTTCTGTAATTCCTTTATATTTGTAGACAGAAACTTACGTCACCTCGGGAGGATGATGTTTATCTATAGATAGAGATCTCATCCATTTCATTTATTTCTAACTTGTTAAACTCACTTTTCCAACTCACCCCTCCAGCCGTTATCAAAGGCAAATGAGAAATGCCTCCCAATCAAGTTGCATTCTATCTTAACACAGTTGTATAAACGCAGGTGTATAAATTTCCTGCCAGTGAATGAGAGAGCTATAAATACAATCCAGGATAATTATCATTGGTTCAGGAGGTTTTCAGAAGTGTGAGGCTTTGGCTAATCTGTGCACGGGGAGGTTAGACAAGCTGTAGACCCAGGTGTTTCTGTGTGTAGCATCTGCTCTGTGGCAGACATCCAGAGCCACACACTCTCTTTGTCAGTATATTCTTGGGAACCGAGATACATGTCTTGTTCTTGTTACTTCCGTTTATCCATTCCGTCTGTTCTTGACGTTAGAAATCTTACCAGTACCATAGTGGCAAAACATACATTGCAGCAATGTAACCCATCCTCAAATGAATTAATCTGAGTCTGTTTTTTTGTTGTTGTTGTTGTTGTTGTTTTTTTTAGTGAATCAAAAATATAGTCTTATTATAGTATTTTATTAATACTGATTTAAATTATAAAACTTTTTTGTTTGTTTGTTGTGTAGTATTTAAGGACAGTTACTGCATTGCATTATAAATCAATGTTTTAACTTCATTATTGCAAAAGAAAGAAAGAAAGAAAGAAAGAAAGAAAGAAAGAAAGAAAGAGGTTCAATGATGACATTAATATTGAGTGAACTATTCCTTTAAGAATCCTCAATCATTAAAAGGAATTCTTTCATTGCTCATTCTAACCTGTCTGCTCCTTTCGATACGTTCCTCTCTGTCCTATTAGAGCTGTGATAACAGCCAGACTGTGGCTGACAACTCTCTGTTTCGGCTGGCTCAGACTCTGTCTCTGCCCTCTTTAGCTCTTCTGACCACATGCACGCCTGACACGCTGGGAGCTCATGACAGATGAAATTATGGAGGGCCAGACAGTGACAGTGCCTGCGTCTTGGCAGACTGGATGAACAGGTGGATAAGACCAGCGCTAGCAGACCCATCTGTGTACAGGATTGGCCAAGGGCACACCTACGTACATCACGTGCAGGAATGTGACTGAGGCATCGTGTTCAAGTGACTTAATCTATTTGTGACAAATACATGGAAATAGTAAACATGGAGCTGTGAAAAGACATGGGCAACCACTGGTTCTTTTAAAGCAAATCCTGATATTTTGGGCGGCTTATAGATCTATTTCATTAGCATCATAAGAGCTGAATCGTTTATTATTTATTCAAAACAAGCCCAATTGGAAAATGGTGAAATTAATGCAAAATTATGTGACATATTGCGTTTGTTCGTTTTGCAACACTTTTAAGGTGAAATGTCCAGTGAGTGGTGCTAAAACTGAGTTCAGTTTTATCCAGAACACATGAACATTAATCTGGCGATGTTGTATTACCTTGGTTGTTGTATGTAAACCCCATTCTAAACCTTACCAATAGTGTACCAAAAGCAAAAATGGGATACAAAATATTTTTTTTAAGCAAACATATAGTTTTAGCTAGTTTCTACAAGACTTTGAGGTCTTTTATCAAAATGTGGTTTTCAAAGGACTCGTCCCTAAGTGCTCTGCATCACAAGGGACTCTTTTCACATTTCCAGCGTTCTCAGAAATGAACGTTGTTAGCCTCTTAATCATAGGTCTCCAACCCTGCTTCTGGGGACCCACTGTCCTGCCGAGTTCATCTCCAGCCCTAATCAAACACACCTGAATCAGCTTATCAAGATCTTCAGGATCACTTGAAAAGTCACAGACCAGGTGTGCTGAAACAGGTTAGAAATAAACTTTGCAGGACAGTGGATCCCCAGGAGCAGGGCTGAAGACCTATGCTCTAAATGGTGAACAGAAACTACAATAAATATTATTTTTGTGTTTCTATTTGCTCCAGTATCAAAAGAAAAATATTATAATAGCATTTCTATGACTATAAAAGAGCACTAGCTGAGTCATTGTATATATATATATATATATATATATATATATATATACATAAACACTCACCCAATTAACGCCAGGGTAATATAACACAAAGTATAGTGTTTAAAATGTGCATAATAATAATAATGTAAATATAAAAACTAGATAATTTTTTTTTATTATTGTTTATTTATTTGCGTGTACTCTGGAGTCACATTTTTCTAATGAGCCAGTATGGGTTATTTCAAACCCAGAAATAAGGATGGATTTATATCAACTTAAAGGAACACTACTGTCAGCAAGTTTTCATTTTCCAGGACAAATATTGAGATTACACTCATTTTATTAAATTTCATAAACATAGCACAATCCAACTTCATATTACAGTTTGAACAGAAAATTGTAAGAGGTTTAAGACTTACCTTCTACAAAAGCTCCTCTTATGCCCTAGTATTCTACTACTGTATTTAAGACGCTCCACTCGGATCGAGAGCTTCACATCAAATGGATTCAGTGAATCTTGATACCTCTTAATTTAGGTGTGTAAACCCGCAGTGCTTACACTTCACCGTAGTGCATTAAGCAATTTATTCCCTTGCACTGCGCTGGACTTCACTGAGCCTGTACGCTACAATATCACATGACACCTACAGTTACTTTAAAATAATTTTTTGTTGCTGATGGGGTCCGCCTGCGTCCTGTCTCCAGCCTGGCCCAAAGGGATTCAAGGGGTGTGGGGTTAGAGCTTCAGCCCCTCTCTCTTTCTCTCCCCTTGAACCGAGACTGTAGGCACGACACTGTCAGCTCCCATTACTTAATTGGAGTTGAAATGCAGCTGTCCTGTGTTTCTGCCTGGATGGCGTGCCTCGCTCAGCATCACACAGATGCTGCATGTTACAGACTTTAAAGGTGTCCCACAGGACGAGAAGGAGTTACGGCCACTGACAACGCACCGACGGACATGGCAACAGCATTTGATGTAAACACTGAAGCTGCACAAAACTCTCTTATGCAACGTGAAATGTTTATGCAAGCGAAGAGTTACAATGTTCTTTATCATGCAGCTGTCTTTTAAAATATGTGGAGGAGAATAACAACCACACCCCAGTGTCACAATCCTATCAACCGCACGTTGTGTCATTGGTTCATCATAGGAATGAGCAGTAGTTGGAATTTGAAAGACTGTATCTGAACTCTGTAAATCTGAAATATGAAGTTAGTTTTGTTACATTGTCTGTTCTCAGCATGCAGCACCACAAAAATAACTCTTATTTAGTTTCACCACAAGTAGGAAGTGATCAGTGTTCATTTTGAGCTAAGATGCAGCTTAGACAATGATCAGTTTTCTTTTTTCCCCTGGTGAAAGTCCCCACATTGTTGTAGGGGAAAGCTAAACTGGCTTCATTGGGTACTGATAACTTGATTATCAGTATTAGTAAAGCGTATTTAAATGATTAATAAGACATTAAAAATAAATATACAAATATGTGCTGTATTAAAATTACATCATATTTTTGAATATATTTTTATTACAAAAGAAGTACAAGAGGTACATTTTTTATATGGGAGGTCCTTTAAATGTTGTCCTATTAAGGTAAGTCCTGGAGTCAAAAGGGTTAAGAACCACTGGTTTATTCAGGTGAAAAAATTACCACCCAAATTAGTGGAAGACTCTGCTTTGCACTGAATATAAGTGACATCCACTCTTCAAGAGGATTTTATAATGTTCTTTTAAGAACTGAAGCCTTTGACCATGGACCATTTAGGCTGCATGAAGCCTGAATCAGTTTTAATCATTTTTGGCAAAAATCTGAACTCATTAATATTTATGTTTATGAGCACATCCTTTTTTTAGCATAGTAGGTGGAAATATGTGAGCCTGGATCACAAAACAATAGCCAATAGCCAAAACATTGTATGGGTCAAAATTATAGATTTTTCTTTTATGCCAAAAATCATTAGGATATTAAGTTAAAGCCACAGTCGGTAACTTTTGAGGCTCTAGTGGTTAATAAACAGAACTGCTTGCGTCTTGCGGAAGAACATCGTAGCCGGATCTACTTCTCTCTATTTATGTCTATTAAGAATCACAAAGGTACTGTGTTACTCCGCCGTGGTACCCCCGAAGTAATCTAAAATAGTCCAAATATAAACACTTATTATAGGTGTACTCTAGTGATTCAGGACAGGCTAAAAACACAGTTTGGAAAATGGATTCATGGTGTGCTCGCTTATTATATACATTTTGAGCACAAAAAAAGTTACGGAGCTCAGCTCTGATTGGTTGTTTCTCACCAGGAGCGGTGTATTCCTGTAAATGACAATAGGACCACTGGGAGGAGCCAGAGGAGCTTGATTTTTTCACAGATTATCCGTCTCATATTCTACTGTCAGGACATATGACAGGTTTAACAAATATATAAAAAATTCATTTTTACAAAGGTTAGCTACTGCAGCTTTAAGATCATGTTCCATATGAAGATATTTTGTAAATTTCCTACCATAAATATATCAAAACTGTATTCTTTTATTAGTAACATGGATTGCTAAGAATTCATTTGGACATTTTCAAAGGCGATTTTCTCAGTATTTAGATTTTTTTGCAGCCTCAAATTCCTGTGTTTCAAATAGTTGTATCACTGCCAAATATAGTCTGCTCCTAATAATCCATACATTAGTGGAAAGATTATTTATTCAGCTTTCAGATGTATAAAGTTTTCAGATATATAAATCTCAATTTTGAAAAATTGACACTTAAGACTGGTTTGGAAGTGTGCTAACACAGAATTCAAAGGAATTCTGCTGGACTGGTATAAGAGGAAAATTAGGACCTGCACAGCTAAATACAGAAAGGCATGGTTTCAAATACTTTGGTATTTACTGAATATATAGTGTTATTACGCAAATAATTTTTCTTTGGAAATGAATGCGCTGGTGTTCATTCTCAATATAAAAGAGGGTGATCTGAGATTACGCAGAGATTCATGTTTAATTTGTGTTTATTCTAGTGTAGAATGCATTTAATTTATACTTTGGTCTACAATTAACCAGACTGTTTCATCAGACATGACGACTAATGAGTCTGTCAGTTGCCTGAGGTTTTCCAGTAAACCATGAGTAATGTCCTTAAGAATACCAAAGTTAATGAAGATTCCAGTATAGTTTTCACATGAGGCTCTTTAAAAAACTCCAAAACTCTTTTGACAGATCAAACCTGTGCTGCCTCCCAGGATATCAAGTACATCTTCACACACAAAACTGCTCTCCTGTGTTCAGCAGCCAGGGGTTGTGGTGAGTGTGTGAAGATGTCGGAATGTCTGCCTGAATGCTCACAAGCCACGCAAAGCCAAGGGGAATTCATTCATTTCCCCTGAGCTCACCACACTGTTCACCTTACACAGCACCATCTGCCTCTCCTCTCTCAACAAACAGCTTTCACTGCTCGGTTTCTTTGTTTGTGGTGCAAAAAGAAATCGCATTAAAAGTCTTAAGGTTGAAAAGGTGAAACTGAACCAAATCTAATACTAGTTTTTAACATGGACTGTAATTTTTATTTATTTTATTTTTTTTACTGACTTTACAAAATGCTACAGTAAAAACCTGTGAATTGGTTAACAGTAAGTTCCCAGAATATGTCAGGTAATTGTACAGTAAAATCCTTTTAGATAATAAAAACAGCAAGTTTTTGTGTAATTCACAGTGAAAACCATAAAATGAAAGCCGTATTTCCTGTATGACACATCACATTTGATGGAATAACTGATGGAAAATATTGTAAATAATAGTTGTTCTCTGCATACTTAGAGTTTTATGTCACATCTGATGCTCTTAAATTAATGTTTATTGCATTATTTTAATCCTATGTATGTTATGATGGTGTGTTTTATTTGACAATGTGTACTCTCTATGTATTTCTTTCTTTTATTTCTTATTTTCTTTTACTTTTTTGGTAATTTACAGTATTAAACTTTTCATTTTACTGTTTGTTTTGTAAATATGCTTATATCTTTTTTGTATATATCTTTCCTTATTATTCTGGCAAGCACAGCTCCATGGGTATTTTTATTTTTATGACAGGATTTATTTGTTTATGTATTTTTACAGTATAGTAAGACGTATTAAAAATCTATTTATATAAGGATATGTTCTAATAACCTCTAGGATAATGTAATTCTAAATCAGATTATTATTGCTGAACACGGATGTTGACTGATAATGGAGCTCCAACGGGTCCTGCGCTTTGGACTATATACTGATCTAATTTAACTGTTTTTTAAGAAGAAAAAAAAAAGTTAATAATTTAGTTTTTGGAATTTGCAACAAGGAGTAGGCCTAGTAAGTAGAGACTGTGTGGAAATAAATACGTAATACAATAAATGTCCATATGATTCTTATAATCTTGTTTCTTTTTTTTTCTGTAAATGTAATTTTTGTTTATTAATTTGTATTATTTATTTATATTGTGACATCAGATGTGAGTGGTCTTGACTGGCAGGGCTGGACTGGGACAAAAAATCAGCCCTGGACTTCATCCAGACCGGCCCACCATGCATGTAAACATGAGCGCACACACACACACACGCACGCACACACGCACAATACATGTCTATACATACATTAATCTGGATGTAAAATTACTGATTAGAATGTATTACTATCAAAACCAAGAAAAAAACTATTAAAATAATATACAAAGAAAATGTAAATTATTTTTATCAGGCTTTATTTTAAATATCTAAAAGTCTTAATTTATGTGCTTCTTATTATTCTAATAGAAATATTAATGCTTAGGGTACACAATTTCTGCTGTAACTATATTTCATGTGCTGCAACATAACACTTTTTTTTTATATTAATTCACACAAATTACCTCTGACCTGTTGGCTGCTTATAGTAGGCTAGTATTAAGACCACTGAACTATAGTAAGCATTATTTATAAAGACCACTGATCTACAATAAAATAAAAGAGTAATTAAGACAAAGAACGTTGTGTAGTGATTTATTTTACATTTTTCATAACATAATCAAAGGCCTTTAAAAAGCCACAGCATAAATGGCTGCCCACTGCTTTGGGTGTGTGTTCACAGTGTGTGTGTGTGTGTTCACTGCTCTCTGTGTGTGTGCACTTCGGATGGGTTAAATGCAGATTACGAATTCTGAGTGTGGGTCACCATACTTGGCTGAATGTCACGTCACTTTATTCAAATGCAGAGCTCAATGCTAGGGTTCAGAACTTTTCTTGCCCTGCCAAAAATAAATACATAAACAAAGATAAAAAAATAAAATTGCTATTGTTTTCTTTGCAAATAAGCTGCAATCTCATTTCACAATTGTAATTTCAATACCACAATAAACACTAACTATTAAGTTCAAACATTAATGAAGACAAGTAAACAGTCAGTAATAAAAATGTTAAAAAAACTATCATAAACAGCACCGTTTTCAGGTACAGATATTGCATAATCAAATGTAAAATACTTTAGGTGAAAATATAATAAATATGTTCTGTAGTGCACATATTTAGCTAAATACTCCTTTCTTATGGCTATTTTTCTTAGGTCTTTAAAGGGCTTTCTTGAGGTAAATGTAACATTCTGTGAAATAATTTTTCTCTTGCAGTTTTGACTGATAATTGATCGATATTATTTCTGAGGCATATATAAATTTCTGTAAATTGTACTGTATCTTTAAACAGAAAGTAACGGATTGGTTTACTTGAACTGAGGCGCTAAAGCGATCTGCCACGTCATATTTTCTGACACCAAAACGGTATTGTCTGAATTTTGTAATAAAATGGACAGAAACTGAGAGCTGAGAATTTTAAATGTAATTTATATAGATCAGTGAGTGGTGGCATATTACAGCTGGAATATCCTAACTTTTTGAAACAAAACAATGCAGTAGCCTCCGTGTATCATTACATTTCTGTCTCACCTCAGCAGTCAAGTCCTGCCCTGAGGACGTCTTCACTTAAGTCTTTTGCCTTCCAGCAAATAATTTATTTATCTTGACACATTTGGTGGCATCTGCCTCAAGTGCTTGTCGTTTTCTCTCTCTCAACGTTCGGCCCCTCCTTTACGCTTAGATATTTTATTATTTAACATTTTGAATTTCGTCGCAGTTGTAAAACGGCCGCTTTTCAAGGCTAGAACTTGATTCTGATTGGCCAATGAGCAGTGAACACGTCACGTCTCGCAGCTCGCATCAGCATCATGCGCACGCGTCGTTTTATCTGTTCTTTATATTGCTTTTTGTAATATTTTAAATAAATTATTGTGACTAACGTAAAAAAAGAGCATCTTGCGGCTTCATGAGAGAGACATGTAAGGCCGGAATTGGACTGTTCAAAAATATACTTACGAATATATTTGCGATAAATAATGATTTAAAAACAAAATACTTAACGCACTGGCCCAACCAGACCGCGGCCCACCGGGAATCTCCCGGTAGTCCCGATGGCCAGTACATGCCTGTTGACTGGTATATAAAAAACAGAACATCAAGATATAAATACACTGCGTTTGTCTTCAACCTCACTATAATCACTTTGTCTAACATCAATTTGAAAGTATTACAAAGTATTACATTTTTTTATGTGAATTTAAATGTATCAAAATAATAATAATAATAAATTCATGAAAGTGAGTTCTCATCAAGTACACTTAAATGTACACTTTATTTCATTAATAGTCCATAATAAATCTTCTTTTTTTTTTTTTTAATTTTTACAAAGGTAGATATTGCTGTAGCCTATTTGATTATAAATTCTCTTGGCCCGTGTCTCTGTGAAATATAATAAAATAATGAGAAACTAGACTGGAAATATGGAAAGTCATATCGATAAGTGTGATATAAAGTTTCAAAGTTTGTAGAAACTTCCCTGATCCATCCATACATCCTCAGACAGTCTGTCATGATGTTGAGCGGCAGTGACTCTCAGAAATAAATTGTAAACTCTTCAAAAACATGACGTTCCAATCGGAACTGGCTCAACTTCACTGACCAATCCCTTAAAAAAAGCCTGAATATTCATGAGGACGATGCTGTTTGTAGTCATGGAAACCCAACACAATAGGTCGACGTGCCTCTCTCTCACAAACACACTTCGGTCGGTGAGCTCGAGTATGACTCGAGCCCTCTCCATCCTCTCCTAAAACCTCTGACTTTGCGCATGTACAGGCAAACTGAACATTTCATCGACTCCAAGATGGCGTTAACACCACTGGCTTGCGTTCTGCTTCTCCTTTCCATGCAGTGTGAGTACGCATCCCCTCACTTTTATACTTTCTTTAGGCTATAGAAGAGGCAAAAGTGACGCGCATCCTGGTGTTTGCCAAAATGTATCAAAGTTCTTGAAATGTGTTTGAGTGAACATCCTGTTTCACAGAAGTGCTCGTCTCTTTAAGCCAACTAAACTATTGAGCTAAGCCATTAGCTCCTTTAGATGAGTTGTTAGATGTGACTGTTGAATCCAAAGTGGGATAAAAGTAACGTTTTCCGTTGGAAGTGGCGTGTTGTGGTTGTTTCGCGCTGGAATGTTTCTCCTCGCGAGCTGAAGACTCGCATCCCGCTCTGAGTGTTTGTCCGACTGTCCAGAAATAATCCGCACACCTCTAAATTCCTATTTATGTTTCATGAGTTGTTCACTGGAATATTAGATTAGATTTTTTAAAGCACATCCTTTATAATCCCATAAAACACGCATAGAAAGCTGTCCTCGTGCTGTTTTGTTGAATCGTTCGGCTGAGTTCTTTGTTCACGCTTTAGAAGTTTTTGAAATGATATGAACAAATCAGGACTGAGTGGTGTTTTGATGTTTTTTTTTCTATTTTGCCTTTTCAGAAGGGTCATGAGTTCGTTAGTTTTGAGTGTTTTAAACGATTACAAACTGTTTGAGTGGAAGCGGGGCATGTTTATTGCGAGATAACGGTTTTCTGCCTGAAGTGCTCGCGAGAGGGGATCAGGCGCCACGCTGTAGCCGTAGCACGCGCTTTGATTTCTGCATTTGCGTCATATTGCCTTCAGCACGCAAAATACTCCAGCCTTAAGTGTAGGGCTCGGGAAAATAATAAAAAAAATGGCATATTTTGTGTCCCGCATATTTTGAAAAGTCGGTTGAAATTTAATCACAGGCTTTAGTCTCGACCAGTAGCTTAATTAAATTCAGTCAGAAGACTGGACTGAAAATAATCAGTATAGCTTTGCTGCTGTGAATCATTCATATTGACAGTTTGTTGAACTCGTTTCACTCGTCGGTACATAGCCTATGTAGTTTTTCTATTTACCTCTCTTTTGTTTGAATTAAAAGTTGTATATTTGACTTTTTTGTTAAGGCTCTTGTAAACGGCCCATGTGCTGTTGGGTTTATTTGCAGACTAAACAACAATACTGCTGGTAAGTCTGTTTTGTGTTGTACATAGGCTACTCTAAAATTTACAATTTCATATTTTATGTAAACCCTGATTTCCCCTCATTTATTTGTTAATTCATTTATGAAAAGGAGAACAATGTTTAAAATCAGTTTTGCAATTAGATTTGGCAAATTCAGCAGTCACTTAAATCTATAAATATTTATCTGACTGTAAATTAAAAAGGTAATCCTTTACATTACAGTACAGTTCCCTTTGCACTGCCACATATGCATGCCTCACCGTCCCCTTCCTTTCATCTGCGTACATAATGGATGTCCATCTGTGAGACACTCTTAACAGAAGGAGATGCAGATGTTAGCAGGACAATGGCACACATTACTCTCGCTGTCATCGCACATTTTTTTATGTAAATACATTGCAGCTAATGTGGAGTGTGATTTTAAGCAATTTTAAGCACAAATCTATGAGTTCCTTGGAATTTTAATCTGTGTAATGCAGTTTGGATTAAAGTTGAGTATGAGTAGTTTAAGTCTCCTCATTAACAGAACAATCGAAAGTCTTTGCCAAAAGCTGTTTCTCTGTGGTTTGTTTTGTTATACCTTATATGTTTAAAAGCCCGTGTCTAGTCTCTGGAGTGTATTTGTACAGTGGAAACTCTCCCGTGTCGTTTGCCAACACTTTTGGTGCCAAGTTATGCTTTAGTGGACAGGATAAAACAGATTCAGGAATAGTACAAAGGTTGAGATGACACATTTTGGATGAACACTTGGACGAGTGGTAGCCTTCCATTTAAGTCCACAGCAGACGCTCCAGACTTTGGAAAAACATGGTTTCGTATAACAATAAAACCTTTTCACCATTATGTGGCCTATAAAAATGCTGATAATTATCTGTTCTGTTAGTATTTCAGATTAAATACAGCTTAAAATAGTGAAAAATTGTGAAAGTGATAGCTTGTCCCTAGAAGGCTGAGTGTGCTTTCTCTTCCACCCGCTGCTTCCTAGCAAATGGCTTTCTGGGGGTTCATGAAAAGCATGCTGGACCTTCTGGGCATGTCTGTCAGTTACAAGCTGACATTTCTGATGTGTTCAGTAAGCGACAGAGAGAAATATGCACAGAAAAGATAGCTGTTCTCTGTGTTCTTCACCCAGGGCTGTTATGGACAAAGACACGTTGCCCTTCCATATGTGCTTAGATTAGTTTTAGTTTTTAGGTACCACATAAGAAAAGTATGTTGTAAACAGCATCTTGTGTTCCTAAAGGTAGTTTATCATCACTGTATAGTGATGGGAAAAATTCCAGATGGGGGGTCCCAGTGTTGCAATGAAACATGCTGAGTCTTTGAGCAACAGGAGAATGTCACATGTCCGGTCAGCCAGCCGGAGTAACCCAGAGTAACATGCAGAAACAGCTGAGCGGCTGTGGGTGCGAGTGAATGGAGGACCCCAATGTCACAGAGCTGAAATATGTCCTATTCAGCCCACCACAGATACTCAGCATTGAGAACAAATGTGGAATGCTCACCCACAAACATAAGTCTTGCGATTTCATTCAGTTCATATGTGTAGGAGGTGAAGATGATTATAAAAGTGTCGGTTGAGTCTGAAACATTTAGCATTTTCAGGATTTAAAAACAAAGTCATACACGTTAAAAGGAATTCTGAGGGATTCTTATGAAACGGAAATGCCTCTGAAAGAAACATAAAAGATGATTTTTTCTTCTTCTGTGCTTATCCTGCTTTTATTAATTTGGAGCTTTTGGTAAGCAGTGACAGATGCGGAAGAGAAAGCCTAGAACTAACAGATTCGCAGGTCAGGAATGGCAAGCATGTGCATTCCCTAAATGTCATTAAGACTTCCATGTATAAGATGGGCATTGATCAAAATAGTTCCTGACTGCTGTGCTGGATATACTGGAGCTCGTGCAAAGGAGCAGGTTTACTGACTACTGAATCATTAGTGAACTGACTTTAGCTGGAAAAATGACTCTTTGTTATTATGTTTGTTTGTTATATGTACCCCTGTACAGAAGATGTGGTTAGCTTGTTGGTGACTAAAGTAAACACTACTTTGGCACTAGCCTATATGAGCAATGATTGTTCTACTGATAGGTAATATATTACTTCTCCATTGACTTGGCTTGTTAAATAAGTTGCATTTAGAATGTGCAATGTTAGGTGTTGATTTTAACTGAAGAATAATTGGTCCAGGACCAGAATAGAATTGTTGTAACAACTTCCAATTTTATTGAGTAATAAAGTTAAAAATAATTTGTGTTTATGCTACTAATGATTGATTTTCTTTAACTCAGTAGGTTGTTGGTTGAACATTAGATGTTGTTATAATTATAAAATATTGTTGAGTGTTGATGCCACACATTATTTTTTTTTATAATTTTTGTAAAACATTTTTCAAATGTTCTTTTCCACAGAAGAAAAAAAAAGGTTTGATTTGGAATTCATTTTGGGTCATTTTTTAATCTTCCCTTTTAAATTAAATATGTTTTTTTTTTATTATTATATTAGATTTTTTTTACTTTCTCATGACTAATATTTCATAAGCAATGTTCATATAATTATCATAATAGATAAATAATGATTGTATATTGCCTTTTCAATTGCTTGTTTAGTCAAGATACAGCTCTTCTTTGTTTATTTCTAGTTTGGGTGACGAGTTGAATACTGAAGACCGTTTAGACCATTTCCTGTCACTGATTTCTATCTTATCATATCCTTCCGAAGGAAAAGACTGTCTGTGCACATAGTTTCCTCAGCTTTGTCTTTGCCATATGTTTTTTTTTTTTTTTTTTATGTAGATCAGTTGGATACTCTCGGCTTCATGCAATAATTATTAGCCAATTTCAGAGACTGAGATAATGAGTGTCTCTTTCCCCTTCAATTTCATTTTCAAATCAACTTGATTGACGTACGGAGAGAATTCAGATTGAATTATTATTTATTATAATTATTATAGCTAAAAACAGAAACAGATAGACAGCCGCTGGAATCAAATGCGCTCTCTATGGAAACAAGCCATGTTTATAAGCTCAGAAATACACACAACAGTAATAGTTTGGATAGAACTGAAATTCTAACTGTGATATTTGCTTTTGGTTTTATATCACATACAAACTAAGGTGGCACTAAAACAGAATGCATTTTTGCATTCCACTGTGATGCTTTTCCATTGATCTTCTATGTAAACATGTAGTTGTGCTTGTGTCTGACGTCTTTTGCGATGTCTGCCGCATTCTAAAAATGCACTGCTAAACTTTTATTAATTCCACTGCCCTGCATCTAATGATGTGTTTAGGACAGTAAACAATTGGTTAAAATATTTTTGTCTCGGTTATATAGCGTGGCAACTTCACTGAGTTCCTCCCAGTTGTAACATCTGCTATTTGCACACTTTGTATTTGATGTTCCCTATCACGTGTACACAGGTTGACAGATAGAACAGACTTACTCCCATGATTCACCTTGGTGGCAATGATTTGAATACCTCACAGTAGAGCTGATGACTTCGGCATGGTGATAAAAAAAGACCTGCAAAAGCATTTGTTGACTCTTCCAGCAGAGGTTTTGAGTGAATAATATGATGAGCTTGACAGATTATCACATTTCTAAATACACACAAGCAGAAGCTCATTTTTGAGGTTAGTAACTGTGGGAGATGATGTGTGGCTCCAATACATGTGAAACTCCAATACATGATAAGAAGCTCTATCAACAAACAGCTCATCTGATTGGATTTATTATCTCTCCATCGAATTACTCTTTGTCAGTTTTATTACTCAAGTCAGACCTGCAAACAGTCAATCATAAGAACAATTTATGACCTGCTCGACGGCCCACTTTTTCATTGGGATCACACAGCTGTTCACTAGAAAGGAGAAAATCTATTATCCTAGCCTATTTCATATACATTTTTTATGATTTCCATTCATAGCACCTTTAAGCCTATATATTTTAAAGAGCAATAGCTGCAAAAACCTCTGAAAATAGTGCATCCACTGCCTCAAATGTGCATCAAAGAATGATGAAGTTGATGAGTTAAGGCAACATAAACAGAGCAACCTTAATGAGAATCTTTTTTTGCAGTGTAACTCCTCTCTGGGTTAAAATCCACCATTAGCACCAGATTTGTTGTGTGTGTTGTGTGTAGCCGACTGTTTAGATTGCATTGACAGATTGCGCTCAGACCATCTGGCAGGGCGGCCTTAAGGCCACCTCATAAGGCTTCTCGCACTTACTTGTTAAGTTAACAGGGATGAGATTGAATATAAAACCAGGCAACACTTAAAGCTGGGCTTGAACTTTTTTATGACAGCCATAGGCGAATTAGATTTATTTCAAGATGCCATCTGATTAACAAAATGCTATTAAATCTGAGCATCTGTATTTATAGATTAAGATAAAACTTCAAAGTCTTTAGCTGAGTCGGATTAGTATCATTATAGCTGCCCCTAGACTGTACGCAGAGCAGTCTGACAAAATCAGAGTGAATATAAGTTACTATTTAATACAAGCTTAATGGTTTTGAAAAGGATGTTTGATGCCCCCAGTGGCCTCAAAACTTTAATGAACTAGTATGTCCTGAGAGTGTGTCCTGGGTACGTGCCTGGGATATTTGTCATTATGGCTTTCCACCCGGTGGCTCAGAGCTGTGTATGTAAGGCTATGTATGTACAGTATATTTAAAAGGCAAAATAAGTTTTTGGCTAATGCTTTTATGGAGAATGCTGTTAAGCAGGATTTCTTTTCCTGACAATAAAGTTGTTTGATCATGACGCCAACTTGTAGGCCAATGAGGAAAGCTCTGGAATACCAAATGAGCATTTGTGAATATAGTGGTTGCAAATTTCTGAGAACTATGAAAATTAAAGGGATAGAGTTACAGTTGATAAAAAAATTACATTAAAATACATAATAAATTACAGTTATGTTATCATTTACCCACCCCCATGTCACTGCAAACCGGTATGACGTTCTTTCTTCTGTAGAATACATAATAATATATTTTGAAAAATCTATGTTTTTTTATTGTTTGTTTCTGTTCATACAGTGAATGTCAAAGTTGTTTTGGACCCCATTGATTTTTGTTGTACTGGAAAAAAATTGTCTTCTTTTGCATTCCATGAAATCAAAAATGTTAATTTGAGTGATATTTATTGTAAAACTATACTTTGCAATTCATGTTTGTCTATGATTCTATAGCTTAAGTATCATGGCGAAAAGCTCATGGCTTGTTTTCTGATATCTGACGGTTATACATAGCAGTTTGTTCGGGGTGTCCCAAGGCGAACATGTTATCTCAGAGATTTAGCCTATAGCAGACAATACAGGCTACATGTTTACATCACAGCTGCATATCAGCATATACCAAGATGACCTTAAAAGGAGTCGCTAAGATAGCGGGCATGAGACGCTTTCTGCAGGAAACTAATCAGTCAGTAGCCTTTAAGAAGATTTGCTGAGACTTAAGACGTCTTAATAATGTGCAGAGGTACGGAAACAATGCCAGAACGCTGAATGTAATTAAAAGATCTTACTGTAACTAACCAAAGTGGAAAAGATGCTGTTGTTGTTGATGTTTTCTGGAACATCAACGCAAAACAGAGTGCAAAATCAAATACAGAACAAATGTAAAGGTGTAGCTTTACTTTTGGATCTGGATTATAATTTTGTTTGTGCTAGCCTTATTGTGCAGCATTAAAAGTCTGTGTCTGTTGTACTTGACCTCTTCATTGGCAAAGTTCTGGGAGTGTGCATGGCCTGGGGGATGTTCTCATAAATAGTAGAAATGATAGGCTATAGCAGTTTTTTCCTAATCAAAATTCATATGATCATTACTGTCTTCTGAAGTATTGAACTGCAATGGCATTTGCTTAATTTGTCACAGAATTTCTAATTATGCTGATGTTTAAATTTAACTTCTGTGAAAGTTTGTTTCAATCATTTGCCACACTTAGCTTTTTTTTATATATATATTTTTGTGTACCCAGTTTTGTTTTTGTTGTTGTTGTCTAAAATATTTTAACAATTTTTTTTTTTAAATATTTTAATAACATTTATTTTACTAGTATTAATTGTTTTTATCATGATGCTGGGCACTAATTTGGATCAGTTCATTGTTTTTAAATTCAAAGCACTGAACTAGAAGAGGATGGATGCCACATTGTCTGAGGGCGTATTGTGTGGTGCCTAAATTACAGCTTCACTTTATAGTTCTGTGGACTGAAGAACAAAGAGAACACTGATGTGTGGCTTCTTGAAATATTAAAACATAAAGCAGTAGAGAAAGAATAGAGACAACAAATAATTTATGACAAAAATAAGGCCCAAGAAGTAACACAAATAATGCTTTTTTTTTTAGCTTGGCCCCTTGAAAGTATAGGGCAGGCCCATATAGCCAACGCTCCCCTAAAGTTAAGGGGAGCACAAGCACAATGATCTTATGGTTCTGAGCAAATTCGTGGAATTTTCACTTGGAATCTCCATTTTTGAGCCGATGAAAATGCCACAGATGTACAGTGAAATAAATTCTCTGCTTCAGAGTCAGTCATGCAGAAGTGGGCAACCATGCAGCTTTATTTCATATCAGCCCCACTCAAGATCACTCCTCATATGTCTACAGGCAGCATCCTATTGTTGAGGGAGAATATTTACACAAGTCAAAGACCATCAGTGCAATGGAAACTCCAGATCTGAGGTAGAAAATGTACCTATTCTTGGAAAAGTTTCCTCTTAATGCTGGATGTTTGAGCTTGCCGTATTTCAGGAAAATGGAGTGCAGTTGTCTATCAGAAGAAGACATAACATGACGTGTTACACTTATCATGGGTGGGGTTAAATATATATACTGGAATCCAAATTTGAGATTCCAAAATGAAGGTAATAGAGTTGACTGAGTGAGAGATATTTTCAGCAGTTGAGGAAATACTACCTCTCGTAAAACTACCCTCATTAGTGAGTTTACTTTGTATTCTCTCTGGGCAGCAAAGACTTAAAGCAGATAAGCATCATGCAGTCGGGTCAGGACATTAGGCATTGGCAGGCATGCACATCTGGATCAACCAATGCATGTATGCAGTGCTACCTCAGTTTGCCCTCCAAATTGAATGTGTGAGGTAAAATGGCTTGCTCCATGAAACATGTCTTCCTATCCTCATAGTCTGCATGTAATAATTCCACTATGGCTGGTGCAGTTTATTTCATGAACTCATGATTCTTATAAAATCGTTCTCTATAGTGAATTAAAATCATGCAGCACAACCAGTGTAATTCTAACAAATGACTCTTTTGAGCAGTTCCTTTGGTGAATCGTTTAAAAACCCAACAAGCTTAGGAGTTTGAGTCAGTCTAATGAGTTCTTAATCCAACAGAGCAGTTACTGAATCAACATCAAATTACCATTACCTCACATTACCATTTACCATTTAAATGGCCATTGTAACTGAACAATGTACTTACAGTATGAATCAGAATCAAATCAAGAAATATACTTCTGGCTTAAGCTCCACTTGTACAAGTTTGGTTGTTTCCCTTATTCGTTTAGGCTTGTAAGCATTCAATTTTCAAACTAGCGATTTTTAAGAAATAACTTTTTAATTATTCAAAATTATGTGACACAACCAGTGTAGTGCAATTCACAAACAAATAACTCACATGTCCTTTTGAAGAATCGTTGAAAAAATACAGACAAGCACGTTTGAATCAGTCTGATAAATTAACTGATTCCAGCAGAGAGGTTACTGTATCAATAAAGATAAAATTACCTCACATTATCATTACTATTTACCAGGGCTCTGAACCAATTCAAGGAGTGAAAACGAAAACCGGAAACAGTACATATATTTCACTTAAATCATATCGACAGATTAACGAAACGAAAGAAAAAATGTGCCAAAGTTTCGGAAAGGAAAACGAAACAGCAGAGAATATTTTTCTTTATTTTGCAAAAGCTTTACAGTTTAAATTATTTTGCAAAAGCTTGACAGCTTTGAATAATGTCTTTCTTCTGTAAAACCAACCAGCGTTGACCATCGCGCCGACGCCTAGTGCACACACAACATCATTTTGCTATATTGAAGCCTGTTTATTATCAAAATAAAATACAGTTAAAGAAACAAATAAACAGCTACACTGCTCCGTTGTATAATAAATAGTAAAAAAAAAAAAAACACTATATAATAAATCATATTTTAGCATCCATATATGTCAGGAACATGGATACATTTGGATTAATGCCGAATGAGAGAGGTAAGCATCAGCTTCACCTTAATTCGTTTTTTGGATTGATGTTTTTATAGCCTAAACTTTAGATGATTTGTTTGGAGAGAAACTAATAACTGTTTTTATAATGCTTGTAAACATTCGACTACAGACATTTTACCCTTCATTATTTTGGAAAGTAATAGGGCTAATAAAATGCGATGTGATCCGTAACTTGTTTTTTTTTTACTCAAAACGCAATCTTATACAAGTGTTTTTTTATTTTCTACCAACAGGAACAGAAACGTTAAAATATTGATTCTGCTTGGAGTGAACCGATTGAATTTTATTTTATTTTTTTCATTTTCAAGCCCTGCTATTTACCATTTAAATGGACATTGTAAGTGAAACATACTCATATGAATTGAATTAGGAAATGTCTATCGGTACCCAGCTGTGTCTCCATGACAAGTCTCAGGTTGCCTCGTGAAAGAATGGAGACTAAAGTGGTTCACTCTATTTGAATACTCCTGGCTGAAGCTCCACTTGTAAGTATAGTGAATTTATTTTTATTTTTTTCAAACTGGGCATGTTAACATCAGATGTGTCTGTAATGTCCATCTTTAATCACTGTGGCCTCCTGGGCCTTGAAAAAGTGCCAAATCAGTTGAATTGTCACTGTTGGTGAATCATGAAGGATTATGAGGAAGGATCTCTGTCCAAGTTTTAATGCCACCTCTGTGGAAAACCAATAACATGTTATTATTTGAAATATGCTGCGTTTGTTTTTGCAAGTGCTAGCACTTCTGTCAAATCTGCAAATGGGGAAAAGAGCAACAGAATCTGAGTACACACCCTCGCTCTGCTGCTACAGCCACATGATATCATGTGCTTTCCTCTTGTTGCATCAAGATATCAGTCTTTTACATCCTCCCACGGTCCACCGGAATGTCCACATTTGTTTTAGATGTCTGAGCAAGCGGATGGTCATTGAATGCTCCACATTTTCGCCGAGTGAGCAGAAGCAAAGCATTTCCCGAACAAGAGGGGATCTTCCTGAGCAGGTGATGAAGTGGTTCCTTTGGGGAGGTCACTGCTTGCGTGGTGCTCAGATGGTGAGCGTCCCGAGCCGTGAACCCCCCACTCTCACCCCACCTGTTTCACTGCAACATTCCCTCTCTGGTCACTTAGACGGCGTATGCGAACTATTTGAGTCTGAAGCATGCCTTTGCAAACATTTGTTGTTTCACCCTAAATTGCTCTTTAAATGTATCAGCCTTTTTTTTATACTTTTATTCAGCAAGGATGATTTTAATTGCTAAAAAAAACATTTATCATGTTAAAAAAGATTTCTGCTTCAAATAAATGCTCTTCTTTTCTGTTCATCAAACAACAATGAACAAAATGTATCATGATTGTAATGAAAAAAACTGCTGCACAGCCATTTTCAACATTGATTATAATAGGATCTGTTTCTTGAGCACCAGATCAACATGCTTGAAAGATTTCTGAAGGATCACGTGGCACTTTCAGCCTGGCCTCACAGGAATATACAGTATTATAGCTTAAAATATATTAACATATAAAACAGTTTTTCAAGTTCAAATTATAATAATATTTCGCAAAAACACAGTTTTCACAGTGTGGGTATATATCCATATAGGTTTGAAACAGCACACAATGTCAGGATATTTTTTTTTAGCTCAACAGCCTTTACAATCAGCAAATAAGGAAAAAGTTCCAACTGTTGTAGAAAGTGGTTCCAGCCCTGAAAGTAGCTTTCCCAATTCGACCTCTCACCTGCAGCGTCTGTCCAAACACTGACTCACCTGTTGTCTATATTCTCAGACGGTCACACATTATCAGTGAACCTCGTGCCTGGCCGTTCTGCATTACTTCTGTGGATTTGGCATGAGGATGCACATTAATCTGACATCAAAGTACAGTTCCTAAAAACAGATCCACAAGCCCTCCTCAAACAGGCGAATCAGTTAAACAAAGAATACACCATCCTGAGAGTGGACCCTCTCTTGTTTACATTAGGCACACTTTGGAGATACTGTATTTGCAGAACTGTGTTCATGGATTGATAGGGTTTGTGGTCCTGATTTACATCTCTCTGTGCTAGTACATCATTTGTACTGAAGCAAAGCAAAGGTATTGGAGAGAAAAGGCATATTTTATGTAGTTGCTAAAGCCAGAAGATAATGTGGCCTGTATGAAAAGAGAGAAGTGGTGATGTAGAAATCTTTTTGCAGATTATACTACATGTGACCCTTGACCACAAAACCAGTCTTAAGGGTACATTTTTCAAAACTGATATTTCAATATTTGGCTGAGATACAATTATTTGAAAATCTGGAATCTGAGTGCAAAAAAAAAAAAAAAAAAATATTGAGAAAATCGCCTTTAAAGTTGAGGTTCTTAGCAATGAATATTACTAATCAAAAATTAGGTTTTGATATATTGCTTTGGAACATGATCTTTAGTCAATATCCTAATGATTTTTGTCATAAAAGAAAATAAATATTGGTAATTTTGACCCATGCAATGATTTTTTGGCTATTGCTAAAAATATACGTCATCCACTTAAGACTGATTTGTGGTCCAGAGCAGGGCTGGATTTCTAATTGGGCATACCGGACATTTTCCTGGTGGGCCGACACACTTAAGGGGCCGACAGAATGTGTTTTTTTATTTATTTATTTTTTTATTTTTTGCTGAGGACCATCTAAAAATGCAGCTTTGAAATTGCAGGAGTAAATAGAAAACAGTTATTTTAAATAGTACAAATATTTCACAGTATTACAGCTTTTGCAGTTTTTTTGGATCAAATAAATGCAGGCTTGGTGAGCAGAAGAGAGTTCTTTAAAAAACATAAAAAAATCTTACTGTTCAATAACGTTTGACTGGTATAGTGTGTGTGCGTATATGTGTATATATATATATATATATATATATATATAGATGTGTTGGTGGGCTGCCTGGACTAAAAAATGTCAGGGCCGATTTTTTCTGATTCAAATTAATATGATTTAAAGATAAATTTTAATTAATAAAAAATAAATGTATTACGTGCAACACAAAGGAACATTATGCAAAAACATAACTACTAATACGCTTTTATGGGGCTAGAGCTAGGATACTCAGAATTCTCTATAATGTAAATTTATGATGACAAGAAATCAATCCACAATTACTGATACAAACAAACATTATGCTTGAGCCAATAGTCATACTGATTTGATTTTTAAATGCAGTCTATTTTACAACAGAAGCATGTGGCAGAGGTAAAGATTTTTTTAACAACAGCAACAACTTCAGCTCAAACTTTTCTGCCATAATACGGCTTTCGTACAAAAGTGCAAACAAAAGACAAATAACAAGAGATGCTATGGGGGGCCAGCGCTGAACAATAGACAATGAGAGTTCAGGAGTTTTTGCTTGGCTTGATGTTTTAGCACTGATTGTATCTTGAAGAGAGAAGTGAATGCTGCTGTCGGGACTATTATGTAGTTTACTGGATTCCTGCTGCCGGTTTAGTCACTTCTCAGTGAGATTCTATAGAGACTGAGATATTCTGTCGTTTACTCCACTGTTTTTAGTGTATTTTATTTATTATTTTAGTATATATGTCTTAATATATTATAGAACTTATTGTGTGTAAAAAGTTACAGTTACATGATTTGCATGCCACATTTCCAAAAAATCCTTTCCCAGCATTTTTGACTATAGACAAGCAAGCACATGGAAAGATGGCCATTTTCATTTTATTTTATTTTTTTTAATACATAAAACATTGTTCTAAAATACAAAATGGTAAATTTAAATCTTAACAGAACTTGAGGGTTAAAATTTGTTTGTATTCATTTTTATTTATTTTATTAATAATTCTTAAAATCCTAAAAAAAAAAAAATCTAAATTACCAAAACTTTTCAAAATTACCAAGAAACTTTTTTTCACCAAATGTTTCTAACATTTGTGAAACGTAACAATATTCCCTCTTACAAAGATTCACCCCCAGGGAGCTCTTTTCACCTACCCCATTGCTTTCTGGGGCATTTCTTTTGAACAGGAAGTGAGGAGGATTATGTGCATATCCCTGCTAAATCAACAAGTCTCCAGCGACTGTGGAGTGGCATTATTCAGCTGTCAGCCAATCCGTACCTCACTGCTACACAACTCACATGCTCAACAGTAGATGCTGTTTCCAGCACTGGGACCTTTTAGGGCTTGAACAGCTGAGAGACGATACGAGTTAATGTGCATTAGACTTCAGCTCACTCTCAATTTTATTAAGCCTGCTCAGGGATTTAGCCCAATACGCCTATGTATTTGTCACAGCCCATTATTTAGAGAAACATGCAGGCCAGAGTCAACTGCAATGATGCTTATGTGTATTTCATGCTCTAATCCATCATCATAAAGACGTCATCAGAAATCCAGACATGTCACCATCTCACAATGCTTAATGTCACGAGTTACAAAAAAGAGAAAGCTTCTCTTTTTGTTTCAAAGCAAACACTTGTACTGCCACTGCTCTTGAAGAAGGTTCTGGCAGAAATTACAGACCTAATTAGGATTAAGGAAGAGGTCAGTGTGCTTGTACTAGAATGTGAGGCATCTGCAGTGAGCAGGGATGATGCCATCTGTGCTGAAAGCAGCGAGCAGCTAATTCTGGAACTGAGTGCGAGTCGACACGATTCACAGATTTCAGTTGGAGCTGCCTCACGGTGAATACAGGATCCTCCCATCAGCTGAAAACAATTTGGTGAGCTGACTTAGGGCCTTTTATCACTGACGGGGGAGATAACCATAGCCTAAATATTGTGTGTATGTATGCAAATGCATTTCATATCTCTCATTAACAGTTTCTGTGGAAAGCAGTTGTTGAAATGGCATCTGAGAGCCATGAGGGTGAAAAAGAAACCTCCAGTAGATCTTATTGGAGGCGCAGTCAGTGCTCAGCTGGCCATGAATGGGACGAGAAGAGATGCACAGCTCTGACTTACCTGCAAATGCAACCAATTAATATACCGTGAAGTCTGTGCCTGCTGTTGACAGGTCCTATAAAAAGCAAAGGCTTCTCCAATGATAACCTGTTCTCACCCCTGTGGAAAATAACTCATAGTCTTGTTATGTACATCTGCCCTCTGAATAATCAATAACCTGCATTGAGAGACGTTCAGTGATGGTGGTTAATTTAGCCTGCATTTTAACCCTCATGTTTGAAAAGTACTGATACATACTTATTATAAACAAACAAAAATACATATAAACATTTTCAGACCTTGTTTTATTTTTTATTTTATTTTACTATTTACTACTTTTATTTTACTTTTTCTGATTTTTTTTATTTCATTATATATATATATATATATATATATATATATATATATATATATATATATATATATACACACACACACACACACACACACACACACACACACACACACACACACACACACATTTTGCTTGTCCTACATAGGGTTGCAGGGATGCTGGAGCATCTTGGACTAAAGACAGGGAAACACCATGGAGAGACGGCCAATCTATAGTACTTTTTATTTTAAAATGTTATTTTTATTTTATTTTAGAAATAAACATTTTATAATGTTTTGGCGTTCACTCTTTTAAAAGATAAAACAGTCAACTAAATCTTAACAGAACTTCCATAGTAGGTTCAAAAGCATTTGAATGGCACAAAAATTGTTCCTTTGCACTGTTGCTATCAGACATGCTTTTGTTCTACCATCATGCCCTGTCCTGATTAATTTAATATTCATGCACTCCCACTGCCAGAAACTGTGTCACAAAACAACGGTTTCGACTGGTGTTCATGTGGACTTCAACCATGTGATGTGTTACACTAAACAAGCGGCAATCTAATCAAGCTCAGTTTTGTCATGTGATTGGAATGTGAGGTGAAAAGTACTTATAATATGACATATTTGTGAAATTAATTTCCTTGTACTGCTTTACGGTGCCAAAATATAGTATTTCCAAATGCAATCAAATGAAGCCATACTCAGTTATTTGATTTTCCATCATTAAATCATACCTGACTGTTAAAATCTCACCTTATTTTAGGCTTATTGCCATGCAGAAGGGGTATAAAGGGATACAGGACAGAGTTGTGGAATGGGAGATACGCACACCAGTCCTGTGAACTCCAGTGGGCTGGAGGATGAAAGGAAAGGGGGTCTCCTACAGTAACTAATGCTGACGCAAAGTGACATGTACTCAGGCATTCAGTGACACCACTGCCCCTCTCTCACTGGCTCAAATCAAGATTAGTCTTTGACCTGGCTAGATCAGAGGGGAGCTCGGCTGGAGTCTACCCCTCAGATACCTCCAAGAGAGCCTATAGCATCCACATGTGAATGCAAAAATTACAAATGCAAAGAGCTGAGCCTCTGGCTAAAAGTGAACTGTCACAGACCACCAAATTTAGAAGTTATGCAAATAAAATCTATTGCACGTGGTAGTGCAACCTAGTCTAGTCTACCTAGATTTACCTCATCTAAATTTATGAAATGCTCCAGGATACTTATCTATCTAAAAATGGTCTAGAAACAATTTTCACTCAAAAATCGCTAGTAAATTTCACATTTACAAAGTAATGGTACATGTGAAATGAAATGATGAAACTTTAAAGTAATAAAAGTAAAATGTTATTTTCATGTAAATATTCTCCTATCTTCTAAATATTTAGATATATCAAATATATACAGTAGGACATATACTGTATGTTGTCAGATGTCTTAAGCTGTTGCATGCCGGTGGTGTGTTTAATAGTCATTTTAAAATGTTTGTCTCGATTCCCCTGCATTCTGTTTCTTCCCCTGCTGCATGTCCACTTGTTTTGGAACACAGGAACACTCCTTATGTAAAAGATATCTAAGAAATACACACCGGTAAATGAAAAAATGTATTTTAAAAAGGTCTTCACAAAGACAATGAGCATTCCTCCTGCTAGACCAAAGCAAGTCAGTGTTGTGTTTTCATTAGAGTTGCTCTGCTAGAGGAATGCCTGCTTGTTCTACACTTGCACTTTGAAGTGACGCCTAGTGACATTTGCTCAGCAGCTGAAAGAATATAAGAGGTATTTTGTTGTTGAGATTGCCTTATCTTTGCTGAGCACTACTATTTTTAGTCTTGGGGAAACAAGAAACAAACACGTTTCTTCCATGTTAGAAATCCAGCAGTTCATATCATTTAGAGTAATGGGACTTTGGGAATATGCTGCATAACAGATTCATTATTCTCAACTGAATAAAAACCAGAGAATACAGATCCAACATGAGTGTTACATAGAAATGAACAAGATGTACAGCCGATGTAATGACTGAGTCTAGCTCCCTGAGGAACCTTCCTCTGAGCTTTCATTATTAGATGTCTTCACTTGAGATCGGATGAAACAGATGAGTCTGAGGGCAGAACAAGAGGTCATTACTGTCATTTCTCAAGCAACTTCGGAGTTTTCAGACTGTACGCGAGTGAATATTCAACTTCAGACTTCTAAAAATGAACATTTTCTCTTTGTAAACTTATGTGCTTATTCAAAAGAGTCTTTGTTGAGCTTTTCTGACTTGTAACACCCATGAGGACACAACCAAAGCAGATCTAAATGTGTTTAAAGGAGATAAAAATGTAGAACGCTGAGGTCATCCATTTGGGCTGCATCAAGAGAGTAAGAGTCATCCACAGCTGTACAAACACCACCATTACTGACTCTGAAGCTGAAACCTCTACACTTTTGTTGATGCCATGTTTTCATGAGTTCTGAGCTACTTTCCCTGGACCAGGTGTCCTATGCAGGAGATTACGTGTTGAGGGGGTTAAACACAGCCATGTAAGGAACCATGAACAAGGAACCTTATCTCAACAGAATTGCATCTTCCCAAGGGATTTTTCCCCCTTGTAAATGTATACTCATTAGAGAATATTGGAATACAGCGGCCATTGATTTTCTTGCTTGGAGTAAAGTGACTATCGTACATATATACATTTGTGTAGTCACAAACAATTTATGCTTCTTCGATACCTTTATTCGGGCACCATATTTATTATTTTAATAGAAAATGCCACCCCATAATTCTCTACCACAGGCTCAGTGGGGGAAAAAAGAATCCAAGATGGAAAACGAAATGTTGATTATAAATATAATTAAAAGCTTTTAGTCAGAATTTGTGTGAATATGGAGTTTACAGCTGCATATGTAAAGTATTGGACATCAGTCACTATGAGGCTCTATGTCCATTAAGATACTCCCTTAGAAGGCAGCTGCCTATGTAGGCGGTAGATAACCCAGTAGGTTTCAGAACAGAGACTTAATTCCTTCCGTCAGCGTCAAACAAAAACGGATGCCAAAATGCCCATGAGATGAAATGTGAATTTAAAACACATTGTCTCCTTCGTTATTTCTCAAATCATTTAGAAATTCAACACTCAAGTTTATACCATGCATCTACACAAGTGTCCGTACAGGCTCTTATGGTGTAGTGTAAGAAATACACTCCTCAGTGAAGTCACACTGGGAATATTGCTGTACAGTTATCCATGTGTCAGTGGAGGAGGATTTGTGACCTCTTGCACATCATGAATTGTTCAGGGCTACAAACATGCAGATCAATTTAAAGCTGCGGGGGCAGAGCCCGAGTGCAACTCTCTGTGTGAAAACACTCCTCAAGCTTTAGAATCTATTCCAGTTAGATACGATGAACTTGTAGGGAGCACACATCCAATCATTACACAAACCCGGGATGTGTAATGAATGGTTCTGTGGGCATCTCTTTCTCAGCCAATGACCAGCCTCACCTCCTCCCCCCAGCAAAATGAATCAATGCTGCAGTTTAAAAATAACAAGGAATATTATCCACTTCATGCATTGGTGAGTGAACCGCATGTGTTGAATGCTTTCTGACAGGCTGCATCGGAGCAGAATGTGTTTCAGCTTTTCTTCACGCCGGTCGCAGATCACGATGCAGGGTGTGGTGGGGTTTATACACTGTGCTGTGGAGCCTGTCCAAACAGCCCCATGATTCTGACCATATAACTCAGTTCTCTGTGGTATAATGTTTCTTTAAAAAACATCATGAGTTAGGTGTTGATGCCAGGATTAGAAAATGACCTTCTTGCATAGGACAACCCCTTCGTTGACCTTTCTTACCATCATGTCCATTTACCATCCATCATGAAATTTTTGAGTTTTTGATTCCAAGGTGGTCCATTTGTGTGGTTTTAAAGTAGTATTCCGGGGTTCCAGACATGGTGTTGTCACATTACTCAAATGACATTAAAAAAATATTCAAATAGAAAAGATTCATTTTAAATTGCAATAATATTTCACAATATTAAGGTTTAGTTACTTTTTTTTTTTTTTTGATCACATAAATGCAGCTTTGGTGAGTGTAAGACTTCTTTCAAAAAACAACCCCAACCAAGGAAAAAAAGTAGGCTAAATCGTGCGCATGATTTACTAATTTGTTCCCTCGATGTACTAAATCGTGCACACGATTTACTCATTTGTTCCCTCAATGTACTTAAACGTGCACACAATTTACTAATTAGTTCCCTGGATGTCCTAAAATGTGCAAACTTTTTATTATAAAGATAACTATTTCGTTCCCTCGATTCGCTAAATCGTGCGCATAATTTACTAATTTTTTCTCTCGATTTATAAATCGTGGACTCGTGTTCTAGGACATCGAGGGAACGAATTAGTTAATCGTGCGCACAATTCTTTAATTTTTTTCTTGAATGTCATTTGCGAGGCGCTGTATAAATCGGTTTAAATAAAACTTGTACAGATGTTTATTTATTTTTCTGGATTTCTGATATTAGGGTCATGGATATGGTCATATTAAGAAGGTTTTAGGTTTGTAAAAAAAAAAAATTCACAATCTAATCGTTTTAACGGAAATTGTTTACGTCTTGTAGCTATACTATTAAAATTGATTATTTTATTATTTACAACCCTATTTTCTTCCATTATAAGTAACTCTCTGTAAGCCATGAGTGGATGAGTGGAAATACATTTTTTTTTGTAGTTATCAACATTGTGCTACAAATTTTATCAGTTGAGTTTAACAGCACGCAGATGCATTATGTAGATATGGAAATGAAATTAGGCAGGAGTCAGGAAGCTTTCTCTCTCTCTATTATATTATTCAGTTCTGTAATGCCTAGGATTTTACCAGGGCATTACACTAAGATTACCGAAGAGAACCAACAGTTCAGCCTCTAAAGGAAGAAGTGGGAGATTAAAGCTTGCCTGGGATTGTCACATCTCATCCAGCTGTGCTCTCCAAACAGGAAGAGAAAGGTCAGGATATATAGGTCATAGAGCACCTGCCTTGTTTGAGGGCTCAATTATTCCTCAAATGGCATCAGACCACAGAAACTTTACCCAACAGGAAAGACCTTTCATCACTGGGTGAGATGTACGGAGGCGAACGTTACTGACACAAGCTATGATTTTGCTAGTGCTGAGCACCAGCCTCCTATCTGATGATATGATAGGACAGGATGTGGCAGGCAGAAAAATGAGACGGGAAACATCGTCACCACTTCCTAGCAGTCTAATCACAGAGTGGCCAGTGGCCTTTGTATCCTCCATATGCTGGATGTGATTGTAAAAGAGGATGTAAGCATGTATGGATGTGATTGTGTGTGAGCTAGTGCTTTTTTTTCACATCCTGCATCCTTTCCCATTATATCATTGCACTGATTTGCACCTCTTTTTAAAGCTTTTGAATTAAAAACTATTTACACTAATTCACCCATACTTAATTGATCTAACTATGAAAGAAAATTGAGAAGACTGCTTTAAAGTTTGACTAAAAATAATATCAAAATAACACTGGATCTTACTATGGTGTGTTTCCTGTACAGTGTGAGCAGTGATGTCCTGATTTGTGAAAAATGACTCTTATGAATTGATTCTTTTTTTAATGATTTAATTAAAAAAGATTCATGAAACGGCCTCAGACTCACTCAGAGAATTGTCCAGAGCCATTTTTCTGATGTATTCTTTTAATTTGTGAAAATGTGTATTTGCTCTCTTGTTGTTGTAAACGAAAATAAAAATGTATGTTCTCAACACAGATTTTTTTTTAAACAGTCTTCTTTGAACTGTCCTTCTCACTTTTTACCGCAACACACAGTCAGATTTGCAGCCACGTCTGTTGCATTACTAGCCTTTTCTGTGTTAGATGGACGAATTCTCAAGAGCCTTGGCCTAAAATACAATCATCAAAGATTCATAAAAAATTATCCCTAGCAATCAGATGGCCATTAAAATTTCAGTGCCCTGAATAAATGCTCTTTCAGAAAAACATTATAATGTTTTTTCTATTTATATGGAAGATTATGACACCAAAATACCACAGACATGTACAGTAGTAATATTTGAATGGTCTTCAGTTGCTTATCCATGGTGGACCCAAATTCTAAAATGCTGTTAACCAACCAACTTTTCATAGGGAGTTAGCCTGTAACCTTTTAAAGCGGTAGAGAAAGTGATGAGATGTACAGGTCATGTTCTATGCATATATAGCAAGTGTTTTTCTTCTTCTGTGAACCTACAGAATAAACTTCATTTCTAGATTCATTTGAAGCGAGCCCTCTGGCCTTCACTTTAAAGCAGTCAGCTGTTATTCATAACAGAACGGCGACTGCTTGTCAGTCTACACAATTATTTGTGGTGGGACGCTTTTACATAAGTGATGTTTGTTGTGAGAGTGGAACTAAAAATGGCTGGTAACATATCCGTTCACAGCTCACAGTGATGCGAAGAATGTGTGCTGTCAGGGTGGAGGGTTTGGCCGCTGGGCTCGAATGGTAATTGAGTTTCAGAAATCTTTAGAAGAGTGCAGTGGAACCAATATCACGTGTGGTTAAGGCCATAACAACACCCCCGTAATTTCAAGTTGTTAATTCAACATAAAACTGATGTTTTTTTCTGTCTTCTCGTTGCAGGCTACATCAACACCTTTGCAGTCATCCTTAAGACAAGGAATCCTAAACCATGGGTCAATGAGTTTGATTGTAAGGCTGCATAGTTTTCTCTCAATCAGCCTTTAGCTGCTGATTCTAACATTAACCAGGCCACTGGAACTGCTCACAAGCTCTTTCGTTGTCTTTCCCCATGCAGCGGTCGAGCTGTCCTGCATGATAGAGTCAATCTCCACTCCTAATCCCAGAATAGAATGGAAGAAGATTAAGATGGGAGAGCCCAGTTATGTATACTTTGATAAAGAAATAGCAGGTAGGTTATACAGCATTCAACACATACTGAACACTGTGCTGTACAACACATCGACTAATACTTCATAAAAAGCTGCTAACATTCTCTTAATGCCATATTTAGCATGGAATACCAGTGAATTTCTACAGCATTTAATAATGTTGGTTACACTACTATTCAAAGGTTTGGGATTTTATTTTTATTTATTTTTTACTCTGATGCATTTCTGTGATTGTAAGTACAGTAAAAAAAAAAAATGTAATGTTGTGAAATATTATTACAATTTAAAAATAACTGCTTTTTATCTTCAGCAACATTACTCCAGTCCTCAGTGTCACATGATCCGACAGAAATGAATCTAATATTCTGATTTGGTGCTCAAGAAACAAAATTGAATAGAGTTGTGATGCTTAATATTTTTGTGGAAACAGAATTAGTTTTTTTTTCAGGGATTTTTTGATTCATAAAAAGTTAAAAAGAACAACATTTATTTGATTATTATTATTAAAAATGTTTTTACTGTCACTTTTGATCAATTTAATACTGAATTGCTGAATAAAAGTAATAATTTCTCTCTCTCAAAAAAAGTAAAATCTTAGAACAGAAGTGTATGCCAGAAATGTTTTAAACATTTTAATGGAACATAAATTAACAGTACTATAAATAAATATGAATGAACAATAAAAAAAAGTTTGTTAATATAACAGCTTAACAGTTCATGCAATTTTTAACTTGAACTAGCAATGATGAACAATACCTTTACAGTGTTTAATATTTTTAAGTTAATTTGCATTTGTATATATACAAATACATTTTTAACACATAAAAATTAACATTAACCTAGATTTAATTAATGTTGTATTGTTCATTGTTAGTTCAGGTTAGCTATTAACTGTTTAACTGTTACTTTAAATGTTATCTAAATTGAAACTTATTTTAAAGTGTAAAAGTTTTTAGTTCAACCTATTGTGTAGTGTTTTCTGACATTCTGTCAGTTTAATAGGAATTTTGGAGCATCATTTTTAAGTCCTTTATTTTATGAACACCCCAGTGGGAACAGCTTTCTATCCACCTGTTTCAGCCAAACTATGTGTCTTCTCACTTGTTTTATTTTTATTTCCAGGTGACTTGGAAAAGAGAGCGAGTATTCGAGAATCTGCGACCTTGGTCATTCTTAACGCAACAAGAGCCGACTCTGCTGATTACCGCTGTGAAGTCACTGCCCCAAATGACCAGAAATCCTTCGATGAGATTTTAATATCACTCACTGTAAGAGGTGAGCAGTTCTCCTCAAATAATTCTACATCAATTGATTGCCATGTACTGAAACAGGTCTTAAGTATACATACTGTACTCTTGATAGGAATTTTGACTTTGAATTAGCTGTAGAGGTAGCATTGTTAGTACTTCCCAACTGCCTCGGTGTAACATGAGATGGAGCGGTGAGCCAACGCACCCACCCTTGGCGCACATTTGAGGATGCTTGCTCTAACTCTACAGGGCGTGTTTAGGGCTATATGAGGAAACCTCTGAAACTGCATCTGAGTTTAATCAGGGGTCTAAAAGCAGAAAGAGCAGCATGTTCAGTTCACTAAGGTGCACGTGTGTGAGGATGCTATTGTATGTGCTGTTACATTAAGATGATTCTCTTGTGTGCCATACAGTGAAGCCTGTCGTGCCCAGATGCTCCGTACCTAAGTCCGTCCCGGTAGGCAAACCAGCAGAGCTGCATTGCTTGGAGGACGAGGGCTACCCGAAATCCCATTACCAGTGGTTCCGCAACAAGGAGGAAATCCCAGAGGATCCTAAGAGCAGCCCAAAGTTCTTCAATTCCACTTACACCCTGAGCAGAGAGATGGGCACTCTGGTGAGTTTGGAAAAAGAGGCGATGGGGTAGGCATAGGGATATTTTTGGGGAGCCAGTTGATGTGCGATGGGTTCAGCCAAGAAGGGAATCTGCTGTCCTCATTTGCACATTCCAGAGTGCCATTCTCCGCCATTTGTACTCTGTGCCCCCGTCAACCTTCACACCACTTTTTAAAGTTTGAGCAGCGCTGCAGTACAGCCACATCCCCCTGAGGAGACAACCTCTGAAGAGTTTACTGTGTGTCCTTTAAGGTCTGCCAGAGCCTCATTCAACACCTCTGTGTTACTTTTATAACATACGCACCAAAGTCAGAAAGATGATTTTAGGTTTAGTTTTTTTGGCTCATTTTATTTCACTGAAAGAAAAAAAAATGTTTGTTGATGCAGGAGTTCAAAAGTAAACCAAATATTCAAACATTAGTGTATTAATTTAAAATGTTTAGTCCACAAAAAACATTGTTAGTTTATTGTTAATATCTTGCAGCGTTTTTATTTTTTGTCATATTTTAGCCAACAGATTACATTATATTAATTTAATTTAAATCGTTTAATTATTTCTAAAATGCAGTTTTTATTAATCTTCACTGATAAAAAAAACAACATTTTTAACCATTCAGAGTGTTGTTGAAAGGTTACTACTGCTGCTTAGAAACACAAATACACTACAGTTCAAAAGTTTGCTGTTGAATTTTAATGTCATGTTTAAAAAAAAAATTAACTTGTGCATACAAAGGCTGCATTTATTTGATCAACAATACAGTAAAATGTTATTATAATTTAAAATACTGTTTTAAATTGTAATATATATTTTAAATGTTAACTCCAACTGTTACTCCAGATCCTACAGATATTATTCTAATATGCAGATTTGCTGCTCAAAAAATATCTGTTGCACTGCTTGTATATTTTTTTTCTAGAAACAGTGATGAATAGGAAGTTAAAATGAAATGTCATTATTATTTGGTACAATTACAAATACAATTATTATTTAAAACCGCTATTATAACATTATAAATGTGCTTTACCTTTTTTATTATTAATTAAATGCATCCCTGCTAAATAAAAATAGTAATTTATTTGTAAAAAATCTTACTGTATCCAATCTTTATGCTAAATGATTTGTCAACTTAAAACACTGTATTTATGATTTTCAGAAATTCAGTGCGGTCAAGAAGGAGGACGCTGGAGAATACTACTGCAGAGCCAGGAACGAGGCCGGGATCTCAGAATGTGGACCACAGATGATGGAAGTTTGTACGTA
Source organism: Carassius gibelio (assembly GCF_023724105.1). Taxonomy (NCBI): domain Eukaryota; kingdom Metazoa; phylum Chordata; class Actinopteri; order Cypriniformes; family Cyprinidae; genus Carassius; species Carassius gibelio. The sequence goes on from NC_068391.1 coordinate 12,825,998, forward strand.
TCTTGATTGCCTTTTCACATGTAACAGGACACCCCACAAAGCCATGATCTCACGCTGTGCTTATTTATTTTTTTGTAGATGACATCAACATTGCTGGAATCATCCTGGGTGTAGTGGTCGTGGTGACTGTCCTTCTGTGTATAACAATGGGCATCTTCTGTGCCTATAAACGTGGCTACTTCACCAGCCAGAAGCAGACGGGGAAGAAGTAAGCACACCACTTCCATCCGAGTCACACTCTGTCCCAGAGCAGTTTTGACTCACCCTTTTATGGCTTTTTTCCATTTCATCACCCAAGGAGCCCCTGAATGTTTCCAGCTCAGTCTTAACATCACATTTAGTCTGTTCAGATATTTGAAATAAATGTGGTTTTAATAAATACAAGTGTGATTTAGTGGTGACTGTCGGCTTTAAATGTTTTTCAGATAAAACTGATATTTAATATTTTTTTCTCCTCAGTTACAAAGCTCCAGAAAAAGGAGATGGAGTGGACTATGTCAGAACAGAGGATGAGGTATAGGAAAATAAAAAGATGTTTTATTATTTTTATTTTTTTATTAAGGCTTTCAAGTGCTTAAGAAACCTCCTGGAAAGTCTAGCAGTTTAAGACAGGAATCAGTTAAACCTCCTTCACTCAATCTTCTCTCTTTCAGGGGGATTTCCGACACAAATCCTCATTTGTCATCTGAGAGGAGGAAGACGGGTGATGGGAGAAATGCGGAATTACGTTGAAATTTACTGCCGCTATTATACCTCGCAGACACAAATCCCCAAATGAGGACATCAGCGTCAGAACTGCCTTTGCACGTGCCTCGCTTCACGGCATATCTGCAACAATACAGTTTGTATTTGCCAAAGGTGATAAATAATCATGTCTGATCACTGTTTAAAGAAACCAGATGTTACTTGTTTGAACTTTTACACCCTTTTTTTTCTAAAATGTTGTCTATTGGAAAATTTTAGTAGAAACCAATATACAGTAAGAAAACGTTTTCCTCAAATTCTTCTGTCATTTTTGAAAACATTTATTTTGTACTAGGTAAATTTGTCAGAATATTTTTTGATGGAATATATTTTCAAATGCCTACAGAAAAAAAAAAAATTGTTTTACTTTTTTAAATATTTGTAAAATACTAACCTGGAAGCCAGTAGTTTTTGGTTTTTAGACTAATTTGGTTGTGAACGAAACCACTTCCACCAAGTTCACATCCTCTGTTTTCCTCATTCAACAAACAGACAATGTATCAATATATGTTTTATTATCCATTTAGATTTCAAAATCTTTCAATTGTATATCCAGCGACACTGGCTTCAATCAAAGGTCTTATGTACAGTACTTACTATACTGCTGGGATTTCATGTTAATAGTGAAAGGACGTTCCATGTTCATGTTTGTAGATCGACTTAGACAGTGAGTATCTTCAGAAAAACACCAGCAAAAAAGCTGGCGAATATTTTGAAAGACCAGTGCTGTGTATCCTTGATTTGAAGTGTCCTTCTATTCTAGTTGTTTATCTTGTATATAGTGAATATACTGACTAGGTTGTTTATTTTTTTATTATAATTTTCTTTTTTTCTCTCTCTCTGCGTCTTTTCTTTTTCTTATTTGAGTGAGAGACTCTCTCTATGTTACTTTTTAACATAACAGGGTTTGTTTGTTGGTTAAGTGTATTGGTTGTATATAGATCCACTGTGAGCTGCAATGTGCATAATAAGTTTATGGTTTAACCAAATGTTGAATGAGGCAAATATGACACTCTTTCCTTGGAAAACGAATCTTTTCATGGGAGAGAGGGGATCTGCCTTATTAAATACATAACAAAAAACAACCTGAACAACCTTTTTTTTTTTCATTGAGTAGATATTTTATTATGTATTAGTGCCTAAATGTAGAATGAAATAATGTTTCAGGAGAACAGAGCACTAGTGTTGTTTCTGCAGAATTCGTCGTTTTATTAGACCTATGGGATATAACTGATTTTATATAGTAAGTTAGATTTGTACATTATGAGTCACAGCCCAATATCCTTGCATATGTCACTAGTGTGAGGGAAACAGAAAATGACAAATATTGTGGTTTGAAAGAAGAAGAAAAAAAGCAGGGAGAGCTGTACCAAATACTGACTGCCAAAAGAGCATTTTCTCCAGTTCCAGTATTATTCAGCTCACAGTTCCTCTTTCTTTTTATATTTTGTTTGTAAGTCTTGAGCAACATTTTTTGAAGCTGAGCTCAGATGTTTTTGACTCATTTGTGGTTGGTTTGGAGACAGCTGGAATTTTAATTGAAACATATTTCATTCACTGAATTCATGTCCCATTGATTTGGGGCCAGTACAAATCCAGTGTGAATTCTTGAACAGTATGTTTGTGATTAATAAAACTCACTTCTTAAATTCATTATGTTGTCGTCGTGCATTTTAAAACGAATTCGTTGTCTAAAATAAAGATGATTGGAAGAGGTTATAATGGGGCAGAAATTCATCATGTGGAGTTCACGCCAATAAATAACAACCAAGTTCAATTTGACATTTATTATAGACTAACAACGTATTTATTCATTTTGCCGCTTTGTTACTTCTGAAGCCACTACAGGAACATGGCGATGGAAGAAAATACGAGATGGGAGGAAAATTATATTTTAATGTTTCTTTGCGTTTTCCCTGGGGAAATTAAAGGGACAATAAGTAACTTTTTAGGTATTTTATTATCTAAATTCAATATTTTTATTCATAAATATGCCCTCAATGGTGTACAAATACCTATGCCAATGTTTAAACTAATCCTCGTAAATGAAGAATTTATTATCTTTATATACATGGGACGGGTAGGTCGACGGAGGCTTCCATGTAGTTCCGCCATCTTGCAAAACTATAATAGCAGAGAGGGACAAAAAGTACTAAGCCAACGCGTTTCCACAACGCGTTTTCGGTCAGAGCCAGAAAGGCAGGTGCAGAGCAGTGAGAGGCACTTGAAACTGCACCGGCAAGTTTAAAAGTCTGGATTGCATTCTTATTATGGACCATACATATGCCGCGCCACAGGAGAAGAAAACATCGTCGCCAAAACAGTCAAAAATAGAACGTAAAAGGAAACATGACCGTAGATTACAGAAAACAAGAGTTAATGTCGGGGAAGCTTTTTCTAGGTGGAAAGAGCTAATGCTGGATAAAGATTTCAAAAGAGACGCTGAAGTGGCCAGTTTCTTCTCGACAGGTAAGTCAGTGTTACAGTCTATATTATAATATTTTTTTTATATCTAACAATGCACATTATTCAGAAAATATAACGAATAAAGAAGACATAACTACTAATTACAATATTTCATGTTTTCCACAGTCAGTAATTTTCATACTGTAACATTCGTTTGTTTATGGTCATGTTGCAGTTTGTTTGAAATAACACACCTGTTCACCTGAAGGAAAACTCGACGAAGTGCTATTAGAAGACATCCTGTCAAAGCTTTTTTGGTACATATCGCCTACCCTAGATGCAACGCGCATTTGAAAAAGCGAGGCGCTGGAGAGCAAAATTAGTTTGAATGCAAAATACAATTTCACCACTAGATGGGAGTAATTCCTACTTAGTGTCCCTTTAAAATTATCTTGCAAAACATTTGCCTCCTCTCACAAAAGTACTGAAACAGTTTACTTGAGATACTTACTGTTATTAATATTGAGGATATTAGTCTGGTGTTGTTTTTATACAGTCTATGGTCTGGTGTCAGATCAAAAGGAAAATGAATCGTCAGTCCACATCGTGCGGTTGTTGCTAATGCGCGCGCTTCTCCCTTTACCACGTTGTCTTATTAACGTGTCGGGCACAATGGTCCGTGTACGTTTTGATAGTTTGTTTTTTCGATTGAAACACAAAACAAAATAACGAGAAACCACCTGTTTTTCGTTTGTCGTTTCAAACCAAAATCAAAGAAACGGTAAAAAAAGAGCCGTTCTCCCGTTTTTGGTTCTGAATCTAAAAACGAAAAATGACAAAACCAAAATCAAATAACGGTCCGATTTTGGTTTTTTGAAATTCCTTTTTCCATTTTTTCGTTTGAAGATCTACATTGAAATACAGACAGGTTGGCCACGTGACCCGGAAGTAATAGTAAATATGGCCTATCAAAATAAAAGCCAAGCTTTTTACAAACGTTTTATAAGTTGGTAATATAGGTTAACCTAATAACTTATTGTGTGTGCAGAGTTGTTACTGTTAGCACTATATTATATAATTAAATTTATATTTAATGTGGTTTCCACCGTAATGGACAGCGATTCAACGTGAATTCCCACGTGACGTCATGCGCAGGCCTAACTAATAATGAGGGAGATTGGGATTCCGCCATCAAAATATCAGTCCCTATCTCGTCTTTGCCATTCGATTGACACCCTCGTAAAACTTGTGTTGGTCCTCAAATATAATTTTATCCTAACGCATCATATCTATTTTCAAAAAGCCCAAGGACACGCTGTTACCTCGCTCACGTTATAAAGTGTTAATATAAATGTATTGAACTGGCTAGTTAACTAATAGTGATAGTAGTTTGTTTATAATACAATAAAAAACGACATATGTGAAGGTTCTCAGTCCTCCATGTAACGTTAATAATCCAACGAAGTTTAAAATCAAGGGCAGTTCAAAACGATTACAGACACCAGTAGGTGTCGCACTGTGTCTGCTTTGTGCGAGCTACTGTCATGGAGATATTGCTTTATGTTCTGTAATTAAAACACTTTCCATTATTTTCATTACAACTGTGCTTTCACAAATCACGTTTCCTAGCACAGCTGCTTAAGGCATTAGCCTACTCAATAAAATGAGCTCTTTCTCCTCATGTTTGATTGTCTGATTTACATGTGCTATTATACTGCGTGATGTTTTAGTTGACTGTAACACTCACAAATTTAAAAACACGTCTCACATATAGGCCTTCAGTCAAGTGGGGTGTGTGGTTCTACTGTGTTATAATAGACAACAAGCAGTATGTCATGAAAGTGAACATAATTTATTTTATTAAAATATTTATATTAATTTATTATTTGCATAAAATAACATAAAATGAATACAACAAAAGGAGTTCTGCAAGTGAGAGTAATAGAAAATAAAATTGAACAATTTATTAATTGCATAAAATAACATAACAGATGAACATAACCAAACTTAACCATTTGACTTAACTTAAAACCTAAACCTAAAATAAAAACTAACTAAAACAATCTCCTAACTAATAGTGTCTTTCAAAACATTCACAATCTCCCCCATCCCTGTAATTTAATTTTTTTTTTTCTTGGAACATCTCGTCCCTGCATTTTGGGCATCCAACGAGGCTGCGGCAGCACGGTGCCACAACTGGGTTTTCCATCACATCTGCAAGATTCAGAATATTTTTCAACAAATATTTCAACAGTTGTCTCAAGCAATTTTCCTCTGTCTCATTTCACTTGTTAGTGTTACAATGTGTTAATAGTTATATATTCCCATTGACTACAATAATTACATTTTAATAAAAATTGTAGTCATAGTAATGATATTTCTAAACATTCCCATGTATCCCCTATATATCTCTGTAGTTCTAAGCCTCTTTTTCTATATTGTATGACAGTAACATCCATATATATATATATTTTTTTTTGCTGGTTACATCTTCACTGAAGCTACATCACACTTATATTGATACAAATATTAAAATCCAATATGCCATTGCAACAGGACAGTACGGTCCGTGTACGTTTTGATAGTTTGTTTTTTCGATTGAAACACAAAACAAAATAACGAGAAACCACCTGTTTTTCGTTTGTCGTTTCAAACCAAAATCAAAGAAACAGTAAAAAAAGAGCCGTTCTCTCGTTTTTGGTTCTAAATCCAAAAACGAAAAATGACAAAACCAAAATCAAATAACGGTCCGATTTTGGTTTTTTGAAATTCCTTTTTCCATTTTTTCGTTTGAAGATCTACATTGAAATACAGACAGGTTGGCCACGTGACCCGGAAGTAATAGTAAATATGGCCTATCAAAATAAAAGCCAAGCTTTTTACAAACGTTTTATAAGTTGGTAATATAGGTTAACCTAATAACTTATTGTGTGTGCAGAGTTGTTACTGTTAGCACTATATTATATAATTAAATTTATATTTAATGTGGTTTCCACCGTAATGGACAGCGATTCAACGTGAATTCCCACGTGACGTCATGCGTAGGCCTAATAACGTTACTAATAATGAGGGAGATTGGGATTCCGCCATCAAAAGATCAGTCCCTATCTCGTCTTTGCCATTCGATTGACACCCTCGTAAAACTTGTGTTGGTCCTCAAATATAATTTTATCCTAACGCATCATATCTATTTTCAAAAATCCCAAGGACACGCTGTTACCTCGCTCACGTTATACAGTGTTAATATAAATGTATTGAACTGGCTAGTTAACTAATAGTGATAGTAGTTTGTTTATAATACAAACAAAAACGACATATGTGAAGGTTCTCAGTCCTCCATGTAACGTTAATAATCCAACGAAGTTTAAAATCAAGGGCAGTTCAAAACGATTACAGACACCAGTAGGTGTCGCACTGTGTCTGCTTTGTGCGAGCTACTGTCATGGAGCTATTGCTTTATGTTCTGTAATTAAAACACTTTCCATTATTTTCATTACAACTGTGCTTTCACAAATCACGTTTCCTAGCACGGCTGCTTAAGGCATTAGCCTACTCAATAAAATGAGCTCTTTCTCCTCATGTTTGATTGTCTGATTTACATGTGCTATTATACTGCGTGAAGTTTTAGTTGACTGTAACACTCACAAATTTAAAAACATGTCTCACATATAGGCCTTCAGTCCAGTGGGGTGTGTGGTTCTAGTGTGTTATAATAGACAACAAGCAGTATGTCATGAAAGTGAACATAATTTATTTTATTAAAATATTTATATTAATTTATTATTTGCATAAAATAACATAAAATGAATACAACAAAAGGAGTTCTGCAAGTGACAGTAATAGAAAATAAAATTGAACAATTTATTAATTGCATAAAATAACATAACAGATGAACATAACCAAACTTAACTATTTAACTTAACTTAAAACCTAAACCTAAACCTAAAATAAAAACTAACTAAAACAATCTCCTAACTAATAGTGTCTTTCAAAACATTCACAAACTCCCCCATCCCTGTAATTTAATTTTTTTTTTTTCTTGGAACATCTTGTCCCTGCATTTTGGGTAGTGCGGCTAGGTAGTTGCCCACTGCTCAACGCAGACCCGGCATCCAACGAGGCTGCGGCAGCACGGTGCCACAACTGGGTTTTCCATCACATCTGCAAGATTCAGAATAATTTTCAACAAGTATTTCAACAGTTGTCTCAAGCAATTTTCCTCTGTCTCATTTCACTTGTTAGTGTTACAGTGTGTTAATAGTTATATATTCCCATTGACTACAATAATTACATTTTAATAAAAATTGTAGTCATAGTAATGATATTTCTAAACATTCCCATGTATCCCCTATATATCTCTGTAGTCCTAAGCCTCTTTTTCTATATTGTATGACAGTAACATCCATATTTATTTATTTATTTTTTTTGCTGGTTACATCTTCACTGAAGCTACATCACACTTATATTGATACAAATATTAAAATCCAATATGCCATTGCAACAGGACAGTACCCACCCAGCCACAGCCTGTTCATCCTGCTGCCTTCTGGGAAGAGATATAGAAGTTTCTGCTGCCGCACCAACTGCAGAGCAACTTTTCCCCCCAAGCTATCGTACTCTTAAACTATAGTTCATCCTCAGCAGCAGATCATAGTTTATTTATGTTTACCATTTTTATAATTGCTTCTATATTAGCCTGATAATTTTTGCTATGTACCAGAAGGGAGTTACAAACTCAATTTATACTTTATACTATTATATATATTATATTGTGACAAAATATATCCACCTACCTTAAAGAAGAATAAAGTGAATGTTTTGGAAAGGCAGAGTCAAAAGTTATGACCTTAAAATGATTGAAATGTTGTGGAAGGATGAGGAAGCAAGCAGCTTATGTGAGGAAACCCACCAACATCCAAGAGTTGAAGCTGTTCTGTACAGAGGAATGGGCAAAGATTCGTCCAAGTCAATAAGCAGGACATATCAAAAGTTACTGGAAACGTTTTGTTGCAGTTATTCCTGATGTAATCAGCGTTGACAGCCTGTTTTTAGTAATGTAATTATGTTTTGGGGTTTTCTTTTGAGGACCTTGTAAAGTGTTCTTACCTTAGGGATTAACAAATGTTCTGCAGCCATTGATTGTACATGCATTGCCCTTGAAAGCATGTATGTGCTATATAAAGTTTCAAGACTTGTACGGATTCTCTTCACTGGCATGACACAATCAGAGTTTTGTATGTTATACAAACTGGAATGTGTATAGAGAAGAAAGATTCACACAGTATATAGCACACTGGTAAATCATTATTTTGGCTAGATGGCCTACATTAGGATTAGGACATGTCTGATGTGAGTTTGTTGTCTGAGCTGCTATAAGAAGCTGATAGCAGTGCAGTGTTATAATCAGGTTAAAACAGAAGCAGGTTTAACTCTGGGCTGGGTGAATGATGATGATGATGATGATGATGATAACTAGGCAAATAAAAACAAAATAAAATGAACAACAATAAATACATCTGTATCAGTAATCTTGATTTAAAACAGTTACCAAAGACACCATACAGTCAGTCATTTAAATACTGTCACCTGCTGGTAGAAAGGGGGAACAGTTATCCATTACGGTGGAAACCACATTAAATATAAATTTTATTATATAATATAGCGCTAACAGTAACAACTCTGCACACACAATAAGTTCTTAGGTTAACCTATATTACCAACTGTATTGAGCCAAACAATGCGCTCATTAAACGTGACTGGTGATGTCTGGATAGGCACGATATTAAATAGCTGTAATAAACTACTGTTGCTAACATATTTATTCCGGTCCAGGTTTATATAAGGCTATTTATTAATAGATTTTTCTTCTTCTAAGGTTACTCTCGTATAACGTTAGCGCTGCATATTATGACCGTTCTAAAAGCTTGGCCTTTATTTTGATAGGCCATATTTACTATTCCTTCCGGGTCACGTGGCCAACCTGTCTGTATTTCAATGTAGATCTTCAAACGAAAAAATGGAAAAAGGAATTTCAAAAAACCAAAATCGGACCGTTATTTGATTTTGGTTTTGTCATTTTTCGTTTTTGGATTTAGAACCAAAAACGAGAGAACGGCTCTTTTTTTACTGTTTCTTTGATTTTGGTTTGAAACGACAAACGAAAAACAGGTGGTTTCTCGTTATTTTGTTTTGTGTTTCAATCGAAAAAACAAACTATCAAAACGTACACGGACCCAGTACCCACCCAGCCACAGCCTGTTCATCCTGCTGCCTTCTGGGAAGAGATATAGAAGTTTCTGCTGCCGCACCAACTGCAGAGCAACATTTCCCCCCAAGCTATCAGACTCTTAAACTATAGTTCATCCTCAGCACTGCTCCACTGATCATAGTTTATTTATGTTTACCATTTTTATAATTGCTTCTATATTAGCCTGATAATGTCTGCTATGTACCAGAAGGGAGATACAAACTCAATTTATACTTTATACTATTATATATATTATATTGTGACAAAATATACCCACCTACCTTAAAGAAGAATAAAGTGAATGTTTTGGAAAGGCAGAGTCAAAAGTTATGACCTTAAAATGATTGAAATGTTGTGGAAGGATGAGGAAGCAAGCAGCTTATGTGAGGAAACCCACCAACATCCAAGAGTTGAAGCTGTTCTGTACAGAGGAACGGGCAAAGATTCGTCCAAGTCAATAAGCAGGACATATCAAAAGTTACTGGAAACGTTTTGTTGCAGTTATTCCTGATGTAATCAGCGTTGACAGCCTGTTTTTAGTAATGTAATTATGTTTTGGGGTTTTCTTTTGAGGACCTTGTAAAATGTTCTTACCTTAGGGCTTAACAAATGTTCTGCAGCCATTGATTGTACATGCATTGCCCTTGAAAGCATGTATGTGCTATATAAAGTTTCAAGACTTGTACGGATTCTCTTCACTGGCATGACACAATCAGAGTTTTGTATGTTATACAAACTGGAATGTGTATAGAGAAGAAAGATTCACACAGTATATAGCACACTGGTAAATCATTATTTTGGCTAGATGGCCTACATTAGGATTAGGACATGTCTGATGTGAGTTTGTTGTCTGAGCTGCTATAAGAAGCTGATAGCAGTGCAGTGTTATAATCAGGTTAAAACAGAAGCAGGTTTAACTCTGGGCTGGGTGAATGATGATGATGATGATGATAACTAGGCAAATAAAAACAAAATACAATGAACAACAATAAATACATCTGTATCAGTAATCTTGATTTAAAACAGTTACCAAAGACACCATACAGTCAGTCATTTAAATACTGCCACCTGCTGGTAGAAAGGGGGAACAGTTATTTTATGCAAATAATAAATTAATATAAATATTTTAATAAAATAAATTATGTTCACTTTCATGACATACTGCTTGTTGTCTATTATAACACAGTAGAACCACACACCCAACTGGACTGAAGGCCTATATGTGAGACATGTTTTTAAATTTGTGAGTGTTACAGTCAACTAAAACTTCACGCAGTATTATAGCACATGTAAATCAGACAATCAAACATGAGGAGAAAGAGCTCATTTTATTGAGTAGGCTAATGCCTTAAGCAGCTGTGCTAGGAAACGTGATTTGTGAAAGCACAGTTGTAATGAAAATAATGGAAAGTGTTTTAATTACAGAACATAAAGCAATATCTCCATGACAGTAGCTCGCACAAAGCAGACACAGTGCGACACCTACTGGTGTCTGTAATCGTTTTGAACTGCCCTTGATTTTAAACTTCGTTGGATTATTAACGTTACATGGAGGACTGAGAACCTTCACATATGTCGTTTTTTATTGTATTATAAACAAACTACTATCACTATTAGTTAACTAGCCAGTTCAATACATTTATATTAACACTTTATAACGTGAGCGAGGTAACAGCGTGTCCTTGGGCTTTTTGAAAATAGATATGATGCGTTAGGATAAAATTATATTTGAGGACCAACACAAGTTTTACGAGGGTGTCAATCGAATGGCAAAGACGAGATAGAGACTGATATTTTGATGGCGGAATCCCAATCTCCCTCATTATTAGTTAGGCCTGCGCATGACGTCACGTGGGAATTCACGTTGAATCGCTGTCCATTACGGTGGAAACCACATTAAATATAAATTTAATTATATAATATAGTGCTAACAGTAACAACTCTGCACACACAATAAGTTATTAGGTTAACCTATATTACCAACTTATAAAACGTTTGTAAAAAGCTTGGCTTTTATTTTGATAGGCCATATTTACTATTACTTCCGGGTCACGTGGCCAACCTGTCTGTATTTCAATGTAGATCTTCAAACGAAAAAATGGAAAAAGGAATTTCAAAAAACCAAAATCGGACCGTTATTTGATTTTGGTTTTGTCATTTTTCGTTTTTAGATTCAGAACCAAAAACGGGAGAACGGCTCTTTTTTTACCGTTTCTTTGATTTTGGTTTGAAACGACAAACGAAAAACAGGTGGTTTCTCGTTATTTTGTTTTGTGTTTCAATCGAAAAAACAAACTATCAAAACGTACACGGACCAATGTGTTAGCCCTGCTTTTATACAGTCTATTATGTGTTAGTCCGCACCAGAAGCACTGCTGAAGGGTCATCTCTGATCCACTGACCTCTCTCTCTCTCTAGATCAATCTTGCTCGGACACTGAACAGTTCTCAATGAAAGTTTAGTCAACAGCGTACTCTTCTGGCGCAGAGAGGACCATTTCCCCTAACGTTAGTTGGCAGATCCTTTAAATCCTCTGATCTGTTGCATGAGGAAGTTATTGTGTGTAATTGGCCTTGATGAGATTTGCAGATATATTTAAGATACAGATTCTCCGTGTGATTTAGTAATAGGCAACACCTATCTATCTTCTCACCATAACATTAAGCCATAATTAAACAAATACGTTTAAGAAACAGAAAAAAATAAAAAATAAAAAAATTGGAATGAATTCTGGAGTACATTTTTAAGTAACACATACGTCTTTCCTTGATATTTCAGCCCAGTTGATGGCAGTATAACTCTGATGATCACTAAACCACAAGAGAGGACGGGGGGGGGGGGGGGGGGGGGGGAAAGAGAGGAGGGGGGAAATGTTGCCAGATCCCGCTAGAAAAATAACCACCTGACAAATCTGCACATGGAAGGTTTTACAACTGAGGTTGAGAAAAACGAGAGAGAAAAGTTTTTTTTGTAAATAAATTTTTTGGGGGGCATGTAAAAATATTTTATTTTATAAATTATTATTATTATTCCAATCCTTAAAGCATCAAGGAATGCCTCTCTATATTATTATATGTTATAATTTCTTTCAAATATTTTGGTATTTATTATTTGTAGGTAATTATTTTATTTATATTATTTTATTTATATTTATTTTTAATATATATATATAGAGAGAGAGAGAGAGAGAGAGAGAGAAATAAAATAAATAATAAAATAATTACGGTATATATATAAAAATGGCAAAATGCATTAATAACAATGGTAATTTGTTTAATGTAAGTACAACATATTATGCTCATGATGTTTGATTTTATTTATTTATTTATTTATTTATTTTTAAAGAAAAATAATAAAATTATGCGGAAATGGCAACACTGGAAGAAACCCTGGCTTCTCTCGCGTGATTACACGTTCTGACGTCACACTTTGCGTTTGTCAAGGGAACTGCAGAGCGATTTCACCTGTATTTCTGTACAGAGTGTACTCATTCATTTAGTATTTTATCGTTTATTCGTTCCCGATTAAAGACATATTTTATGGCTATAACAGGACGTTGGAACGGATATTTTGGGTAAGATTTAATATGCATTCAGTTATCTTATATTTTACAAGATACAGTCTATTGCTATCTCTTAAAACCTAGTGTTCTGCCTGTCTAGACAGCAGTTTTGGACATCATAAGCGCCCATCATAGCAAAGCAGTCTGAGTAGGCTGCATACATGTAAATGTCTTACTGCATCACAATAATTCTCAATAGAGCAGTCGCAGAACTACTGCACTTTACCAATACTTCTTTGACTGAAAGAACAGGGCCAACGTGAACTGCCATTTTTACTTTGTTTTGTTCAGGTATAGTAGATTATTCTCTAATTGTCACACGTGTTTTAATATAGCAACATGTTTAATAACAATAACAGTTACTGTAACAGAGTTCAAATTGTTTTGGTTAATTTACATAAAGTTGCAAATAATACATTAATATTAGATTAAAAAATAGGTAGAAAACTAAAAAAAGAATAAAAAAAAGGAATGTGCTCTCTCTCTCTCTCTCTCTCTATATATATATAGATAGATAGATAGATAGATAGATAGATAGATATACACACACACACATGTATAGAGAAGTAGATAAAAATGACAAAAGACATAACCAAAGCTGAAGATATAAAAACGTAAGCAGAATATTAGCAAATTCTGTAATAGTATAGAATTAATACTGGTTGATAACCATATTAAAATGCTCATAAAGGTAAAAGAAAAAAGTGTCACAGATAGATTTTCTTTACCTTGTAGACTTTCTGAGGGGAAACAAAAAGAGGTTAGACCGACCGTAATATGAAGATGAAATATGACTGTTATTTATATGTGTCCAATTTGATCTGGCTTATCAATATTGGCATGTTTCTTAAAACATATAGACCTTAATTTAATACTAGGGTCACTTCTTCAAATCCTTCATCAGAGGGAAATATTTATTAATAGCAAATACAAACATATATTGACTCGCAGAATAAATAATCCAATCTTAGAATAACTAGACACATATATTTGTCTATATATTTGTATGTAATACGCTCTTGTATGGGCAGGATGGGTTGTGCAGAACTTTTATTATAGTTTGCTCTGTGTGGACATCACCGCCACCGTGGAAGAAAACGGCAGCTCATGGCACCAGGCCTACACAAACTCGGGCCCCAGCCCCCTCCCAGCACCACCCGAACACTTGTGCAAGGCCTGCGGAGGCCAGTTTGACGTCGGAAGAACGGTAAATCGGGTTACATCTACTTAAATCTTACTATTAAAGCAAAAAGTCCAAATAAATTCTAACTGGATTTGAGCATTTTTGCTGATTTCAATCCATTTCATAGCATGTCTGCATGGACTGCAAAAACAGCTTCTGCAGCCTCTGCTCGGTGCAGATGGACCTCCGGCCGCGGATGTGCCACACCTGTCAGCGGCTCCACGGCACCTTCTTTGAACGGGCCGAGTTGATCAGGCTGAAGGTGAAGGACCTCCGTGACTATCTCCACCTGCACGAAACCCCCACGCAGATGTGCCGAGAGAAGGAGGAGCTGGTGGAGCTGGTGCTGGCTCAACAAACTCCCCGAGGCAGCGGCGGTGCCGAATCCCATTCACAGCCGTCTGTGCCTCCTCTGCCTTCCCTTCCTCTTGCAGAATCTGAAGCCCTCACAGAGGAGGATGAAGAGGGTGAAGAGGAGGACGAAGAAGATGAGGAGGGCGAAGAAGATGATGAGGATGATGAGGAAGAGGTATGGATGGAACATACTGTATTTTTGTAGTTGTAATAGCCTCTTGTCCAGATATAACTGTGATTTATCTGCACTTCACGTAGTCCACAGACAGTGAGGAGACGCTGGTGCTCAGCAGAAGAGCCTCTCTGTCTGACCTGAGCAGGGTGGAGGACATCGAAGGCCTCAGCGTGCGGCAGCTGAAGGAGATTCTGGCACGTAACTTTGTGAACTACCAGGGCTGCTGTGAGAAATGGGAACTAATGGAGAAGGTCACCCTCCTCTTTAATGATCAGAAAGACCTTCACAACCTGGGTACGTCTTTCTGCATGCACACTGTGGAACCATCATCATAGTGATAGTGTTGTCTGGTGCTTAAAGACCTGGGCTGGTTACCAAAAAATTGCAGTTTTGTTTGTTAAGAGAGAAATATCAGTGTTATTGTTTAGCATGTGTGTAATGATAAATGGACAGCTAAAAAAACACCCTGGTTTATGTACATTACAATTTAGAAGTTTTGGGTCGGGAAGATTTTTTTAAAGAAATTATTGCTTGTATTCAGCCAGTATGAAGTCAGTTGATCATAAGTGACTGTAAATACATGTATAATGTTACAAAATATAAAAAATGTGTTAAATTCAAACAACAAACATTCGAGAAAAAAAAAAAAATGCAATACTGATGAAAAAAAATGTCTCATGAAACGTCATGCTACAAAGGTTGCCAGGTTTTCACTAGAAAATCCGCCCAATCTTAAAAAAGGGAGTTTCAAGGGGGTCCCCAGTTAAAAAATTTCATTCCGGGGTTATAAATACATGTTTTTGGCAGGGTTCCCCTAATAAAATTCGGATTCCAGGGGAAAAATATCATGTTATTGGAGTCGCTTCAATTGGCAGATGTCAAAAACGACCTGCGACAAAAATGTTAAAGTAGACCGCAGACTTGGCAGTAAAGGCAGCTGATTAAGCTTTGTCATGACAGGAATAAATTGCATTTTAAAATATACTGAAACACAAAACAGATTTTTATCCATTTTAAATTGTAATAATATTTCTCAATATTACTGATTGTACGGTATTTTGATCAAATAAATGTAGCCTTGATGAGCATGAGACTTTTTTTATTTTTTATTATTCTTACAGACCTTACCAATCCCAAACTTTTGAACAGTACTGCAACTTAAATCATGATAAGTGTATCTACTTTTGTTCTTCAATTTTACTGAAATTGATGTTCTTGCACTTTCTTTTACTTTCAGTTTCAAATACAAAAACAGAAGCAGGTATGTTTTATGGATTCTGTACCAAAAAGACCCCAAATGCTATATTACAGTTCCTGGAATTGTGTCTGATAATTGAATTCCTCACCATTGTTCCAGCTGATCCTGCTGAGCCCAGCGGCCAGGAGGAGAACCTGTGCAAGATCTGCATGGACTCCCCCATTGACTGCGTTCTGCTGGAGTGCGGCCACATGGTCACATGCAGCAAGTGCGGGAAACGCATGAACGAGTGTCCCATCTGCCGACAGTACGTGGTTCGAGCAGTGCATGTCTTCAGATCGTGAAATTCGGGTGCAGAGAGACAGACTGTCCCATACAGGTTGTTGCATTTTCACACACTTAACAACATTTTCTCACATTTTTTGATAACTTTAATTTTGCTGCATTGTTTATAATTTAACATGATTAAATGCACTTATTTGCTTTTTTAATTCCAACCGTGTTAAGGTGTGCCTTCCGAGTGGTGTTTAATTCATCAGTTGACTTTTGCACTTTTTTGTTAATTACTACGATTTTTTTCTTTATATCATCCCTTGATATTTGCGTTACTTACAGTATGTAAATAATAACCGAACAAGGTTTAAAGGAAAAAGTTAAATAGACGTCCCTAAAGATGTGTCTGTCTATATAAAGAACACAATTAAAGAGGTGACATAATCTTGGACATTTCTGGGATGTGAAAACTGGGTAAAATGGTTGACTTAAATTGTTATTTTGAGCACTGATGCTCATGTTGTTTCTGTGTTTAAGACTGTACAATAGTTCACCATTGCAGTTAAAACATCACTATAATGTGACCACTTCAGGGGTCACTCCACTCTTGGTTAAAGAAACAGTTCACCCAGTTTGTTTCTTCATAGGAACAGATTTGGAGGATTTTAGCATCACATCACTTGCTCACTAATAGATCCTCTGCAGTGAATGGGTGCCGTCAGAATGAGAGTTCAAACAGCTGATAAAAACATCACAACAGTCCTCAAGTAATTATTGTCATGTTTTTACCAGCTATTTGGACTCTCATTCTGACGGCACCCATTCATGATACATTTCTTCAAATCTGTTCCTATGAAGAAGCAAACTCAAGTAAAAATTGGATGACTGAAGATGAGTAAATTCGAAGAAAATTTTCATTTTTCGGGTGAGTTATTCTTTTGAATAATTACGCACAATACCAGTTTTGGTACTTGTTTCTAGTGAGTAGGTGCTATTTTCCAAGCTCTGTGCACTTCTAGATCACAGACCATTCCACTATCTCATACTTTGGGCTTGTCTTCATATCTTAGGCAGAACCAGTGCTTCTAAACTGCCAAAAAACCTTCTCTGTCTTGACATTTGCTTCGGTACATTCTTCTTTTGATTACACCGGTGGCTAGTTCACCATTACCAGTAATACTAACAAGTCAGTGTTAGTCACAAGGTGCTCATTACTGCCTACATTTATTGTTGTATGATTAAGTGTGTTAGCCTAATAACAAGTTTTCACAGATTGATAATCAGAACTGTAAATGTTTTCAAAAGTATCTTGAGCTCTCATTTTTAAACTTGAATACTCATACTTCTTGACGAATGGTGTTTTAATTATATAAAAAGTACGATTAAAATAGCAAGTTCATGAATGTATCATAATTGTGGTTATATAGGAATGTTTTCATTCGAAAATCTTTGTCTGATGCATATCTCTGATTATCTCATATCTCTGATTCCTTGCTTTCTCGAGCTGAATGTAGATGACACTGAGAGATCCGTCTAAACCATTTAGTCCATCTCTAATACACAGATGATCTTCTAAACAAGATATCTGGCTTAAAAAGTTCAATCTTTTCGATCTTCTTAGTTATTATAGGAGAGTTTCGACAGGATATGCAACCTGTACATATTCTATATTTTGATAGCTTTGTGTTTTATGTATCTGCATATTTATCAATCAGACAGCTACATGATAAAACCTAAAAGATCTTGATTACTCACTGTTATTGTTTCAATGCTCATTTCAAATTTCCAGTCAGTCTAAACCCAGCATGAACGTCCATATCCTCCTGACAATATATTAAAAAGCTGAAGCAGACACGTAGCAAAAAAATAAATAAATAAAAAATAAATAAGCGATGGGAGTAAATTTCTCAGTTCCTCGGTGCTTGGAGCTTTCATTTTTCAGCTTTAGTTAAAAAACAAATAAATGGGCAGGACGAGTTTTACATGTTAAGTATGCACCTCTTGTCAAAATCGAAGTAATTTATGTTATTTATGTAATAGCAAAGGTGCCCAAATATGTTTGTGTGTGTATGTGCCAAGTGGAGTTATATCCCTTGAAATATCAGTAGGTTGTGTTGCGGTCTGGAGATTTAAACATCTACACAAATTCTGTGAAAATAAATATGATCTAAAGCTCAATTAAAGTGTGCAAAAGTGAAATATTGCATTATTTGGAAGCTAAAGTGTCTTTGCAAATATATCTACATTGAATGCAGCAAGAAGAAATTGTGTGCAATGAGAAATAAGATTGCTTAGTCAAGCAAAACATTGGATGTGTATCTAGACAACAAATATATATATATATATATATATATATATATATATATATATATATATATATATATATATATATATATATATATATAAGGAAAATAAGAATATGTGGTGGGCAAAAAATAAGAGCTCTGCATGCCCGAGCAATGAAAAGGATCATTGAGAGGTGCTTAGAAATGCCTGAATTAACTTTTCCAGGTTGAGTGGAGACACTGTATTCTGTATTAACATTTGTGTATCCTTTTGTAAATTGTTTGGTTTTGTTTGTTTCTAGATTCTTTGAGACTGTGACTTTCTTTTGAACGCTATGAAATATAATCGAATCAACTGATAACGCAAACGCTGTTCCGGATGTACAGTAGTAAACATTAATCATATAACTAGCATGTCATATTGCCAATATTGTCTTTTAATATGCAGTGAGCCTGATGTGCTAAATGCTTTATTCCTGTTAAAAACACTACATTGGAAGGCGATAAGGTTTATAATTATCGATAAATTTATATATTTTTAAATTTTGTTACTATATATGGTTGTTTTTGTGCAAATGTTTGTTTTGTTTTGTTTTTTTGTATCAATAAACAAAACCTACAACAGCTGTGCATGTGTCTCTCGGGATTTATTTTAATAACTTCGGTTTTGATCCAATTATAGAAATGTCTGTTTTATGACTGTATTAAAATTGACTAGTTTGTAGTTTTTACAGCAGGGGGAGACACAGTTCACTAATACGAAAATAAATAAACAAGTAAAATATAGGGTTAAGTTAGCCTTTTATCTCTACAGTGATGATTCAAAACACTATTTAATTTGCAGCCACTGTTAACGTCAATCAGAGAAACAATTAGCACTAGCAAAGCAATGGCTGTCTCGCGCACGTGCTTCTGTTTCTGGTAACCATAGAAACTTACCAGTGCGGACTCAGCAGTCTGCTGCTGTGATTTAATTTTTATCTGTGGAAATATATAACTATATTTACATGAATGTGGATTCACAAACTTACTAATGATATCGTCAAGAAAGCGGGAGAAACCTAAGGTATGTTGCTCAAACTTTTAAGAACTGCTTTCTGATAGCATGTTATGAATGCTAACGCTAAGCAGTTTTAATGTTAAGAGGCCGCTTGTCTTTACAAAGTTCAGGTTTTAATATTTCTGTTTTCTCTTTTTGCGATGGTCAGTCGTAAGTAAATGCTAGTGTAAACATAAGTGATGAACATCTCTCGGGAGACTCTTGATTTTTCCCACAACTGTTTCGTTTCTCGTGCTGTTAAAATAATGAACAAATCAAAACCAATGAAACGTTTATCACTTTGTAATTTAGATTAGCAAGATGCTGCATTGACCATCTGTCGAAAGATCTGTAAGTATGATGGGCACATAAAAGCCTTAAAGGATCTCAGTTTGAAATCTGATAGAAATGTTAATTAAATAAAATTCGCTGTATATGAGACACATATGCATTTTTATGGGTGTCTAAAGATTTCAACTCAAAAGTTCAAATTACAGTTGTAGAAATAATGCTTAGAAATGTATTAAATTTTTTAAATATTAAAAGTTTTACATTTAAATGATAAATGGAAATGATAAAAGATAAAAAGAGCAAATGATCAGTTATGCCATATATATCACAGTTTGAACAAAAGAGATAATTTCACTTTAAATGATAAAAAGCCACAGGCTCAGTAGAGCTCATTAATTTGATTATACAAAATATTTATTTTATGTGTGGGCTACCCACTAATAAGATTTTAACAATTATAATAAATGCTTTTCCAATAACAACAACAACAATGCCATTATTATTATTATTATTATTACTATTTTTATTATTATTATTGGCTATTTAGAATCATGTTTTTCCCATTCTTACAGCAGGGGGAGACAGACATTTAATTAGATAAATAAATAAAAAAAATATTAGACAATATATGCCCAAATAGTAGTAGCAGCCTTTTATCGCTGCAGTATAATTAATTGCAGCTATATATATAAAGCTTATTGTTATAAGTTTAACTTTTGTATATAGAAAAAAGTGTAGAGGCAGAAGCAGGAAGCACGAGCCAGACAGGAAGGATGTGGTGTTATGCGTCTGTACACAATGAAAGCCGGAGTAAATTGCATACAGAATTTCAGATTTCTCATGGGTTTTACACATTGGTTGTAGCGTGATGTTGGTTTTAAACAAGGAGAGGCTACAGGGTTTGATATCCAGGCTAGAGCCCCTCTACTGTGCCTTGTTTTAACTTCAAAATGAGTCCTTTCAATTATAGTTATAATGTGCACTTCACGGTCCCAGACCAATACACACTTCACAATGCAGAAGCTAGAGAAGGAAAACAGCCAATGTAAGCTCAAGCGTTGCCATAACGACCGTGGAGCAGCTGCTGCGGACGCATGCGCATTGCCTCTCCCCATCTCCTGTTTCAGGTCTAGCGAGCTAACGGGGTGGCACATATGGCCATCGGCTTGGTTGAGGGTTTTTTCTTTTTTTGTAGTTTCCTTTGTTTACCTCAGTTCCTCCAGTATGCGGTTAAAACGCTCTCGCTGACTAAGCTCGTTCACATCTTCTCGTCGCGCGCCTCTCACCTTGATGAGAAGTCAGAAGAATGATCTCATCCCTGTCTAGAGGAAATCTGCTTGACGTGCTGCAGGAGGGTCCTAATGAGGTACTGAACTCCTAAACCCTCATGTTTGTTTACGCGTGCATTCGTTTCATCTGCTCATTTAGGTTCTGAGGCTCACTATAAAGTTAAAAGCAGTAGCTGTCGCAACTTAGGCATTTTACGCAAGAAACTCCGACGAGTGCGATGACATTGTATTGTTTACACCTTTTGTGAGCCGTTACTGAATAACACCAGTTAACCAGGTTCTTTTGATTCTTCTTTGACATGCACTGGATCCATTTCATCGTACAAGTTATTTTACAATGTTTGCATTCTGCATTTATATAGGCTATTTAAATCAAATGCAAAATGTAGAGTATTGTATAATTGTATAAATGCGTTTTCGTAAGAATTATAGTTGCAGAAATGGTTTGAAAGTAACGTTTTGCATAAAGTTATGAATATGAAAATGTTTTACATATACTATTGTCAATACTGAATCTGTTTGATTGGAGTGAAAGTCTATAAGACTTGCAAACAGTGAAGGAAAGTCCTGACAGCTGTTAAGCAAAAGGAGACACAATCCTGTTTAATGCCACAGTAATATAAATATACGTACAGTGCCCTCCGTAAGTATTGGAACAGTAAAGACAAAATAGCTTTATTTGCTGAGGAGTCAAGACATTTGCAAATATGATTAAAAGATGAATATGCGACAAAACTACAGAATGTCACATTTTATTATTAGGTTTTTGGAATCATACATGTTTTACCAAATATAAAGGACAGCACTTTTAGAGTTCATCACACTGTTTTATGTGAGCAAAAGTATTGGAACAGATGAATTTATGGTAGATGTAAAAGATTAAAAGCTAATATTTAGATACCTTGTATGTAATCAGAGCAATGAGTCTGCAACCCAAAGACATCACAAGACTCTTGGTCTTATGCTTTGAAATGCTTTTCCCCAGCCTTTAATGCAGCCAGTTCCAACTGTTGCTTGTTTTGGGGAGTTTCTGTCTTTAGTCTCCTCTTCAGCTGGTAAAATTAATGTTCAATCAGATTTCAATCTGGAGATTGATTTGAGCAATCTAAGACTTTACATTTCTTTGCCCTGATAAAGTCTTTGATTAAACTGGTAGGGTGTTTTGGGTCATTGTCCTGATCCAAAATGAAGTGCTTTCTAATGAGTTTGGTGGTATTTTCTTGAATATTGGTAGCCAAGATGATTTTGTACCCTTCCAAATTCATTCTACTATTGCCATCATACATTAAGTCATCATTAAAGTGAAGAGGTCGTGTTCTAGAGACAGCCATGCATGCCCATGCCATGACACCACCTCCACCATGCTTTACAGATGAGGTTGTATGCTTAGAATCATTTGCAGTTTCCTTTTTACTCCACACTTTTGCTTTCCAATAACATAGATAAAGGTTAATCTTTGTCCATCAGTCCCTCAGTTCCAAAACTCATTCTAATTTCAGTTGTTTGTTAGCAGTAAAATGCCATCAACATTCCAAACAGAAAAATGATGAATGATGAAAATGAAATGAAGTCTTGACAACTGTAAAACATTGTGATACACAGTCCTACTAATGCAATTCTTTATATATATATATATATATATATATATATATATTTCTGTGAGCTGCTAACCTTGACTATTTTTGGGGAGCATGCTAGGCTTTTGAGTCAGACATTGTGCTGTACATGTTGTCAGCTATGCTTTCTTTGACTTATAGTGCTGGATTAGTTTATATTTTCATTTGAACAACACAATAGTCTTTTAACTCACATATCATTTATATGCAGATACTACCATAAGATAACTGTTAAAGCCCTTTTAACTTTTGGAGATAACAATATCATGCTTTTAGAAATGGCGCTAAGTGTGGGAGGAGGTGTTAATCATATTATGCCTTTTCTGTAACCATGTGCACTATCAGCAGACATTCCCTACTGATGTTACCTATAAGTATATAAGAGTGCTTCTACATCTGTCTGCCCTCAGGATGTAACTATTAAGCTGTCAAGCGCTCATTGATTTTTTTGTTATGAATCCCAGCTGTCTCAATCTTTGCAAAGGACTTTTTCTATCTTCCAGTTTTACGGCACAGTTAGCATCTTGTGCTAAAAGCTCTCAGTGTTAGCAGGTCTCACTGGGAAGCCTGTCACTCTGGACCACTGTTAGATTGTAGTGAGACAGATTTGCTTCAGACAGAGCTTGCATTGTGTTAGTCAGCCCACCATGTGGCAAATCAATAAATGCTTCTGTGTGTATGAGGAGTCCTCGTGAAAAAAATGCAGAGCTCATTTTGTTTTCTTTATTTTGGTGTGCATGTGTTGTTCTTGACTGTGCACGTGTTGGCATATGATGTGAACTGGACGTTGTTTGGGAGATTGAGGCCCAGGAAAGATTTTCCCCACAGTCTTCCAGATTGATAGGAGAGTGTGTTTTGTAAAGGTGTGACACTACACGTCATGCATGTTCAATTTCAGTCATGCACTACCATTCAAATGTTTGGGGTCTGTAAGGTTTTTTAATGCTTTCGAAAGAAGTCTACTATTATTTTATGCTGATGTAGTGCTCAAGAAACATGCTTATTATTATCAGTGTTGTTGTGCTGCCTAATATTTTTGTGACCGCTGTGATGCATGATATATTTGAAGAAAAGGAAGTGGAAAAGAACAGCATTTATTTGAAACCAAACTCTTTTACTTTTGTTAAAATTAATGCAGCCGTGCTGAATAAAATGCGTATCTTTCAAAAATCTAAATCTTAGTGATCTTTTTAAATAGATCTGTTTAATAAGTAGTGTGTCACATATGACAGTTGTTTAAAAAGAAAAGCTCAGAATACCCCAGAGCCATCATATGGCTTTAGAAGACAAAAAATGTAGTGAACAAGTCATAGGGACAACATTTATGATTCTTTTTTTAGTGCTTTGTGTCAGTTATTGTACTTGTTTAGTTTAAATGTTATTTTTCTGCAGCCATCTCACATTCTTCAGCATTTAAGAAAAAAAAAAATTGCACATCGCAGCACATTTGCCAAAGGGTAGAACTGCGGCAAACCTCCCTGCAGTCTCTATGTGTTCCTACATGTATTTGCTGAAGAGGAAGCGTGAATGTGTGGAGTTAAGCTGTCCTTTTGTGACATGGCAGAGAAAGTGCAAGTCAGACTAATCCACGCCATTGAACCCGGGTGATGCTGACCGGCCGGGGTGAATGAGGAGGGACTTGTTCTGTCAAAGCAGGTGCATCTTGAGCATTGAGGCATACATTTATTTTGACAATAGGTATCCTAGTTGGAATCAACACGGGCATATTCTGCATAACCTTTCCACCGGGACCATCTGCAGTAAAACTGTCTTTCCGGGGTAGAATGCAGTTTAACTGCACTTCAAGTTATTGGCTCCATTGAGACTTGTGATTTGTGCTTAAGCTGTATGACAGCCTTAGTAAAGTAACCCAATACTATTACTGTAGTGTAGATGAGGTTTTGTTTAAATTATAAAAATGACCCTTTTGGAAGCATCAGTAATTCCAGGAAAAAGATGAAAGTAGCAGCTATATAATGTCCAACTAGTTGCAAATTTTCTATAAATGCATATATACAAACTCACACACACAGATGCACACACAGTCCTGCTCAAAAGTTTCATGTCAGTGAGATTTTTAAATACTTTTACCCAGCAAGGATGCATTCATTTGATCAAAAGTGAGCATAACGACTTCGGTTTAATGTTCAAAGAATCATTAAATAAATTAATTACAGTTTCTAGATGAATATTAAAGGGGTCATTTGGCGTTGCTAAAAAGAACATTATTTTGTGTATTTGGTTTAATGCAATGCGTTTATGCAGTTTAAGGTTAAAAAAACATTCTTTTTCATATACATTATTATGTACATTAATACAATGCCCCTCTATGCCCCGTCATTCAATTTGAAGTTCATCTTCTTGAAACGCGAGGTGTGCTCTGATTGGCCAGCTATCCAGTGCATTTTGATTGGCTGAATACCTAAGCATGTGACGGAAATGTTACACCTCTTACCATACTGTGATCCCCTCCGGCGCCACAACACATTAAAAACGAGGCATTTGTTGCATCCAGTGGGAAATAAATTTATAATGACTTATATTGTAATTTTATACCTTGCATATCACGGTGTGTAAACATAAAACCATTTGTCTGCATTTGTGATCGTAGAAACAACAAACAAGTGCTACTCTACACTGCTCAGTCACGTCTGAAGCATCGAAGACAAATTCTTTAAATATGAAAACATACTTACAGGTTGTGAGTCAGAAGAACCCGGCATTCTAGGTTCAGGAAACAGTCCTCTGTTAAATGTGTTGCACACACACACACAGATATTTGGTTTGGCAAATCAGCATATTAGAATGATTTCTGAGTGATCATTTGACATTGAAGAATGGAGTAATGACTGCTAAAAATTCAGCTTTGCAATCATAGAAATAAATGACATTTGAAAATATATTCAAATAAAAACGTTATTTTAAATTGCAAGATTTCACTGCATTTGCTTTATAATTGTAACGCTATAAACCGGAACCAGCCGACATTTAAATAAAACTTTGATGATAAAATAGACACAAAACAAGACAGCCCCTCACGGACGACTGCCGCGTTCAAACAAAACCAGTACACAAAATAATATCCAGGCCTGGTCCTCTCTCGTCCTTCACTGTCGTAACTCCTCTTTTGTATCCTTCCAGAGCCTTCCAGGGACTCGAGACTGGTGAGTGGTGTAGGTGTCGCTCATTTCCTTTCCAATTGATCCGTTCCCACAGCTCTCAGCCCCGCACCACTCGTCACAATAATGTTCCTGTATTTTTTGTTGTATTTTTGGCCAAATAAATGCAGCCATGAAATATAGCAGTCAAATAACAATAATATATTTCAAAGCAGAAAGATCAGAAGTACAATCTGTTCTTAAGCTGTTAGACTATAACCAATATTTGCACTTACCTTTATGAAATGTTTGTCTTTCTAGCAGCAACTGGCTGCCTATGTGTCTTGGGTTAATGCACAGCTGAGAAAGAAGCCTGAACTGAAACCTGTGAGTGATCTACGACAGGATCTCAGAGATGGTGTGATTCTAGCACACCTCATTGAGATAGTGGGTAAGCCTGTACATCATATTATTTTTGTTGCAGCACTTTATAATAAGCCTTTGTATCTAGATGTGTTTTATATATTTTGCAAGCTGGCGAGCTGCTGGATGGCATTCATTATGTGCCACATGACGACCAGGAGAAGAAGCAGAATGTGGAAAAGGTTCTGCAGTTTGTGTCTTCCAAACGGATCAGAATGCCTCAAACGTCTGCCAGGGGTGAGTTACAAAGAAGGCTTTTAATCCCGTTTATGCTGATAAAACTACTTTGCTAAGATCTACTCTTTCTCTCTGTACTCAAAGACATTGTGGAAGGAAACCTCAAATCCGCCATGAGGCTCATCCTCGCTCTAGCTGCACATTTTAAACCCTCCGCATCAGCCAGTCACAGAGCTGGAGCTGGCGTAGGGAGGAGTTCCACTGGCTCCTCGGCCAATCACAGACCTCATTCCACCATGGCCATGGCCCAGAATGCAGCAGCAGCACTCGCAGCAGCCAGGCAGGATGCCTCTCGCCCTGGCCGCTCTGTTTTTCATCTAAGGCAAGAATGGAGGTACATGCAGCTTCACTTTGCCATTAATCTCCTTTCCTCCTTCAAAAGAGTTTTGTAAATGTTTATTAATTTAAGTAGAACTGCTTCCTTAGAGCAACTGCTTTTAAATCTCATTCTCTTTTTAAGAGGGTTAATTAGCTTTGCTTAAAAGCTCCCCAAGGAAAGTTTTGTCATTTAATGACCCTCATGTGGTTAGATAACTTTGTGGAACAGGCTGGAATAGAAGACATTATTCAGTGAAATTCCTGACATCCAACCCAGCTCTCATTGGTGCTTTCATGAAAGTTCATGAGAGAAATAACTGTGTCCAGTTTATGAACAAATCGTCTTCTTAGGTTGAATCTTTCTTAAGTTTAATTAAATTCAATTCACAAAACAGTTGAAATGTTATCAGTGAAAACATAAAGTCTGGTTTGTTTGACTTCAAGTATTAGTGCTAGTTGTTCTCCTTTTGTGTTTCAAAGAAGAAATGAAGGCAGTTGTGAGGTAAATGATGACAAAATAAAACGGATGAATCATTGCCCTCTTGCTGCTGTCAGTTGGAATTGCAGCTCAGGTCAGAGGTAGCATTTGGATACTCAGATCTCCAAATCTAAACCTTTCATCCACAATTTAAGATTTTGTGCCCCACAGCAATAATCTCTACTTTACTCTGTTGGAACTTTTGAAAAATATTTTATGTAAGCCTGAAACAGCACGGAATGATTAAAAATATGTATTCTGAGAGAGTTATTAATCCATTTAGTTTAAACATGAAAAGATCATCCATCTTTAAAAACAGCTTTTTATCATTTCTAATCTCTGTATAATTTTTTCTCCTCTTTAGTCGTTGCTGCAGTGCGGAGGAGGACAGTGAGAATTCCTGCAGGAGTGTCCGAGCATTGGTTCAGCAGTATGAGGGGCAGAAAGGGACATTTGAAGAGGAGACAGGTGCAAGATCTACTGGGTAAATTCTGAATATTCATGGGTAAATAGAATGCAGCTTGTCTGTATATTACTTGAAACAGAGTTAAGTAATCGTTTGAATATACAGAAGATATTTTAGATCTTCTTTAAAAAAAAAAAAACATGAAAAAATTAAATTTTTGGAACTAAATTCTTTGGAAAAGCTCAGAAAACTGGAAATGTGAATCACACAATTCACATAATTCTACGTAATGAAAGAAACAAGATGATGAGAAATTGGACAATTTCAAAATTAATATTTAAAATGCATTTAAAGTATTTAATCAAAATCACCATTTAAACAAAACATTAGTGAAAATGCATGTAAACAGACAAAAAGATGCTGATGTAGATATAAGCTTGTAAGATGTGAATGTATTCAGCTGTGAATAGTTTGCTTCAGTTTTGCAAAACAGCCCTTGGAACCAATCAGCTTGTCATTGCAGGTCATATCTTAGTTACAAAATATACACAAACATGTTATCACAACCCTTTTTCTTCTCTCTCTGCTTTAATGAGAGTAGAACACATAGATAGACTGGAAGAGGCTGTCACGAGGATTTTCTCACTGCTTGTTTTGTAAGGCCTGAGATTTTCCTGCCCACTGGCTTTCTTTAAGGCATCATCATGCTTTGCCTCTGAAGAACAGAAAACGTGTGACTGTTCTTTTAAGTGAGGCATCAGCTATGATTTTATTTGTAAGAACCGATTCAGTACTTTGATTATCCAAAGGAACATCATTTGTACACTTAGTCATTAATTCTAGTTCCGTAGATGTCTTGAAATGTCTTTAAAATTATGAAACAGTTATCTAAGAATCCATTCTTGGACGTTTGTCAGGTCAGTGACTTGGACTGAAATTAAGAGGCATTTGATGAGTGTTCACATGACAGATCTGGAGAGATTACGGCCTTGTATGTTAGGTAAGAGTCATTCACAGTGGTTATAAGGGTCAAGACTCCCGATGAGAATACATTTATGTCACACTTAGAGATGTTGCAATGCTCCTTCATGTTTCAACCTAGGTCTGTGTCTGCTCTCCTTTCAGTCATTTACAAAATCTACCAGCACCCCAATCAATGGAAAATACACTTTTAGAAAACCTATACTTGAACTAACCCATTTATTCACCAAAGAGGCTTTAATTTGAGTAAAAATTACATTAAAGTGTTCTATGTTGTTACTAAAAATGACTGTTCTTTGGAAATTTCCATTCATCAAATAATCCTAAAAATTCATTGGGGTTTTTCACAAAAATATTAAGCAGCATTGTTTTCAAAATTTTTAGTATAAAGAAAAGTTTCCTGAGTACTAAATTAGCATGTTAGAGAGATTTCTGAAAGCTCATGTGACAGTGAAGACTGAAGTAATGGCTGCTAAAAATTAAGCTTTGCCATCACAAGAATACATTACATTTTAAAATATATAAAAAAGGAAAAATGATCTTAAAAAAAAAAAAATCTGAATCCTATGTAATTATAGCAATTTAGTGATTATTTTATGCCTACCCTCTGTGAAAAAAAAGTTATGTCTGAATGCATTATGCTGTAGTAAACTGTCCAGAGCAGATCTGAGCCCACCTACAAGCTAGAAAGTCCTGTACCAGCTCCCCCAAAATACCAGTCCTAACAGATGGGAAGAGAGGCAGGACAGAGAGAGAAGACGAAATAGAGGGAGAGCTGGAGGGGGAGGGCAAACAGAGGAAGGCCGGACAGAAAAAGAGGAGCTAGTGAGGGAGGGAGTGCGAGAACTAGACGGAGACACACGGATCTCAGCGATGGAGAGCTTTATGAAGTGAAGGAGTCGTCTGTGAACAGGTTGAACTGAGAAGAATAATTAGCCCAACTCACAGCCAGAGAGAAGGAGAGGAGGGGAGCAGGATTTGGCTGCCTTGGTAACAGAGCAGTGCTACTCAGTCTCTCCTGTCACCGTGGACGGATTGAAAACAGGATTTCCATATGGACAACGTCAGGTGCATCTGCAGAGGCTTTGAACTCACAGAGAGGACCTGCTGTCAGCTCCAAGCATGGTGATTAAAAAGAGATAGTTAGCAAACGAGGGGTAACGCTGTAGACACTGTATGCTGAGGCAGGACTCTAAAGAAGTCTTCTGTAAGATCGATGCTGATGTCTAGACTTCTGTACGGTCTATTGATGAACAAATGTGGTGCAGAGGGCTAGAAACTCTTGTGCCAAAATGGGAGGCAAACAAATCAAATGGTAAGACACTATTGCAGCATATTTGTAATGCTTTAAATTAATAGTTCATTTGCTCACCCTTATATTGCTCCAAAATACTAATTGGGTTTGTTTCTTATGTGTAACATGAAGTTTGAGATGTCTCTGTTTTTTTGTCCATACAATAGAAGTTAATGGTCAAAAAACTGTTTGGTTACCATATTATCTTCCAAACATCGTAAATATATTTTGTGTTCTGCTTTAAAACAATTTAAGGGTGAGTAAATGATGACAGAAATTAATTTTGGGGGGGTAAATTGTCCCTTCAGATCACTTTAATGCTTGACAGCTCTATGACAAGCATATTTGCAAGTATTTATAGCACTTTTTATATATATATATATATATATATATATATATATATATATATATATATACATGTGTGTGTGTGTATATATATATATATATATATATATATATATATATATATATATATATATATATATATATATATATATATACTGTATATTTTTGTTCAGGTTTGACTCCTAGATTTCACTCACCAACTCTCTGATGCTGTCCTATGTCTCTCATTAAAAGGTTCACATTGACAGCCATTAGAAGCAAAAAGAAAAAAAGGCTGAATTTATTTATTAGAATGAGTTGGCAGGCTGAGGTGACGAAAGCCTGTGGCTGTGAATGACAGCTATGACTACTTTAGAGGATCTGACCCAATTTACTCTTCTACTTCTTTACTGTAGCTCACATACAAGGTTTTGAATCATGTTTTTTATTTTCTACTGTATGTCGTTGCCAACTGTGCTGTGCTTTAGGATCCAATTTTGTGTCCTTGGCATCTGTCATTGACACACAGCACAATATTCCACTCAATCAGACACTTTGAAGTGCCTAGAATGCATGTGGATTTGACAAGAAATAAAGGAAGAATATTATTTCTCTCTTGTTTTGTTGCAAAGCAGTTTGTTTTCCTTACAACAGTGCAAAGAATGCCGGATATGTCTGCTCAGCCTTTTCTCTTCAAAACAGCCTCCCAGATGTGAAATAATTCTTGAACTCTCACCTTGGCAGTTGAGAATTTCCGTTATGTTGACGTTTTGCATCTGCTGGCCTTTTTCTTTAAATAACACAGGCTTCTGTGTCCAATGACTGATTCTGGAGTGTAAATATACTTTAATGAACTTCCTGCCACCCCACCAAATGACTTCTGGTTTTGTGACGTGCATCTGATGAGCTCTCATGAGAATCATCTATTGAGCTTTCAGATTGACTAATCTTGTGTGAGAATCCCAGAGCAGAACTTATTTCCATTGGACCACTTGTTGGTCATTTTTGTGGTTTAATATGGGAATGTGTGGGAGATGTGAGAAAATGTCCTGAGATCCAGTAATATTTATCAGGGGAGAAGATGTTTTGGGAGGATCACAGCAAGCTCTGTTAAAGAGATTATTGGGTTTACTGCTGGGATTCGGAAGCCAGACTGAATCATCAGAGCAGGCTTTACCATACAGCAATGGTTTTGTATATTCAATCATTGGTTATATAAAACCTAGTCAGTGCACGCTGCAGTAGCTTATGAAAAATGGAGCACATAATACTTGTTTCTTTTTGTTTTGCATTTCAAAAAGAATGGTGAGAACACTTTGCATAGGGAAGATCTCAGAGCAGACTTGTGTTTTATTCCAGAGAAATCTTTATTTAGAACTAGAAGAATGCTTTGTGGATTCGCTTTGATTCCTTTTCAGTGAATTCAGTCAGTCATTAGCTGTCCTTTTCCATCCATCTTTGCTATGAATAAAGGACGATTCGGGAATAGCAATTGCTGATATTGTACACTTCAAGGCCATTTGAAATGCTTTAGTTGTACAGTGCTGAATGTGATATATTCCATGTCCTCTGAGCAGCCAGTTAAACACTGAATCTGAGGTTTTTGACATCTAAAGGCCCATTTACACCAAGGGCGATAACTGTCAAGTTGTAATAATCATTCTAATTCTATGAAAATAGGGAATGTCATGGGAATAAATTTTCAGAAAGTAGGTTTTTTTTTTTACGTTAAAAACATTGACAGCCAATCAGAATCATGCATGCTTTAAAGGGCTAAAACATTTAAAGTGTCAGATGACATAAATGCAGTGTGCGCTTATAATAGCCTTAAGTGTCTTGTGAGTGGTGCTTGCTAAGCATCACTATTACTTTTCATTCCACTTTTAAAACAGCAACCAACCTAAGTGTTAAACATCCATGTGCAACCTGTTCTGGACTTTAATGGATGCACAATACATACACAGTACTATGTTGTAAAATTGATCTTTTTTGCCTGGTACTGGGTATTTAATTGTGCATTCTCATTTCTGCTGTTTCTACATTTAGATCATCTAACACTCACTTGAAGTTAATTTCTAAAAACACTAATGGTGTAATCTTTCAATGTAATGTAATGTTTTGCAAATCTCAAATTAATATCCTTTTTTCACATTATAATGTTCTTCAATGTAATGTCACTGGTTGCTTTTCAAATGATTATATTTAATGTTTTATTTGTAATTTACAAAATAATATATTTTAATATATTTAATATGATTGTAGACATAATACTCACCAATGCTGCATTTCTTCGCTACAAATTTCTTAAATAATAACAATAATATATATATGTATATATATTCTTATTGTAAACAACCACCTTAGACGCCTTAGAAACCACACAACAACACACTAAAAAGCACCCTAACAAACACTTAGCAAAGCCTGGCAACCACCCTAGAATTGTCAGGAAGAGTACAAATGTTTTTTCTTTTTCTTGTTGCTACTCTCTTTTCAATAAACCCTCTAGTTCAAGTCTTGTGATGTATGTAGAAGTAGCTGTTTCACATCAAAACAGAGTCTTGTTTTGAGAACAGTGGTTCAAAGATCAGTACAAAACTCTTAATAAATAGTAAGGGATTTTTCCAGTTTAGTTTAGATCACGTGTTTCAGTTCACTCTGTGTCCATCTATTAATCTTTTTCTTTGGCAAATGCAGCAGTGAAAAGAGAAAGAAACATAGGAGAACTTAACTAAATAAGTTAGGGTCTTTAGTGTCTGTGTGGGTCACAATAAGGAGGGGGGCTGGATTTGGTTTTGAAAGAGAACAGTCCTCTCCTTCCCCCTCCCCACAACATGAGAAAAATAAAAGAAAGAAAGTAGTGTGGAGTGCAACAGGCCGTCTCTTTCAGGATCTCTGTGGTCCGCAGGCTGGTTTAGGACAATGAGAGCCAGCACAACATACACACTAAACAAAAAAGAAAAAAGAACAAGTGCTCTGATTCTCTCGAGAGGCAGCGTTGTTGCTTTTTTAAAATTACAGCATTGGCATTTTGTTTTCATTCATCACATATAGAACACTAATCATTTGCAGGCCTTTGCAGGAGAATGTTTGGAGATTCCCCCTGTTTTTGATTTATTTATTTATTATTATTATTATTATTATTATTATTATTATTATTATTGTTGTATTAAAGCACAGCACCAAATCCACACAATACAAATTGACTTGGGGAAACCCCAGGCCTTACTCTGTCTGAAAACAGACATGAATCCTCCAAAGGTCACCCAGGCGGGATCCATTCGCTCTGTGTGTTAGTGGAAATGTCACTGTAGCTGAATGCAACCAATGAGGTGGATGGGATTCATTCCCCAATATAAGTCCAGCATTGAAAATAACAGAATCGTCACACTCTGTCTAATCTGAAGGTCATTTGTGTCAAAGGGTGCATGACTGTCATTTCATTTTTGTGACTTAGTTTGAGGACAATTGATGTGGGGGGGTTCAAATTTGCATGCCTCAAGATAGTAGACCTAGATGGAGTGAGGATTTTGGAGCTGCAAGCTTGTGCTGTCCCCTCACAGACAGGTCTGCCAGGGTTGCACTTGGTTTGACCCATCATGGACTGAGTTTAGATCTTTTTCCTACGCTTCAGGGCCTGAAAGACATTGTGGTGTCAGGCCTTCACTCTTCCACTAGTCTAATGCATGTGGAAAACTGAAACTGACAGAAATATACTCTCTATTCATAGTTTCCCCAATTCCCTACCATACAATACTTGCATACTTACAAAAAAATAATCTGTTAAGGTGCACATTAGTGAATTATCGTGTGAAAAAAAAAAAAAACATTTTCCATTGTCAGTAGTGAATTCTCACACAGAAGACACATTTAAACCAAGCAGCTTTCTGTATTTCAGGGCTGCAAATACATGTGATCAGTTTGAATATGAGCAAAATCAGAATGGGGAATTGTTTTTCCTTCAAGCAAACCACTGATCACATGGATTACAATTGAAATGATTGGAATTTGCCAGTGAAATTCCACAGAGCAACAGTAAATGTGACAATCTGATGCCTCAAACAAATTCTCTTATTTCTTATCTAGTTCTTTAGACCATAAATGGCTGTGCTCAAAGAAGTGAATACACTGTTCAGGAATCACCCAAAATTCTGTCATCAATCACTCGGCCTCATGCCATTTCAAACCCTGAAGACAATTCATTTTCAAAACACAAATAAAGATATTTTTAATGAACCGTAACATCTCTGGCCCTCCACTGAAAGTCCATTACTCCAAAGCTTTGACTGTCCAACCTCAAGAGACTTGAATTAAACCTCAGTTTACGTGAAATGCTTTTATAATGTTTTTGTTGAGTTTTATTGAAGCAAATCATTGAAGAGTCTGCATTTTTAATACTGTATATTTAAGAACACGTATTTGACACAGATACAGAAATGCTGTATTGTAATTAATCAAACTGAATGTGTTAATAATTCTCATGCATGAAAAACATTAGCACATGAGCTTGTGCCTTTGAAGTGGATTAACCGTGCATTATTGATAGGGAATCAAATCCAACACAAGTGAAGATCCTGACAGACTTGGCTGTTCATATCTGCAAAGGGTCTCCATGGCAACTGGTTTTCCTCCTGTGCTTCAGGACTGTTTATTTTTATCTAGCTCTGCCTTTCTGAGAAACCAGATACAGCACCTGATACACATAAACAACAATAATGTCTGTCTTTGTGATATTGTAACTCACTCTTGAAACACCTCCATGATAATTCTGCAATAAGTAGAATTCATTTAAAAGGATGTTCAATCAAACAAAACTTTTGATCATATAACATTTTTCAGGCTGTACACTGTATGTAACCTGTAATAGAGCGTATGAGCTACTTTTTTTTTATTATTATTATTATTTTACAAAACTGTTCTTTTAAGTGTTTTGTATGGACTCAATTTTAGTGAAATAATTTATTTTAAAGCACAATTAAAATATACTGTTAGAATGAGCCAGAATTTAATTTAATGTAATTAAAATTATGAAAAACAAATGGAGATAAAATTAATATAAATAGACAAAAAATAAATAGACAACATTTTACATCAGACTCAGTACATCAGTTAATTTAATATAATTTAATAATGAATATATATATATATATATATATATATATATATATATATATATATATATATATATATATATAAAAGCACAATTAAAAGGTGTGTCAGACGATCGTTGACCTGACTGTGAAGTTTGGCCAAACATCAATAACTGTATGTTTTTGGTTTATTTCAACAGCCTCAGTTCACCGAGCCCCACCCACACTCCCAAAGACTCTATCAGCCAATCAGACGTGAAGGCAGGACTGTTAGACACCTTGTCCAGGGAGAAAACTCTTAAGTCAGGTATTGATTCATTTCAGTCAATCATCTGGACATTGATGGTCTCGGCCACTTACAGCGGTCATGATCTATCTCTGTTTTACCATTAGAGGACACCGTGAAATTGGCCCTGGTTGATCAGGCCATTGTCTCGGGGCATGATGGTCTAGCTGGTGGCTGCACTTGGGAGGACAAACTGTGTGAGCAGCAGGAGCAGCTGGAGAAGGAGATGCAGGACGCACGGAAAATGGTGTCTAGCCTACAGGTGACACTAACATATATCATCTCCTAATTTAGTTTGCATTGCTTCTAGAGAGCGTGTGGCATTTCACAGATGTTTTTGTGTGTTTTATAGGCCCTCCTTCTCCACGGTTCATTACCTGAGGATGAGCAGGAGTCGTCGCTCAGTCTGGGTGAGGGAGTTGAAAATGCGGAGCAGCAACTGGTGCGTATTTTTATTTCCGTCACGGGTGTGTTTTACCCTAAATTGGCCCCTTTTCTTCCATATCCTGCATATCCCTTGCTCTTGATTATATGTGACTTCCTATGCCCCCCCCCA
The DNA here is from genome assembly GCF_023724105.1 of Carassius gibelio. NCBI lineage: Eukaryota > Metazoa > Chordata > Actinopteri > Cypriniformes > Cyprinidae > Carassius > Carassius gibelio. Next base: position 12,862,151 of record NC_068391.1, read on the forward strand.
CCTCATCTCTCTCCTTTTCTTCTGCTCTTTCACTAAGTTCTGTCAGGGCAGATCATGTTACTCTCACAGTGAACTTTATTTTGTTTGCGGGTATCAGTTTCTCTCCAACAGTATCTGTTTCTATCTTCCATTTCTTTTCTGTTTTCTGTAAGGTTGTTGTGTTAACCAGTCCCTTCTGTGTCTAGCATAACAAGAGTGCTGTAGTTATGGTGCTTTTGTTCTAAACTAGCAAAAAAGAACCCTTGTTGTTGTGCTACAGGTTGTAATACGAAGTCGCCTGGACCAGAGCATGGAGGAGAGTCAAGAACTAAAGGTGGGCTTTCACAGTATTTTTGTTCTGGGCTAGGCTTTTATTTGAGAATCGAATATTTTTATTCATACGTTTTAAGTGAATCAGAAGTGACAATAAAAACATTTATGATTTTTAAAAGCATTCTCTTTAAAATAAATGCTTTTCTTTTGAACTTTCTATTAACCAAAGGATCTTGAAAAAGAAAATCATGTTTCCATGAAGATACATATACACAGTGGAGATCAAAATAAGAGAACAACCTATAGTTTCCAGTTTCACTGCTTAGTCCTATTGGAAACACAGTGTAAAAGACCTAAATGAGATCTTTGTAAAAACTGATCAAAATTAGAGAACAGTTACAGATACCTCCAAGTTATTGGTGTTAATCTGGCACCTGGTGCTAATTTCCTTAATTACTGTATATGAAAAAACCCTGTTTAACTGGCAGAAGTCCTCCAATTTTCACTGAAATTGCAAGAAGGTGACTGAAACCCTGCAACAGGAGGTTGGTTGTCCTGATGAGGGCTAAAGGGATGAAGACAGCCAGTGCAATTCGATCTGACAGAAAAAACTATTTATTTACTACTATGTATATGCTGATATTGTCAAGTCCTGATGATTTTTTTATAACCAATTCATGCTGTAAAGGCTCTTTATATTCTATTTGCATGCAGAGGGAGCTGTTGAGGTTCAAACAGGAGGCTCGCAACTTGCAGGGAGTGAAAGTAAGTCTTGCATGCCTCCAAACTCCACGTCTATGAAATAAGACCCTCACACTTACATAATGAAGAATTCAACTTATTTATATTTCAGACTAATATAAACAAGTTAGATACATGAGATGAGATTGATTAACCCCTTCTGTGTCACCAGGATGCTCTTCAGCAGCGAATGGCTGTGCAGGAGTCCTCAGTCCTGCAGCTCAAACAGGAACTCCTGCGCACCAGTATGGCCAAAGATGAGCTGGCGGGACAAAGTGTGAGCACATGCAACTGAGACCCGACATTTTTGTCTTTATGCTATGCATATCAATTTAGTTTCAGTTATATCATATATGAGACCAGTTGTCAGTTATTATCTGTGTATATTTTCTCAGGCTGAGCTACAGAGGAAGCTAGAGGAGAGGAACAGAATTCTCAGCGAATATAAGGCATGTCTTGTTTTGTATATACAAAACATAACGTTTATTAAAAGTATTTTATCATAATTAATAGTATGTTTTCTAATTCTACTTTTCATTCGTGTAGTTTCAGTTGTTTTTATATAACTTGTAGTGTTTAATATAACTTGTAGTGAATTAATTCATGTTTAATTTTGCAACCTTACAGGGTTAGTTCACCCAAATAGCAAAATTATATAATTAATAACTTACCCTCTTGTCGTTCCAAACCCGTAAGACCTCTGTTTATCTTCCAAACACAGTTTAAGATATTTTAGATTTAGTCCGATAGCTCTCAGTTCCTCCATTGAAGCTGTGTGAACGGTATACTGTCCATGTCCAGAAAGGTAAGAAAAACACCATCGCTCTCGCTCTGATCAGTGAATGCCTGTGCTCTCTCAGTGCTCTGCTATACGGGAACGCGCGCTCTTCCGGCAGACGTGCCCTAGGACCCATATAAGGAAATTCCGCTCCATCTAACGTCACACAGAGCCATACTCGAAAAAAAACTTTCCGAAACTTGTGACAAACCGGAAGGAGTATTTTTGTTCCAAAAAGAGCGAGAACGTACAACTTAATTTTTGAAACTTTGTCCATGTTTAGCATGGGAATCCAACTCTTTAACAGTGTAAAAAAACTCAGTATGCATGAAATAGCATTTCACCCCCCCTTTAAGCTTCAGTCTTGTTACTAGTTTTTATTAGTAGCTTGTAGTGAATCTAAATTATTTTTTAAAGGGTACCTTGACTATAGTTTAAATTATGAGTAGATTAAAGAATACTTTTTTAAATCAAATGCTGATTTTAATAATAATGCTTTGCTAGTAATACCATATCTATTCCTATGACAAATGTAAACTTACAGAAAGAACTGGGCCAAAAGGATCGACTTCTGCAGCAGCAGCAGCTGAAGGTGGACGAGGCCCTGCGCAAGCTGACAGACAGCAGCAGCCAGCAGGTACGACAACAAACACAGTCCTGCAGACTCAACTAGCACAGCAGCTGCGAAGGAGAACTGCATGATGGGAATGGAAATGCAGGATACTTATTCATCTGTTGATTAATTTATGCATGTCAAGTAAAATGTACAGCTATTATTGCAAATTATTATTTAATGTAAAAATATATATACAAAAGTTCAACTTAAAACATTTTTGTACATTTTCTAATTTAAAATTAATGTTTAAAATATGTAATAAAAAATAATTCAAATATATGTATAAAAATAGAAAATTATAATAAAAAATGCTTCTGGTATGCTTCTAGTTGTAAATGTAGGAGTTAAATGTAAATGTTTTTTGCAAATTTGCCTCATTCAGTAATATTAATATTTACAATGTCCAATACATATATAATAATAAAAAAATGAAAATAGAAATATAAATCTTCAAGTACATGTTAATGTAATGTAGTATTGTATAAATGGATGTTAAACCGAAAGTAAATGCTATTGAATTTTATTTTTTATTTATTTTTTATTTTTTTGCAGGTTAAAATGTCATTAGGGCAAATACAGACTAACTGCCCCAGCAGAGAAAAATCCCTATTGTTGAGCCCGAATAATTTAGCTGTTTACCTCATGATGTAGCTGAAGACTTCTGCACTTGCTTTTCTAGAACAGTTCAGTGTGAATGAGAATGTTTCTGTGTTTGTCAGGCTTGCCTGCAGAGGGAGCTGGAACACAAGGAGAGTATTCTCAAGGAGTTAATGAGCCATGTGACAGAGGAGGTAACACGCATAAAATAATACACAATTCTCCCCACAGCTGTTTGTTTTCACATATTGCAGAGTATGTTTAGTGCTTCCATTATTTATTAAAGTTTCATGTAAAGACTTGTCTCCCTGTCATCTGTTTCAGCTTCCTGGCTCGCAAAACAATGGCTACTCACACCCACCCATCACAACATCAAAACAACACTGTGGGGTAAATAAGCCTGAAGCCTTTTTTACATTATTTTATATCTATAGAGATATATGTTATTGTTTCTCTTATAGGCGGAGGAGCTGCAGTTAGTAAGAGATGCTCTGCATAGTCTGAGGAACAGCTTTGGAGGTCACGACCCTCAGCATCACACTCTGGACACCCTTGAGCAAGGTGTGGCCAGCCTGATGGATCGCCTCTATGACCTGGAAGCTCGCCACAAGCAGGAGAAGAGGGTATGAGAAATGTTTATCCATCCTCACACATCACACGTTTTGCAACTGATCTACATTGTCCCAGAATTCTTTTCTCAAATCAATCTGTTTCTTTGTAGACCCGAGGCAAATCTCCAGGACATAAAGCATCTCATTCAGATCGAGACTCCTGGACTCCTACTTCAAGTAAGCATTTATCTTAATCCCAAAACACATCAGTACAGGAAATGACAGAACTGTTAAAATAAAAATGAACATCATTTGTACTTGTGTGGTCTCTCAGTAGGTATATTGCTGGTTATTTAAAACTATGCACCAGTATCGGTATCGGGCCCGATACTGCACTCCTGTACTCATATTTGTACTCATTAAAATACTCCGATATCAAAAGCCAATACCGCACAATGCGTGAACAGTGTTGTGTCCAGACAAAGAAACACAGACAACAGAACAAAAGAGAGCAGAATGTAGTTATTAGATATTTAGGATGTCTTTGAAGTTGATGGTATGTAATTAATATAATGTTAAACATTAAAACATTCTAACGTAATACTAAAGTTACTTGGGGGTAAGGAGAGAGAGCAAGAGTGTATCTACGTCTGTTGCATGATCTTGACTGTTGTAAGCTCACTTGGCACATGCATCATTTGGATTAAAACTAAATCGTAAATATAAAAACCAACAAAAATGATAGGGGCATTAACTATAAACAACATTTATTTTAAACATCAAGCAAACACGACTTAATTTAAAGTGAAAGTGTAACTAGCAGCATGTGTGAAATGCGCTAGGCTAATATGTGTCTTTCATTCTGCACCAATACTGAATAAAAGTGAATTAAAGTGAATAAAAAATTAAATACCACAGAACAATAAAATGAACCGTGAGAATAACAAAAGCTTTTGAAATACATTTTAACAGGTATAATTAAGTGTTAAAATAATAATAATAATAATAATAATATAATATCAGTTTACTAAATGAAGTCAACTGTGATTCCTTTTTTTTTTTTTTTGGCTTCTTTACACGGTATTTAAAAAAAATTCAAATGTCATGAAAATACAGATATCGGTATCGCCAAGTTCCAAAAGTAAAAGTATCGGTATCTGACTGGTTCTGGAAAAAGTGGTATCGATGCATCCTTATTTAAAACGTTACTAAAGTGAAGAATCTCCACTGCTCTCTTACAGAAATGACTCATTCTCAGAGCAGCCCTGCGTTAAACTCTTCAGCTTGCACCAAAGTCCTGTACTTCACTGACCGTTCCCTCACGCCATTCATGATCAACATCCCCAAGAGGTCAGTCAGACTCTGTTACACATATATGTGACTTGAGTGGTCTTCAGCCTTAAATCACTATAATGTGGTATACTTTAGATATGTGCTATGAAATTTTTCATTGTCTTATGTCAACAGGCTTGGGGAGGTCACCCTGCGAGATTTCAAGTCTGCTGTAGATCGGGAAGGCAATTATCGGTACCATTTTAAAGCGCTGGATCCAGAGTTCGGCACCGTGAAGGAAGAGGTATTGCCACATAATCAGTCAACAGGATACATTTTTTTACTTTTAAGTAAAAAATTCTGTAAAACACTGAACTAAATTAAATCTAAATAAAATGTTACATTTGATGTGTACTGTATAAAAAGGACCTATGGCTTTTCCAAGGTGTTCCAGGATGACGCAGTGGTGCCTGGCTGGGAAGGGAAGATCGTAGCCTGGGTAGAAGAGGATCATGGTCAAAGAGGGTACTGCATGCATCCATACAACTGGTAGCACATCTGCTTCTCACCATTTTAAGCTCACTCTCTCTATTTTCCTTGACAGGACCTAACACAAGTCAGCAAGAAGCTGTCAAAGGAAAGAGAGACATCTGTGCCAAAATAGAATAACATAGATTTGTAACTCAAGTGTACAGAGGGTGGAGCTTTGGTGCCCTAAAAAGTCCCACCCACCTTTACTCTATCCTGCATGAGCTGAAAGGACATGGAGAATCATCAAAAGGATCACCAGATGGAGAGAGTACCATCTTCTGTCTTGCCCAGACCAGTATTTCTCAAACATATCTATGCAGAGGATGGGAGAAGAGGATTTCTGATCTCTTTTAGAGGTCTAGCCATAGAACTGACAGCCGTTCCAGCAAAGGCTTTATGAGCAGGCAAACACGTCACTGTGACAGAGGAGCCTTTTGTTTGTTACTGAAATTAGATGCTGGATTTTTCAGTTCACCTGCTTTAAAGTAGGATCTGTCAGAGTACTTTTTTGTTGATTTTGATGAACCAAAATTGAAATAATTTTGCAGTGAATAGAGACAAGATATGTAATCTTGACTGTCAAGAGTATTCGTATAAAAAATAGTGTAGAAATGTAGTTATGAATCTTAAGAAAGCTGCAACTATGTGAGTTTTTTATCTTCGAGAAAGAGTTTCTCTAACACATATATTAGACAAATTCTTTCTGCAAAGGACCCAAGTGTTTTTCTTGTTTGATATAAGATCATACAATGTCATTCAATATGTATCTTGATCAGATTTAATAATTAATATTTGTCTGTATGCCATAAATGTGGTGAAATTACAGCTCGTGATTTGGCCCATAGCACAACATAAAATGTAGTATACAGTAGATACATTGCAACATCACTGCAGGCTTTCAAGTGTAATTTTGGTAACTATCAGATGTGCCATTCAGCTGCAGTGATTTGAGTTTACAGGAAAGTGCCTGGAATCTGTTACAAAAGAGAGGTGACCAGGTTTGCCTTTTGTATTTTTTTTTCTGTTTTATATTTATGTAAATATGTTCATATTTCAGAGAAAGAGTGAGGCATAGTGCCTTTACACTGTATAAATGATGTCCTATAAATACTGAATAATATTTAAAATATATGAAAATGGGCCCTTTGTATCCTAAAAAGGCACATTAATAACTCATCAGAGAAGCCTATAGCTAAGCAGAACCATGTTCGTTCACAATGGATGGTGATACAAGCGACAGTCTGCCATGACTGAATTTCTGCTTTACCCTCCTGATTACTGCTGGTTGCCTTGCTGGTTGAAGAAGAATTATATTTGGTTTGCAAATAAACAGTTTGAACCAGTATACACCATGTATGTGTTTTTATTTGTGTTTTATTTTTATAAACTCTTATTATTAAATGTAACCCATTTAATCAATATTAAGCGTTTTGTGTCAATTTAAAGAAGTGGTTAGGGAACAAAAAGTCTGTTTTCACTTTTTTTGTGTGTGCCAATATTAGTCCTGTTCATGACACTTTTTATATACAAAATGCCACTTTTGCTACAAAAAATATTGTTCAATTTTATTTTATTTTTTGCTATCTTTTACAGTCAGATTAGCAACAACATTCATAGGAAAAATGCAAACATTTCTGTCAGTGGACCATTAGACCATCATTTCATAATGTAAATAAAATATAAAAATAAACGTTAAAACATACATTCTCCTACCCCTTTATCACTATAAGTGTAGAATGTATAAAATATTACTTAAAAGGGTCATATGATGCAATTTAAATTTTTCCTTTCTCTTTGTAGTGTTACAAGCTCTTGGTGCATGAAGATGATGTGTAAAGTCACAAAGACTGAAGTATCAAATCCAAACAGATATTCTTTATCAAAGTTAAGACTCTCCCACTCCCCCTAAAACGGCTCATTCAAACACACCCCCACATGTTTACATCACTATGTGGAAATATTTGCTTAATGCCGCCCAAATGTTCCCACAAAGAAAGAAGGTGTGGTTTCAGTAAAAGCAGCCTCTAGACGAAAGCAAAAGCACTTTATTTAGCCTTCCGAAAGTAGATGCATTTAGGAATCTTTAAGATTACTTACAACAGAACAGCACTTGTCTCTCTAGTCTTTAGTGATTAGTATGGTTCTGGAATTTTTTTTTTTTTTTTTTTGGCAAGGCTTTTTATTGTGTATTCTGTTATTCTTTTTCAGGATCTGAAAGATGAATCGAAAAGATCCATCTGACCATCATTATCTGCACGTTTGCTAACCACCTTTCATGTTTCAGATCTGCACATGCTAGGTAGGATGGTGCTAGCAAATGTTTTAAACACACTGCTGTTCATAAATTTAGGGTCAGTGAGATTTAGATTTTGTTTTGTTTTTGAAAAATTTATTTGATCCAAAATACTGAAACAGTAATATTGTGAAGTATTACAAATAGCTGTTTTCTATTTTGATATATTTTAAATGGTCATTTATTAATGTGATGACAAAGCAGAATTTTCAGCATCATTAATCCAGTCTTGAGTGTCTCATGATCAATCAGAAATCCTTATTATCAATTCTGAAAGCAGTTGTTCTGTGTCTTAGTATTTTTGTGGAAATCACTGTACATTTTTGTCAGAATTTGTCAGTGAATAGAATTCTACTGACTTCAGATTTTTTGAACGGTGGTTCATATGTGTTTACTTTTCTTATTTTCAGCCAGTTGTTTTAAATAACATGGCTTACTTCCTCTTCCCTGGCATTACTTGATGAAGCCAACAGAATTCTGGATATGGGTTTCACTGATACGCTCAAAGCCATTGTTGAAATCCTTCCAAAAACCTTCCACTCCTCTCTGCCACTCAAACCAGGTCCATCAGGGATCTGGCCAGACTGAGCCTGAAGAACCCAGAGTATGTGCAGGTCCACGAGCGAGCCAAGTTCAGGTAAGATCTTGATTTTAATAGTGTTTGTGTTGGGCATCTATGTTTGTGAACGGGCTCTTAAAGAGATAGTTCACCCAAAATTGAAAACTGTCATTATTTACTCAACCTCATGTTGTTCCAAGCCTGTATGAATTTCACACATAAAAAATGGAAGAATGTTGTTAAACAATGTTCGATCCAAATTTTTTTCTCTATTGGGCAGACATTTCAGCCACCTGGGCCAAAACATTCTTAAGCCAGACCTGTACAGCACAAACACACACACACACACACACACACACACAAACTGTGTAACATCTAACTTTAATGTGCTATTTATATTTGATTTGACCCTTGAAGTCCCTTAGAAAAGTTAACCATGTCAAAAAAAAAAAACATGGTTACTATAGTAAAACCATGGTAACCACAAATTAACCATGGTATTTGTAGTAAAACTGTGGTTAAAAAAAAATCTAATGCAAAACATATTCTTTATTATAATAATATAATATAACATTAAATGTAATATGAAAAAATTAGGCAGATATTGCTCATGAATTACCTTTTAGAGGTCAATTATTTATTAGGCTTATAATATAATATAATATACTATAATATACTATACTATAATATAATATAATATAATATAATATAATATAATATAAAAACTGAATAATTTAAACTGAGATCTGTAAGCTAAATATTTTCAAAGAATTTGACATTTGAATTCTTGTATATCTTGGTAAGTAAATATGTTTATCTAAACATCCCGGTTTGCGCACTAAGCCTGTGTGAGACTGTAAATGTTTCTGAATTTAGTTATCATTCTGTGCCCATTGTCTGCTATTTCCTCCACTCAGTCAAGCCACTTTACTTTAAAACTATGTATTTTTTTGTTTTTTTTTTCCACATAATTTTGTTTGTTGGAACTCTTTTTGAGCTATTTCGTCCACAGCCATTAAAATATTTGGCACACATCATTCTCTTTCTAACTCTGTAGCGGTTTGCCCGAGCATTGCAATTATTTGCATTTACTAGAATTCAATCAAATAATTTTTTTTGCGTGTGTCCTGTGCGCAGCTTAGAGAGAACATTGTTGGTAACCAAACATTTGTGTGTACTCACCAACTTCCAAAGTATGAAAAAAAAAAACAATTCTAAGAAAGTCATTGCCTACCAGCAACTTTTAGGTTACCTACATTCTTTAAAATGTCTTACTTTTTCAGGTGATCAATACCTTTAATGTCAGTGGCTTTTAACATCATGGACATGAAGCTCTTAAACATTGATCTTCTCTGCAGTATTCCAGCCACTCTGGAACAGAACTATGTGGTGTGTGCGCTGCATCAGAAAGTCAGCATGCTCTTCTTGTTTGGAGTCACCTTACTGCAAAGAGGTAACAGCTCAAACAGTTTCTTTTCAGAAGTACATTTCAGTATCTGTTTTTATAGAATGCAGTGGCTGAAAAGTTTGAAACCATTTTTTTACATAAATTTTTTTAACCAAAAATAAGAATTTAACAGTCTTTTTTTTTTTATTTCAAATGGTATTATGATTTTTTTTGTTGTTGTTGTTGTTGTTTTTTTTGTTTTTGTTGTTGTTTAATTGTTTAGATGTTTAACTAAATGTCTTATGCTCATCAAGGCTGCATTTATTTGATCAAAAATATGTTATTCCAATATAAACTAATGGTTTCTATTTTAATATCCATTCAAATATAATTTATTTCTCTGATGAAAAACTGAATTTCTGAAGATAAATCAGAATATTAGAATTATTTCTGTAGGATCATGTGACACTGAAGACTGGAGTAATGATGCTGAAAATTCAGCTTTACATCACAGAAATAAATTACATTTAATAAATAACATTATTTTACATCATAATAATATTTCACAATATAATTTTTTGTGTGTGTAGTTTTGATCAAATAAATGCAGCTTTGATGAGCATAAGAAACTCCTCTAAAAACATTAAACATCATTCTGATCCCAAACAAAGTACACTTTAAAACAGTAACATTTTCATATAATGTTTTAATTTACAACTCTTCTCCGTTGATAATTATTATGAGTACTGTTAGCATAATTCTATTATGTACTGTAATGCATTTCTGTTACTAATGCTGATGAGATGCATTGGTGTTGTTCTGCATGTGCAGGTTCACTATTTGTTCCAGGTCTTCTGATCGTTGCATCCGGGAACCTCCATACTCGCTTTGCATGGCAAACAGCAGCAGATGAAGAGGGTGGAGGTTTATAATGACTTTGTCCACAAAACCTTAGCAGTCCTCTTTGCCACAGACATCGCTTCCAGAGGACTTGGTAATGGCAATTTATCCTGTGGACAAATGCACATATTGGCTTTAAATGACTGAAGCTAGTGATGTCAAATTATTATGTTATTTGCAGGCATGTTAGCAGATTGTCCTGTAAATAATTCTGTTTGATTGATAGCCGAAACTTAAAAGACATTTAATGGGCAAAAACGTTGTAAGACTTCCCTGCAGTGAACTGGGTGCTGCAGTTTGACTTTCCTGAAGATGCAAACACATACATCCACAGAGTTGGCCGAACAGCCAGGTAACAGTGCTCAACTGTTGTATTCTGTATTCAGTAATGGTTCATTTTTTCAAAAAGTATTGTGAAAACCTTAACCGGTATTTGACTTTTGCACAAGATTGTTTTATCTGTAACACTAGATGGCAGATTTGATCACTTCCATGTATTTAATACATATGGAAACAATGTTTACATTGGATTTCATTGTTCTCTCTAAGCTGTGATGCCTCTTTTTTCATATGATATGATATTTATTATGTGATATAACTGTTCTGAGTGAGATAATTTTTTATCAAATTTCTTGGTAATGGCACTATAAAAAAGGTAACCCAAAATGGGCATAATTTAGTTAACCCTTACAAAAATTAACCATTTTTCAACCAGTTTTATTGTAGTAAAAGTGTAGTAACCATGTTTTATTGGCATTTTGATTACCATTTGACGATAGAAATCAAGTGGTAAATTTTTGTAAGTGACATCAAGGGTCAAATCAAATATGAGTAGCACATTAAAGTAAAAATATACACATTTATTGTCAGTGTGCTGCTGTACAGGTCTGGCATAAGAATGTTTTTGGCCAAAATGTCCACCCAATAGAAAAAAGTTTGGATTAACATCAGCTATTGAGTTTTTTTTTTTTTTTTTTCATTTTTGGACTATGGTTTGACTTGTTACTGTCTCACCTTGAGGGCAAGTATTAGGCACTGGATAGCTACAGAAACATGTCAAGTTTCTCAGTACTCAGAGCAAGACAGCACACACCTGCTGTCCACCCAGCTGCCAGCTTCACTCTCTTTTCTTTGGTGTTACTCTTGTCTTTTTGGTGTGGAATCGATATTCTCAGTGACTGCCCTTCGTAGATCACCACCCTCTGCAGAAAGAAAGCTCATGAGCTTTAACATGAACACTCATAGAGCTAAGCATTTAAAAAAAGAGAGACATTTGTGTGAGAGGCCTGTATTGCAGCAGACCACCTAGTGTGACCTTAAAGGAATAGTTCACCTAAAAATTTGAATTCTAATTCTAAATTCTAAAAATTAATTCTAAAAATTAGAATGGACGCATGAGAAACAACAGGGGCGTAAAACTGCTTGGGGCGTATACGTATCTCCAGGTCTGCAGCCTCCCCCTACTCAGCAATGACCCAAAGTAGCTATTGTGATTGGAGTAATATGCATTTCTAAGAATTCATTTGGACAAATTCAAAGGCACTTTTCTCAGTATTTAGATTTTCTTGCACCCTCAGATTCCAGATTTTCAAATAGTTGTATCTTGGCCAAATATTGTCCTACTGTCCAAGCCTTACATCAATGGAAAATGTATTTATTTATTAATTGACACTTAAGACGTAAGGTTTTGTGGTTCCGGGTTTACATATACATACAAATATACACAGTACACACATATATTATGTAAACACAAACTTTTATTTTGGATGTGATTAATTGATTTGACAGCACTATTAAGTTTTCACCCAATCACAATTACACTGGACCCTGTTTACACCAGCACTGACCACTTGACAGATGTTAACACCCGGTGTAAACAAGACCATTGCTTTAATCATTTGTATTAATTTGTTCTCAGGGTGAAACCCAGAGAAGTTGGTGTGCATCCAGCAGAAGTTGGAGGCCTTCCTGACACAGGAGAAAGAGCAGAAGGAACGAGCACAGAGGGTAAGGCCAGAGGAGACCTGACTTCCTGTGCATTCTGTCACACCTCGTCTCAAACACTAACGGCTGATGTTATATTGTAGAGCTGATCCATGCTTTTAGGATAATCTGATTGTCTGCCTCACGCTCAGGGCTGAGCTTTGCGAGTTTCATTATATAGAGAAGAACTGCATGAAATGTAATCTGGCAAATTGCTCCATGAAACGTCTGCTCGTGCACTCTCACTAATGTGTTTATCAGTTTTCAGATATTATCCTCCGTAATGCCTCTTCTCTTTTTCCCCCTCCTCTCAACGGCAGTGTTTTGTGTCCTAGCTCCGCTCAGTCAATCTGATGAAGAACAAAGACGTCTTTGATGCTTTCCAGCTCAAACTCCCAGAATATGCCATGTGAGTGGATGCTATGAAGCAATGCCCAGTACCAGCAGCCCTCTGTGGAAATGTGTTTGTGTGTGAATCCACTTTGAACACGCTCATGAGGACTGTATCTACATGTATCTGTATATTCAGCAAGTCATATTTAAGATCATATATGAACAGTTATCTTTTATTGAAAATTTGTTTATTAATATAAAAAATAGTCCAATAATATATAAATGTTTTAGGTTTTATAATCCTTAAAAAACAATCCTGTCTGCAAATGTAATTAAAATGTATCTGTCACTATATATTCAGCAATTATATTTATAATCATATTTGAACAGTCAATTTCCTTTAAAACAGCATATACCTGTTAATTTAAAAACATTTTACATTTTATAAATGTACATTTTATATATTATAGAATTTATATATATATAATTTTTTTTTTTTTTTTAATAAACTTTTTGTTTGCAACTCTCTTTATAAATGTGGCAAAAATGGGTTATAAAAATGGGTTTTTAAAAATGCATTTGATCATTCAAGCTGTGTGATCTCATCACTGTCAGGTCACTGGGTTTGGCGATGGCGCATTCGGGTCTGTTTCTTCAACAAGGCCCAGCAACAGAAAAGTGGAGTGGCGCAGGATGACAGTGGTGCTGCAGGACACATGTCTGAATATGAGCTGAAGAGTTTTAAAGCCCAACTCAAAGGAGAGCAGTCTAAGTCTCAATCCTCACAGTCTGAGGAAGAGGATGAGGAGGAGTCATTAAAGCCTGCAGCTCTGATTTTTTGTGGCTTTAATGAGGAGAATGAAGACTGCCAGAAAGATCTGGACCTACTGACTGTCAAGCATAAAGATGTGTTCAATATCAATAAAGAGAGCCAGGATGATGATGAGGTAAATAATAAAACACACATCTGGTGTAATTACAGTTATTGCACATTTCTGATGGGCTGTGCTTTGTGAACACAGGAATTATTAGCAGACAAAGGGTCCCAATTCAATATAAATGGTTGCCTAAGGCAATTTCATGACTGTATGTTTGATTTTATGCACCTGCTAGTAATAAGTGGGACTGAAATTGCCAAAACTGTTAATTAAAACAAAATGTCTGCATACTTTTGGCTGTATAACAGAATAATAGTCACATTTTGCCCTGCAGAAACAGGACATTATACTGAATCCATCATTTTCATCTATTTTAACATAACGCTGGACTTTAAGAATACAGAATCACAAACAATGTATAAAAAGGTTTGAATACAAATTACAAACTTCAGTTTTATCCTCAGCTTGAAAAATGGAAAATAATTAATGCAGCTTATCTTTGTAACTGTGGGAAAAATGTGTTTTTCACAACCACCTTGAATCTTCCTCCTAACATCTCGGCTGTTGTGACCCATTGCACTGTGATTCAGAAGGGCTTCTATTGTAGTTCTGTGCACTTTGCATTTAAAGCACATTATTTTAATTGGCCTGCAGATATGAAGACATGCTAAATTATGTAACACTTCTTTCAATGTGCCTTTGAGACACATGACTCCTGTGCAAGCCTGGCAAGTTTATGAAAGACGCAGACCTGTGAGTCAAGTCAAAATTGCCTGATGTGTCTTGAGGCTCTACAATCAAGAACTGCAGTACAGTCAGATATATCATTTTAAAATAATTTCAAAACTTTCCATACAGCTACTTTGCCAAAATAAGGGCTGTCATTTGTGTTAATGCAATGATATATCTTAATGTTATTATTGAAAATGATTAATTAAAAATTTACTATTAGTAGTAGTATTTTACGGAATAATGCATCTTTAAATTGACCAAACAATACAGTAAAGACATTAAAAAGAAAATTCAGCTTTTATAGTTATAGTTTCCTTTTTTTTTTTAGGACACAGATGCTAAGGCCAAGAATAAGAAACAAAAGGAATCTAAATTCACAGATGCAAAGAAAATGCAAGAAAACTTCAAGGCCAACACTAAGAAGATCTTCACTGAGGATGGAGAGGTTTGTGTTTTCTGATTCACATTACTGAGATTCATAAAAGCAATGTAAATTAACAGGAGGATGAGGAGATATCTGGCATTAACATGGAAGCAGCCAAAGAGCGGCTCCGCAAGTTAGACAAGGAGTTCGACAAAATCGAGTACCGTCATAAAATCAAGGACAAACATTGGGTGAGATTGATTGTACATCATATTTTCCATCCTCCTGGTTCATGCAAAGTCCATATAGCTCCTCCTTGAATCTGAAGGCTTCTTTGAATCCCTTTATTTATTGTGCTCACCTCCAGGTGTTCATATTAAAGTAATATTGAAGAAGCTGAAGGCAGTGGACAATCGAAAAGACACTCTGGCCCTGTGGCTGGTGCTCCTGCAGGTCTGGGCAAATCGAAATATCTGAGATGCCTGTGCAGGCAGCGTGGCTTGAAGCTCCAGGCATGAGTGCTGAGATTGGGCCTCTGACTTATTTGAACAAGCTTTTAAAGGATTGCTTTCCAGAAAAATCACACTATTTGCATCATTCCAGCACAGAGTGTTTTCTCGTTAAGAGTCAAGTTTGGCGAAGTGCATCTCTAGTTTTGTGTCTGATGCTGTTTTCAGCTTATTTATTTATTTATTTTGAAATCGATCCCTGGGAGTGTGTAGCTCAGTGAGAAGGCACAGAAGTAATTGGATCTATTTCTATAACTGGACACAGAGCAGATGAGCACCATGTTCTTTATGTCCTATTTCGGTGACCTCCAGTTAAACCTAAAGTTAGTTTTTAGTAGATTTTTGCTGTTTTCCACTTTTTTTATATAATGATAGTGTACCAGAATGGCAGGAGCTGAACTTACAATATGCTCAGATGAACACAATGTTTAAATATGTCTGCTAACCATTAGAACAGGTTTTTCTAAACTGTAATTAAATCATAAAAGTGTTAAGCTAACAAAAAATCTAAATAAAATGCTAACTCAAATGTTTTACAAGCAATTATTTAATCATGAAAATGTAAAATGAAAATAAATAATTTTTTTCTAATTGAAACACTCAAAATTGAACACTTGCTAAAAATAAGAAATTAAAATTGTAATTGTTTTCCTGCATGTCATATGACTATTTACCTACATCAGAGAATGGTGAACATGCAGATGTGTCATGGCTGGGTTTTTACCAAGCATTTAAGCAGATGAGTCGTCATTGAAAAGCAAACATTAAAGTCAACCTTTTTTTTCTGCATGGTATTTTTTTTTATCAACTTTTATATATATATATATATATATATATATATATATATATATATATATATATATATATATATATATATATATATATATATATATATAAAATCTCTGAAACCATACTCCTGTTCTTCTGAGAATCACTTACACTTTGCATGTTATATGATAATGTTCTCCAATAGCCAACAGCTATACAGCCCACTCTCATTCAGGTCAGCTCTATTCTAGTATGTAATAGCCATTTTTTATCTAATCGAATAATCTATATTGCTCAGAAATACATCAAGTTGTTGAAATAAATTGTTTTACAAACTTAATTCTTGTTGATTTAATGAGCTATCAGTTTGAATATTTGGCTCTAGTTTAAAAAAAAAAAGTGTATACATAGTATTCGTTGTCCATGTTAACCCAGGAAGGTAGGTTTTATATATGTCACTTCTCACCCAAGCTAAAACTACAATAAAAACATGCTGGTGCCAGTCTCTCCTGCTGACATTCAAACTGGCATACAGTAAAAACTATTTTTCCCCTTTTTTTCTCTGAAAAGCACAATGCAGAAAAAAATTGCCTTGTGTCTGTGAACGTTCCTGTGAAAAGTCTAACCATCCTAATCTATTTTGATTTTGTATTTTGTGCTGTCAGAGACTTTGAGAGGCAGCTACCCAGTAATCCATCAGATACATGCACATGCTCATTAATCAGACACACTAGGCTTGCTGGTGCCTTTTTGCTTCATATTCTCTCATAGAGTCTTTATTACTCCAGCAGAACAGCATCTGTAGTTGAACCCTGAGAGTTACAGATTCTAACATAATGCAATAATTTTTCTGTTTCTTTAAAACTGACGGGTTTTTCTGCATGTGATGCGTGCCAAGTCAGAAACTCTGTGTGATCAAGAAGTGTCAGTAAAGTTTAACATTAAAAGTACGCTTAGACCTTAGACCTCATAAGCCATTAATATCAAACTTTTTTTTTTTTATAAGTAGGTAGTTTCATACAGTACCACATTGTTCTTGCCGGATCTGTAGGAGGATAATAACCTATTTATAGAGTTGTTTAGATAGAAGAGTGTTTCTGGCTTTTTCAAATATGCTCTGGTCAGGATCACACTTAAGCTTTATTAATTATAGCTTTTTTATTTATTAAAGAATTGAAAGAACTATTATAATTAACTAAAACTAAAAGCGAAAAAGAGATGTCATAAATAAACAGCTGAATCTGACTGTAAGCCATGGTTTGTTTTGGATGATGGTTTTTTCCTCACGGTAATGTCACAGCTCCCAAACGCTCTCAACGCAAAAGCCTACTGGCGCTCGTGATTCTTTAGCTCCGCCCACACGTCACGCCTCCAGCCGCTCGTGTTTTTCCGGGAAAAAATCGGTATCTTTCTCTTATAAATATAATAAAACTAAAGACTTTTTGGATTTATGAAGGATGCAGTACTACACTATAGGTACTCAAGATTAACAGGATATTGAGTGAAAACGAGCATTTCACCCCCCCCCCCCCCCCCCCCTTTAAGTGTTTTGATAAAAGAAAATCTTTAATGGAAATCTTTAATGGCAACCCACCACTGTCACTGACTTTGATTTTGTGGCACTGATATTTGTTCAGTGGTGTATCCAAGTGAAGCCATGGATACGTTTCCACATTTAGCGTCATTTGACATTTAGAGAGTAATGAAAAGCCAATGAAATGCACTTGACATTGGTTTTATTACACTCTCAGCGCTCTGATTTCTGTACAACCCTCAACCTCTAAATATTCCCTGTCTCCCAGACATCTGTGAGTCACTAGTAATATGTGTAGTTGTGTCTGGCAGTCCAGTCGCCCTTCATTTTGGAAAGTGACACAAGATAAACATCAAGCCCTATTCATTCTCTCTCCAAAAGAAATGCAGAGCACTGAAGTTAAATTGTGCTTTCTTTTCCCTGAGTCTGTGTAATCATTTCAACCCCTGGCTGTTTGGCATGTTAATGAGACTCTGCCCTGACCAAATCTGAGTAACTGAGCACCTATTTATCAAGCTGTTTCTGTTTTCCTTTCGTTTTCAACAGGAGAAAAGACTGAAGGAGAAAGCAGCTCGAAGGGAAGTGAACAAACAGCATAAAGAGGTACGTCAACCTTAGCTCAAAATCATCCTGAAAGCTCTTACTAGCTGGATGTTAATGATGAGAGATATGTTTGTGAATTAAAGCAAATTCGAGGATTAGAAAGAACCATAAAATGGTTTGTGGTTTGAAATGAGGAATTCCTGTCATAGGATGAGAGATGCCCCTCAGTCTCTGGCGTTTCCCTCTGGTAGACAACGCATGATTCACAGGATGGCAGCTGTCATGTGTCCCGTCTCTCTCTGCCTGTCCTCGCTGGGGGATTGAGCTCTGCGCATCCATATGGAAATGCAGCTGCTGCTCTCCTCTCGTTTGTCATCTGATCAATTCAGCAGTCTGTCCAAGAACGTGTGACTATTCATCACTACCCTAACAATGAATCTCAGCGCTCTTTTAGCATTCATTCATTCCTTCGACTGGTGGTCGATCTGTCCATCATTACACGTGGTCCAAATTAATTTAGAGAGCTACTGAATCGCCCTTTTGACACCATGTGCTGCAACAGATAGCAGTGCAGCGTCATTTCCTCAGTTTCACTTCTTTTGGTGCTCCTCTTGAGACGTTTGGCAAAATAGATGGACCCTTCAGAGTAGGGCTGGGCGATATATCGCATGCGATGACCACGCTCATCTAGTCAGTAAAGCCTGTTCCCTGATTAGTGTTAAATCTTTATCACCTGCTTCCAGATGGAGGGGCATTTAATAGACAGAGCCGTAGATCACTGACAAGCTACACAATTTCGTGTTCATTATCGAAGACGATACATCTGCGATAATGAACGTGATATGGTGTAGCAATTGTTGGATCCGGTGGGGACATGATTACTGAATATAATGGCTTAAACTTCCCCAGTTTATAGAAACAGACACTGGCGTTGTAGGCTACTCCCAGAGGAAACAGTCCTGATCTTCCGCAAAATACGCTGCACATATCTGAAACTTTACAGATCTTCTTTATGCACCAAGAGCTTGTAACTCTCCAAAGAGAAAGGAAAAATTTAGATCACATCATATGACACCTTTAATATAACTCAATTCGTTTACAGAAACCTTTCAAATTTGGGGTCAGTAAAGATTTTTTGTTTTGATGTAAAGAAGTCTCTTATGCTTACCAAGGCTGCATTTATTTAGAATAAAAATACAGTATAAACAGTTAAATATTATTACAATTTTGAAATAACTGCTTTCTCTTTTAATATATTGTAAAGTGATCTTGGTGTCATATTTTACAATTAAAGATAATTGTCTGGTGTGCTTACATCTATACACCTTTCAATTTTTAAGGCTTTGATCAAATGCATGACAGATGGATCATTGTTATTCTTGATGAAAAGCACAACAACATAACTAGTAGGTGACAATGACAAACTAGCTAACATATTGTTTATTAACAAAAACGAATAAGATGAGGCATGGCATACACCACATGCTGCATTATAAATCAACTAATAAACAACAGAAAGTTTAGCACACATAGACGCGTCTGTTCAAAGTGCAGGTCTGTCAGCAGAATTCAGATAGGTCTTACAAAGCAGGATTAGATTACAGCACAGACAGAGGTACCGCTCAATACAGAGCATCCTGTACCTGAACAGACCTAATATCAGCTCTGAGCACAGATATACGCGGTCCCCTAACCAAATCTTTGACAGCAAATGGCTGTTTTACACAAGATTATTCTGGCCTACTACCACCCACTAAGACATGAAGATGACGTGTAAAGTGACCAAGCACAGTTCATTTTATATGTTTTTATTTTGTTGCTTTATCTGAAATAGATCATACCACAATATAAGCCTGGCACAGACGATTCAGTCTCACCATGTGGATGTAGATTTATGGTGTTTTGTATAAGAAACCAGGTAGAAAACCGTTTGGCCACAGGTATTTGTTTTTCTCTGTCTTAAACCAATGGACAGAGTGTCAGAACGCGGGGTCAGGCCGTACCCCACAGACCGTACCAGGATTGAGAAGTTTCCTGAGGGCACAGCAAAGTCAGTCTGGGGGTGGAGCAGACCAGTCAGGCTGGTTGTGACCGGCCCAAGGTCTGAGTTGTTAGGCTTTTGAAACTTTTAATGAACAAAGACAGGGCTGGAATCGATTCTTTCATTTTCACTGGAGGAAAAGAACACTCTTTGGTTATAAATGATCAAAGAGCTCTCATATTTTAAGGAGATAGTATCCATTAAACAGGATGTTAAGTACCTCTAATGGCCACAAGTACCTAGAGAGATCTGTTTATTAGCATTCTCAATGTCAGTTGCTCAGCTCTTGCTGAACCCCTTCAGATGCTCAGTTTTGTTATTTAAAGTTTGGTTAATACAGATGTCACTGGGCAGTACCTTCAAAAGGACATTTTTGCACCTTATTTGCCCCTAAACAGTACATAGACGTTCCTTAACATTACACATTTTACAAGATTAGATTACTACACCAAGATACTAATATGCAGCTTTTAGGGGTAGATAAGTTACTACGTCTTCAAAATTGAAACGATAGTCAACTTAAAAATGTACTTTCTGTCATCAGTTATCCACCAAAAGATCGTTCCAAGCATGTATCACTTTCTTTTTTTTTATCTGTGAAACATAAAAAACGAAATCTTGAAGAAAGTTGGTAACTAAACCGGTTTCGATTTCCATTGTATTCCTTTGTACAAAAAAATACATTAAAAGTCATAAGGAATCTGAACTGTTTGTTTTTTTAACATTGTTCAAAATATTTTCTATAGTGTTAACAGGAAAATGAAAAAAGAATCATACTATAGGAAACTGGCCACACAGGAGAACTAAAAACTGATGATGAGGAGGAGGAGGAGGTGGTGGTAGCATATCTGTCAGATGCCGATGAAGAATTTGACCCCAGCACACTTCCTGACCCCGACAAAGTTTTCAACTCTGAGTCCTCAGATGAGGAAGAAGGGTAAAAATAAAGTTTTTGTGAACAACATGAATGACTTTCATCACTTTCAAAGGTCGTGCAGCAATTTCATCTCTCAAACCTCTGATTCATCACTATAAATACAGATTTTATGGTATGTAAATACGGGTTTTTCATGAGAAGCTTGGAGCAGTAAAAAAAAGGCACAGGACATGGCATAAAGGATATTGATCCTCTAAAACACAAAGTTTCCAATTATGCACAGCTTCAAAGTGAATGCCTATATTTGAGCGTTGAACCAAATATCACATTTTCCCCTTATCAATCCGTGAATTGTGGAGGTATGCAGGCCTTTGTGCTAGTGGAAAACCATTACATCAGTAAATCAAGCCAATCAGTCCGACACCACGTCACGTGGCCATAATTATTCTGAAATGAGGAATTGATTCTTCTGATACTTAATTACCACCTGTGCTCTCTCAGCTCTCTCTCTGCTTGTATTGAGTTTGTAGCGTTCGATTAGGCTCAGGCATGCTGATCCGGTGTTCTTTTTTTACGGAGGTCCGCTACAGAATTGCCTCTCGGAGAAGGAATCCCTCTACAGGGAAAAATGATTCATGATGATTAATTTTCCCCATGGCAGCATTAAGCACAGATCTTTTAGCTGGCTGTAGATAATCTATAAAATGCATAATTACATCTAGATTTAAAGTGAGAGGCAGGATCATATGTTATGCATTGTTTTCTTTTCTCTCTCACCCTCTCTTTCTCACACTTGCTTTTCCTCTTTCATTCAGTCCTCTATTGCAAAACCCAATCATGTCCTTTGTCACATGATCAACACCATTCTTCTTTCCATCTGTCAGCCTGCACCTTTATGTTTCTGTTTTTTTGTGATTCATCCATGTACACGCATTAAGGACACTCACCGACACACAGCGTCCTTAATGCGTAATGAAGCAGTGCAGGTGATATGGCACAGACAGCAGCAGCGGCTCTGATTAATGACTTGGTGCGGTGTGTTTACTGCATGGCTACACTTACTGAATGCAGGAGAGGCTCCGGCGCTGTAAATCTCTCTTTCTTCCTCTTCCTTTGGCTCACTCACCCATTTTCTCTTCCGTCATATCAGAGGCTGGAGTTCGGGACAGGAGCCAGAGGCATCACTAAAAATGAGCTCTTTAATGTTGCGATACCCATCTCCCACCTTTGCTGTCTTGACAGTTACCCCCCTCCCATAAATCTAATGGGATCTTATTGGCCCTGCTCCACCTCTGCCCCTGCCAATGCTTTGTGACCTGAATTGCAAGATGCTGTACAAATCTTTGGAAATGTTCCTTAAAGGGAGAGTGTAGTTGCAATGAATGCTGAGTTACAGTAAAATGAATGAGTGGTCCATCTGTGAAGGTTCATGTCTAAGCTGTGAATCTTTTCAGTGAATCAGTCAATCCAGTCAAAAACATTTCTCAATGATTCATTCTTAAGTTTAACTGACTCGTTGATCCTGTTGCAGCAGTTAACAGATATAGTGGGGATCCAACAACTAGGGCGATATGATTAATTGAAATGAAAACCAATATTGCAATATATATTAGTGCTATTATCAAATCAATTTAGCTGAGATTGGATCAAATAAATATTTGCTGCATGTTTCAGAGTGAAGAGCAGTACTGTGTTTACACACAAACAGCTCATGATCCAGTATTTTCAGATTTGCACTGCAGTAAAACAATTTTTTTTTTTTTTAAATAAAATTCTGCCATTTACCCACCCTTATGTCTAAACCTGTATGACTTTCATTCTTCTTTGGAACACAAAATTGTTGCCCATTGACTTCCATAGTATGGACCAAAAAAAAAAAAAAAAAAAAAAAACTGAGACATGAGTATGACCGAATTTTCAATTTTCAGATGATTACTTTCACAAATGCTTTGGTACATCAGTGGTCCTATAGGAAATGTTCAGTGCCTTGTTTTGCAATTGCACATTCTCCAAAGAAGTTTCAGTCAGCTCAAGGAAAGTCCTTCCCATCTCAGCACATATCTATTCTATTTTGTCTCAGATCGACAGCTGATGTTGTATTTAAAGATCAAGTAAGAGTAGCACATCCCAGGATCTCTTGTTTTCAAGTAGGAGATGGGATGCAGTAAGCTGTGCCACTTTTACTTAAGCTGTCCTCTAGGCAAAGGGAAATTAGATGCAGTTAAAACAAATATGCCTAATTATATTTCAAGGTGTCTCCCTATCAGCTGAAATTCAAAAAGAACATCTTTAACGTAGAGCCATAAAAAAAAGTCTTCTCAAAAACAAACATTTTTAAAGCAATATGTTTTTAAATAAAAGTATTAACAAAAACATTTCCGTATTGCAGTATTTTTATTTAGATTTTTATAAATATATCCATGATATGTACTAGCAAGCTTTAATATTCAATTAAATGTAGCAGGGTTTCCGCGGGTCCTTAAGTCTTAAAGTCTTACATTAAGTTGTATCACATTTAAGGCCATAAAAAGTCTTAAATGGAACAAGAAAGTCTTAATTATTATGTCTTAAATTTGGGGACAAGAAAGACGATAATTGTGATATGGCTGAATGTGATGTGAGCGATGCACGTTTCAAAGTCTGGCGCTGCACTGCTTTGTGCTCTGCCGTTACCAGGGAAAAAAATTTATATTTCTGCCACTTCAAAAGCGCCTCCTGCTGGCAGAGCTGCTGTTTTTAGATTGGACCAATGTGAAAATCAACCCATGTTTTTACGCTGCAAACACACAAAATTTAGATGTGAACTGGTGGATAAACACGAAAATAATGCATTATAAAAATGTATACAGTTAAGACAGTAAAATATATATAATTTATAGTTGATTGATAATAGTAGTTTACATTAATAATGGACCGTTTCCCTTATGAAGTCATTGTCAGTGGTGGAAATGGACAAAATTCAGTGGGGGAACTCTAAGTTGAGGTATAATTTCAGACAAACGTTCAGATTTATGTAAAAGGGTCATATGATATTGCTAAAAATAACATTATTTTGTGTAATGAAATGTGTTTATGCAGTTTAAGGTAAAAAAAAAAAAGACATTATTTTCCATATAATGTACATACATTATTGTTTCTCCTCTATGCCCCGCCTTTCTGAAAGATGTCGATTTGTACAAAACTCATCAGTCTGAAAAGCGAGGTGTGCTCTGATTGGCTATCTAGTGCGTTGTGATCGGCAGAATACCTCACACGTCTGACCGAAATGTTACGCCCCTCACCATGCTGTCATGCCGTGTCCCGGTGAGAACACTGGAGCGCCGAGACAAAAACAATAAAACCTATTATAAACAAGGCATTTGTAGCATCCCATGGCGACATAATTACTAATTATAATGACTTATACTGTCTTTTTATGCATTGTGTTGCATCGTGCCACGTAAACATAAAACCATGTCTAAATTTGTGTTTGGAGAAATTACAAACAAGCACTACTTTAAAGCCTTTAAATAGTTTTTTTTTTCTTCATTTCCTAAAAATGGTTTTTTGGCTGAGATGTGAAGGTCAAGATCATTAAACTTTTTGTTTTTGTTAAAACCTGTATCTGAACTGCTGTATTCATGCTTTTTACAGTCATTTTACAGTTTAATGTTAACATAAATACAAAAATATTAAGTACTACAACTCGCTGGCTGAAGATGAGGATCTTGTGTTGCATTTATTGGGCAGTCAAAGCTAGTTCCTTTGAAAACCGGTCCCTGCACCCACCTTCCCCTCCAGAGTTTCTCATTCCTTGTAATTGTATATTGAGTTTATAAAATGCCCCTCTACTAATAAAATGTATCCTGATTGTTATGGCAACTTTAAGATTCACTGCTGCGCATATCTTTATGTGATTTATTGTCTGAGAGTGCAGGTTATAATTTCCTTTCCTGCCTCTTCCCTTCTTTACATCCTCTTCTCCTCAAGACAGGAATTGAATTATCGTGTGGCGTCTTGCCAGACAGCCTCGAAATTACCTAAAAATGCCTTTTTTTGCAGTGAAGCAAAAAAAACAACAACAACAGCACAGCTGATGTCAATCCTGTGAGAACCACTGGGAAGTCCCAGGTGCCATCTATAACATATTACTGTTTAACTGCTCTCATTATTTCTGGTTTGAATATTGCCTTCCTGTCACATTGAACCATCACTTAATATGGGATTGATTTACTCTCCCTCATGTCCGTGGCGGAAATAGAAATAGAGGGTTCTTGAAGAAAACTTTGGTTTTGTGACTATTGCCTCTTATTCAACACAAATCCATCTTTCTGAATTGTCTAGTTGTCTGCATTTAGCTGGCTCATGTCAGGTTGGTGGGGGGGGGGGGTTGGATTGAGTTTATATATATAGACACCATTTAGCTTCAGCACAACTTTGCACTGTGCAATGTTGACCTTATCCAATACTGGTTTTGTCAGATCCGTTAAAAGCTTCTCAAAGTGTTCTCGAGATCTAATCATTCGCCCACTCTCATTTGGCGGCTAGTTTTCCATAATGACATGGGTTCCAATGCACATTATGTCAATCTTTCAGAAATATGTGCCGGTCAAGTTTACATACTTAAACTATTAATTATAAGTAATAAGACGTAACAGGATGAAAATACATTTTTTTTTTCTTAAAATAATAATATACAATTATTTATAGTAATAATCATGAAATTGTATATATAATCTTATGAATGTATTTATATCCCTTAAAGTTTTCACATTTTGATGTTTCAGCCTTATGTTAAATAGCCTTTTCATCAATCTACACTTTATACACCATAATGAAAAAAATATAACATTTGATGTAGCTTTGCAAATTGAATAAAAAGTAAAAACTGAAATAATTACATTGCATAAGAATTCATACCCTTTCATACCCTTAACTACCTGAAGCTGCTTTCGCGGTGATTACAGACTCGAGTCTGTAATGTGAATGATCAAATATATATACACAAACCCATAATGTATATAAGCCTAACATATTTGTATTAAAAGACAATAAATTTTCCCTTTGATTTCAAGGCGACTTAAATTGACACTTTTAATGCACATTTAACTGTGCTGTCCAGTATACTGGACATACATGATGGAGGCATGAAAGGGAATGGCTCTTTTCACAGTGAGCTTGTTTTTAATCAGTCTGTGCAGTTTGGACTTGTTTATTCGTCTTTGATTCTTATCCACTTTACTGAACGACTGCAGGCAGGCAGTACTCGAAGTGTTGTGGTGGATGTGACAGGCATGCACCTTGATGTATTGTGTTTGTATATGACTGTGTTGTGTAGATTCTCTTTGTGTTCTGGGTTTGTGGGTGCAGAGTCATCCATCACAGACGTGAGTTTATTAGGCGCCTTCATCCTGCCTGGAAAGCTATTTCCCTTGGTGCTATTTCTCCTCTCTAATGACTGTTTCAGCACTGAGAAGTGTGTAGCCCTTCAGTCATTTCTCTGTAGCATTGTGCACCCAGAGCTTAATGTACATGTATATGTAAATGATCATACAAATTCAGATTGCATCTATTGTTTTGCTTAACACGAAGGGTTGTTAAAGAAATTGCTTACCTCAAAATTTGAAATACTCAGATTTAATCGCACATAATTCTGCACTTTTGTGCCTTTTTTCTTTCTCTATGCAAAAACACGTGGGTGAAGACCAAAAAAAAAAAAGATGAAAAAGCAACATTAAAATTACATTTAAAGATGTATAGGCTACCATAATGGCAATTGAGCACTATATTACAAGTAAAAGAGCACAATAGCAAAGTCATTATTCACTAAAAATGTTGCTTTGAAAAAGCCATGATAACCATTCAGATTCATTGTATAATGTAGTCCTTCAATTAAGATATTGTAAAAATTGAAAATCTGCAAGTTTGAAAGAATCAAATCCTCAAGGGATAATAACTTTAAACTGTCGCTAATGAGGCAAAAAAAAAAGTTCAAAATCCATAATAACACTTCCTTGAGTGATCCAATGCCTGTTGCCCTCGCATATCGAAAACCACTGACATGCCTTGTTTTCACTTGTAAATGGTGCTTGATCCGTGTATAATTCTATATTTTTTATTTTCACTGAAGAAAGTAATAATATGGACAGAGGACTCATTTGAAACATGCTTCATAAGATGTTAATTGATGGAATGGAGTCATGTTGATGATGTTTTTATCAGCTGTTTGGACTCTCATTCTGACGGCACCCATTCAAAGCAGAGGATCCATTGGTGAGCAAGTGATGTAGTGCTAAATTTCTACAGAAACTGTTCTGATTAAGAAACAAACTAATCTCTTTGATGGTCTGAAAGAGAATTTCATTTTCAGCAAATTTTCATTTTTGGGTGAACTATTCCTATAAGGCTAATGGAAGCAGATTTGATGGGTAGAATTTTATGGGTATCTCCAGCACACCCCAAAGTTGAAGCTCCAAAGTGGATGAGCTGATTCCATGCTAGTTGATGTCTCTAGCTTGATGTTACTGCGGCTCCTCTGTATAACAGAATATATCGACTGGAATGTCTTTTGGGTGCCATTAGCGACAGAAAAGTTATATTTATCACATCTGGTGCCTCTGATCTGGTGGATATGTATGAGAGCAGCTCTCCATATGCCGCAGTTTGTAACATTGTAGAATAATGAAAATTATGATCCTCGACTTAGAGGTTATGAGATGCCCAAAGTGCTGTTTATCTTTTCTACTCCCTGGAATGTATAGCATTCTATTTCCCAATGGTGACAGTATTTTTGCAAATTATGAGGATTATGTGAGTAACATATTTACTTAGAATATATATTATGGCTGGGATGAATGGGTTCACATCTAAAATTATAGTGTATTGGGAGGTCATTGTTTTAAGGTGGTTTAATTGCTTATTCCATTGAATTATATGGATTTGTTTCTTACACAAACAGCTTTTAATGTCTTTCCATGTTTTTTGATGAATTGTAGTTGTGTCGATTTCTTGTGGATTGTTGTGATGTTTCTTTAAGGCAGTTTGGATTCTCATTCTGACAGCACCCATTCACTGCAGAGAAGATCCACTGGTGAGCAAGTAATATAATGCTAAATTTTCCCAATCTGTTCTGATGAAGACATAAACGCATCCCTGTTACTATGATTTTAGACAACAACAACAAAAGTGATCATTTAAAACTTGGTCTTGGTTGAAAATTATTTTATTGTAGTAAACAATTGTAGTGTCGAGATCGTGGTTATTAGGCTAGCAATGAAATGTAAAACTGTCAGCACTCTTACTTTAGGACTTTAAGCCATAACACAATGACATTTCTTGGACATTCTTTGTCTGATACAATGTTTAAAACCCTAAAGAAATAGACATTAAAGTTGCCGACTTGAACGGAATATGCGGATGTATGCATGTAATTTACAGCTACCGGATATTTTCAGCACTGGACAGCACCTTCTATCTAGCTGAGTCTCCCGGGGGGTTTCTTATTGTTGGCCGTTGTCTCATTTACATGGATGTCCACGCGATTCCTCTCGGTGAAGTGTTTACTGGAGCAATGGTTCACTAGCCTTTGGTGCTCCAAATGTTCCTTCTCGTGGGGTTTATTTGGCCGAGTGAGCAGTCCAAAGCTCATACCTCACTGGAAAAACAAATGGCGAAAAATAATCGGGGACCACACATTGGATGTGAGATTAATGAAAACACAATTATAAACTCTTGTACACACTTAAATGGAATTTTTTTACTCATTTTACCACGACTGCCCATGATTTTACTCAAGTAAATTGAGGTTATTGAAGTGATTGGAGCAGGAGTCTGACAGAACGGCTTTCTGAGGTAAGGCACTTTTACCTCATGGCAAATTATATAATTTACAGTAAAGTTTCATGTTTTATTTTACTTTTTTATCTCCTTAATATTGGTTTATTTTATCGGCAACGTTAAGCCCATTACTGTGAAACGTGTGTGAGACAAAAACAACGATATTTGTGGTTTAATAGTTCTGTAATTGTGTTAACGATCTTAAAACGTCGCATGGGGACTTGCTTATAACGTCATAACGTTATGCAATTAAACATAATATATAGTCAAAAAACGACATATATTACGCAAGTCTCCTTTTTTCCCTTTTTCTTTGGCGGCGAAGTCTCGCATAATAGCCTACGTAATGAATACAGCCTACGTCAGAGACTGTTGGAAGTCATCTTTCCAAACCAACACCTTTTTTTCCACATCAATTCATTGAACGGGACCGGGCTGTTATATCAGGTACGGATAAAACATTTAAGAAGCACACTTTATAACCGGTTCTAAATTTTGTTGTCCATTCAGACATTTTTTAATCGGATTGTAAATTTGAAACATTCTATTTTTTTCTTATTTTCAGGGCTCTCATAAGAGATGGCTTACTGGCTGAAATAAATCCAGCGGCTAACGGATATTTCTAAGCAGTTTTCGTGGAATTGTCAACCCGGATTCACGCATTGTGAATAATGAAGACGCCTGAGATTACGTGGGGCGCTTTTAATGGAGCGACCGAGACTAACGGGACGCGCGCGGAGAAAGTTCAGCACGTGCTCCAGCCATTCTCATCCACCGTCGCTCTTCTGGTTCTAGGAATGGTTATTATAGGGATTATATTACTATCACTGACCACATACCATTTTCACAAAAGCAAGATGAAGAAGAGGAAGATGCTGAGGGCTCAGGAGGAATATGAGCGGGATAACTGTGGCTCCTCTATCCCGGTCAGAGTGAAGCCCGCGCTGAGCCGCTCCGTGGTCGCTCGTTCCTCTCCACCGCAACATCCTCCGACAAACACTGACGCTAAACACCGCGAGGGAGTCGTTTTAGCAGAAGTTACTGGCTCCTTGTAACAGCACGAATGAGATCTCATTTCTGTGTCTTTGTAAATATGTCAAATGAGCTGGCATCTATAATCGCTTTGTTCACTTTGGGAGATGTGACTAGCCTTTCCTACGATCATCTTATGGTGGACTTTACAAAGTAAACAAAATAATGACAGTCCTTTAATTTAATAACAGCCGAGTACGACTGCGTTATGGGCGGAAATCAGCGGATGATAAAACGCAAAAGTGGACCAGTGCTTGAAAGGAATAGGTATATGGGATTCTCTCTAGATGCTGTCCAGGGTGCTGATTGCTTTTCTCTATTCAAGGAGTGTAATACAAAATTTGGGATCAAATGGGTTAACGTTGTCTGATCAGGAGGAACATGATGTAAGACTACACTCTTAAAAATAAAGGTTCTTTATTGGCATAGAACCTTTCAATTCCACAAAAGGTTTGATTTAGCCACATCCATAACCAAGCACTCAGCAGAACCATGTACTAATCATACCAATAATAAAGCACATTGATCTAAAGGATCATTGGTAAGATGTTTCTTTCAGATTTATACCTCTGACTCTTTTATGTTATTAAAACATGTACTCTAATGGTTGTGATGATTTACATGTAAATAATAAAACTTATTTGACTACACATCCAGCAGATGAATTGAACATTGTTGTATTTTACCAAATTTCTTATGGGATCTTATATACAATGTTTGTTCAAGACTATTTTCTTTATTTCTGGAGTCTTCTGTATCAGTGAGCATAGAGACCACATGCATGCTTGGACACTCATGAAAGCCTTTGTTTTTCCTCTGGCAAAGATTCAGCACAATCCATGCCAACCTACAGATCATTTTATAATCATTTGCATCTTTTTTATTATTGAAAAACATGACAAAGCACAGTTTAAGACAATTTCCAGACATAAATCTGTTCTTTTCTTTTAAGTCTGTGTGTTATCTTTAAATGAGATCACACTGCATCTTTTTATGAATGAATGAATCAGTAAAACTAATCAAATTTTCAGAATTACAGTTGATGAAACAATGATTAAAAAAAGGCTGGTTTTCTATTTCAGTGGACGATATTTCCAAAGATATAAATGCATGGAATCTCCAGGATGGTGTATCAGGGTCAATAACTTTTAATTTCTCTTTGATCTGGATGCAGCGACTCTAGCATATGCATTTTGTTGATGTTAAAAGATACTGCACTTATTGTAACTGTTTATTTTAAAAATAAAGGTGGGGTAAAAGTGATTCCCGTAACTGTGATACAGCTCAACTTATCAAGTAACAGTTAAAGTATAGCCTAACCCAGAATTACACTCTGGAAGCTGTTACAGCACGCTGCATACCTGTCAGCAATTCTGCAGCAGCTCCAATTTATGCTTTGGTTAAAAAAAAGAATAATTCACCTGCCTCTCACTGTCACAACCATCCCGATTTATGACAGGCTCCTCTAACAGGCTTGTCAGCTCAATATCATGAAATTCAGTGTATCTCTTGTGCATGCACGAATAAGACTAAACGCAAATATAAAACGACTTTCAAAATGTCAATCATATGATGGGATCTTTAAACATGTACATTCAAGAATGCATTAAACTGATCAAAAGTGACAGTAAAGATGTTTGTAATGTTGCAAAGGAAATGTTGTTCTTTTCAAATTTCTATCAGTGAATCCTGACAAAAAAAACTGTATCACAGTTTCCTTAAAAATATTTAGCAGCACAACTATTTTTAACATTGATGATTATAATGATGTCATATGATGACAATGATAATAATGAGACTATACTAAAATATATAATGATTTGCAAAATTACATCATATTATACTCTGCATTAAAATTATCAAGTGACAATAAATACATTTATAATATTGCAAAAATGTTCTAAGAATGTTTTGTTATTATCCCCATTAATGAAAACATGATGTCTGAATGTTCAAAATGTCCAGGTTTTTTAAACTTTAAAAGACATTTTATTTGAACTATGCTAGAGACAACATAATTGCATACTTTGGAATGTCATCTGAACCACTGTTAGATTAATATCCAACTATAATGTTTCAGAGAAACCTTCCATGAATGATATATAAATAATGTTGTTGAAATTTTGTTTTTAATACTGTATATTACTAAATACTAGATAACTTTGAACAAGCATTCTATGAATGTTAATTAAAGAATGTTTAATGCATAACTTAATATAATTAATAATAAAAACCTTTCAATAATGTTCTAGAATGTTCCCTGTTAGCTGAGAAAGAATCCCGAAACAAAAAGTCAGTTTCCACTAAATAGTTAAGCAGCAAAACTGTTTTGAACAATAACAACAACAGCAATAAGAAGAAGCCTATACATTATTATAAAATTAGTTTGAAAATGCCAGTCATTTTATACTCTTTTTTTAAATGTGCACAAAGTTGCTGCAGGGTTTGTATTTCTCTCAATCCCACATACCAAGGCTGTTAAATTACCTCAGACATGTTGGAGACAAATCAGTGCCTGCAGGGGGGACGCTCACCTGTCTGTCCACTGGAACATATGACTTTCACCAACAATAGCTACAGTGAAAATTTCTGGGCGGCCTTTCAAGGAGCTGGGTATTTAAAGAACAAAGTGTGATCGAGGCATCCTGACTGAGCACCAGGACTCCTCGGCAAAGACCTGGACCCCAGCTCTGAGTGCAGATATGACAGAGTCAAGCTTGCGTGTCAGTGGGGGAGCCGTCAGATTTGGAGCCACCTATGGAGGCAACCGTCTGTTCTCCGGAGCCAGGGGAGGTGGAGGCGTTAGCACCACTCTGTCCCGTTCACTCGGATTGGCGAGAGGGGGTGGAGCAGGAGCTGGTCTCACGCTGGGAGGAAGTTTGGGTGTAGGGTTTGGGGCTGGTGCAGGATCAGGACTGGGCTTCGGCGGTGGTGCTCTCGCTCTCGGTGGAGGCCTCGGCCTGGGAGCCGGTGGTGCCAGTGCAGCGGGGATCAGGGCTGGTGTGGCTCCGCTGAGAGCCCGTCTTGGGGGGCGAGTATTTAAAATCGGAGGCTATGGTTTTAACCCATCCTTCATCAGTTCTACCACTACAGTGGATGCAGGTACTGCTCCAATGCCCAGAATC
Source organism: Carassius gibelio (assembly GCF_023724105.1). Lineage (NCBI taxonomy): Eukaryota > Metazoa > Chordata > Actinopteri > Cypriniformes > Cyprinidae > Carassius > Carassius gibelio. The sequence continues at coordinate 12,895,162 of NC_068391.1, forward strand.
GACCCAACACTCCCATCACTGGACACAGTGCAGGACACACGGATGAAAGAGAAGGAGGAGCTGCAGGCCCTTAATGATAAATTTGCATCTTTTATTGATAAGGTGGGTTTTACAAATATCATACTATATATCATATTAACGTATAATCAGTAAATAGAAAATACTTTATTGAATGCTTTTACAAATAAGGTTCTAATGACTATAACATTGTTGTTTCACAGGCAAGGTCACTGGAGCAGCACAATGCAGTACTAAAAGCCAAAATTTCCATGTTTACTAATCCAGAGCAGGGTGGACCTGCCAGCACTTCCATCCTTCTGACCTCTGCCATCGGAACGTACAAATCCCAGATCGACAGCCTCACTGCTACTAAAGAGGCCATCATCGCGGAGATTGAGCACTATAAAGGCATTATTGAGGATGTTCAGGCCAGGTGAGTTCACAGAACATCTGAAGAAACATAAGAAGAAAAAAAACAGTTTCCACAAAAATATTAAGCAGCACAACTGTTTTCAACAAGTAAGCATACCATCCCCAAACTTTTAAAAAGCTAGTTTCAAATATTGCATTAAAGAAACCTCATTTCTAGAAGCCTCTTTATCTTTCAATAACATTTTTCATTACATTTGAGTACACATTTGTAATTATATTCCACTTAACTGCTGCTCAACAATATTAGTTCTGTCTTATTATTGGCACTTTGTGGTATGATTTTAATACTCTACATGAATCTAGTTCTCATCTGTATTGCCAAAGTAATTGTGCTATAATATCATTTAAAGTTTCTCATATTAATTTTTATATCTCTAACTACCTGCTTAGGTGATTGTCACAGGTAAAATATGCCCTTTGGGTAAGAATGTACCAGACAAGAGGACAATCACTGATGTATCTGCACATTCTCTCCTTCTGTATTGTCTCAGGTATGATGAGGAAACAGCTCAAACCAAAACTCTGGAGTTTGACTGGACTGCATTGAAAGAGGTATGAAACACACATCATCAGGATGGTTTTTACAGGCGTACAGATGACTGACCTACACAAATTCTCCTCCATTAGGAAGTGGATAATCTCTACCTTACCATCTTTGAGTTGCAAACCAGCATTGGTGGTTTGGAGGATCAGATTGCTCTCTCCAAGCAGGTGTATGATGCCGTGAGTCTGCAGGATACCTCTATTTCTTAATTTACTTCGACATGCCTTTGTTTATTTCAGTAGTGTCAAATTAGATCATTCATTTCCCATTGACCTTAGCTTGTTTATCTGCATGTGTGTTAGAAAGTGAAAGAGGTGAGAAACATTGTGACTGGTGGTGTGAAGTCGGCAGTGTCCATCTCAGTGGATAACGCAGCCCAGGCACAGGATCTGACCTCAGCGCTGACTGAAGTCAAAGCTCACTATGAAGCCCTGGCTCAACGCAGCAAGCAGGATGCCCTCCTCTCAGTCCAGGACAGTGTATGAAACCTTTGCCCTTTAATATTCAAGCTTTAGAATATTCACTACTGTGCAGCAGTAGTACAACAAGGTTGCATATAACATTAGTTAATAATTAACCATATTTAATGATACCATAATAATATATATATATGGTATTTAAATAGATTTACAATGTTGTTCTAATTAAATCATTAACATATAAAAATTCAATTATATTATAATGTAATAGATATAATATAAAATAAAATAAACCAAGATTAATTAATACAGAGAATGCTTACTCATTCTTGATTCATTGAAAGCATTATAAACATAAATAACCTTGTTGTAATGTGATGCTTAATATTATTTTTTAAATTTTTCTGATGATAATGCATGAGTTTCAATTAATCTTTTATAAAATGCCTCCCTCAAGTGGCAAGTCCTTGTATTGCAGATCTTGTAGCCTTACCACATGCCTTGGGCAAGGCTAAAGGTAATTTCTCTTTTTTGGCTCTATAGCTCTCCATGATGTCTGTATCCTCTCACCCCACTTCTCAAACACTCACCTCAGCCAAGGAAGAGCTCAGAGTTTACAAACTGCAGATTGACTCTGTGCAGAGGGAGATCGAGAGGCTCAAATCTCTGGTAATTACTTACTGTGCTGTGTCACAAAGGGTTAAAACCCCCTTTTTCTTGGCATTCTTGTGAATAACTGATGTCCTCTCCGTTGACAGAACTTGCAGATGGAGTCTCAGGTGGAGGAGGCAGAGTGTCACTCCAGCTCCCACACGGAGACGTACCAGGATCAGGTTCTTATTCTTAAGTCCCAGCTTGATGATCTCAGAAAGGTAATATATCAATCAATTAAGACAAAATGATAAACACTGTTAATTATTAAAATGTCACTTTTAATGAATAGAAAAGTGAAAAAACATAGGTTGTCACTCAGAATCTGAATGGGTTTTTTCCTTCAGCAAATTGCTCATTACGGGCAAGAATACCAGGAGCTTCTCGCCAGCAAGATGTCGCTGGATGTTGAAATCACAGCCTATAAGAAACTCCTGGACAGTGAAGAGAACAGGTGAGGAGGTTTAACATGAGTAGATTAGATTTTGTTCACTCAACAATCACGCTGTTTCTGTTTCGTGAACCAGGTTGAAATCTGGAGGTGGTGTCACCGTGCACATGTCTAAGACTGTAGTCGGAGGAGGAGCAGCGGCTGGAGGAGGAGGAGGAGGTCTAGGCCTTAGTGTAGGAGGTGCAAGCCTGGGAGGAGGTGCCGGTCTAGGTCTTGGAGGTGGATTTGGGCTGGGCGGAGGCCTAGGAGGTGGTCTTGGGGGTCTAGGACTGGGACTTGGTGGAGGACTGGGCTTTGGAGCAGGTGCAGGAAGTTCCTACAGCGCAGGGAGCAGTTACATGTCCTCCAGCCTGAGCAGCAGTGCCTGTAAGTATTCATAAGTGCTTTCATACACATACACATGCAGACTGTTCACTCCAAGTCTGACGCCAAAAATTTATTTTTTAAATCTAATTGAAAGCTGAAAATGAAATTGAAGTTCCTGAACATTATGAATATTTTGGGAAAATGAGTTATGTATTAATGATTCTGTTTTAGTGTTAGTCACTAATCAAATAAGAATATTAATAAGAGAGAAAGAAAGATATACGTGATCATAAAAAAAAAAACACATTTGTATTAAAATTTCAGACTTTAGGAGTCCCACTTACTGTTCATCACTGAATCAGAGCTTAAATGGTAAAATGACGTTTGTGATGAAATGTCATGTTCGCTTGTAGTCACACTTTCCATTGTTTCCACTCAGTGTCATCCACTGTTTACTGAAGATCCACAACCTCCACTCTTCAAGCCGCAACAGAATGCTGAACTTTCACAATTGAGTCTGCGAGGACGCTTCATGAAGATCACCTCCCATAAGTTCACACATTATGAGCGCACCATCATGTTAATTTAAAATAAAATGATGCTCGATTCTGTACTAATTTGAATACCAGATCAAAATGTCTGTATTGTATTTCCATGCATCACTTCCTGCTACAAAAATAATAATAAAAAGAAAATTCCATTTTGGTACTGGAGAAAAACACAGTGGTCTTCAATCTTTCCACGTAATAACGTCAATCACATCTCAGTTCTAATAATGATAAATCCAATTGCCATAATATAATAATAATGAAGTGTGTCTTTTAAAAATGTGATATATGCAAAAATATATAAAATTTCATCATGTAATATTCTTTTTTAAAAGTTGGTAACATTTTGCAATAAAGTCCCATTAGTTAATGTTAATTAATGCATCATCTGACATAAAGTAACCATGAACAATACATTTGTTACAGTATTTCTTCATTTTTGTTTACATTAGTTAAAAATGTGACTGTTCATTGTTAGATCAGGTTAGCTCAGGCCCATTAAATAATATCATTTTGAAATAAACATTACTAAAGATTAATAAATGCTTTAGAAAACAATTAAGTGTCAGTTCGATGTTACCTAATGCAGTTAAATAATGTTAATAAATTGGAAATTTATTGTAAAATGTTACCAAAATATCTATAAGTATAAATAATGTTTTCAACATATTGTGAAATAAATATAAAAATATATCTCAATAGATTTATTTATAAAGCACAATTTTAAAAAAACAGCAACAGTTGTCCAATGTGCAATTTATTTATGTACTGGAATAGATTATAAAAACAATAAAACCCAACATAAGACATAAAGGATGTAAAACAGGCCATAAAAAAACAAGCAATAGAGGACATAACAGGAGAAAAGATACGTTCTGTTCCAAAGTTTAGGTGCGCCTATTGTGAAAGCTTCAAAACCGATATACATAGAACACATGTCAGCTGTGAAAGAGTAAAGAGTATCTTACATGAGCACTATTTTATATTTAGTTGAAAAAAGTTCATATACTGTATACAATATTACATGGACTTTTAATTAATTGAATTACAACCTAACAATTCATTTTATAACACTCTTAACATAACATTATTAAGTATATCTCAAAATAAAGATCCTTTTCAACTCTTACACCATTGTTCTAGTAAGAAAACAGTCTTGCAAGACGCTTAAAAAGCGGAAAAAAAAACATAACCACACACCACCTACAGACTCAGATGCCAAATGTCATAACAACTCTTAACTAGCCTTCATTAGCTTCAATAAACCCTCCAACTTTTAAAATCTCTCTTAAAGTCTCTAAGAGTTCATGTCTGAAAGACTCTGCCTTTGATTTCCTCTTTGAAATCACATTCTGCTCTATTTGAAGAAACAACAACCAGGTTCTGCATGCTACTGATTGCAACCGTTTGTCACCTAATGCGTATGACGGGGCTGCATTTCAAAGGTTTGACATTTTGTGTGACAGTGAACACACATGTAGCGAGCAGCCTTCGAAGCAGAGTTTTCACCTCTCTGTGTCTTGTGTGTTGCTGTGGGTTTGTGGTGGTCTCTTCTTGGTGTCCGGCATGGTTCTGCACGGATGTGGTTAGATTCAGTTTGAAACAGGAAACACAGGTTCATTCTGCTCTCATTAGTCCTTCATCTGACTTCAAACAATATCCATCAGAATGGAGATGGACTGAGAGGCCTCGCTAAAGGTAACAGCTCACTTACTAATACTCTTCATAATTCAACACTACGACTGATCGAAAACTGTGAAACCTGTATGAGCTGCTTAGTAGCAGAAAATGGCTTTTTAATATGTAATATGGGGGAAGATTTTTTTCTCTCGATGTTATCAGATACTTTTACCACTTCTTCACATTAAATGAGCTGATATGAATTAAAAAGGAAGAAACAACAAAATAATAATGGTCCGTCAGTTAATGTTAATTAATTAATTAATAATAATAATTTATTGTTTTTAATAATTTATTCACCTTTGTTAATGTTGGTTAATGAAAATACAGTTATTCATGCTAATTCACAGTGCTTTAACTAATGTTAACAAGCACAACTTTTGATTTGAATAATGCATTAGTAAATGTTGAAATTAAAATCAACTAAGATTAATAAATGCTGTAGAAGGATTGTTCTTGGTTAGATCATGTTAACTAAAGTAGTTAACTTACATTAACCAATGGACCATTATTCTAAAATGTTACCAAAAATGTACAAAAAAAAAAAAAAATAATTATCTTAACATATCTTGCATCCAAGTTCGCTGATGATGAAAAAATGAAGGCTTTTCTGACCCTGAGATGGTGATTCATTGAACTCACTATCACGTTGAATCATCTTGCGTATTAATAATTCTCTTATCTCTTGCACAAATACTTTGTGCCTTTTTATCAGAGCAGTGAGATACATTCTTGTGGAGGTAAATAGATAACATTCTGCAATTTGTTCTCCTATGCTGTATATATATATATATATATATATATATATATATATATATATATATATATATATATACTCTAAACTAATATTATCTAAACTGTAAACCTCAAGTGTCAAATTAGATAAAAGACAATTTATTTATATATTTTTTAAACTTATTGTTCAAGGTATGATTGATGTCCAGAGCCAACAAGGAGTTCTCCTTGCCATCATTTCTTTGGCCTGCCTTGGTTGTATTTATGCTCTCTGTCTGTGCTGCAGAAAGAAATCTTGTAAGTAGTCTGACATCACAACACTTTCACACAAAGAGTATCTTCCTTGTGCACTATACATATATATAGTACTTTTTATCATCTAATGTTGCTGTAATTTTTTTATTTTTATTTTGAGCTATGCAACAAGAGGACAATGACCTGTATGAACAAGATGATTTGTAAGAAAAAAATGTTTTATATACGAATACATTTTAATTTATAATTAATTAATCAATTACTTTATATAGACCGATAGATAATAAATTGTTATTATTTTTTTTGTTTTCAGCAATGAGGACAGTAAATATGGTGAATGCAGAAAACCTACAGCAGGTAAACTATTTAACACATTCTGAAGGGGAAAACACATCTAATTATAGACTTATATTTACTGTCAGTGTTTTACTTTCAGAATACAAAACACTAACTTTCACACACATTTTCTGTCAGAGGAAAGCTGAAATTCTAAATGTAATCACCATTAGCCAAAATAAAATATTTTATTCATATCATGTCTATTTTTTTTTTTAGTGCAAAGGCCAAACCAAAGAGTGATACCTTCAGCCTCAAGGTGAGATCTTTTTAGCTGTAGTTAGTGTAAACAGCTACTCACTGTTTATTTAGTGTTATAACTGTCATAGTAATTTCCACTTTATCTAATATATCTTATTATTTTGGGTTGGGGAAAATGTTTTGTACATAACTGAAAGCATTCCGAGGCTGTAACGATTAACTGAACAAAATCAACTGCAGTCATTGCCGAATAATCATGATTGAAAGAGCAAAATGAAGGCAAAGTTTCAGGCGTGATCAATTTTATTTTCACAGGCTTTCACCGATGAACAGGCCTTTCAATAGTAAGAATTTCGATGTTTAAACTCTTATCTCTGTGGTACCGATTTAAGATTTATTTTTCTAAGATGCATTCAATATTTTGAATGATTTTCTTTCTTCTTTTTTTTTCTCGACTGTTTCCAAGCAGGTGAAATCCACTGGAGTTATCAAAACCTTCCAGCAGGTAAGTCATCGATATTGCAGTCGTAAGATGTTACTTTTGATGAAAGGCATTTTAAAATACAAACTAACCTATGGTATTGCATCTATTGGTTTCTTCAGCAGAAAAAGGCATCTTGGAACCAACATATGTGTGAGTCATATTTTTCATATGGTTACCATATGTGAGGAAAAGAAGTCTACAAGATACTAATCACAGACTTTGATTCGCATTTTAAAAATGATTCTACATTCTGCATTTGATACGCTGATACTTTATTTTTTAATTTTTTATAGGGACCCAATTCCAGATTCAATTTATGTAAACGGAGATGACTCATCGTTAGGTAAATGTGTGCTTGTTAATATCATTGTCTAATGCAACCATTTAAGATGGTTCACTCTCTCAAGTTGTTCACAGGAAAAATGAGGTCAAGTAACATATTTAAACTGAGTACCAAGCAACCTCTAAACAGACCTGTAGTTGATAAATACAGTGTGTCTATTTCAAAAGCTACTCTTCACACACAAGTGAAAAAGTGTTTACTGGTGCGATTTACTGCATATATGAACAAGATGCTTAACGCAGTTCTTTTAAAAAAATGCTTCATTTGCGTTCCTTAGATTCAGATTCAGGAAAATACGAGAATATTTTTCTAACAAAAGAAGTGCAACATGACTCAGGTTGGTGTTTTTTTTTAGTTATTCTCATATCTATATTTAGTTTAGAAAATCACATTTGGTACCTCTTAGCTTTCATCAATAACATAAATAAAAATGTTTATATGTGACCCTGGACCACAAAATCAGTCTTAAGTTGCACGGATATATTTGTAGCAATAGCCAAAACAACATTGTATGGGTCAAAATTATAGATTTTTCTTTTATGCAAAAAATCATTAGGATATTAAGAAAAATAAATATTCCGTGAAGATATTTTATAAATTCCCTATCGTAAATATATCAAAACTTAATTTTTTATTAGTAATATGCATTGCTAAGAACTTCATTTGGACAATTTTAAAGATGATTTTCTCAATATTTCGATTGTTTTGCACCCTCAGATATAGTTGTATCTCAGCCAAATATTGTCCGATCCTAACAAACCATACATCAATGATGTATACTTTTCAATAAGGAGAAACTGACCCTTATGACTGGTTTTGTAGTCCGGTGTAACATAAAACAAAGTCCAGTTACACAATATAATTTTTTATTAGGACAATTACTTTTTCCATAGTTTTTAAGATTTTTTATGTTTTTTAATATTTAAAATACATATACATTTGTGATTTAGAGCGATTTGGGATTTTAACTTTTTTTTTTTTTTTTTTTACTTTATATGACTTTTATAAAAATGTTCCTTTGCTTATTATTGTGTTTGATAATGTTTCTGCAGATAGCTGTAATTATGTAAATTGGGACATTGCAAATGAGGAAGGTAATATGTTCATTATTAAACCATTAACGTTGATAAAACATTTTACAATTGAATCATGAGACAGCACTGATCATTTTTTTTCTTTCTCCTTTATTCAGATGAATCCGACTACGTGAATGAGATCACAAAGTGAATAGGAATGACTACTTTTTTCAGATTTTGATCTAAGTGGCATTTACTGCTATTAAATTAAAGTGTTAAAAAGTGTACTGCTTGACTTTCTGAAGAAGTCAAATAAGATTAAGTGTGGATGTGCGTAGTCAGCTCTGCTGATCAATAAACAATGATTTAATAAACCGCCAGTGAATACATAAATTCTATAAACTATGAGACGTCTAAAATATTTTACGCAACAAAGGCACAAACATGAGGGCTTCACATGAAGAGCTGTGCAATGAAGATTTGAAGCCTGTTTCATAGAGGTGTGACAAATGAGTCAGATGAATTAACATGCCCTTTTCATAACAAGCGAACGAAAAAGCAATCAGGGTGAGAAGCAGCTTTAAGTCGGGGAACATTATATACAATTAAGTGTATAAGGTGTAATTTGGTGTCCGCGTCTGCTCTTGATAATGCTTTCTCCTCTGGCTCTAAAATTGTCACTGGCATCACTAGGTTGAAATCGAAACCTCTAGAACGGTCACTTTTTCTGCTATACTATTTCCGACATGTACTGTAATACAAAATGGAAAATGACTGTTGGAATGAACTTAACTGTGCATGTTAATTTGGGCTGTTAGCAGCGCCTCAAATTCTCATTATGTAAATGGAATTAGTTCTACTATGCCAAGTACTTCAACACCGAAAACAGCCCATCACTCACAAACATAAGAAGGATTTTGTTAATTTTTATTAATGCAATTGGTCATTTTCACAATTATGCTTTTTTTTTTTCTTTTACAAAATATAAAAGTCTTGTTCTGGAGTTAAAGAACACTGAGGCTGTGATCATTTGATAACATCTCTTGTCTTTAGCTGGCATCAGGTGCAGCAGTCTTGCTGCACAGGCGACCCAACAGCCCAGCCATCTGTAACAGAGAGTTCACTCCTTCTGCCACTTTCATATGTGTGTAGCCAATTTCCTGGGGATCAAATGTCCAGTTCAAGTGTGATTAAAATAAAAATGGTACATTTCTTGTTTTTATTCAAGTAATTTTCCCCACATTAAAACATAACAAATATCATAACAGTAAAAAAGCTCATTTATTTAAAATGTTGAGACTAGATAACAATGACTATTTTATCTGATTTTCTATGATACTTTCACATTGAATGGTGAAAACATTTGTGATGCTGCCTCTATTGTGTTAGATTTCATTGCAGTGTATTGAAAAAGCTTAAAAGCAAATGTAAATGTTTCTTAGAATTTACTAGAAGGGCAATACACACCTTAATATATTCCAGCTTCAAATATTCAGCCATCTGAAAGGTCTTACACACTCTAAAGATGTTTCCAATGATGTCCTCTGGTGAGTATCCGAGTGACCAAAGCTGCTCAATGATCTGTAGAAAGACGCATAATTGCGGTCTTACCCAGCACCTGCCATTTCTGAAACTGACCCTGAATATTTTCTAAGGGCAAATGTTTAGTGCTACCTTGTAGGCTTCATCAATGTTGGCGTTGACACAGTGCTCCAGCATGCTTTTAACCAGCAGAGGATGTGGCTCATCACACACCTGCAGAAGCAACACTGTTGGTAATTCACCAATACATTTTTATATTGAAATGATGCCCATGCATAAGACAAATAAAATGCATATAAAAAATACCTTAAACACATTTTCACTGTTGATGTAACCAAATCCAGAATTTGTTGACTGCAAGTTATTCAGAGCCTAAATTACATACAAAAAAGACAAAAGTATAAGGTTAATATTAATAAGGTTTACCTACAATGTACATATTTTTAAAATGTTATTCAGAGACTATCTATCTATCTATATCTCTCTCTCTATAAATATATATATTTTTTTATCTAGTCTCTAAATATCTTATTAAATATGCAGATTTTACGTAAACATTATTAATTGTGTGTGTGTGTGTACATTGCTATATTAACAATAGCAAAAAAAACAATATTAATAACAACCTTTTTTGTTTATTATTACAATTAAACAAATTAACACATATAATACATAAATTAACATTTTTGGTAAACAAAATAATATTCATAATATGTACACATAAAACTAGAAGTGGTAATTGACCTGACCTGTCTCATGTCCCCTTGCGCGGTGAAGATGATGGCCTCTAGGCCGTCGTTGGTGACATGTAAGTTCTCCTGCTCAACCACCTCCGTCAGACGCATCATGATCTGGTCGTCTCTGAGCTTGCTGTAACGCAGCACCGCGCAGCGGGACTGGATGGGCTCTGCAACCCAGTGAGAAGATAAACTGAAAAACGTCTGTTTCAGATGTACGCTGGCATGGACTTTTAGTGTAATAGTTCATTTGAAGCATGTCATCAAAGATTTAAATGTCAATCTGTCATAAACAGCATTTTTGTTTTATGTGCCACATTGCTCACCAATGATCTTATCTGATGCATTACATGCCAGAGCAAAGCGTGTGGTTTTGGAGTAGATCTCCATGGTTCTTCTGAGAGCCTGTTGGGCTCCATCTGTCATGCTGTGGTAAAAAAAAAATACAAAAAAATACAAAAAACATTTGCATGAAGCATTTTTTAAATCTACAAAATGCAAAACTTTGAAAATGTATTTTTACATAAATATTTTTTTCAATAAACATGTAAATTAAATCAAATATTTTTGAGAAAACTATTACTCTTACCTGTCAGCCTCATCCAAGATTATGATCTTGTGGCGACCTTTAGGGAGTGTGACCTTTTGCTGGGCAAACATTTTGATTTTGTTTCTCACTACATCAATTCCACTAAAATTAAAAATAGGCAAATAAAAAATTAATTAGTGGACATTAATCTATGAATATGATCATCTAAAACATTCAATGTGCAGACACTTGTTTAATGACACTCATTAGTTGTACAAAACCTTCAGCTTACGTTTCTTACCGGTCATTTGAGGCATTCAACTCAAGCACAGCGTCTTTCATGGCTGGACCAAGAAGAGCTCTGGCCAAACACAAAATACTGGTCGTTTTTCCAGTGCCAGGAGGACCCTAAACACAAACGAGGTCTCCATTTGAATGCATAGTTACACGTGAGTAAATTCAGATGCCACCTGGTTTTGAAAGCACATTTTAACTTACAGCGATGATGATGTTGGGCACATTTCCTTCTCTTGCAAACACCTGCGACAATAACAGGGCAAAAGATGAAACATCAGCATTTCTAGAAGCTTCCTGACCACTTCGGGTAAATCAGTATGTGACTTATGTCATACAGACCTCCAGTCTGCTGACAGTTTCCTCATTTCCAACGATTTCATTCAACTTCAGAGGTCTGTATTTTTCAACCCTTGAAATAAAAACATTTAAAATACAATTATTCATGACAGTGAGCATGCGGCTGCAGAGAAAAACGAGCTATGCAGTTCAGCTGCTGTAAACAAATCTGCATCCTTGCTATCTTTAGCGACATTAAAGTCATTCAAACACCACAACAGCAGGCTTACGAACAGTACATTACCATGGTAGTTCATAAGCATTCGTTGATGATTTCGGTGCAGTATCATCCTTTTTAGGCGGTCCGTCGGCTTGACTTTGTTCAATGTCTGCTTCTTTCATTTCAACATCCATGTTGCCTGCGAGTAGCACACATTCCCGCCACAACAGGAACAAAACAGATCTGAAATGACGCCATTTCCGGCAACAGCCCATTACTTTATAAGTCAAAGAAGGGGTTCTATAATAGATAACATTCAGTTAAGAAAAACATGGTTATTATTACCATATAGATACTGCATACCCAATAAAAAGTGAGAAGTGTATTTTAAGATTTAGCAAAATATATACCCTTTTTACATACTTGTGTCAAAATATTGTATATTTGCACCTTCTGTTAAAATGAAAGTGAAGACATTTGTTATTTATTTATTTTCACGTCCTGTTTCATCACTGAAACTAAAAAAAATTAATCTACTTTCTTTTATTTTTATTTAATTTGTAATAAAATTATATTTTCACAAACAAATATGTCTTAAGGAAATACCTACTATTAGATGTCTTATGTGAAGTAGAGCATTTTATCAAATCATTAAATATGTACTTAATTTTTGTGTGTGTGTACCATGATTGATACCTGTTTTTTCTCCTCTTACTTTTATTTTGTTTCTTTCTTTTTTTTTTATGTGGGAATGATACATTATGCAATTTTTTTGTATTTGTGTAATATGTACTTTTGCTGAAAATGTTCTAGATTTCAAAAAAAATTGTACATGATACTTTGCACCTGCATATTTTTTTAATAAAAAAATTATTAATGTTTCTTTATTAAAATTAAAAAAAATCTTTATTTAAAGAAAAATATTCATAAAAATAAATACATAAAAATTATTCTGGTACTTAATAAACTGGAACGGAAAATGGAAAACTCTAATAAAAAATAATAAAATAAAATATCCTGCTTGAGATAATACGTTAAAATAAATATTTTAAATTCTGTATTGTACACCAAAATATTTACGAATTAATGCAATGTTTGAACAAATTTAGTACTGTTTATAAACAAATATAAGAAATGATAGACACTATTTATTTATGAATGAATGAATGAAAAAATCTTGCTTTTTAGGTTTGTTGAAATTCCTAACCTTCAGAGCATCTGTTGGCCTATCTAAAGTTTCTTCCAGAAAAAAAATTTTAAATAAAAAATGGATCAGATTGTCTCTTCGCATCTAAATGTAGGACAATGATCCCTAAAGAGGCTGAAAACATGAAGACGACCATAGCTTTACTAGCTGCTCTGAATACACAATGGCTGACAAAAAAAAAACAAGTACTGTAGATACAGATCGCAACAAGATCGTCCGTGCCTGCATGCATAAATAAAACTGCAGAGCTGTGGAGATCAGTATATATCACACAAATCACACAGTCTGAGAGTGCTTGTGCAAACGATCTTTTTATTCATAAAACAATAACATTATAAATGTCTGAACAAATAAGAAAAGAAAATGTAACATTTTTAAGTTTAAATTGTTTATTGTCCTCTTTAAGACAAAACATATTTTTGATAACAATTAAATAGGCCAAGAACACAAACAAAATGTTAATTAATAATATTCTTTAGGCAACTGCAGTTACAGAATAAGAATGCAACAAAAGTAGTGGTTAACAAGCCTAAATGTTTGGAGAAATAAATCAGATGTATAAATTAGCCTACAGTTTTGCATGACTGAATATAAAATTATGTGAAATATAGTGTCAGGCGTCTATTATACACAACAAATGAAAATTATACAAAACAAATCTGACGGCTTCCTGAAATCTTATATAACTGTATGTATAGATTAGCCATTAATGTTTCAATCATTTGAATGAAAATTACACTTTTGTACCTTCACAGAATCCTTTGGACAATCTGATATTTCTCACATGCGTCATTCGTATGGCGAAACTTCATCTTCAACTTCAACTTCCTGACCCAGCCACGCTTAAAGATGATTATGGAAGCAGGCTCTGCGCCAAGATGTTTGAGCACAGCAGCTACTGCTACTGTATGATGAAAACTGTACTGGCAAATGTTTGTATGTTTATCCTGATGAAGACAACCCTATCATGTCATGGGCTTGGAATAATCTGATTTCTTCTCTTGTGGTGGGCCAAGGCTGGTCCCTGACCGTGTGGTAAAAATCCAAGAAGGAAAGATATAAGAAGAAGTTTTCTGTTAGCATCATGTACCAACTTAAAAAAAGTGAAGAAAGGTCTGTTTGGAGACTGGAATGATTCCATCTCAGGATACTATTATTGCACATGCTAGACATGAATCTTGAAGGCTGAAGACAGAGACTGAAAGCACATTAACATACCTATAGAAGGATTTAAAGTGATTTTACACCACATGTTCCTGCAGGGAATCTCTGCAAGAATGTGATGCAAAAAAAAACAAACAAAAAAAAACATTCAAGATCTGTGAATGATGCTTTTTTATTGTATTAAATGTGATAAAAAACAATCTCACAAGGGTTTTGAAAGTTTTGAAAGTTGCAGTCAAGTTTCGAAACCAAACTTTTTAGGCAAATCGTCTAACATCAGTGCTTGAAATTTGAAAGTGAAACCTAACTTCAGTTTTATGCATTGTTATTCCTTCTTTCACTTCAGTCAACTGCCAACAGTTTTGCGAACACATTCAAAAGTATGTAAATTATAACATATGGAGTAAGAAATGTATGGTGCAAAATGAAGATAATCCATGCATCTAGTCATTCATGAAAAACAGATTTCAGCATGTTTAGGACAGTATTTTCAACTGCTACATAAACCTTTCAGCCATTAGCCAACCTGAACATTTGCACATTTCATATTTTCATGGATTTATTCTCTCTCTCTCTCTCTACAATCACTTTACTTTTGTATGGAAAGGTGACAAACAAACATAACTTTTAGTTTACTGTAATAGTTTTCCCAAAAGTGATGCATATTATACTATAAACAAGAAAGAACAAGAAAAAAACATTTTCAAGTGCACGTACGTTAGAAATATAATCTTAGCTACTTTGTGAGGATCACCATAACAGTGTTTTTTTTTTTTTTTTTATCAATATTTTTGTCCTTTTTTTCAGTAAAAACATCTAAAAGCAAAATTGT
This sequence comes from Carassius gibelio, assembly GCF_023724105.1. Classification (NCBI taxonomy): domain Eukaryota; kingdom Metazoa; phylum Chordata; class Actinopteri; order Cypriniformes; family Cyprinidae; genus Carassius; species Carassius gibelio. The sequence goes on from NC_068391.1 coordinate 12,910,367, forward strand.
GTTAGCAAATGTTAGGACTTGTGTAAGTTAGTATAAAGAATAAATAAAAACCAAATTTTGTGAGGTTTATGTGTAAAAAAAAAAAAAACCTTAGGGGAGAAAAAATTCCAGTAGGTAAGAAAAATTACATTATACAAATATAAACATTTGTACACTGTACATTGAACACGTTTTAAGGAAATGATAAGCACAAAATTTTGCTACAGTTCTTAAATGCTAATCCAAATATATTTAGTCCTGCAGCTTTATAATATGGCACTGAGCCAAATAAATGACTAATTATTATTTTTTTTAATTTTTACTGGAAGAGTGACATTTTCTGAAACATGAAATCAGTCCAAGCTTTCTTTTCTTTTCTTTTCTTTTCTTTTCTCTCACTCGCTTTCCGAGTGAACCACCAGTGCCCTGATTAAATATTTAACGCCAAAGCCAATTGTTCAGTGAACTTTCAGTGTATAATTCAGGACTGGATTTAGCTACATTTCTCACATCTGCCCTGAACATGTAGATCAATAAATCATGTCTGAGAACAGCTGCTAATGAGCCAGTTGACATTAAAGCCCTGGAGAAGAGCTTTGAGCCACCTGCAGTGAGCTCAACCTGCAATCCTTCCCCAGGTACTACCGATGAGAACTGAAACACTTAAGCACATCTTCAATTTCTCTCTGGGTGTCACGGTCCTCTGGGTGGGATTCTTATCAGGAGGCACATGTTAATCTAGTGTGCAAATATTTAGTTTTCACAAATAATAAAATATAAAATAAATAAATAGAAGAGCATTTGCCGAATTGACAGAGTGTGGTAATCACATGCAGGACAGCTATTAATAGTCTTATATCTTCACAGGTTGCAAACATTTGCTGTAACTTTACCCCCCCACCCCAGACTTTTATACAGTAAATACAAAGAATACAATTGTTCTGTTTTATTTCAACCATCTTACATTAATTATTTATCTTCTTCAGTTCATGTTTTATCCGTCTGTTGAAATGGCAGTTTTTTACTCAATATAATAGCTTAGCGCAGCTCATTGTGGTGGCAGGTATCACTCATACGCTATTATGCATGATTGAGAGATTCAGCTGAAGGTCACACCCCATGATGCCTGTGACTTGCCTCTTCAGCCCAATATGGGGGAGGAATAAAAGCTAATTATGAGAAGCGGCAGCCTTTCCCATCCCTCCACTCCTTACTATCTCTTCATTCAGTCCTGCAGGTCGTAATGTGTACAACAAACAGTCTACGATAACAAGACTTGTCTTCTGCCAGCATCACAGATACATCTAGATTAACTGTGGTAAGTGCTTCAGATATATGTAAGCATGCATGATGTATAGTTAAAGTTTTGTTTTGTATAGACTAAACTTTTTTTTTTATTATTATCTCCAAAGTATACTTTAAAGAGGAACATGCATTTGTTAGTTAAACAAAAAGCACTGAAATTGTTATATAATATAACAAACATTTATGCTACATTATATTTCATCCCATTGCAACAGCATGATTCAAATTTTGGTGGTGCTTAGATTTCCATATGGAAATCTATTCCCAGTCACATCCTTTTTCCGTGTGGTAAATTTACGGAGAAAAAAAAAAGTTTTTGAAAAACTCATAAACTGAAATAACATCTGAAATAACATTATTCAGCTATTTACCTGCAAATTGTGTAAAATTGTGACTTTAAAGTTTAAGTGTGAAACACTTATATATATATATATATATATATATGACTTTATATTTATAAGTGAGCAGATTATTTGTGGTCTCTAGAGGATTTCTGCACTCCTCTGTTTCACATCTCCCACTGAGCCTCATCTAAAACACAACCAGCTGAGACCAGGCAAAACAATTACTGCAACTCTGCGACAGAGATGTCTTTAATAGCCTAGAGGAGCCAATAGCATTGTTTTTTTTAGGGAACTAAAACATCAGACATCTGTAGAACTGGAGGTGAGTTGTTATCTACAAGATGCATTTAACCGGACTCTCCTGGGGTTTGTTTTGCTGTATTCCTGCAGGGTTAATTTGGTGTCTACAAAAGAGCAGAATGTCTAATAACATGGCCAAGATTGCAGATGCAAGAAAAACAGTGGAACAACTGAAACTGGAGGTTAATATTGACAGGATGATGGTAAGACGCATTTTTATGCTATGTATGGTAGCTCTGTTTATTAACATAAACAATCAAAAATGCCATTTAAAATTAATTAAATGCATTTAAAATAATTATAATAAATGATTCAAGAGGAAAAGAAAATGCACAAACTCTTTTTTGGGATGTTATTTCTGGATGTATATTGTTGGCTTGTATCTCTTTGCACAGGTTTCTAAAGCGGCAGCTGAGCTGATGGCTTACTGTGAGTCCCATGCAAAAGAGGACCCCCTGGTGACCCCCGTACCATCCTCAGAAAACCCTTTCAGAGAGAAAAAGATATTCTGTACAGTTCTGTAGATGTTATTTCTAAGCAACAAGGTTTATTGTATTATTTGCAAGATTTTCCTAAAACCTTGCGCCATTTTTTTGTGACTTAAATGTCACTTAAATGTCTATAATCGTGAATAGCCTAATCTCTATATCTCCACGTGTTTTAGGCTACAAGAACATGATTCTTTGTGTTTTGGATTTTCATTCATCCAGGTCATCTTTTAGATTAGTCTCGATTCTAGTTTCGAATCTATTATTTTTCCTCATGGTGGCGCTACAGTTTTTTGAAAATGTCTGTTAATCTCCATTCATCAATACAGATGAAATGAGTGTTTGGTGAGGTTGCTTATCTTACATAACAGCAATAAAACAAGAGAGAGCAAAGTTCATTCTGCTTAAGGTTTGTTTGTTGCATGTCCTTGTGTATCAGCTTCCGTGAATGGTTTATATATTAACTTCTATTACCTTTTCTGTACAAATTCGTCAAAAGCCTACCTGCATACCTAGCCTTTAAATAGATTTTTAAGATTTATATATTTTTACAATACTAGGCCTGTAATTATTTAAATTAAACATTAATGTCTATAATCTATAAAACAAGCAAACAATTAAACACAGGAAATATATATATATATATATATATATATATATATATATATATATATATATATATATATATATATATATATATATATATATATATATATATATATATATATATATAATACAGTTCCATATAGAAAACCGTAAAGTTGTCACTAACCTAGGAGTAGGTGGGCGGGGTCATCTTTTCCAAATTGCATGTTGCTGTCAGTCAAGCGCACGAGGGGCGGGGTCATCTTTCATATTGCAATGCAGGTGAGCAGATGCGCTTTTTGAGGACAAGTAACTAGGATATTCCCATCACAAGATCAGCACAGGAACACAACACAGGCCAGAGTTTAAGGTAGAGTTAACAAACAAGATTACACCTTTTAACATTAAACTCTACATGATCATCGACAGCCTATAATTAAATTATAGAAATACGTAGGCTACTAGAGATTACTAGTTTATTTTATAGACTAATAATACTAATAGCCTAGAGACTGCTCGAGACTGTGCAGTAGGCTATTAGTTTTTGAATTTTACGGGGAAAAAAAACTTTTTATTTTTTTATTTTATGAAAGTGGTGGGTAACGCAGGTTTACTTACAGTAACAATAACTAGTAACTATTTTAGACAATAGCAAAGTAGTCTTTTACAATAGTCAACTTGACTCACTTGCGCTCGGGTAAATGATATGCAGAACATATTACTAAATTTTGTTTTGATTCTGCGTTTGGCAGTAATAATCAGCCTTATTATTAAACAAAAGCAATATAAAAACATAATATACACAGAGGTGTAAAGTACCTATTGGAGTAATTAGTTACTGTAGCCTACTTGATTATCTTTACCTACCGGTAAAAAAAAATAAATAAATAAAAATAAATATGACTTTAACCTTCAAGCCAAAGGTGACAGCGAGAAGATCTCCCTTAGATGCTTAAGATTTAAAGGTGTGGGGCTGCTGCCTGGTGGGACAGGGGTAGCATGATGGGGGCAAGTGAACCAGAATGAGGGTATCCCAAAATGTGGCTGGAGGGAATGGAAATAAGGAAATTATGTGTGAAATTATGTAAGAATGGGGGGAAAGGAAAACACAATTCCAAGCATACATAGCTAGTACAGCAAGATTAAAAGTGGATTAGAAGAATGTAACTATGCTTGATCTTTATAAGACAGCTTTGTAAGACAAAGTGTTTATAGTCCCAACAGATAGGTCTAACCAGATCAGATTGCGCTGTTATAACTTATATTCTATGATATGAGCATCAATACACTTCTATATATATATATATATATATATATATATATATATATATATATATATATATATATATATATATCTACATAATTATTTCTTTATTTAATGATTATCAGAGAGGACTGTTAAAGAATGATAATCAAAGAACTGCCTGTTGTAATAGCTTTAAGTAATAAAGGCTTATCATACTGAACTTTGGTTTGTATGACACACTGACTGATGTCCAGGTCCTTTGAAAGCCATTTGCTGGATGCTATTTTTATTTATTTTGTTGTGGTTGACATTGAAATATCAAATCAAATATCGCATTTTATAAAATGTTTAATAGTCAACATTGTTCTTGACAGGGGCAGTATGGCCAACTTCAAGGGACATGCATTACCGGGTACATTCTTCCTGCTGTTCGGCCTGTGGTGGTCAATAAAGTACTCGTTCCGACAGATACAGAGGAAAAAAGAGAGGCAACATGGAGACAGAGACAGACATATTGTGCTCTTCAACCGCATAGATTTGATTGAAGGAGTTTTGAAGATCTTTTTTGCATTTGTTGGTGAGCTGCGAATCACATGTACACAATCCTAGTTTCCTGTCTGACTACCTATAATAGTAAAAGTATGAGGATGGCATGAGGTAAAATATTTACTCTACTATTAAAATGAATATATATAGACATAATTTAAGCTGTTTACTGATTTCCTGCTTTGGAAATGCCTAGACGGTTGAGGTCAGTGACCATTTACTTAATTGTACAGAAAAGAACAGCCTGGAAATTCTGTAAAAAAATAAGTGAAATTTTGGTGTCTTACACTGAAATCTGTCTCCAGGGATCATGGCAGAGCAGTTTGTGCCTGATGGCCCTCATGCACATCTGTATCAGGACGGCTGGGTGAAGCTGATGAACTGGCAGCACAGCACCATGTACTTGTTTTTCGGTATCGCTGGCATTGCAGATGTTTTCAGTATGTCTTCTCGCCACGTGCCTGTTGGTCTTGACCGCCTCTCTCTTTCTTTGGCTCTCTTTGTGGAAGGTATCATGCAAAATTAGTCAATAATGAGAAAGATATGCAGCAATAGCCCGTCATTGAACTTCCTGAAATATCATTGCTGCTTATCCCTTCCAGGGTTCCTTTTCTATTTCCATGTCCACAATCGTCCCGCTCTGGACCAGCACATCCACTCTCTGCTTCTGTTTGCTGTGTTTGGTGGATCCGCCAGCACAATGCTGGAGGTGTTTAAGCGAGATAACACAGTGCTGGAACTTCTTAGGTGCAGTTTGGCCATCCTACAAGGAACATGGTTCTATCAGGTAAAGACAACATCTCAAAATCATGGGTGAAGGAAATTCTGGTAAAATGCATCAATTTGAATCATTCCTATATTGAGATATTTGTTATGTTTTAGATCGGGTTTGTGCTGTATCCTCTAAATGGAGAACAGTGGGATCTGGACAGACATGACAACATCATGTTCATCACCATGTGCTTCTGCTGGCATTTTGCTGTGGCTCTGCTTGTTGTGGGCATCTGCTATTGTGGAGTTTTTTGGTGAGCGTGCACCATTTTGAACGAATCAAAAAGTTTCCATTGTATCATTTTGCTTACATTGCACCCATCATCTTTCCAGGTCTTCAAAATGGTGTGGAAGAAGACAACTAGAGGACATGGAGATGGGCCTTAGAAAGTGCACTGCCTCGGATTCTAGCTCCCAGAAGGCTTTGCTTCAGGAATCAGATGAAGAGTAGTGTGAGCATGTGATGACTGCCAAGACTGAATTCAAGGCTTTTTGCCCTTTTCTCTTCTAGCAATCTGTCTTCCAATAGGACTATTTGACTTTGTTTATATCCTTTTACTGCAAAAGATATTCATCAAAGTGGACTTGTAAAGTATGTGGTTGTCACAGGTGTAAGATTCACCTGGAATGACCTTGACCCTGGACATTTTTCACACTAGTGGTAAAGAAGAGATCATGACATTCATTTCAGCACAATCATTTATTTATCATCATCACACAAACAGCACTTTTTAAATTACATTTCTTTAGAAGAACATAAGATATTAAAAAAAGCACAAATAAACAAACTTGCCTCCGTGTACATGTCAACAGCTTCTAGAGAAAGGCCATTGAACCAAGGTCATAGACTGATACAAGCCATCTATCTGACCTTAATTCCCTTACAATATATCAGTATCCAAATCATACTTTATTTTTCAACTTTAACAATCGGCGATATAACTGAAATGCTTGGAACAAAGTTACAGGAAAAGCTACGTCAGGACAATACCAGCGCTTTGAATCTGACACTGCTCTACCCATATGCAAGTTTCATGGGAAAGTAAAGTAAGACTCTGTTTAGAGTTAACTAGAGTTATGACATTTTAACTATTGTAGGTCTCATTGAGGGTCTGGGTTTGTCTTTGGCGAGGGTGCAGTAGAGACCACCACTGTGGACACTGTGGATTTCGGAGAGTTGGCGGCTGTGCGCTGTAGCTGCTGAGCCGGTACTGTCTGGATTCGAACCTGGGGCAGAGAAACATATTCGGTTTACTCACACGTATGGTATGGCTTGTAAGACCAGTTTTAGTTTGTTTAAGAGTGAGCTGGCACAGACGGATGACTCAACCTGTGTGGCCTGTCCCTGCTGCTGTAGCTGCTGCAGCTGTTGAGCAGTCACGAAGCTGACAGGCTTGTTCCCAGCAATCAACTTGGTGCCTGCTGGCATGGTAGTCAGGATTATGTTCCTTCCCAGATTGCTGATACTAAAAACAAGAGACATTTTTGACATTTCAGAAGATAGGGAATTTAAAAAGCCTACAATTTAAGATTGCTTTACTATTATATGATGAAACAGTATGCTCACTTGGTGCTTATGTTCCCCTTGAGTATGGGAGTAGTGACCACACTCTTATTTTTCAAGGGTTGACTGAGAACAGAAAGAGGCACCGTGATCCTTGTGGGAAGTTTCCCCTGAAAAGAGCACAGATTAGAGTTTCAATCATCATTGTAACAGGCAGTTATGCACAACAAACAGTGGCTCTGCTCCAAAGTCTGCATTGATAGGCAGCAGCCTAACTGAAATTAAACCCCAGATTTGCAACTCTCTATAGGGAGCAACAAAAGAACAAAACCAGTAACAAATATCACTTAGAATTTTACTAGGTGAATGATGTGCTACCATAATAAGCAGTACAAATTTTATTAGATTTAATAGTTTAATATTAATACATTTCAGGATTAAATGAATTAAATATATTTATAATCAACATGTTTTAACACCATCTTGAATTTTTTAACTAAGCTTGTAATAGGATTGCATTCTCTACAAAGGACACATTCAATGCTGCTTTCGAATAAATAAAATAAAAATAAAAATATAAACATATTATGTTCTTTTAACTTTCTATTCATCAAAGAATCCTGAAAAAAAAATGGTTTCAACAATGATGATAATCAAAAATATTTTTGAGCAGCAAATCAGCAGATTAGAATAAATACTGTTTTTGCAGTATTCAAATATCAAATAAATGCAGCCATGACGAGCATATCACCCAACTCCAACCTATTGATTGGTAGAGTAATAAAAATTAATTTTTCTATTACAAAAAAATGCTTTTTGAACAATCTTCTATTTTGCTCATTAATATTAAAAAGTGTTAATGAAATGAATCATATACTAAAATATAAACTTACAGCTTGTGAGGCTACTACAGTAGCACTGACCGGCACTTGTCTGACCGTGGCCGCAGCAGTGCCCAGAGAAAGCGTAGAGCCTGTGCCTGCATGGCTCAGTGTCACGCCTTTGGCTCCTCCCACTCCACTGGTGGCTATGGTAACAGTGGCCGCCCCTGATGATACCGTGACAGGCTTTGCACTTGTGGTTGTGCTGATCGAGACAGTCTGACCTTGTTTCTGAGGGATCACACCAAGGTTTGGCACTATTCGAATAGTGGTGCCTGCTTTAGAGTCGGACGAGGTGACGGATGAGAATGTGCGGGCCTTGGGGTCAGCCATAGTGATGGCCAAGGCGGGCATGAGGCGGATGGCGGTGTCACAGGAAGCCTTCACTAGGGTGGCCGGTGCTTTGGGAGCCAAGTTCTCAGCTGCTGCGGATGTAGCGGCGTTCGAAGCAGGAGGTGAGGGCTGGGGTGCAGACACATGTAGCGTAGCTGAGATGCTCTTGCTGCCTGAGCTCGTGACACTGCTCAGCATGTCTGGAGTGAGTTTGACAGTGGCCACTGGAGATTTAGTGAGGGTGGCCATCATGTCTGGGGTAATGCGAAGTACCGTCTGACCTTTAGAGTCGGTTGTAATTGAGGAGGAGGGCAAGCGGAGTACATCCTTCCCCTGAATGCGGAGGTTAGTGGCAGTGAGAGGGATCCCTGCCCCACTCTGGGTCTTTACACCTAACTGACCAGTGATTGCAACCTGAATGAGGCAAAAGTGATTGAGATTCAATATGGAAATAGAATGGATAGTATCCACTAAATGAATTGGCAATGCACTGATCAATTCTGGGCAACATGATAAGTTAATAATTATTTTCAAGTTATATCCCATATGATTGATTCATATATATTCATACACATTATACAAGGAAAGCTAATAAAATGACCATTAATATTATTACAAGTATTTTAAGTCTATTAATAAACAGTGAAATGTATCGCCAAGGAGGGTTTTCATCAGGAACAATTTTTTATTTATTGCTTTTTATATGTCATGCACCTGAGCCCAGTTTGGGTTTTGGATGAGTAAACCTACATTGTTTTTTTTTTATTATTACCAGATATGTGAGCCATCAAACCTGGAAACTAAATACTTAAAATTTTCAAACGATAAATATAAATGGCTGATGTTAAAATTATTGACAAAATTATTGACACTTAAAACAATTATTTTATATGCTAAAAATGAATTTAGGTATCACAGCACTATAATGTATAGTATAAAAAAATCTATTTATTATAAGTAATCAGTGCTTTTAATGACTGATTTTATTAAATTCTATTTATTCCAAAGGAGTTAATGTTTTTACATTTGTTTTTAAAACATGTTCTCATTTAGAATAATATATTGAAATAAAATTTCACATAAATATAATTTTTTCCCTTGCATCACAGTGCTGTAGTTTTACTGTAGTTCTTGGAAAAATAAAAAAAATGTGTTTTAAGTTAAAAGCTGTGTCTAATGCATGGAGTCAGTTTGTACCTGTTTGATAATACTCTGGCTGCTGACACCCTGCAATACTGCAGGTGATGTTGGGTTGTGTGCTGGGCTGGCAGGGGAGCTCGTCTGAGGTTTGGTTACTGTGACCGCAGAGGCAAGACCTGGAACAGTAAGACTGGCCTGACCCCGTGAAGACTGCACCTGAATGGGACTTCCTGCAGAATGGCCTCTTAGTGGTAGAGTGACCACCGCCTGCTCAAAGACAGACAACCAAGAATCTAATACAGGTACTTGACTGGACAGAGTTGGACACTTTGAAGTTTATACTACACTGAATGCACAGATATGATTGTAATTTGAGATGCTGTAGTGATGCACCTGTGTGAGGCTCTTTCCGTGGGCCACAGTGACCGGGACCCTGATGTGGTGAGGGCTCTGATGCACTAATGTGGCCGCCTGGCCAGCAGAGGATGTCTGAAGACCGGGCTGGGCAGTGACCACTCGCACCTGAGGCAGAGAGCCTGTGGCAGCAGAGTGTGCCACTACCCGGGTTGCAGGCTGCGTAGAGGCCTGTTGGGAAACCTGTGGGCCAGGCTGACTGGCAGATAGCAACGTTCCTAATGGAGGCATGGAAGGAGGAGACACCAACAGGACACTGAAAGAAAAAATGAAATCAAATTATGATCATTAAATCCAAATAATAAAGTATGGAGCATGCGAGTGATGATGCAGCTGTATTTCAGCTTTGTGTTGCATTAAGGTAACTTGTCTGAATTTGTCCTTGTGATATACACGTTAAAGGGGTCATAATGATGCGATGTCAATTTTTCCATTCTCTTTAGAGCGTTACAAGCTCAGTTACTATATATACACTATAATTTACAGTATTTGAAAAATTATGTTTTAAGAACATTAAAGCATGTCCACATATTATATTACACCAAATACACAAAATAATGATCTTTAAAAAAAAAAGCATCATATGACCCAAAATTGTGTCACTACCGTACCCTCATGTTGTTTCAAACCTGCATGGCTTGAACAGAAAATGAAAGACTCTAAGAATTTCAGTTGTGTAAACATTTCTCGGAATTTTCTAATTTTGATTTTCCTCAGTTATCCACGGATGTAAGTCAGTCATATGGCTTTTGAAAAAGACATACTGTGAAGTTGAACAAAATGATGACAAGATTTTCCTTTTTGGCAGAACTAACCATAAAGCAATTGGTATTTAACCAGATTCGCTCCTAAGGGAAATTCCTTCTTAGCTGTTTAGCAGCCACTGACCTGGGATTGGTTTTGACGGGTTCTGGGGCGCCTAGTTTGGTTGGAGTAGCTGCTGTGGGAGGGTGGGGTGATTTAGGGGTTCCAGGTGTGCTTGGTGTTGGGGTGGAGGGAGGCTGAGACAAGCTAGCGGCTCCAATAGCTACTCCTTCACTCACTGAGCTCTGACCAGCCTCTGCAGCACCGTTCTTACTTCCTGGCTCCTTACTGCATGCCTTCTACATTACACACAAACATACACACATACAAACATGTGACAACAGCTGATGCAAATCAGCATGGACCAAGAGTGACACTTTACATTTCAAATTAGTGTGAGGCAACAATGTCACGGATGACTGTGGAAGAACTTACAGGTTTGGGTGCTGGTTTGGGCTTCTGCTGCAGAGCTTTTTTGGCTTTGGCAGCAGCAGCCTGGGCCTGGTGTATTCGCTCTGATTCGAGAGAGATGTTCATGTTTATTATCTGGATCCATTTAACATTAGATCTAGCATGTAACTAGCCAATTTTGCAGGCAACTTTTGCTCTTATCCTTTATATGCATAGTTATTTGAGAATCAGGACAAAGTATGGAAGCATCTGGTGTGCAGAGCCGTGTCTCTTAACTGGGTAATGTTAACTCTGTGACAACAACCAGCTTGTTTGATGCAGTACTGTTATTATTAACTAAAACTAAAATTATATATAAAAAATTTTTAGGCAATTGAAATTAAGCTGAAAAAAATACAAATAAATGATATATATATATTTGATGAAAACTGTACTATTTTTTTAAACAATAACTTAGATTTCAGTTAGCTCCTAAGGCAACATTTTTAAGATTAAGCTGAAATGCTACAATAATTAAAACGGCAATGAAAATAAAAATTCTAAATAGAAATATAAATGATCAAAAAACTAATGAAAATGTCAAAATTAATACAACTTAAGCTACGATTATATAAAAAAGCTATTAATAAATATTAAGATATTACATAAATAATGCTAAAATTACACTGGTAAGGTCTGGTATCATCCTGTCATGTCTGTATTTACCAATGGCAGCACATGGAAACCTGATACAGGCTTCTAATCTCAGAGTCCTAAACCTGTTCTACTCGTTGGGCAATATAAATGGGATTCAGAAGTGTGACAACAAGCACACATACTGATCCACACTTTACCTGTGAAAATGAAACCTTTTTGGCTCTTTACGTAAATGCATTGGTTACAGGGTTGCTCACCAAACTCCTCCTGGCTCCGGTCCCTGTGGAGGTAGATCCACAGCTTGCGGCCAATATCGTATTTCACACAAGGGTCTTTCTCATAGTGCAGGCGGTCAAGGGCACCACTCACCACTGTATTTACCTAAAAATGGACAAAATGTGTCAGTGTAAAACGGACTAATGTGTCATAACAGTAAATTCGGCAACATTAAACACGTGTATAACCTGAGCGCTGGTGACATCGGGGGCTAAGAACTGGGAGTCCTTGAGTAACTCACAAATCTCAGCTCTAGTACCTTCTCCGTTAGGAAGCCTGGCAGCAGCATCTCGCACTGTTTACGCAAAAAAGGAAACACATGCACATGCCTTTTATCTTTCTTTATTGAAACTCAACTCAAAATCATTCGAATCTAATTTCCCAATCTCAAAATAATGGTTCAGTATTCAACATGGATCATGAAATTCCAAACCCATCTGAGCTTCTTTCTACTGACCGTTCATGTCATTATAATTAAAGAAACTCGAATGGGTTTGGAATGACATCAGAGTGAGTAATTCTTTTTTGGGTGAACTGTGCCGAATAACTCTTATTATTATTATTTTGAGGAACTATTACCCCGAAATAGGGAAGTAAAACAGGATCTTAATGAATAATGTATTGTAATTACATGGTTTAATAAACCATGTCAATAAAATACATTGCCAAGAGAACTAAGAAATGAAAGAGGACCCAGTGGTTACCAAGAGATAGTATGGTGACATAGGCCGGTCTGTCAGACCGCAGTAAAGAATGCTCCCTTGCTTTATTGAGTGACGTCTCCTTGTCAAAAACTCCCTTGACTGGTCCCACCACAGACTCGAAGCCGTGCATTCTGTAAGTGAAAGCTTTATGTGGCTGATCATAACGCTGCTGCTCCTAAAAAACACAAACACTTCAGTGACTGAAAGAATAATAATAGACTACATTCCAAAAGCATTGCAACAATTTAAAAAATATATATGGTTTTGACAGCATGCCAAAGACTAACCTGCTCTTGAAAAACATGCCTTTCCTCTCCTGTACTAGGCCTCACCACATAGTCAGTCCACCTAATAATGAGTAGAAAAAACAACATGAAAGGAATTGCTGTTCGAATACCTTACTCGTGGTTAAGTAAACTCACACTCTGGGTGTTGGAGGAGTGAGCTCTGCGGTTTCCTCTCCCTCTTGCTGTAAAACAAATATAAGATCACAAACCAGTGAGTGTGTCATTAAATCGCAATAAAAAAAGCATATAAGTCATTTACTACCTTGACAATCACATGATCCTTTGATTCCAGCCATAACTGGCACAGGGCACTTAGATCTTTGTCTACCTCCTGACTTGGACCTGTATATACGTGTAAAGAAATGCACACTATTGGTGGTTTTGATATACCTGAATGAGCCAGTGCATGAAATGTGTGAATTCCTTCCAACCTCAAACTTTTGAATGGTAGTAAGTATTATGCAACCATATACATTTGAACAGCCTATGTTTCCATTTAAAAACAGCAAAATACAAGCAGAGGAAAAAAGGAGAGATTATCATACCCATCCATTTCCATTGCTGGGAAAGTTCCTTGAACTCCACAAGAGGTACAAAGCCTGTAGGCAGAGCCATTACACCAGCTGACAAGAAACAGATATCAAGCATAAGACTAAATCAACATGCATCATTAAAAATATAAATAATAAATGACAGCTGCAGGAATTTCTCATAAAATCGTTATAATAATTCAGGCATACCTTTGCTCTCTCCAGCGAGAAACTGTAGAGCGGGAACTACCAACTCTGACCAGCAGGGGGCCATAGAGAACCAGGGGTTGAGTGTGCTGGCCGGAGACGACTGCCACTGCTGCACCTTCTCCTCCAGCTGAGAGCAACAATAAAACGGACAAGCACAACACTTATTTCATGTTTGGGGTGAGCAGCAAGGACAGTGATATACTATTAAACAGCATTATCAAATCTGGACACTCCTGACTGAATGTACATTTCTCATGATTACATTGCTTTTTGGTCTAAAGGAAATATACATTATGCCTATGTATTATTTTATCTACAACTTAAAAGTGAAAGGATTTAAAATGGATGAATTGGACAAGTTAATACTGGCCAAAATACATGGTAAGTCCTTTAAAACTGTTAAAGCATCCCAGGATGCACCTTATGAAGAAGACTGACTAGGAATGATGAATTTAATATATTGCTATTTTTATTTTTAATTGTTTCACTGCATAGTTCCCATACCAAAATATTTTTATGTTTTTAAAAGAAGTATCTTATGCTCATTAAGGGTGCATTTATTTGATAAAAAATACTGTAAAACATCATTATCAAGATTTAAAAGTCATTTAAAATTAAAGCTTTCTATAAGAATGTATTTTAAATTGAAAATAATGATCAAATTAGTGATGGCAAAGATACATTTTCAGGCATCATTACTCCAGACTTCAGTGTCACATGATCCTTCAGAAATCATTCTAATATGCCGATATATATAACCTCTTACCACTGAAATCTTACTATGCGTTAAACTTAAACGGTAATGTATCTGCATATACTTCCATTTGTGTTAATAATTCTGATGACTTAAATATTAAACAAAATGGGGAAAATTGGAATGATAAAGAACAAGTGGCAACATTATTTTAAGATCTAATTCTTACTATTAACTAGCATGTATTGGCTGTTTCTTAGTACTTATAAGGTACATATTAATGCCTTATTCTTCAGGACCATACTTTAGATCCCTTAATTCTACTGCATACCTAGACTTAACAACTACTTTACTAACTATCAATAAGCAGCAAATTAGTTTGAGACAAAATTTTTAGTTAAAACTAAGGTAATAGTAAGAATTGGTTACCAAACTGAAGTGTGCCGGAACAAGTAAATGTGTCTAAACTTTGACCAATACTTTACATATACAGATGTGCTACACGTACCGTTGAGGATGTTGCTAGACTTTCCAATCTGAGGATGTCCTCAAGCAAATGAAAAAAGCTCATCGCTATCTCTTCCACTGTGTCAGGGCTCATCTGGGACTCGTCTATGGGCCTTTGGTACAGAGTGAAACAGATAAGCATGAGATATTTAAATGCTGAGAGTTTTGATCAAAGTATCCTATTTACAGTAGATAGACCTACTCTTCTTTAACGATTTGTGGAGGAGCAGATGGGACATCAGCAAGACCGGAGTTCACTGAATCTGCCGACATCTGAACATCGCAGACCTCCTCGGATTCCATTTTTATAGGCCGCAGCTTTTTCTTCCTCCTCTCCTCCTTTATCTTCTTCTTAGGTAAAGCCAGGTCAAAGACAGCTACATGCCAAAGACACAGTCACTGAGCACGCAGATTTCACCCAGCTGCAATAATTAATGCATTTCACAATTAAGAGAAACAACTAAACCTATTATTCTTACTTGTAACAGATCCTTTTCTGCCGATGTTGACTCTTGACATGATATCACCAAGATGGAGGTCAGAGGTCATCAGGTCAGGGTGATCCTAAACAAGACATCATTACTTATATCTATATTGTCTTTAAGTGTCATGTTTTTCAATCTTGGTTCAATCTTGGCAATCTTAGCACACAATATATGTGTGTGTGTGTGTGTGTGTGTGTGTGTGCCACAGTTCCTATTATGTTACATCATTAAATTTTCTACTCACTACACACTGTACTGTTAGAGAAATACTAGTATTTATTTATGTATGAATTTATTTTAATCATATTTCATTATTATTATTTTTTTTTTTTACCCTTTTACTCTTAACTCTTTCGTGGACCCCCTAGCAGTCCCTTGTGAACCCCTGGAGGTCCCTGGACCCAGTTTGAAAAAACGTTTTGCTTTTCCCTGTTCCTTGTCTCCTATCAATGATGTAATATCCATACAATTGCTTTCTGTTTTCAGAAACTATGGCAACACACGTGGACAAGCTGCTGTACACTCAAAAAAAAAAAAAAACCACTAAATCCATTATGGTGGTCACAAATAAAAAGGTAAAATAAAGGAAATGAAGTATTAAACTTAGATCTGCTTAACGTTGCGCCATGATTCTTTTTCCGTGTTTTACAGTGTTGTGCATTATAACCAATCACACACAAGTCTGTTGACTTTATGAACACAATGGCCAATCAGAAGCATTCAGACGAGTCATCGCTGAAACGCTGGTGTTTTGTTGTTCAGTGCATCCGCTCGCTTTCTGCACTCTGATGAATTCTTTCATCATAAATAACAAATGTTCAGATGAACGTATGTTGTAAGTATTGTTAAGTGTATAGACAGCTTTACTGATTATAATAAATAATCCGTTTTTCTGAGTCAGTCGTACTGTTCTTTGACAATGTAAATGTCCTTTGTTAGGTTCCTCTGTTTAATTTATTCGCTGATTTAATAACTTTTGAAGGCACAGGTAATTAAAAAAATTCTAATAATTCAATACATCCGTGAACTCTGGATGGTGAAAACAACATCTCTCATCGTTCCACTCTCCTTCAAGCTTCGCCTTTGTTATTGTTTTGAAAATGTGACCTCAAGCAGTGAAAAGTTACATTTTGTGCCTTTAAAGGTTTAGAAGGGGAAAAAAAACTAACTAAAATATGATAAAATCAAACCTTTACTAACATCATAACTGGACATCGGGGGTAAAAGTAATGTAAATAATAAAGTAAAATAATGTCCCCTTAGGCAACTTACTGGCTGCCGTTTTCTTTTCTCTCGGTGTCTGTGCAGCATGGCTCTTAGCTCCTTCTCACCCAGCTCAGGCTTGTCTACATGGAAAATCATATTTAGTGCCTTATAAGCTCATAGAACATTAAAGCTATAGCTTTAACTGACCTCTTGTTTTCATGTCCTGAGTAGAAAGGCTGGGTAAGACCCTGAGAGAGACAGTCGGCGTTGGGGACGAGGGCGACTGAGGAACAGGCAACCAAGAGGCTGTATCTGTTTACATGGACATAAAATCACCATGTCAATTACATGAACACATAATCACGCTGAAAAGATGTTGTCAAATTGTTTCACACTCACCATCTTCATCAGATGACACATTACTGTCCCCACACTCTGTTTTCACATCCTTCAGTATGTGACCCACTCGACGTCTCACCCGCTGCTCCAGTATCTCCTTATGAGAGGGGGCAGGGTACCGCCGTTTCACCGCAAGCTCAGGTCCACTGCGGACTGCCAAATCCAGCAACTCCTGCATTACAAGAGAAACTTTTTTTATTAGGATTCTTTGATGAATAGATTTAAAAGGCCAGTATTTACTTGAAATAGAAATGATTTGTAACACATTAAATGTCTTTACACTCACTTTTGATCAATTTAATGCATCCTTGCTGAACTGAAGTATTAAATTCTTTCAAAAATAAAAAAATAAACTTATTGACTCCAAACTTTTGGAAAACAGTGTATTTGGAAAGATAAACAGTGACCATGTTACACAAACTGAATGAGCTTTTCTGTGAGGTCTGTGATTTTTTTGTACCTTTCTAGAAACCAGGATCTGTTTGAGTAATTTGTGGTAGTACTGTTGAAGGGAGTAGATGTGCCTTTTTTTCTGCGATTTGGCACAAAGTTGTCTGTACTTGACCACCTCTGGGTTAAAGTAACCATCTAAGGAGAGATAAACAAATTAGTATGCATGAAGTTGTATTTTAAAATGCAAAGGTTGAAAATAAAAGGAAAACAGAGTAACCTCTAAACTGCTTCTGGGCAATGTGCAAGGGGTTTCCGAAGAAGAAATTCTTGTTGTTGAAAAGGTCGCTGATGATGCTGTTTTGTTCCGAGATGTTATTTTCGGGGAACTGTGGCAGGAGTTGACACAGATGTGTCCGTTGAGCATCTGTGAGCACATCTGTCCATGTGTTCTCACTCATCACCGAGAAGAATATCTCCGGCTGCTCTTACACAAAGAGACAAAAAACACTGTTTAGTTTTTACTGTCATGATTTCATGAAAAATAAACAAGGATTATGATAACGCACGTCCTCCAGCAAATCTTCAGGAACCCGAACTCTACAGTTTCCCAGCATGCACTCTTCCATCACACGTCCATCCTGGTCCATTCCAGACTCCAGTGGGTCTGTTAACATCTGATCCAATGCATCCATCTTTACCTAAACCTTCACAGCAGCAAAACACTATCTGTGGGTTTACAAAAATATTATCAACCACGGAAACAGGTCTAAAGAAATATGAAAAGCAGTATTTTGTATGACTAAAGGATTCTGTTAGTAATCAACTCGCTTCGTAATTAGATTGCTGCATTTTTGTATTATTTGATATACAATTTGCAATAATTAAAATAAACGACAACAAAATCAGCATGCCTGCATGAAAACTGTAAAAATAACTGTTCACTTGCGTATTAAATTTGAGAACAAACCAAAAGAATCTAAAATAGAAAAACTATGAAATCACGTATATTTTCCGTGACAACTATATTTTGACAAAAAGACTCAAGCCACATGTAATAACTATCTTTGATATGTTGCTAATTCCGTAACTAGCTACTACAACGAGCTAACAGTCCCATTCAACCTTCACATCTATTATGATGTAATTAACCGAATCTATAGTGTTTTTTAAATCTATTTTACGTGTATCAAGTAAATATTTAAAGCATCTTACCATGAATGTTGGTGGAAATTAGGAATGAATATGTTAGCGAGCTCCGCACAAGAACAGTAGGAATAATAACATTGGTGCACATTTCCGGTATGTCATCGGAACTTCCGTTCATAGTAAATTCTACAAAATAATGATTTCTCACAAATATCGGTACTGCTACTGTGGTACAAAATCAATAATGAAACACACAAATGAATGAATAAAGGCAAATCCATATGTTTGTGGGTAAATAAATATATAATTAAGTAGACTAACGAAATTAATGAATGGATGAGAAAATACAAAAAAATGTTAAAGAAAAAGCAAAATTGAAAATGTTGCTATTTTGTCATTGTTGCACGACACCCAAAGACTAGAATACCTTAAAGAGACTTTACTACACCAGAGATAATTTGACTTTGACTACAGCTAGCGCCAAAGATGCAACACCACACACAAGCAAACGTTTTCATCCAAATGTCTTCGCCTTTAAAAATTCAAAATCATATTTTATAATAGCTTTGGATAAAAAAAAAATGAACAAAACTCATTTCACAATTAATTGCAGTCTGAAGAAAATGCAGTTGTTCAGCCATCCACATTATTTGCATCGGTTTCATCCTCCATAAGAAAATACCTCCATAAGACATGGACAGAATTAGGCATTACATAAATACTCATTGTACAATATATAAACAAAAATAGGATAGCCTACTTTAGATCATTAAAAGTATTCAGCGATCTTAATAAACATTTGCATAACCTCTTCCTCCTTATTTTTGTGTTAACCTATTAAAATGTTAAATTAGTTATATTTAAAAAGTATTTGATGCAACTTTTCATAACTTTGCCTTCATTCACAACATTAAAAATAACCAAATACAAATCAGATTAGAATTTCCCTTTTAATGTTCATCAGAGAATCCAGTTATCAAAGTTTATCATTCAAGGCACATTATGGGAACGCCAATACCTCAAGGAGGATATATATATATATACATTTTAACTAAATCACAATTTTTTTTTAAACAAAATACCAAAAGTCTAAATCTAAAAGTACCAATGGTTTGAACGAAACATACATTTTTAAACATTTCAATGGATGTAAAATACAAATCTTGAGGAGTAAGAACAAAAGTTTTCATCCACACACACAGTAAATATTCTTGCAAATAACATACAAAGCTTACAGAAATTATATAATTTTATCAGCATACAAATAATAAATATTCAATCAGGACAAAATAAATGAAAAAACTAAAATTGATTCCTGTTCCTTAGTCATAAAATACATTTGTGCACAGATCTGTTCATGAAATCTGTTTGGTCGAAAGGTCATAAAACTTCCTAATAGCTTCTTTAATCTTTCTGTATTCTATATATTTGTTTTCTTTTTTATTTATACAATTAACAAAAGCAAAAAAGGCCTCTAAAACACTAGCTTGCTCTTTTCTTTTCCTATTCTATGCTACGTGTACTGCGTTTAAGCTAACTGAGACTTGTTATACTGTAACACTTATATATCATTGCTCTTCTGTTGTTTTTGATCGCTTCCATTGTCCTCATTTGTAAGTCGCTTTGGATAAAAGCATCTGTTAAATTACTAAATGTAAAATTATAATGCAATAAACATAAAACACAAGACAATTAACTTGTTTTGCCAACAATAACATTGTAAAAATCCCGGAGAAGCATTTAAGTTGTAATGACTTAAGCAAGGCAGCAAGAATACTTTTCCTCCGCAGCAAGAGCAACATTTGAGCTCAAAAAACAGTATATATGAACAAATATGAATGCTTGAATTACCCTCAATAGCTCTCAATACATTTTTTTATGCTTTATTCCATTTGTTGTAACCATTGTGACATTATACCCCTGTCATCTCCCTGATCCAGCTGTGGTATTCTGTGACCCGTGTAAATGCCGGGTCTGTTCCTGCGGCCACAGCCATCTCCCCAACTCACCACACCAGCAAGAAACATGCGGCCATTGCTCTCAATGGAAGTCACTGGAACACCTGAGTCCCCCTGTCAGAGGAATGAGGAGTATATATGCGTTACTGAGAAATGTAAGGCTATATGACATGTATCTAAATGTAAAAAAAAACAAAACACAGAAGATCTTTCATTTCACCTGACTTGCGTCTACGCCTCCGCTTGATTCAAATGCACAGATCATGTGTGGTGTTATCCTATTATCCATCAGCTTGCTGCACACAGTGTTGTTATTAATAATGCGTACCTCAGCCTTCTGCAACACTGATGCAGCGGCATCTAATGCAGGGAGAAGACGTTTTCTTAGCTCACTAACAATTTTAGTTTGTTATTGTCTCATTGTGTACTTACACAATACCAGTCAAGAGTCAAGACACACTTGACTAAATCTGTGTTTATCAAGAGGATGGAAGCATAAAGGTTCAAAACTAATTGCATTGCCCAGTCTGGAAGTTGTGTTGGACTCATGTTTTTGGTTAGTCACTTTAATTTTTATCAGACAACTGATATGGATGGATTTTCATTTCATAATAATTGTACAAGGTTTTACTTTTGTGTGTGTGTGTGTGTAATTACAATTCATGTCTTCATGGGTGAAAATATATATCCTTAAATGACAGAAATGAATCCTGCAGATAAACTGTGTCTATGTAATAGTGAGTACAGGCAGTTTGTGTTTGTACATTTTTTTAGTGTGATGCTAATTTTCAAATTGTTTTAAATATGGTTTAAATGTTTTATTGTACTTTATGTTTAAAAAGAAAGAGTGTTTATGCATTTATAAATTGATTATTTTCGCTTGGGATAGCCTACCAGTGTGATGACGTCATCGCACGCATCTCATAGCAGCCTGCGCGCCAGTGATGCTCATTCGTAGTAAATGCAAAGACGAGAAGCCATCACAAATGCGTTCTTCTCTTCATTGTCTTGTTACTTACAGGTAACTGCAAAGTATAATGCAAAACACATTTTCGATTTAAGCATAAACATTGTTAATAATACAACGAGTTGTGTGTATGTTTAACGCAGCTGTTTAGTTATTTGAATAGTGAGTCATGAGTTCGTCATGTTGAGCACATGGTTAGCATAAGTGCCCGCGATTAGCGCGAAAGTCCCTTATAACTGTAAAGTATAAATAATATTTGAATATATAAGAGATAATATTGTTCCATGTTATAAATTATCTCTTAATTTACATACGTGGTCATTTATTTGGCAGTGATGTCTGTAAACTGTGTTAAGCATTACAGTTGAGTGAATGTAAATGAGCTAATTTCATATGTCTCGTCATTCAGTGTAATGCATCAGATAACAAACAGAGTTTATGTTCTTTACTGAGAATATGGATTAGATTCTGAATGTTTTACATTATCATTCTCATGTTATTATTTTAGATAAATTGTAAAGTTTAGTGGAAGTGTAATATATATAAATGATCAATTAGAGTGTCACGTTGGCAATTGTAAATGCTGAATATGCAAAATGTTAAAGTTGTAATGTTAATATTCAGGCATTACTATGGAAACGTCAGATGTGTATTGACAATGAAGTGTCTTGAGCAGTTGTAATATGCATTGCTTTTATTGAGATTCGTAGTAAATGCAAAGACGAGAAGCCATCACAAATGCGTTCTTCTCTTCATTGTCTTGTTACTTACAGGAGTACTACAATTTTGGAGGCACCGCTGGGATGGTTGTTGGGTGGACTGACTCCTTCATCAGCGAGAACCACCCAGTCACATTCATCTCTTACCCAGACGTACAGCAGTGAGGCTGCAGAGTGAAGTGGAGAGACAAGGCTGATTTAGTGGTGCGTGCGCTTGAGACAGTGAGTTCAGAAGCGACGGCACCCAGGTCAGTGAGGTAACCACTACTTTCTAACAACATTAAATACTGCGGAGAAAACAAAACAAGAATGGATGCGCTTCAGACTCTTCAGGAGGAGATAGGAGAAAAGTTATGCACACTGTCAAGAGAGAAATTAATAGAACTCTGTTCCTTTTTACACATCACGTCAGTGAAAGATGTGACCCGCCTCTCACTCATAAAGTATATCAGCAGTCATTTATTGAGGAGTGAGCTGGAAGAACTAGAGGATAGTGGTATGGCGGAGTTATTGTGTATTCAAGAGAAAATAAGTGAACTCACAGCGGCCACTGCTGACAATACAGAAAAATGGGGGGAGCCAGGACAAGTGGGGAGAGACATAAACACGGCAAAGAGACCAGTGAAGGGAACTAGTACTGTAACTGAGTCATTTCAGGCCATGCACATTAATACTGCTGTGGCAAACAGCACATCAGGGGCGCAGGCAACATCAGATGGGAGGCATACAGACCGTTCACAACTGCTCCAGAGACACAGCGCGCCAGTCATTTGGCATAAAGAGTTTAAAATCTCAGGCTTGATCGGTGAACCAGGCCAAAAGGACCGATTATCATTCTCTAGTCTTGCTCGTCAAATTGAGAGTGGGCTGGACAAGGGGTATCCTGAACAGGAAATCATAGATGCAGTAATCAGATCCATTACACCTGGGCTTCAGCTGCGTAGCTATCTTGAAGGTAAAACTGGCTTAACTCTTCCCACTCTGAGACGCATTCTCCGTTCTCATTATCAAGAAAAAAATGCAACTGAATTATACAAACAATTGACCACCGAGGGCCAGCGCAGCAAAGAGACCCCCCAAAACTTCCTGATACGTGCTCTTGACCTGAGACAAAAAATTCTGTTTGCCTCACAAGAAGATGAATCTGGGCTGAAGTATGACCCTGTTTTAGTGCAGAACATGTTTCTGCATTCAGTTTTAACGGGCTTGCAAAACGACCGTGTTCAGAGCGACTTACAGCCGTATCTTTCTGATGCTGCGATTTCTGACGAAGTATTGCTGGAAAAATTAAATGTTGCATGCTCTCATGAGTCAGAGAGGCAGAACAAGCGGAAAACAGAACGTCAGGCTGTTGTTCATGCCACCCAGCTGGAGGAGCCTGTCCCTGAACAGAAATGCCAGCCTAAACAGTCAAAACTTGATTTAATGTCTCAGCTAAAAAAACTAAGCGATGACATCATGCTGATCAAAGAGCAAATTCAACAACCGCTAGTTGCATCACAGCAGTGTTTTGCAGTTAACAATGAAGAATTTGCAGTGACAGCGGCACGCCACCATCCGCAGAACATGACACAGATCAGCCAGTTGCCACCAGAGTGGAGCCCAGGGCCAGGTCATCAAGCCCAGAGGCCGGATTCAGAGCAACAGCATTATCAATTTCAAGCACAACAGCCGCGGTTTGGTGCTATTTCACAGCAACAGTATAGAACACCTCAGCCCCCCAATGCTTTGACACGCTTCGCTCAACAACAGCAGCCCCAGCGCCATCATTTTCAAATACCCCCCCCAGCCAGTCAGTCACTATACCCAGTCTCACGACAATACCCAACTGAACGGATGTCGCAATCCCAACGCCAGTTTCAACAGCCCAAACGTCAGCAAGCTAGACAATGTTTTCACTGCCAACAGAGGGGAAGCACGGAGCTGTGCACCCATTGCTATTATTGCAGCAGCAGCGAACATTATGCAGCCGGGTGCAGAGTACGGGGTACGAGAAACTCAAGGGAGATCCAGTTAAACGGGGAAGGGTTGCTCCAAAGGGACAGGGAGTGACCCAAGAGACAAGCACGTCCCGACGACACACGACACGACAATTCATAACCAAACCGCAATACCCTGTGCCTCATGAGATAGACAGCATAATAACAGCCAAATGCAGAGTTAATCAGCACTCCCCAGTAACCTCCCTAGTTGGCAGGCAATGCCTGGTGGCCTGCTATTTGCAAGGACATGAGACAGAAGCTTTATGGGACACAGGTTCCCAGGTGTGTATTATTGATGAGCAGTGGAAAGATAGCTACATACCGGAAGTTAGACTGAGGGATATTTCTGAAGCCACAGAAACACCCGAACGCCTACATCTTGTGGCAGCCAATGGTACTGACATGCCGTACGGAGGATGGGTTGAAGTGACGTTCAGGTTGGCCTCCCCTGCTGAAAGAGTGAAAGAATTAGTCATTCCTATGCTTGTTCTAAAAGGTCAGCAACTCCCTAAACCTATAATTGGATTTAATGTAATCGAGCAAGTGATGAAACAAAAAGATACGGACAATTCGGACAAAGAGACTAACAGGCAGTTGTATCAAACTGTTGTAAGCGCCTTTCCCAACCTGAAAAGAGGCAAAGTGCATACCTTCATCAATCTGGTGACAGCTGATGATCTTAGCGAGTATACAGTGAGTACGGGCAAGGGATCTGTAAACATACCAAGGCACACAATCATGCAGATACAGTGCAAGATAAAAATGCCACATGTGAGACAAGACAGTGTGTTGCTGTTTGAGCCATGTGTCAACCCTCAACACCCTGAGGGCCTAGAACTGTTTGACACCTTGCTGGAGGTGAAAAAAGGTGGCCGCCCTTCAGTCACTCTGAGCGTGCAGAACGAGACCGATCACGATATCATCCTAGGAGGTAGAGTGGAGCTGGGCGTAGTGCAACCAGTTAGATCAGTTTTACCGGCGATGATGATATCTCCAAGGGGAACAGGATCTGTGACTCAGATTATGGTTGAGGAGACACCAAGGGAAACAGAGGAAGACAGCCTGTGGGACCCACCAGTTGACTTGAGCCATCTAACTGCACGGCAACAACAACAAGTAAAGCAGATGTTAAGGGAGGAGTGCCAGGTTTTCTCAAAATCCGACGACGACATTGGTTGTGCAAAGGGACTTCAAATGAGTCTCTCCTTGAATGACAGTACACCAGTAACTCGGACATACAATTCAGTTCCAAGGCCCTTGTACCAGGAGATGAAAGACTACCTACAGGACTTAATAGCTCAAGGGTGGGTAGAGAAGTCCAACTCCTCTTATTCTTCGCCAATTGTGTGTGTCCGGAAAAAGGATGGCAGCCTCAGACTGTGTATAGATTACAGGGACCTGAATCGGAAGACAGTACCAGACCGCCAGCCGATTCCTCGAGTGCAAGATGTCTTAGATGGCCTGGGAGGCAATTCTTGGTTCTCTCTGCTTGACCAAGGGAAAGCATATCACCAAGGCTTCATGACCCCAGAGAGCAGGCCACTAACAGCATTCACAACTCCCTGGGGTTTATATGAATGGATTCGCATTCCTTTTGGCCTTATGAATGCTCCAGCAGCGTTCCAGCGGTTCATGGAGAAATGTTTGGAGGGAATGAGAGACGAGATCTGTGTGCCATATCTGGACGATGTCTTGGTCTTCACAAAGTCATTCGATGACCAATTGGAGGCAGTGAGGAGAGTTCTGAGGCAATTATGTACCCATGGGATTAAATTAAAGCCGCGGAAATGCGACATGTTCAAGAACGAAGTGAGATACTTGGGCAGAATTGTGTCTGCAGAGGGTAGTCGCATGGACCCAGCCGACACCGCTGCTGTAACAGCTTTGAAGGATAAGCGACCAAGCACTGTAGGTGAGCTACGTAAGATCTTGGGCTTGCTCAGCTACTACCGTCGGTACATAAAGGATTTTTCAAGAACTGCCAGTCCGCTGTATAACCTTTTGAAGGGCAAAGTCAATGATGGGGAAAGTCCAGCAAAGGCAAAGAAAAGGCCAGAAAGGAGCAAGAAAGGTTCTGTGGTGTCATCAAACCAGCAAATTGAATGGACAACGGACCACCAAGAAGTCTTGGAGGAATTGATTGAGTGTTTGGTTAAACCGCCTGTGTTAGGGTTTCCAGAGTTCTCTGAACCATTCATCCTGCATACGGATGCATCAAATCAAGGCCTGGGGGCTGTTCTATACCAACGCCAAGGTGGAAAGTTGAGGGTGATTGCTTACGGGTCCAGGACATTGACAGCAGCCGAGAAGAACTACCATCTTCACAGTGGGAAGTTGGAATTTCTCGCCCTAAAGTGGGCTGTAACTGAAAAATTCAGGGACTATTTGTATTACGCCCCAACTTTCACTGTGTACAGCGATAATAATCCCTTGACCTATGTACTCTCATCTGCAAAACTCAATGCAACTGGGTGCCGGTGGGTCGGTGAATTAGCGGATTTCCACTTCACAATTCGCTACCGGCCAGGAAGAGAGAATGTGGATGCAGACACGTTGTCTAGGATACCGTTGGATGTAGAGACTGTGATGGAAGAGTACACAGAGGAGCTTCCATCAAGTTGCATCGGAGCAATGATACAAGCTGTTGAAATCCAGGATGAGCTGGGCCCCAACATGACTGTCAAATGCGAGGACGTAATGGCAGGGAGAGACACAGATGAAGTATCACCAACTTTATTGTCAAAAGAGGAGATTCGACAGGCACAGAGTGACGACAAGGACATCAAGGTGATCGTCGAGCACTTACAGTCTGGGTCGCGGCCAGGTTCAAAACAGTGGCGGGCAGTCGAACCAAAGCTTAGAGGTTTAATCCGAGAATGGGACAAGTTACAGTTAGATGAACATGGCATACTGTACCGTAAAACGTCACAGCGAACTCAGCTTGTGTTACCGGCCAAGTTCAAGCACATCGTCTTGCGGGAACTCCACGATAAGATGGGCCACCAAGGGTTGGATAGGACAACAAGTCTTATTAGAGACCGTTTTTTCTGGCCACAGATGCAAAAGGAAGTTGAGCATTATGTCCTAAGGGCGTGTCCGTGCATTAAGCAAAAAAAACCATCTAGGGAGATACGAGCACCGCTAAAGAGCATCAAGACAACTTACCCGTTTGAGCTGGTCTCAATTGATTTTCTCCATCTGGAAAAGTGCAAAGGAGGATATGAGTACATTCTCGTCGTCATCGATCACTTTACTCGATTTGTTCAAGCCTATGCTACCACATCAAAATCCGGCAAAACGGTGGCAGACCGATTGTTCAATGATTTTGCCCTCAAGTTCGGATTCCCTTCGAGGATACACCACGACCAAGGTGGAGAATTTGAGAACCAGTTGTTTGACCAACTAAGGAAGTACAGTGGTATAACAGCATCAAGAACAACCCCTTACCATCCTCAAGGAAATGGCCAGGTGGAAAGGTTTAATCGAACGATACTACAGATGCTCAAGACTCTGACGGAGAAAGGTAAATCCAATTGGAAGGAGGCACTTAACAAACTAGTCTTCGCATACAACTGCACTAAATGTGAGGTTACTGGTTTCTCGCCATTTTACCTGTTGTTTGGTCGGTCCCCAAGACTCCCCGTTGATGCTTTGTTCGGACTTGACCAGGGCCGCGGCACCACTAATCAGCGAGAGTATGTAGAACGATGGACGAAGGGAATGCAAGAGGCTTATGAGATCGCACGGGACCATGCAGAAAAGTCTGCTGAAAGGAACAAGCGGAACTATGACCACAAAGTAAGATGTGCTGACCTGTACCCTGGAAGCCGTGTCCTGGTGAAAAATCTTACCCCACGAGGAGGTCCTGGAAAGCTAAGGAACTACTGGGAGGACGAAGTACACGTTGTAATCCGTCAAGCCATGGAGGATGTCCCTATTTATGAGGTGAAACCTGAGCAAGGGAAAGGGAGGTCAAGAGTCTTACATAGAAATCTACTTCTACCATGTGATTATTTACAGCCAGCCATTGCAGAGGAAAAGCAAGCCGCACCTAACCAGCAGAGGAAAAAGAGGGGTCAGCTTGGAAGAAACAGAGAGTATGTGCCAGAGGCCAACAGTGAAAGTGAGGAAGATGAGTACAGCTTCAGAGTGGAATGCCAACAAAGAGACAAAAGGACTGATGGACAACATGGGACAAATAGAGATGTGTTATCAAGGGAGTCAGACTTCCCTGAATCATCAGTAGGTAACCATGATCTAGCTCGTGAACAACATCCACAGTTAACCCAAGATGAATTGGAAACTGAGCCTAGAGAACAGAGACAAGTCAGTGACACGAGAGACAGACAGGAGGCTCAAGAGGTCAGATCAACTATTGAGTCTGAAGAAATAGAGTTAGTTGAGAGAGGAGCACCTGCAATACAAGAACAGAGAAACATGGACTCAGGAGAACAAAACAGTTCCAAGTTAACAACGAGAATGCGACGGCCCCCAAAAAAGTTCACTTACGACACCTTTGGGACACCAGTATGTCGCAATGTGCAGAGCATGAGTGGCGACTACTATCGGGATTTCAGAGTCCCAAACACTTGGTCAACAATACCCTTTTATTATCACCAAGCCCCACCTTTTTGCTACTAACTTTAATTTACCATATCTTTAAGTGATCTACTGTTTTGGTTATACTACCAATTACCTTTGGGGTGAAACAATATGGACTGTTGATATGTGGTCACACATACTGGAACATTTGATCAGCTATGAACTGCCTCTCTAATATGCACACTGATGAGCTGGGAAACATATGAACAATGGACAATCAATAGTGATCTCAAGTGAACAGCAAAGCAGATATGGATATTTAGGGAACCTGGACTGTTTTAGGACTCTGAACACAGCCACGTTAAGCTCTTCTAAGCTTTAGATTTGTGACCCCTGTTTAAATGGACTGTTTTTGTTTAGCGTAAGTGAGATATTCTTTTTTTTTTGTTGTCCGTTCCTAACAACAATCCCCCCAAATGGACTATTGTTGCTGAACTTTGAGATTCTTGTCAATATATGACATACACCAATTGATTTATATGGACTAAAAAAAAGGAAAAAGAAATTTGTTTAACAGAAAGCATTATTGATTGAGCTCGATTGAGAAGGGCATTGGTAGATGTCGGGACGACATCTTATCCTGTAGGGGAGAGTGTAATAGTGAGTACAGGCAGTTTGTGTTTGTACATTTTTTTAGTGTGATGCTAATTTTCAAATTGTTTTAAATATGGTTTAAATGTTTTATTGTACTTTATGTTTAAAAAGAAAGAGTGTTTATGCATTTATAAATTGATTATTTTCGCTTGGGATAGCCTACCAGTGTGATGACGTCATCGCACGCATCTCATAGCAGCCTGCGCGCCAGTGATGCTCATTCGTAGTAAATGCAAAGACGAGAAGCCATCACAAATGCGTTCTTCTCTTCATTGTCTTGTTACTTACAGGTAACTGCAAAGTATAATGCAAAACACATTTTCGATTTAAGCATAAACATTGTTAATAATACAACGAGTTGTGTGTATGTTTAACGCAGCTGTTTAGTTATTTGAATAGTGAGTCATGAGTTCGTCATGTTGAGCACATGGTTAGCATAAGTGCCCGCGATTAGCGCGAAAGTCCCTTATAACTGTAAAGTATAAATAATATTTGAATATATAAGAGATAATATTGTTCCATGTTATAAATTATCTCTTAATTTACATACGTGGTCATTTATTTGGCAGTGATGTCTGTAAACTGTGTTAAGCATTACAGTTGAGTGAATGTAAATGAGCTAATTTCATATGTCTCGTCATTCAGTGTAATGCATCAGATAACAAACAGAGTTTATGTTCTTTACTGAGAATATGGATTAGATTCTGAATGTTTTACATTATCATTCTCATGTTATTATTTTAGATAAATTGTAAAGTTTAGTGGAAGTGTAATATATATAAATGATCAATTAGAGTGTCACGTTGGCAATTGTAAATGCTGAATATGCAAAATGTTAAAGTTGTAATGTTAATATTCAGGCATTACTATGGAAACGTCAGATGTGTATTGACAATGAAGTGTCTTGAGCAGTTGTAATATGCATTGCTTTTATTGAGATTCGTAGTAAATGCAAAGACGAGAAGCCATCACAAATGCGTTCTTCTCTTCATTGTCTTGTTACTTACAGGAGTACTACATCTATATATGAATTTATACAAAACTCAAACTTATGTTATTTTTTAATGGATTTAGTTAGGCTGGAAAGTGATGTTTAAAAGATGCACCTCATAAGAGTTTTTGACTAATGTCTCAGACAACCTTATGAAAATAATATTGATTAAAAAATAATGTGAGGAAGCTGTTTTTTTTCTAGAGCGAGAAAGCAAGAAAGCATTCATTTGACCAAAAGTGACAGTAAAGTCATTTATAATGTTATATTTTAAATAAATGCTGTACTTTTGAACTTTCTATTAATCAAATAATCCTGTAAATATGCATCAACATTTCAACAGAAACGTTAAGCAAAACTGTTAAACTATTAGAATTGTGACAATGGAGACTGTACAGTGGTAATGACTTCTGAATGGCAGCTCTGTCATGAAATTAGTAATTTAAAATTGTAATAACATGTTATTTTGAATGGTAGGTTGTTACATGACTTACCAACTTCCTCTCTCAGTTTGCCCCAGAAAGTGATCCAGACAGATTTGCCTGCTGGGAACTCATGTGTGGCTTCAGGTGAGCAGGCCAGATGTTCTGGCTCAGGGTTACAGGGCTGTCCAACTCCATTAGAGTGATGCCATTGTCATAGCTCATGTGATTATACAGAGGATGAAAATGTTTTAGGGTCGACTTACTATAGTCTCACCCTGGTTAAGTAGATCTAGATAGACTTCCCACTGGTCAGGCTGGGAATATCTAGCAAAAGAATAAACAATCAGTCAGGATCAGTGCAGGAGAGGAAGAGAGGCCTAAACAACATAAGATCTCACTTGAACTTTTCAGTGTCCTGCACACAGTGAGCAGCAGTGACCAGCCAGTGGTTACTGATAACAGATGCCCCACACACATGACCTTGTGTCTTCATGTGGAGGCTGACCTGCCATGGCCATTCTTCATCATTCTAATCCTTTCCACCCACAGTACGACTGGACTTGTAGGGCTTGATTCCGCATTCTACAGTAAATCAATCAGGCATACTATTAATAGATTTTTTTGCATAGCATGAAGCATATCTAGCTTAAAAACATCACCCAAAAATGTATCAAACAAAGCTTCTGACATTTTGATCTCTATCCAACAATTAAAATTGAGTTGATATTCAATTCATTGTATATAGAATTTACAAAATATTTTAGAAAATTATATTCCACATTTATAATAAAGGTTTCTATGCCACATTTCTATTAAAGTCTTATATTCATCCAAGAATCCTAAAATAATATATCACAGTTTCCAAAAAATGTAAAACTGTTTTCAACATTGATAATAAAAATGTTTCTTGAACATCAAATCAGCATATTAGAATGATTTATGAATGATCATGTGACGCTGACAACTGGCTGCTGAAAATTCAGCTTTGTCATCACAGGAATAAATCATAAAAAATAAAATAGGAATAAATTTATCAGGAATAAATTTTAAAATATAAGGAACCATCATGCCACATGATTTCTCAGATGAAAAACAGAGGAATTCTGTACTTACTACATTCAGCTTCATCCAAACCAGCCGCACAGTCAGTCTCTCCATCACACATAGGGTTCAGCTTGCTAATGCACTGGTTATTCTTGCACCTATATGTGAGAGCAGAGCAGTGAACAGCTATGGCTGGATATAAAATAGGCAATTGATTCACTTAATAAAGCAAGTACTTATGTTGGGAGCAGAGATATTCATTTTGGTAACCTTCTGATATTTATGATGGTAAAATCTAGTGTAAATTTAAGTCCTGGCTAGTAAAAGTATATAAAAACAATAGAGGTACTTTTGAGGTCCAAATTAAGCATTTGTATTTCTTAAATTAAGCATCTTCTAAAATGAAGAAAACTGGAAGAGATTTTCAACTTTTCTTTCTGTCATTTTGTAGAAACCTTGTTTTAACACAATTAACTAATATCAGTTCAATAGATTCAGTCATAATTATGTAGATAACTGATGCATTTGAATTTGAATTGTTAGACGTGCACTGTATACTTGGAATGTGACAAAAGTTAATAACACTAAGTTTAATTACCACAGTGTCTTGATGATGATGATGATGGACAGGCAAACTTTAAGTAAACATTTAAGTAAAGAGACACAAGAGAGCAGCAAGAACACCCCTAAGATCAACAATAAAACCATCTCATTAAAACTCATTAATTATTCAAAAATGTTCTGCCATTTCAGACCTGAGTCAGCCCGTGACACATGTCATCATGTAGTGGAAAAACAAGGCTTCTCTCTGGAGGAGTGTTTTCACTGAGGTCCAGTGCTGTCAAGAAAAAGTAGGTAATTCCCTTGATAAGTAATTGTTAAGTAAATTGTGGATGAACTTAACTAACTAGCTACAGCAAAGGCCTTCAATGAGGTGGCTGTTAGTTTCACTTTCAAAATTTACTAGTACATTATTAAAATCAAAAGTTGTATCTGTTAATAATATTAAACTGACCATGTGCTAACAATCAACTAATGAACAGTTGCAGGTACAGTTCAATCAAAAATAAAAATTTGCTGAATATGTACTACTCACAATCAAGCCATCTAAGATGTAGATGAGTTTTTAAGAACTCTACTTTTTCATTACATCCATTCCTCATTGATGGATCCTCTACAGTGAATGGGTGCCGTCAGAATGAGAGTCCAAACTGATAAAGCTGATGAAGCTGATAAAAACATCACAGTAATGCACAGGTAATCCATGTGACTCCAGTCCGTCAGTTATTTTCTTGTGAAGTTAAAAGCTGTGTGTTTGTCAGAAACAAATCCATCATTATGCTTTTTTAAATTTAAACTGTTGCTTCTGGCCAAAATACAAATACATAATCCGTATAATGCTTCCTTGTTCCTCTTTTGGACTGTTTTCACTGGTAAATGGTGCTTAATATGTACGTTAGTGTTTTCACTTTTTCGCTGGATAAAGCAATGTTATGATAGAGGACTTAATTACAAATACACAGTTAATAAAGTTACAAATAAGGAGGTAATTACAAATTCACCGTTTTTCACTTCAAAAGACATTAAATGATGGACCGGAGACGTGTGGATTACTTGCAGATTATTGTGATGTTTTTATCAGCTCCTTGGACTCTCATTATGATGGCACCCATTCACTGCAGAGGTGAGCAAGTGATGTACTGCTAAATTTCTCCAAATCTGTTTTGATGAAGGAACAAATTCATTTACTTCTAGGAAATCCCAGGGGTAAGTAGATTTTAATTGTTGGGTGAATTATTCTTTGAACTAGCTTTTTATTAACTAATGTTAATAAAGTAATGAATATTGTAACAATATATTGCTCATTGTTAATGTTAGTTAATGCACCAAAGGTAATAAATACTAAGTAAATCTGAAAGCATAAAGAGTATATGAAAAGCATATGGGCCTATAAGTCATTAATGACTATTTTAATGTATTTTATAGGTATCAGAGGAAATGGCTCCATGCCTGCTCTATACATCCAGGGGTTCTTGCCCTGAAAAGGGATCTCTTGATTATGGATATGGATGTGTACAAACTGCTGGACACTGGTTGTTTATGTGTAATCTTTATTTTGTGTCTTTGCATGGGTAAGCTAACAGGGAAGACTGCTCCACATACATAGAGGCTTATGTCCCCAAAGAAGCCATGTTTTCACAAATACAACACACTTGATAGACAGACGGATCATAAATTATTCAAAAATGTCATAATGAGGAGATCAGGGAACAGTTTAGGAAAGACTTGATTCAGTTGTGCTCAGGTTGTTGTTTTTTTCCTGTTGATTTTCTTTCAATATTCTCTTGGGACCCAGGCATAGACTTTTGTAGCACTCATAGGGAAATATGACAATGTTTTGTAATTATCATTTAAATCTGTCTAATTTTCAAATTGTTTGTCATGAATAAACATCTCAGAAAAAGTTATGGACTTTCAAATCGGAATATGACTTTATGAAACGGTATAATTTACATACATGTCTTCTGTAGAGGACACCGGGACAAACATCATGTTCATCAGGCATTAGATGCAATGTAAAGATGCATTGTATAGAATGGGAATACCAATTTATGAACATTTTACGCACATTCCATGAAGTACAGTAGCAAATCATTCTGTTATATGTTTCATAACATAGTTGAGAATAATTCCTCTGATATTAATATGACATAATTTATTGTCTGTGGCCCTAGTTTGACAGCAGGCATTAACATAAAAACATACTATTAACATACTAAAATAAACTTATACAAGATGTATTCTTGTAAACATTTTTAAAGATTTTCATTTAATCTATCAATAAAAATAGGCCTATATTTAACATATGACTTTAAATTCATAATTTAGTTTCTTATTCTTAGGTTCATTTATATGTAACCATTCCTTTCATTCTTTTTATTTGCCATAGTGCACAGGTGATCATCATGCTTTACACTTGACATAAGGTCTCAAACTGTCCTGCACAGATTTCTTCCAGGAGCTTCTGTCCCATGCAATGTGTTCCCAATCACTCAAAGTAATATGGAATTTCTTCAAAATGGCCTTGATTTTTTTCCTTATAGCATTACTTTTGTCCACCAATTGCTCAACTACCTTCCTTCAGCTGAGAGTGCAGGGTCTGTTTGGGGAGACATGTGGGTGACATGGCCCGTCCATCGAAGTTGGTACTGCATTATAGTAGTGGTGATGCTGGTCATGTTGGCTTCCTCCAAGATGCTGATGATAGTGCATCTGTCCTCCCATCTGATCCTCAGAATCTTTTGTAAAGATCTTTGATGGTGTTGTTCTATGGATCTAAGGTGCCTGCTGTAGGTGGTCCATGACTCGGCTCCATACACCAGGGTCGGGAGGACAACAGCTCTGTAGACCAGGAGTTTTGTTTGAGTTTTGCTGATAAGTCTCAATTTTAGAAGACTCTTCTTCTGAGCTGTGAAGTTACTGCTGGGTGGCAGTTTCATCAAGCCTGTCAAGGTTCAGTCTTGGTCCGATCTGCTTTTTTTAATTCTCCTCTTCCTCTTGAGTTTGATTGACATTGTGGAGCGGGTGACGTGATGATCTGTCCAGCAGTCATCTGCATTGACCATGGCCCTTGTGAAGTTCACTTCATGGCAGTCCCTGGTTCGTAAAATGACATAGTCAATGAAGTGCCACTGTTTGGAGGAGAGATGTCTCCAAGATGCCTAAAATTTGTTTATTTTTTTGGTGAAAGAGAGTATTAGTGATTATGAGATCATGCTTAACACAAATGCTGAGAAGCATAACTCTACTCTAACACTCATGTAACACACACACAAAAACAAAACCTATTATCTAAATCACCAATAAAGATGAACAGACACCATGGGGAAAATAATTAATGAAAGTTCTGTAGCATAGATTTAAAAGGATCCTGGACATGCGTCGTCAGGGTCATGGGCTCCAATATCTGGTCGATTGGGAGGGGTATGGTCCTGAGGAGAGAAGCTGGGTCTCCCCCCGGGACATCTTGGACCCCTCGCTCATTTATGATTGGCTTCTAACCCTCTCTTTTCCTGTCCTGTTGTCAGATGGTTAGATGTCACAGGTGCTTTCTGACCAGTGTCTCTTCCACTACCTATCCTGTCCTGTCGGGGTGTGTCATGATAATACCACCAATGCTGGAATTACTCTGTGCTAATCATACATCCACAGAACCCTACCTGCTAAGAGCTGCTACGGCTTACCTGTTTTTTTGCTCTCCTATCGTCAGCCTTTTCGTGAGTTTTGAGTTCCACCGCCTCGCCAGTGCTCTGGTCATCCCTGCCACAGAGGAGTTTTGTGTTCAAGTTATTTACCCAGTCTATGGGTTTCTTCAGTTGGTCATTCTCTCTTATTTCTGTTGGATTACCTGTGGTCAGACTTTGTCTCAATTAAAGAACCGTTATCGCCACTCTCGCGTTTGAGTCCTCTCTACCCCATCACAGAACAATCTGACCAAACATGGACTCAGCGAGTGGCAGCCTGTTCCAGACGGCCGTCATACCAGGGTGTCCTGCTAGGGAAACATGAGGAGGACATCTCTGCTGCCCGACATGCAGTCGAGATGCTGGCCGCTCAAATGTCCGAGCTCTCCTGCCAGGTCCACAGTCTGCGCCTTCAGCCTCCCACCTCTCATGCTTCTCCCAATACGCCAGAGCCGCAGATTAATAATCCTCCCGTCTACTCTTGTGAGCCAACGCAATGTCGTTCGTTCTTAACTCAGTGTGAGGTGGTGTTTTCCCTACAGCACGTCACGTATGCTAAGGAGAGAGCCAAGGTCGCCTACGTTCTCTCTCTGCTCACTGGTCGGGCTCGAGAATGGAGAATGGCTAACTGGGAGACGGAGACGGATTGCATCTCCAGCTTTGCGCGTTTAAAGGAGGACATGATTAGGGCTTCTAGACTGCTTTCCACACTCCGGCAGGGCAGGCGCTCCGTGTCTGACTTTTCAATCGAGTTCCGGACCCTACCTACCACCAGCGACTGGAATCAACCCACGTTGGTTGCTCGTTTCTTGGAGGGCCTTACTCCTGAAGTGAGGGATGAAGTCCTCACCCGCGAGATCCCCAATCGGCTCGACGATCTCATCGACCTAGCCATTCGAGTGGAGAGGCGATTCGACCAACGGCGCCGAGCTCAAAGCCTGGAGGACGCTCTCTTTTCCTCGCCCCTTGCCAACTCTGTTCCCCCCACCACAGTACAGGATCCAGAGCCTATGCATCTGGGAGGCCTTCGGATCTCGCCTAAGGAGCGCGACAGGAGGATTTCGAATCGTCTCTGCATGTACTGTGCTAGCGCCAAGCACTTTGTTTCTGCATGTCCGGTAAAAGCCAGCGCTCGTCAGTAGGTGGAGGGTTACTGGCGCAGCTACCAACAAGATCATCGCTTCAAGTTCCTGCAATACACTACCGGCGCAACTCCATTAGGCTGGGTCGTCAGTCTTCTGCTCCACCCTGATCGACTCTGGGGCAGAGGGAAACTTTGTGGATGAGGAGTGGGCGCTCCAGCAAGGTATTCCTCTCACTCACTTAAGAGACTCCACTCCTCTTTTTGC
This sequence comes from Carassius gibelio, assembly GCF_023724105.1. Lineage (NCBI taxonomy): Eukaryota > Metazoa > Chordata > Actinopteri > Cypriniformes > Cyprinidae > Carassius > Carassius gibelio. The sequence continues at coordinate 12,947,766 of NC_068391.1, forward strand.
CCTTGATGGCAGTTCCCTACCTAGAGTACAGCAGGAGACTATTCCATTGACTCTTACCATTTCAGGTAACCACAGAGAGACAATATCCTTTTTTACTTTTCGTTCTCCTTTAACTCCGGTTGTTCTGGGCCATCCTTGGCTAGAGCTCCATAACCCTCACATTGATTGGGCTAAGGGATCTTTTTGTCGTTTCATGTCATGTTGAGTGTTTAGTCTCTGCTGTTTCCCCTGTGTCTTCTGTTTCTGAAAATAGAAAATACAGGTCCTACCGAATAAAAACCATTACACCTATGGTGAGTCTTCATAAATGAAACTAAAGTGTGTGTGTATGTGTGTGTGTGTGTGTGTGTGTGTGTGTGTGTGTGATGAATTACTACCATGATAATTTTTCAACTACAGCATACTTTTCACTCACATTGTTTTTATGTTTTGGATAAATTCTAAATTGATAGAAGCATTTTCATTAGTGATATCAGGTCTTTGGGATTACTTTTTAGAATGACCTCCACACACTTCTTCCTACACCTCTACTTTTGCTCCCAGTGACACAAAGGATATCCCCATGTGGTCCTGTCACAATGTAACAGCTATGTATATAAGTTCAGGAGCAGAACTGTTTGTGGATTCTGCTGCTGGAGCAGATGAAGGGCTGATGTCTGACTTATTGACTGCAGAATAACATCACGTTTGTGTCTGAGGTATGTTGCAAACTTCAAATCTCACCCCAGGGCACAACAGATAGATGGAGAATGAGTCTCACTGCATTATTTACACTGTTTAACTTGCTCTTATCAGCATTGTTTCTCTGTTTCTTGTTTTCAGCTTATGGCAGGCTCTAATGGCACAGCTGAGGATGTGCCTTTCATTTATCAGCAAATCTTTAAGGTAGAAATGGATGCTGGGCCCAGTACAAAAATTTCAGTACTTATGTTAATGTCTCTGTTCTTCTTTTTTCTAAACTGTGTGATGTTCTTTGCTCTAAGAAGCAAGCGCATATTCCAGGAGACACCGCGCTATATTCTTTTTGGCCACATGCTTATGAATGACTCTGTACTTTTGCTACTCACAACTATCATGTACACTATGGGTACATATTACCTTCAAGTAACCAGAGCCATCTGCACTCTGTTAGTGGTTATCTCCTACTGCACTTTCCGTAACGCTCCTCTGACACTAGCAATGATGTCTCTGGAGCGGTACGTGGCGATCTGCTTCCCTCTGAGACACTGCAGCATCGCCACACCAAAAAGGACTGGAATTGCCATAGGGATCATCTGGCTCCTTAGTTCTATAAATATTATAACAGACATCATTTTTGTGTTAATTATCAACCCCAGTTTGTTTGTAGATGTTTTATTTTGCACACAAGAAAAATTGTATTTATTCAAATGGCAGCTGGATAAAACTCAAGGGTTTGATATTCTTTATTTTGTGTCTGTTGCAGTGATCATTGTTTTTACATATGTTAGCATTATGATCACTGCCAGGTCTGTTTCCTCTGATAAAGATTCTGCTAAGAAAGCCCTCAAAACGGTGCTCTTGCACTTGATTCAGCTGGGACTGTGTCTCACCTCTTTCCTTTATGCTACAATAAACAAAGCACTATACACAGTGTCTGACAGCTCTTCTCTCTTCATAAATCTGAGATATCTGAATTTTCTAATTCTTCTTATGCTGCCACGCTGCTTGAGTCCTCTGATCTACGGTATGAGAGATGAAGCTGTGTGGCCTTTATTCAAATATTATTTCTGCTATCGTTCAGGCAAAGTGAGGCCCTCTGCTAATGTACATTAAATGTATGTGTGATGATATGAAATAATAATTTGCACAATGCATGATTAATGCCATATTTCAATATGTTTATCTGAAAAAGTTACAGAACCATATACTTTTATTTTAAATTGTACCGTTCTGTTGTTTAAAATAAAAATAAATGTATTTTTCATGCTTTCATTTCTTGCTGCTAAAATACCACATCCTCTGTTTACTTAACAGAACATCTTGTATTATGCACATATACACTTTGGACTGTAAAAAGAGCATACCTTTAAGTTATTCTATGTACCAAGATCATACATTATTTATATAAAAATGAATACAAAGCACCCCTACCTGAGATTTAAATGTATACAAACATGTTTCTTATAATGTGTAAGCTGAATGCAATATATCTTCTTTTATGCATAAAAGACAGAACCACTTCACTTACACCACTGACCATAAGGCAAATCTGATTTTAAGATTCTTTGTTGGCATAAATAATAATAATAATAATAACAATAAATGTTATTTTATATAGTGCCTTTAAAAGTAGCATCTCAAAGCACTTAATGAAATTAAAAGATGCACATAATGCAGGCAGTAAAAACTAATCAAACAAAAAAATAAAAAATAAAATAAAATAGAAAACCAATATAATAACAAAGTAATTACATGAATCACATAAAAGCTATCCTAAAAAGTATGTTTTAAGGGACAATTTAAACACTAAGGGATTCTGCATTCCTAATCTCTGAGGGCAGATAATTCCACAATTTAGGAGCCAAAGAAGAAAAAGCATGATCACCCATAGTTTTTAGCCGTGTTGTTTTGACAGTTAAAAGACCAACTTCAGAAGGGTGTAGAGCATGTGTAGGAGTGTAGGGGGTTAAAAGCTCACACAAAAATTGAGGGGCCAAATTATTCAAGGCCTTAAGTGAGCATGCGAATTTTAAAATCAATATGAGAACTAACAGGAAGCCAGTGCAATTTTTCCAGGATAGGTGTGATGTGCTCCCTTGCACTGGTCTTAGTCAGAATTCTAGCAGCTGAATTTTGTACTAACTGTAATTTACTTAGGGTGGCTTTAGAAACTCCAGCCAGCATTGCATTACAATAAACAATGTGTGAAAAAACAAAAGTGTTGATTAACTTTTCTGCCACAGAGAAAGTCAACATGGGACGTAATTTGGCAATGTTTCTGAGATGAAAAAATTATGCTTTGACTGTTACGAACATGATGGTCAAATGTTAAATTGGTGTCAAATATTACCCCCTGATTTTTTAGTTTAGTATTGTAAAGCAGAGCCAACCACACTTAAGGTTATGGTCTCTGCTTTAGGCAACTGATGAGGTGAACCAAGAAGCATCACTTCAGTCTTGTCACTGTTTAGACAAATACAATTTTCAGACATCCATTTTTTAATCTCAGTAAAACATTGAAAAAGAAGACACACATGCATATTGACATCAGGTTTTGAATGTATATAGATCTGGGTGTCATCGGCATAAAAGTTAAAGTTGGAACCAAGAGTTCTTAAAACTGTTAAAAATATTGAAATACTAAAAATTAAAGGGTCCAAAACTGATCCCTGGGGAACACCAGAGTGCACCACACCAACCTCAGACTTGCAATCACACATCACAATAAACTGCTTGCGATCAGAGAGGTAGGACTTAAACCACTTTAATTCAAGAATCAGAAACTCCAAAGATTGTCTTTAAACAGATGATTAAAATGGAATGATCTAGTGTCAAAAGCTTCAGTAAGATCAAGAAGAATCAGTATAGACAGACTGCCAGAATCAGCAGCCATTAATAAGTCATTTGTGACCTTAACTAACGTGGTTTCAGTGCTGTGAAGTTTACGTTATCCAGACTAAAGTGGCTCAAAAAGATAATTAGAGGAAAGATGAGAGAGCAGCTGAGAAGCCACTGTTTGTTCTAAAATTTTGGCGAGGAATGGGAGATTAGAGATGGGACGAAAATTATTCAGATTATTAAAGTCAATGTTGTTAGTTTTTGGTACAGGGGTGACAGCAGCAGTCTTAAGTGTTGCTGGCACAACACTGGTGCACAAAGAGTTATTGATAATTCTCAAAACAACAGGAGACAGGGAATCAAAACATGATTTAAAAAGACAAGATGGTATTGGATCAACTCTGTAATTAAAGCGATTTAACCTGTAAATCAGAAATAAAGATCAAGGAATATAATTTTATGTCATGCACAGAACAAACAAGGTCTTGGTATTGATATATTTTTCCATATTTGATTTAGATTTAGAAGATCTTGATCTGATTCCAATTCATTTTTGTATATTTCAGTTCTATTTTCCATTTTGCTTACACTGAATAAAATTTTCTCGCTGTTAATACTGTGAATTATAAATGAGCACAGACTGCGGAAACCTTTTTTTATTATTTCCAAGACCAACACTTTGAACACAACATGATGCAATCATCCTAATTACAACAACAAACAAGCAAGGCATCAGAGGAAATGCAAAAGAAATCAGTTAAGGGGAAAATAAAAATGTAAATATGCATATCGATTTGAAATTATAAGTAATATTGTATTATTTCCTTCCAAAATAGACGAGATAATCTTAATGATTACAGCAAACATACATGAAGTCAAACAAAAATGAATATAATTTAAGAATGAAGTGCTAAGAATGAGTTGACATCAGAGGCGTCATCATGGTTTTGCTTGTATTGTAATCTCCAGTGGAGAGCAGAGAGGGACGACACATCGCTGGATGAAGACTACGAGTGAAGGCTACACGTCGTCTGTTGAAGCAAATAACACACACACAAAGCAAAAGATTAGATTAGAAAACAAAAAAAATATTAATGTTCTTTTATACGATTCAATCATGTGTCTTCTTACTGGGGAAACCCTCTTTGAATTCAGTGAACCTGTGACGGACCATGAAGGTGGCTAGAGCATCAGCTACCTGGATCAGAAGAAGCAAATGCAGCTGAATCGAATATGACTTTCTATAATTGTGTGACACTAGGATACAAAACAGACATACTTTTTCCGGGGCATCTTCATGAACAGCATGGCCACACTGTGGCAGAACCTGCATCTGGAACCTCCCTATAACAATAACAACCACAAAAGACATGAAGGACCTTCTGGCCACAGCAACGTGACTTGTGATGTACTATAAAGTCTAGCTTTAAGAGCAAGAATATAAATGCTTTACCTTGCATTTGCCCAATGGTAAGATCTTTATCAAGCCTGTCAACACCTATGTGAGACAGATTACTCATTAAGAGTCATCTTTTTACACTGTGTATGTCTAAAAGACAAATGTCTAAGCGTTCTTACCAGCCAGCAGGAGGAGTTTTGGCACAGAGCAGGTGAGAAAGAGAGAGGAGAGCCCTTTGAACCAGCCCTCCCAGTACTTCTCTGTCTTTGAGAGCTCAATACGCCAAGTGTACAGACATTCTTTCTTTATCTGCCAAATGGGAAAATCAACAAACATTTGTACAGAAAATAACACTTAATGTTCAAACATACTTGTGCAGAGAGGTACAATGAAGTAAGGGATAATGTACACTAAAGGTCAAAGGTTAGGGGGTTGGCAAGATTTGATTTAACATTTTTGAAAAAAATAAAAAAAGTCTCTAATGCTTATCAGGTGTTTACAGATAAAACAGTCAGTAATATTGTGAAATATTACATTCTCTATTTTAATATATTTTAAAATGAAATGTATTCCTGTGCTGGCAAATCTAAAGTTTTAGCAGCCATTACTCCAGTTCTCACATGATCCTTCAGAAATCATTCTACAATGCAGATTTGATGGTCAAAGATATATATAAGTTCAAAAGAACAGCATTTAAAGTATGTCGAATAGAAATATTTTAAATATTTTTAGGTGATCAGATCAGAATTGAAACATGTATTACCTCTTGGTCATCCTCTTTCTTCCTTTTGTGGTTGGATTCGCCTCCTTCCTCCTCCTCTTCTTCTTCTTCTTCTTCTTCTTCAATAATGCCTTCACTAATATTCTTGGAAACCCCTGGACTACTCAGTGGCTCCTCACATCTAAACATCCCAACAAATCTAATCAGTGCAGTATATACCGTAGCTAAATATTTGTACAAATTATAAATTCCTGGAGCTAGTTAAATGAACCAATACTAGGGAAGACTTACTTTTTCACCTGTCCAACCATTGACACGCGTGCAGACTCTACATTTCTGATCTGACCACTTTTCACACTGTTTAAAAAAAAAAAAAAAGTTACCAGCTGCGATGTATGAGGCATACTGACCTGTACCATTTTTTGCAAAATAACTGGATTCTGAATAAACTTTTATTATGTTTTGTAATTAATATTTCCACTATATATAAAGCACAGCTAAAACTTACATTTATTACAACAGATTTAAGTGGACATTATTTTAAGCTCACTTAAATGAAAGTTTAAGTAATTTCTTTTTTATTTTTATTGTTTTTAATTGTTGATAAATTATAAATAATAACAACATGATAATTTGCAGTTTAGGCCTGGGTTTCAATTATAATGTAAGGATGAATTGCTATAATTCCTAATTTTGCCCAGAGAAATTTTTAAAAATCCAAACAGAGGTATCTATCTAGAGGTATCAACCATAGTACTTATTAAAAAGATGCCTTTTAACAAATTATTAAATTCTAAGATTTAAAAAAAAATGCTGCAGTTTCCACATTCATTTGGAAATGTATTGCGAAAACATATTTAGCACAAATTACAGTGCACAAATTTTAATGTTAGGTCTTATAATTACAGACTTGTGTGCAATTAAATGAATGAGACTCATAGATTTGATATATTACAGGATCAATTCAATTTTTTAAACAACTATCACCCAAAACTGTGTACCTCCATTCGATTGCATTCTCCACAGATTTAAATGTTTTTGGTCGACCCCTCAGAAAGTTTTGCATGCTGGTTAAGGCATCCATTGCTGTACCTAAAGAATGAGCAGAACAGCATTAAATCCTTCTATAAATATCCAAACATAGTCAAACTGCATTTAAATCGGTTACAAAACATATTTGACCCGGGATCACAAAACCAGTCTTAAGTGTCAATTTTTCTAAATCAAGATTTATACAGCACCTGAAAGCTGAATTTATCATCTTTCCATTGATGTATGGTTTGTTAGGATCGGACAATATTTGGCCGAGATACAACTATTTTAATATCTGGAATCTGAGGGTACAAAAAAAATCTAAATACTGAGAAAATCACCTTTAAAGTTTTCCAAATTAAGTTCTTAGCAATGCAAATTACTAATAAAAAATTAAATTTTTATAGATTTACAAAATATCTTCATGGAACATGATCTTTACTCAATATCCTTACTCAATATTTTTGTGGCATAAAAGAAAAATCTATAATTTTGACCCATATAGTTTTTTCAGCTATTGCTAAAAAATATACCCCAGCGACTTAAGACTGTTTATGTGGTCCAGGGTCATATACAGTGTATATGTGTGTGTGTGTGTGTGTGTGTGTATATATATGCAGCACAAAAAGCAATAACTATACAACTCCACAGCTTGAAAGTGATTTCAATGTATGCACTAGTAAATATTTTTCTCTTGACATCAACTGTTGCTTGTGTGGAGTAAAATAGGCACAAGGGGTGAAAACTTACCTTCCACTACATCAATAACACAAAGGCCAAGCAGTGATGGCACGTGATTGGATGCAGCCGTGTGAACCGCTATTGCTCCACCCATGCTGTGACCAATAATCATGATGGGAGGTGGGTTTTCACCGTAAAGTACCTCCACCACTTTTCCAACATCCCTGAGAAAAATAAACATTTCTAAATTAAATGCTGTGACAACCTGCTTTGTACAGACCATAAGAGATGAGTGTGCACTCACTTGGCCATTGTTTCAGCAGACAGATCGTCAGGGTTCTTTACTTTAGTATCACCTGAATTATATGAAAGAATTTACTATTTGTAAATTGGTCAGTTAGATCATACATTTGTGTTTATCACATGCAAGCTACTGATCTAAGTGATTATTATAAAATCAAAAGCTTATGGTTTGTTATCAGCTATGTGTTATGTGTGGGCAGTCACGGCCTAATGGTTAGAGCATTGGACTGGGTGAGGGGCATGAATAACCAGTGCTCTCTTCCAACTTAAAATACCACGACTTGGGGTGAGACTCTTGAGCAACCCTTCACTGCTCACCATGGCTGCCCACTGCTCAGAGTGTGTCTTCACGGTGTGTGTGTACTTGGATGGGTTAAATGCAAAGCACGAATTATGAGTATGGGTCAACATATGTGGAAACACCTCACTTTTTTTTGTTTTCCACAAAAAACAAAAAAACAAAGACTATGAAATCCCTTACCATGTCCTCTGAGGTCCATTGCTACAACCCTGCAGTTAATCCGGCTGCATATAACAGACTGAAAATACAAACATAAGATAGTATCAGATAATATAAATTTGATTAATGTTAATAATTATATAAACTAAATAAATTATATTGAATATAATCATCATATAAAAGTCTATATTTATCACTATCTATCTATCTATCTACATATAGGTAGGTAGGTAGGTAGATAGATAGATAGATAGATAGATAGATAGATAGATAGATAGATAGATAGATAGATAGATAGATAGATAGATAGATAGATAGATAGAGATTTGTAGTTACAGTCACTTTTGATCAATTGAATGCATCCTTGCTAAATAAAACTATTACTTTTCTTTCAAAAATTCTTTAGAATTTTTTTCCTAACTAACCTCAAACTTTTGAATGATAATGTAAATGTATATATGCATTTAATACACATACTGTATATGAATTTATGCATTTAGCAAATGCTTTTATCCAAAGCGACTTACAGTGCATTCAGGCTAACATTTTTTGGCTAACGTGTTCCCTGGGAATCGAACCCACAACCTTTTGCGCTGTTAACACAAGGCTCTACCACTGAGCCACAGGAACACTATTAACAATATTAATGCACAGTACAGACAACATGTCACATGTCTTTTTGATGTGCATGATATACCATAAAAACAAAGCACTAGAAGTCAAGTAGTGAGGTACGGCTCTGTGAGGTGCAAGAAACTCACAGTGAAGACTGCCCAGGACAGTGCAGAGTGACCCCCTCCATGAAGGAGCATCAGGACGGGCCCATGAGAGCCACTGCTGTAAATTCTGAATGTGTGCAAAGGAGTAAAGGAAGGCTTCACAGAATATTATGGGAGAATTTGAAATGTCATAGCACATGAGGTACAAAAAAGGACAATATTCCATAATTTGCAGAGATTCCTCATAACAATTAAACAAAAGATATGTCTTTGCTGTTGTCATTTTCCACCTCCACGTCCTCCATGGTTTCAAAGTACTGACTCCAGGACAGAGGAGAAAAATCTCGTTTTCTTCCTGGTCTGCAAAGCGAGAGGAGAACAAAATACAGTGAGTATAATCCAAGTGTGTGCATTTTTGTCTTTGTATATATTTTCTATATCCTTGTAAATGTCAAAGAATCCTAGTGGCCACGGTTTAAATGACTGACCAGAAGAATACAGAGCTCAGATAAAGCATCTCATTCAAAGCAATAGCTCACAAATGAGACACAAAATCCATCATGACATTGTAACTTTAAACTATTGTTTCTGACCAAAAAAAACAAGTTCATGGTCCATAACAATGTTTCCTCCAGTGAAAAAGTCAAATCAAAATCAACTGGCATATTTGTTTAGAACTATTCTGGACTGTTTTTTTACCTGTACACTTGCTCTGTACATATTTATTTCCTGATTCCGACGATATGACTTTCTCACTGGGGGAAGCAGTATTATTGATATGGACACTCGTATTTTAGCAGGAAGCAAATGTTTGAAGTTAAAAATAGTTGTTTATATTATAAACACATAGCTTTTCACTTCACATGGCATTAACTGATGGACTGGAGTCATGTGGATTACTTGTCTAGTACTTTTAGGTTTTTTATCAGCTATGTGGAGTCATTGCACCTATTCACCGCAGAGGATCCATTAGTGAGCAAGTGATGTAAAGATACATTTCTTCAAATCTGTTCTGATGAAGAAACAAACTCATCTACATTTTGATGACTTAAGATTGCAAAAACTTTAAGCAATTGTTATTTAATTTTTGGGAGGTCATTTAAGCAAATCTATCGTGTAAGGTGATATTTACCAACTCTCTTTCGTTTGTGTTTCGATCATCAAGTATTAAACATTTTATTTGTAACATTTCTAGCAACTTTCTTTTCGAATGCTCCCTTACTGGATTTCAGCTCATACGAGTAGTAGTGTATGTACAAAATAGACGGCTGTTGACTCGAGAACCGCCTGAGAGCAGATTTATTAAATCGATTAATTGAATTAATTGATGCGTACATTGTTATCAAGTGAGTCGTGATCGCGGTGGCGAGACACAGGGACACAGGAGGGGACCGCAGACAGTAAGACAAGCAGAAATCAATCGTGGATGCTTTTAGCATAATCAAAACACGTTTGTGAATCCGTGCAACGAATATGGAAATAGTTAAAGACATATAAAAGCAACAGATTCTGTAAAATGACTCGTCACTGTATGGAACTTCTAGATCGTGACAGCTAACAGCGCTCAGTGATAGGGTTGCTAAAACACATTGTTGATTATGATTAAAAGATATGATTAAAGCGTAAACTCACCCCATTCTTACTTTAGATCCAGACTGCAAACCTGCCATCGGGGGTTTGCAGGCTAGCAAATTCAAATGCAACTGTTTCTCCATGGTGTGAGGAAAACAAACAAAACCCTTTGAGCACGTAAAGCGTCTAGCCCTCTTTGCACCATACGACTCCTCTTCTATAAACAAAACAGATGTAACGTTACACTTTACAAATTAACAAATTAATAACAGTAGATCAGCAGACAGGTACAGAAATCTATGGTGAGTATGTTCACACAAGTAGTCTCCGCACACCAGTATTTTTGCCCAGCGTGCATAATGGGAAATGTAGTCATTTAACGGGTTCTTATCGCTGACGCCCACGTCATAGTGCACGGAAAGAACTACAACTAACAGAAAACACCAGTTTCGGTTCCTTTGCACGTAGACCAGCCTTTAAAAATATGACGTAATGCAATACAAAGGGTGATGGATTGATCATCGTCAGTGCCTTTTAATGGACAGCGTTCTAAATATTATGAAGTGATATCTGCAGCTTTTCTGAAATCCACGACCACCTCTTTCATAGCTTTAATGTAAAATCTTCCTGGTGTAGCCATTATTGTCACTCAAATAAATGATAATTTTATTATTTTTACCCCAAAATGTCATATACCTATACCTGTTAATATTCATATATCTATAATTAAGCTCATATTAATGCATAATTTTTTCTTCCTTTCTTAATAATAAGGTTAATGCATAATCATTAAGTACTATATATACAGTACAGACCAAAAGTTTGGACACACCTTCTCATTCAAAGAGTTTTCTTTATTTTCATGACTATGGCATCAAGGGCTATTTGACCGAGAAGGAGAGTGATGGGGTGCTGCTCCAGATGACCTGGCCTCCACAGTCACCGGACCTGAACCCAATCGAGATGGTTTAGGGGTGAGCTGGACCGCAGACAGAAGGCTAAAGGGCCAACAAGTGCTAAGCATCTCTGAGAACTCCTTCAAGACTGTTGGAAGACCATTTCAGGTGACTACCTCTTGAAGCTCATCAAGAGAAGGCCAAGAGTGTGCAAAGCAGTAATCAAAGCAAAAGGTGGCTACTTTGAAGAACCTAGAATATGACATATTTTCAGTTGTTTCACACTTTTTTTGTTATGTATATAATTCCACATGTGTTAATTCATAGTTTTAATGCTTTCAGTGTGAATCTACAATTTTCATAGTCATGGAAATAAAGAAAACTCTTTGAATGAGAAGGTGTGTCCAAACTTTTGGTCTGTACTGTATACCGGTATATATATATATATATATATATATATATATATATATATATATGTCTTAGAATTTTGACTTGGTGAATGCTAAACTTATATTTATTAATTTTATGTCCACATTTGTTGAATATTGAATTTTTGTACTGGTTCATATCTAGTAATAAATTGACATTTAAAAAGAGATTTGGAATCATTGTTTCTTGAGAATTATTATCATCAAACTTTTCAATTGTAATTGAAAACCAACTTCTAATGCACAGCAGTGTAAAGATGTATTGCATTACAGGTATTATTATTATGACACTAGTTATTGGTCTTGACCAGACTGTATAAAAACTGTATAAATAACATCAGTTATGATTGTGAAAAGCTATGAGAAATGGCTATCACAGTAATCAGTGTTCGAACTATACCGTGTCCTTTGGGGGAGCCCCTTTTTTTTGGGGGGGGTAGAGGTCCTGCACATGCGCATGCTTTAAGGACTTACAGCAGCTACAAGTGTATGCACTATTATACATTATCTACACGAGTGCCTTAAAAAAGGACTTATAATGACTTACAAAGATACATAACAGCTACAATATGCACTATTATACTTTATCTACACAAATTGATAGGTCAGGAAGACAGCCTTGAATGATGTTGCGGTCTCCTCCATTAATTAAGAATTCACCTCAATTACTTTATCTGGCAGAATTGCCTTTTGCTTAGTCAATGCCACTTCAATGGTCATCTTGTGTGCAATGCTGTCCCTGTATTTATATATAATTTTTCGCGACTGGTTCTGAGCATTAATCATTAATCCACTATCAGACAAGTACGTGCCAGGTACCTTTTCAGACAGAAGAAGGTTTTTTGCGTCCTTACAAGTTCTAACGAGTGGAAAAAAATGTGGCCCCTTTAAGAGCTGCGCGCTCCCTGTAAAACGGTATGCACTCTGTATGATAATGTATACAAGCGTGACTCGAATCCCCCATGTATGCGGGTAATCTCTGTTTGGAAATCATTTTGTTTTAATCTTGTTTGTTTTGTTTTGGTTACACTGTGGACGGTGGAACATGGGACAGACAATTGCCTGTTCGATTGGAGAAATAAAACGCGAGTCGTTGTTCAATGTCAATCGCCTCCGTGAGTTTTGTCTGGCCTAATAACTTTGTGAGCTATCCATATTTTTCCCCCCTCCTGACACAACGCGTTACAAAGTGATGCACCCCAAGCTTCCATCCTCAACACACAGCCATGTATATTGGCTCTTCCAGTCTCTCCACTGCTGGCTGTTCCAGTTTAACGCGAGAGAGGACTCGAAGCAAGAGGCGTTAGGATCCCAGAGATTACTTTTCTTCAGCTTCATGCGTTTTCAGGCTTGAGGTTTACCAGTGCTTGCAGCAGGTGAATCAGTCGTGCGTTATCACTACACAATTTCTTAATAAAACCAAAATTAATTGAACTACCTTGTTTTCTTTTTGCACTAGCTATGATCCTATCTGCATAATGGAAGGACTTTGCGCACGATAAATGGCCTCCAACGTTTATTTTTTTCTACGAATCTATATGACATACTAACATGTGGAATTTGCAGCGCAGCGCCCCCACACCTTGATGCTGTGATGTCTGTAATCTTTATTGAAGTTAATTAGGTTTTAATCGCCGTCGTGCATGAATGAATAATATTTTTGCCATCATAATCACATTACAAAACTGAAATTGCACTTAAAATTGTCAGTTTGTCAGTTCACATTGTCAGTATTTTTTGAGACCCCCCAAAATTTCAGATTTCTGGTTTTCAGGGGAGCCCATGTCTTATTAAGGGGAGCCGAGCTCCCCCTAGCTCCCCCGTAGTTCGCACTATGACAGTAATAATAACTGTGCAGTCTATTCTCATGAGACAGAATCAGAGAAGCCACAAAAAAAGAGATTAGACATTTTTCACCTTAAATCGCTTTAATAGTTGATTATCACTCTCATTAACAGAAGTTACTTTTCAGGGCAGGATCACTGGTATATTGAAAAAATAAATAATATCAATGAAGCACCGTATGGATAAAAGGGTATGAATCTAAGTGGCCTACATTCAGTAAAAACTTCTTTCTCGTTATAATTTTTATTATAATTGCAATATAATATTTGCAACTTCAAGCAGGGAAACCTACTTTGGACCTAGTTTTTTGCTAATCATTAAAAAAAATATTCACAGCTCAGAAAAAAAGAAAACCAGAATGAAAATTGCCACAGCAATGACATTTTTCCCTTTTAAGACATATTAAAAGGCTTCAATAGACTATTCAGTGAACTCCCAGAATGCAACACTGCCAATAAACTCTCTATGTAACACCATGAATCAAATCACACTCAAGCCACAGGTACAAAAGGATGCAAAAAATTCCAACACAAAGGCCAACGAAAGGAAAATGTCTGGAACTACAGTAAAACACAAAGAACTTTGTAAAATCTGTATCATAAGAGTAAATCCCCAAAGGCAGGAGTCAGAATGTGTCTGGATGCTTTGCTGCCGTCCAGCCTTCAGTATCATCAGCAGTGTCACTCACACACTGCACTCCCTGGACGACTCCAAACACACAACATCAAACAAACAAAACAACAATCTCTATGAAACTTCAAACACAAACAAATTCTAATAGCCATGTCAAAAATGGGAAGGCTTTTCATTTTTGGACGTGAAGGAACAGTAGAAACAGAAACAGTGCTTGAAGAGATATGTGCACGTCTCCCCTCAGTGCAACAGAGGGTGAGGGAGAAATCTTCACATTCCGGCAGGACTTGGAGGAGAGAGTGAAGGAGGAAGAGACATTACTTCTTCCAGATGGTGTAAAACACCCATCTGAGTCAACATGTTAAGGAACAGTCAATACATGTGATGTGAGGACAACAAGAAGATGGGGAGAGTATTTATATGCAAAGTATTTATCAAAATTAATTTGACATGAACCAAGAGAAATGAACCAAGAGAAAACATTACCGTCTACATCCGCGAGAGAGCGCTCTATGCTGCTCAGTGCTCCTGTAGTCTACCACTGAGCAGCATATAGCGTCCTCTCGCGGCTGTAGATGGTAATGTTTTCTCTTGGTTCTTGGCGTGTATGTGTGTGTGTGTATACATGTATATTCATGTATAATTTTGTTTATAAAAGGTACATGTATTAATGTTTATTTTTCTTTTAAATGTTATATCTATATCTATCTATCCATCTATCTATCTATCTATCTATATAAATACATATAATTTAAATATTTTTTTTAACTTTTTGTTCAACAATATTATTAACCATTTAACATTTAAATAATTCTAAATATAAATTCCTAAAAATGTATAATTATTTCTGAAAACATAATCCTTTCTGTTGGGCCCTGCACTGTAGAAATGCCTTATTCACCGACATACTGTATTTCTCACCCATGATAAATGTATTTCACCATGAAAGACTAACTTGGTCATTTAAAAAGGATACAGCTCCATATATGAGGGAACACACACCACCTCTTTGGAAAAGTCCACTTTGCACGAAAGTCTGCACAAAAGCTTTTCGTATTCACAGAGCGCATCAGTCAGGTTCACACAGTTACCCTGCAGGCAGAAAACAATGCATTAAAAAGGAATGAAAAACAGCAAAACTTTACAGTGAGCAGAACTACCTGCCCCCCTCACCTGTGTGAAGTACTTCCCACCAGGCCGCAGAACTCTAATGGAGAGGTCAAGGATGAGTCTCAGGAACTCCCATGTTGAATCTATTGAAAAATTTAGATCATGTGAATAGATTTTATATTTGTAAGGCTCAGTCAGAAACACACAGCTGCATATACAGTGCACTAACCTTCCTCCGGTGCTGTAGAAATAGGGACAGCCGTCAAGTCATTTATGACGTAATCAAATGTCCTCCCTTGCTCTGCAAACTTTTTAAGTACGGGGACACAGTCTTGTACCAATATCTGAAATACAAAAGGGGAAAATTTGATAAAAAAAGAATGCTATTCATTCATTGTTAGCCAAAAAAAAGCTGGAAGTTGTCCAGAGTTTGGGCAATTTCCCTCAACTGTCTACATTGCACTTGTTTCAAAAGCAGGAAATGGGCCTCATTGTAAATTCAAGGATAAAAATATGTTTAGCAACTTATAAATGAATAAGAATGTGTAATATAGTCATTATAGTATGACATTATAGTTATAAACTGAAGCTGGGCAGGTGCGTTTAGAACTGGGACCGGGATAAAATGTCACTGCACAGATCATTCAGTTCTTACCTCATAACAATCTCCCTTCAAGTTATCTAGAACATTCCCGCATGTCTTTCTCATGTGCTTCCTACATCCATCAATCACCAACTCGTCAATGTAAAAATTTAATTAAGGAAAGTACATATCTACAAGTTACAAAACATGAAGTAGTTTTCCATTTAACTGCAGTCAAGTCTTAGCATAAAGGATATCTCAACCATGGTGATCATCTTTGGTTTGAGCTTCACCGCCTCATGGAGAATTCCACCGTCTCCTCCTCCCAGAATAAGTACCTCCTTCCCAGCATAGTGCTCTTTGCCGCTGCCCATAATGGCCTGAGTGTAGGGCAGATCACTTTCTGCCAGATCTGTCATTTGATTACACTAAATTACCATGTGTTCACATGACACAACATCCCTGAAATTTGTAATGCATTTGAAACTAGTAAACAAACAAGAACCTTTTTACTTACTGACATCCCCATTAAGAATGAGCATATTGCCAAACTGCCGCGAGTGCAAGATTTTGATGTTCTGGTAGGCAGAATCCTTCTCGTAGACAACTTCATCGATATCGTACTCCATCAACCTGCCGTCAGCGGTGGGCCAGTATCGGTCAACATCACCGCCTCGAATCAGCACAGGGAGTCTGACAGAACACATTCAGTTAAACAGACCAAGATAAAGTTCCACAGAACACATGCTTGAAATGTCATGGGGGCGAGTAAACAATGAAGAAATTTCATTAAAGGCAACCGATTCAGAATGAAAATACCTCTTGATCCTTTGGATTTTTCCATCCAGGAGAGCCTTCAATTTCTTCTCCAGTGCATTCAGCAGCTACAAAGAAAACATTGTCTTAATTATGACCTTCCGAATAAAGAGAAACAGGAAGTAAACACATTTTAAAATGGTTGAATCACTCTCGCCTCCTGGCTGATTTGTTTAGAGGTCAGAAAGGTGTACAATACAAAACAGTTTTTTTTTTTCCAGGAAGCATGCATTATCCAAATAAAAGCTTCTGAAGTCTTTTGAATTTCTATTCATCTTAACTCTTATTTCTTAACTCTTATATTATATCACACTTTCTCCAAAAATATTAAGCAGCATAAAGCTGATGATAATAATAAAAAGTGAGCCTATTAGATTGACATCTGGTTCATGTGACACTGAAGACTTGAGTAATGACTGCTAAATATTCAGCTTTACCTAACTACATTTAAATGTGATTAAATGTAACGACTGTGTCCTGTTGTTATCAAGTGACAAGGAACAAGTGCAAATGACTCCTTTCTTAAAATCAGATATCCCAGTTTTAAAAGCTACAATATAATGATGGTAAATGTGAAAATAATTTGACAATTGTTTTAAATGCTAAAAGTGAACGTGGGGGGGGGGGGGGTGAATATTTATTTTGAGATTGAAGAATTAATGCAACAGGGTTTTATTAGTACTTTTAAGATGAACATTAAGTTATCATGCATCTCTATCAATCCTGATAGCACCTACGTTCTGTTAACTCACATTGTCCACTTGCACTACATCATCCCCTTCAAGACACTGCAGGTCAAAGGTCACCAGACCATGGGAGTGCATTCGTAAGATGGCAAACCTGATTACAAGGAATAGAAGCGCAATTTAAACCCTCAAAACTGCAGTCAAACACTTTGCCAAAAAGTAAAACAAAGCCCAAACAGCTGTGTTTACAGCGAGTCACAAATAAAACAGGAAGTGAGTTCCAAAGCCTTTAAATCCGATGCACAAAGCCACTAAAAATCACCGTGCACTCTTCTAAATGCTTTCCTTTGTTGCACTTAACTGGCCGATCAACGGTCATCCTAAACAGTGTCTGAACACAGGAGCACACCTGGTGTTTTTAGTGGGGCGTTTGTGTGGTCAGGCATCATTATTGTCAGTTAGCTTCAACATTACACTTAGCCGTTACGGAGAACATGAAAAAACTCCATGGAATGTCCTGATCAAAAGGAAACTTGTCTCTTGTTTTTCCTAGCTGATGAGTCATTGCTAAAAACTCTATGTAATGAGAGGGGTTTTAAATTCTGGTTCCTCCTCCTTTCAGCTATACAAAACCTGTTGAACAGATTTTGCATACTGCGCCATGTTGCGAAAGACACTGATGTTCTACTGAAGCTTTGAGGCAAAGCTGCTCACCTGCCGTTCTTGCCGAGAAACGTTGCCAGATACCCGTGTCCCTCTGAGTCGTGGACATTCTCTGTCATTTCCTGCTCTTGAAAAATAGACTGTAAGCCACGTACAGTCGCAGAGACGTCAGCTAAACAGAGAGAGGGACAACAGACAGATTAATTTAACTTCTAATAAAGAAGATCTTTTGACTGAGAGGAAAAAAACTGACCCTAAGGCCAATTTTACTGCATGCGGCTCAACTCATTTGCAGATTTAAGATTTCTTTTTCTTTTTTTTACATGCAATAGAAGACAAATTCCTACAGGTTTTGAACGACAGGACATTTTCTGTTCTTTTTTTGGTGAACTATCCCTTTAAGAACTGACAGCTTAAGTCACCATTCACTTTAATGCAACTTTTCTACTTTTAAAGTGTATAGTAAAGTGACAGCGAACAAATCATTTTCATTTTTGAATAAAATACGTTTAATAATCGAATGAAATGGAATCAAATAAATTATATTTCGTAATTTCCACCATAATTCTCATTTTATATGATAATTAATTTAATTCCAGGATTCAAATTGCGCTTGAATAAATCCTCGTAACCTTTAACCTAGTTAAGCACATCTACCCAATCAAGCCGATTCATATTGATTCCTATTATTTCGACAGCTTATAAAAGTAGGGTGAACTGCAACGTACAGATATGCTTATGCAGCCATAAATTTATTTTATATTAATCCAAAACATAGTACATGATAGTCTGCACCTGTCACACTGATCACAAAACAGATATGGCATGCTTGTGTGTATATCGAAGTATGATCGATGTGGTATGCACGCATGAATTCTCATCTTATCTTCTTGCGATATTATTAGACAGTGAAATAGAGGCACGGCTGTCAAAAAAAATAAAAAAAAATAAAACCCGCTAGATCCAAAATATGTAACGTTACGGGAATAGTGCCTATAACGAGGTCACGCGCGGTTCATTCATAAAAACAGATAATATGCAAAAGGCAATATCTGTGTTAATATAATTCGTCTGGTAGTCAGTGCATATGTATGTTCATTTATGAGCTTCATTCAAATACATGATACAGAGCCAACATTAGCCTCTGCTAACACCGCTATGCTACCCCCAGAAGGTCAATTATCAGAGCAAACGTCAGGAGGACATGCACAACAAAAAAGCCATACGAATACAAGAACACATGCATCCCGTGGCCATCTCGGCAATGCAGCAGTGGGACTACAGCCTCCCTGCTATTATAAAGAAAATAAAACGCTTACGGAGCAGTTGCGAGGAGGCCCGCATGTCTGCAGTGCAACACGAGCCCTCCTCTTCCTCTCCTCTTCCACTCGCCCCCTTCATTCACTTCACTGAAATTTACCTGGCGCACGGAGTTTGAAGTCAAGGGTGTAATGTAGCACTGCCATGATGGGGTAAAGCCGTCTGCCATGCCTGGATGAGGCAGCCGGAGGTGAATCGGTGGAGAGTCTGTGGTGACAGAGGGGTAGATGACGGGCACGCCGGAGGGAGGTGTGTTGTGTTCACTGCCGCTGCGCTAGTGCGCTGCGCTCTGTCCGTCTGTCTCTTTCTAGTCGAGCTCGGAAGTGGGTGGTAGCACTGGGCAGGTTGATTCAAATCAGCGATTCGAATCTTTTGACTAATTGCTTCACATAAGATTCGTTTACGGTCAGTGTATATTTTGGTCATTTTATTATTTTTATCTATCTATCTATCTATCTATCTATCTATCTATCTATCTATCTATCTATCTATCTATCTATCTATTTATTTATTTTTGTTTCAAAAACAAGAATTCGCCTTATTTATTTTTATTTTTTATTTTTTATTTTTTTGTTGTTGTTCAGGGGTAGAGAAATGAATGAATAATCGATTTACACACGTGGGCGGGAAATAACCGCCGCGTTCTGCTGATTGGTCAGTCAAAGATCAAACCGTGCCGCCCGTCATCATCAGGTCTTCTGCAGCAGCAGTATTCAAACCGGTCCTGCAAGCAACCTACAGCACCTCACATTTTTGCTTATGTTTCCCTATACCTGACAAACCCATTTTAGGTCTTGCAGTCTCTACTAATGAGCTGATGAGTTGAATAAGCTGTGATAGATGAGGTAGACAGAAAATGTGCAGTGCTCGGGGTGGGAAACAGGAAGCCAAACTGGGTTGTGTCGAGCTATTCATTAGTCTGGTTATTTGATGAGAAAAATATTAAATGTAGTTGCCATAAAACGGGTTAAGAATCCCTATAACTGCAGCAGCAGAGGACTGGTATTCTGCCTTGAGGAACTGCAGAACAGTGGTTTTCAAACCGGTCCTGCGAGCACCACCAGCAATCCACATTTTCTGTGTCTGCCTCGTATATTACACCTGATTAAACTCATCAGGTTATTGGAGGATTGCAAGACCGGAAATGGATGTGTCAGATATAGGGAGACATACAAAATGTGATGTGTTAGGGGTGCTTAGAGGACCTGTTTGAAATGAACTGCTCTAAAGGCTTATTTGGCCTACCTTCTTTTGTCAAAACACACACAAAAAAATGTCCTGCTAACACTTACCCATTTAATATCAGGGAACGGTGACTTTCACTTTTCATTCTATAAGTGGATGCAAATCTGTCATAAAATAATCTATGCATCTCGTGGTGTATATTCCAAATTTACTGAAGGTATACTGTAGTTTGGTGAAAAACAAACCAAAATGGCAAGTTATTACATTTATGTAAATCTTGTGTTGCATTCATGAGTTTGCAGGAGCTCGCGTCATGCACAAGTGCATGTCTTTTTGAGATATCAGTCATTTTTAATTGCAATAAAACATAAGACTTCATTATAAAACTCAGAAGAGTATGTATTTGAATATCTCTGTTGTTCCCCTGTTCTCAGTCAGAATTATATTTTTTGTGTGAACATTATACGCCTATTCAGGGGCGGATTGACATAAGGGCTAGGCGGGGCTGAAGCCCCAGGGCCTGCTGATTGAGGGGACCCCACATGATTACCCGACATGACAAAAAAAACAAAACAAAAAAAAACAACAACATTATAAGCGAGGCATTTGTTGCATCCAGTGGGGACATAATTACTGATTATAATGACTTATACAGTCTTTATATGCATTGCTTTGCATCGTGCCATATAAACATAAAACCATGTCTGCATTTGTGATCTGAGAAATGACAAACAACAAGCGCTACTCTACACTGCTCAAAACTGACGTTTGAATCATCTGTGGCAAATCCTTTGAGATTCAGAACTGCCTCAATGTAGTCTACTCTTTCAGGATCAGGAAACAGTCCTCCAAATGCACTGCACACATATGAATCAAAGGCCATCAAAGGCCAAAAAAAGTATTTTCACTTTCACAACGAAACAGCGTTTCCACGACATGGCACCTGCGCCAACAGCGAGTATCAAAGTTCCGCTTTCTTTCTTTGCGAGAACATTTGGGCGGCATTATGCAAATCTTCTCACATCGTGACTTAGACATGTGGGGGCGTGTTTAAACAAAGCATTTAAGGAGGGCGTGGCCAAGTCTTAAATAAAGAATATCTCTTTGGATTTGAGACTTTATTCTTTGCAACTTTAGGGATCTTATCTATTTTTGAACAGCTTGTAACACTCCAAAGGGAAAGGAAAACTTGAAATCGCATTATATGACCCCTTTAACTGCAGAAAAATATGAATTAAATAATTAAGTTATATAATTGAATATTAATATTGTTAAATGCATTTTAATTATTAAAAAATATCATTTGTTTTAATCTGTTATTTATTGATAAATAATGTATTTATACCAACTTCCCTAACCCCATGCAAAACATTTAGGGTATTGTGTGGGCCAGTCCAGCCTTGATGATTGTCCTCTTCTAGGGCCAGAAAGAAGACCTAATAATAAAACAATTAAAATAAACTCCTTATGGGAGCTATGCTCAAAAATTGTTGCTAATTCCAGAAATCTGTTTGCCTTGACTTCATATGGCATTAAGGCATTTATTATTTTAATGTGTTGTAGCCTGGAATATTTTTATTTATTTATGGTGTCATTTTGTCAACAGCAGACACTTGAAAAATAATAGTAACACCCTTATGTCATTTTAACTGTGTTAAGCCTTATGTATGATGAATATCTTTCCCTCTTTCTTGTGAACAAGATTGAGTCACTGAGCAAATAATCAGTTCCTTTATTCAGATGCTGTTTGCTTATGCTGTAGCCATATGCCTACGTTTTAATAATTACTATTTGAATTACTAAAAGCATTTTGTATACAGCTTAGCTGCAAGTACGTTGACTGTAGTTATCATGCCTTTAACTGAAATCTGAAACGTAAAGGCAGGAGGTCGGCTCGTAGGGGATGAACATGTTCTGGACATTGACGTGAATGCTAATGATTCGTTCAATAACATCGACTCGTGGGTAGAGTGGCCCTGAAGCGCTCAAACCCAGTCTGACACGTGTAGCGCAATCTGGTTCCCCAGGGTGCAGCGTTGGGTTATCAGATGAAATCATCGCATATTTTGTGAATTATTCTTCCTAACCGATAGTAGTAGATTAATTGCAAGTGTTTCCCCAACCTATACACTTTCAAGTATGGAGATAACATGTTCACATGTTCTCTGAGATTTTCATGATGAAGAGAAATCAGTGCATTTTTTATGACTTTTGCTGCCTCTCATATTGTGGCAGTTTCAGATGGTAATAATACTATAATATTGATGTAGAACAATGTGACTAATGATTGCAATATTAATGTTTTTAAGATTCTCCAAGAAAATTCATAGAATATAATGTGCAAAATACATGGTAGTACCATGGTAATTTGATTTAGCATGAGTCTGCGCTCAATTCTTTAGTCTTACTACAGACCAAACCTGTTCAGTTCTTGTTTGTGGTCCACAGCACTCATAAAACCACTCTCTACAGGAACGCCCTGATTCCAGCCATTACATAATTTCCCTTATAATTCTGGCTGTAATCCAAGCATTTTAATTGCTAACTGAACTAGAATGAGTAGCACGTTTTTTGGGGGCATGTGCATGTGATCTAACCAGAGAATAAATATAGTTACTGTAAGTACAACCCAGCTGTCATCATCAGTATATTAGCTTCAGATGATTATGCAGTGATTCTAAGAAAATACACAAATCCTAAACTTTTTGGAAAATTATGTTTCTTTTGTTGTCATCTATAATTTAGAAATAATGTAACTGAATCCACTGGACTGTCCTGATGGCCAAACCCTCCAAATATATAACCTCAAAAAAAAAAAAAAAAAACACCTAGTGTACTAAACAAGTACTTAATTGGTACTTAAGATAATGTCAAAACATCAAACAATTTATTGATAAAATTACTTTTTTGGAGATACTAGAACACTGGCACTTTCACATGAAAGTTTCATTTTGTTAAAGATCTTTCAGGAACACATGAAAAGGAATTTACGCCTGCAGTTATCTTCAGATAAAACATATTTGAGCATACAAAACGATGTACAAACATCTCAATAAATATCATGCTTACAAAAATAGACAGTGTTAAACTAATCGTTTTAGTTCAACATTATTGCAAGAACCTTGCTGCTAGGGTGCAAACGGTCAGAATATTACAACATACATTATTTACAACAAACCAAGGCTTTCAACACACAACCACACACAGACACGCAATCATTGCATCCTGTCAAACTGGAATTAACACTCTCAGTTAAGAAACATCACAAACAGAAAATCTATTAACCAGACAATGGCCATGCAAATCAGATTTCTACATCAGTAGTTTTATTCTTTCCCTAAATTTGTTTTTCAACATGACAGACTGCTGTAGGATAGAGTTCATTGGAAGTGCAGTTATTTGGTCTCTGATGGAGGCCAAAGTCATTATTACAAACACAAATCATTCAAAAGAAAAGAAGTTTACATACAAAATAATGCCAATATCATGTGCAATAACAAAGCAAAGAAAGTGAGTGAGTGCAATGAGAGGACAATTGTGAATGCTGCAACGAAAAACAACAAGAGTCAAAGAGTGAGAAATATTTCTTAGGAAAGATGTAGATGTTTGATAAAAGATTCTAAGATGAACCCTCCAGGGAAAGAGAGCGAATCTTTTTTTATAGCAGATATGAAATGACTGCTGCTGTGTCTCTCCATCTCTGGCTACACATCCCGATGGATGATCTTAGTCTCTGCCTCTTGAAGTGGGATGTCCTGTCAAAACAAGACACCACGATTAATGATGTGCATTAAATTATGCAACACACCTATGATCATAATGATTTTTTTAAGGCTGAAAGCATAGACAGACTTTTTTTTTCAAGCTGCCAAGCAGAAGCTTCATGGCATCTTTCAAAAAATATTGGCATCTTTGATTATAAAGTAAAAAAAAAATGTCTGTCTTTGGCTTGTCGGTTTAAATACTTTTTTTTCTGTGGAAGACAAAATGGTTTTTCCCCATATAGATAAACTGCCTCATGATGTCTTGCTTTCAGGTTCAGATTTTGATTAGTATATAAAAAAAAACTGGGAACACTTTACGAAATGGTTTAAATTGTTAACATTAATGAATGGATTAGATATCATGAGTTAAGAATGAACAACATTTTAACAGCATTTATATACTGTACTGTATATTTTTGTTCATAATACTTTAATTAAAATGAACTAACTTGAAATGTTAAATAAATTTCAGACTGTGATTAGTTTATTAAAAACGAATGAAGTTTTGTTTAGCAAGGATGCATTAAACTGATCAAAAGTTACAATAAAGACATTTATAATAATGAAGGATTTCTATTTCAAATAAATGCTGTTGATTTGAACTTTCTATTCACCAAAATAAAACAAGATTTCAGCAAAAATATTAATCAGCACAATTGTTTTCAACATTGATAATAATAAGAAATGCTTCTGAAGCAGCCAATCCTTTTTTTAGAACGGTTTCTGAAGGATCATGTGACACTGAAGACTGAAGTAATGATGCTGAGTAATTCAGTTTTGCCATCACAGGAATAAAAAGCATTTATAGCAATATAAAGCAATTGTTTTTACTTAGTTTGATCAAAATACGGCTTTGGTAACAAAAAGTGACTTCTTTTAAAAAAGACCCTTTTGAATGGAAGTCTATAAATGTTAGGTTAGGATTTAGGGATTTAAAAATGTAAAAAACATCTTACACTTCTGCTATGAACTATGTTTTGTGGTCATCAACCGCTATAAACTGTACCTTGAATGAGTTCTGAAGGATTCGCAGGCGGTGCAGCTTTTCATTAAGTAACGGATCATTGCAGCGGCGGACGAATGATCGCTTGTACTCTAATCGAGAAGAGGACCTGTGCTCATTGACAGGTGATAGATTAGTCCTCTCCAGAGCCCTGTACAAATCCACCAACGAGTCAGCCTGGTGCCTGCGCTCCCGCTCTGGACCTACAGAGGGCAGTGAAGAGCTACTTACAATCACACCATCATTTTCTCAACAACTCAAATTTTGACGATTAAAAAAATTCCCAATTATATGGTTTAGTATATTAGTAATGGTAACTCTACAACACTCAGTTGTACAGTATATGACAGGAATTCTCAGCTCTGTCTGTTCATCAAGCTCTGTCTTTTCAGGATTGAAATCCCTTGCTATAGTACAACTTGTAATTATCTTATTAGCTGTTTGCATTAAGGAGTTACACTTCAGAATGACTATCAGGAATCCAAGGGTAAAAAAAGAGAGAAAGAGCAGCCCTAAAGCCAAATAACTCTGTTTCCATCCTGAGACGACATTAACATGGACTGAAGGGACTCCTCCTCGTGTGCTTTGAGGCACACTTGTGTTCTGAGGAACAGTGAATGTGTGGAACAGAACGGAGGGATGAAAAAGGATAGACAGGGATGAAAGCTGTCATGTTGGATTAGAAGGACTGCACCTAATATGAGGCTATTGGAGGTCTTAAGGGAGATGGGTATTCAGCTGAGATTTGCAGCTATAGTGCTTCTGAATCAAGCAGCAATATGTTCAGCATTACAGGCTACAAATACCAATGACTGGAGCAAAATGCAGCATCCTCTGAATGACATTTTGCACAAAAAAAATAAAATAAAAAAATCTAACATAATACCTAATAAAAAGCAATATAATGAGAATAGAGATATTGCCAGGTTGCTATCAAGCCATTTTTTTAAACTACAAGTTTTTTTTTAAAGTGCATGATTCTCATTGTGACTGTAATGCCTTCTAGTAAATTACAATCAATAAATTAATAAATTTCAAAAAAATATAATAGTACTTATAATAATAATAATAACATTAATGCTGAATAAAATACGTATTATTAGATTAATATTATTATTAATACTGTATTAAAATGGCCTGTTAAGATAATTGATATCAGATTAATTATTAAAAGTTATAAGTTATTCACAAAATTATTATTACTATTAAATAATAAACAAGATGCATTTTCAAATAATAACAATAATAAACTGAATAAAATATTCATATTATTATTCAAATAATATTCATATCAATACAGAATTAAAATAATGTGTTAAAATAATCAGTATCAGATAAATTATTAATGATTCAAAAAATTATTATAAATAATAAGTTGTTATTATTATTATTAATCATCATAAAATATTTATTTTAAATTATTAAGCAGAGCTAAAACCAATTCTGCATACTAATTAAAAATAATTAAATTTTGGGGATAAATTATGAATAATTATAAATCACAGTAGTTATTAAAATATTTTGATTATGATTATTATAATAATTAAATGTTAAAAATGCATATTGGTTCTATTAAGAGATAAAAAACGTAAACAATAACTTGGTTGTTGTTATTATTATTATTATTATTATAGTATTCATAAAATGTATTCAAAATGCATATCAGTTTACCACTATCAAAAACATGTTTGAAACTGGAGGGAAATTAACAATGTCATGATAAACAGGCACCCCTTAATAAAACTACTCATAACCTATATTCCTACATATGCTAACCCAACCACTATTTTGTCTCTGTATATCTGGTCAAAGTTAGTTCCCAGTTTCCTGACCTGTGTGTCTGGCATGGGCCAGTCCCAGGTGGTAGCACTGTGCATCTGTGTGTTCAGCTGTGTTGGTGGCAGCCAGGATGGCATGAAGACCACTGTCACGGGGCAAGGTGAAACTGCGGTGCTTGCTTCCTACTCCACCACCTTCTACTCTTCCTACAGCTGTGATGGGCTTTTGGCTGGGCTGGGTGGGTGTAGTGGGTTGGATGTAGTGTTCTGGCGGCAGCCCGTGCTGGGCAGGGAGTGTCGACTGGCGGCGGAGCTCGAAGGGCATGGATCGACTGGGGTCGACAAACACGGAGTCATCCAATGGCAGAGTCTGGAGGAAATGGAGGCCAGAGCTGGTGAGGGGTGTCTCGATGAGGTCCTGCCATGAACGCCGCTGGCTAGCAGACTTTCGGCCAGGGGAGCTGGCGCTGCTCACGCTGCCCCCATGTGTCTCGTAGAGGGGAGAGCGGGACTGGATGGTCTCTGTGGAGGGTGGGCGGATATGTTGGGACTCCTGGAACGGACTTGCCTGTAACAAATAGGGTTGGACAACATGCACAGTAGTTGGTAGTCTGTTTATTTAACGACATTTAGAGTTTGGTGCATCAAGAACCATAAATCCAGAACGAAGGACAACTATAACAAGAGGGGCATTTATATCCCTGTTTTCCATTTTCTCTGCTGTTTTCTTTTACAAACTCACCGCTGTCACCCTTAGTTATGCTCTGCCTGGAAGGAATTATCTAAGACAGCAGCACATTATGCACACACAACTCCCTTCATTAAGATTACAGAGAGCTGGAGCCAGAAGACCACTTTAAAAAAAGTGCCTTTTGACTATGAATTTACAGTGGCCACAATCATCCCCTGGGTCTAAATAATTCATGTGTCCTCCATCTCCATTCTATCCACCCCTTCACACCTCATTCTTCACCCTGCTCTCCCTCCCTTTTTTCCCCTTTATTGTTTCCCCTCATTCGTTTCCTTCAGTCTTAGTTTTATTTATGAAGAAATTAAAACTTTTATTCAGCGAGAGGGCATCCAATTGATCAAAAGTGACAGTAAAGTCATGCTACAAATGATTTCTATTTTAAATAACTGCTGGTCTTTTGAACTTCTATTGATCAAAGATTTTTAAAAAGTACATTAATGTTTGTTATACTTGAAGAACCTCAGACACTTTGATCTTATGAGATACGGACAATACAAAGAACAGTGTATTAACAACATAAAGACATCTGTTTCCCAATCTCACTGGGAGAAGATGCAGAAAATGAAAGATGC
Organism: Carassius gibelio; assembly: GCF_023724105.1. Taxonomy (NCBI): domain Eukaryota; kingdom Metazoa; phylum Chordata; class Actinopteri; order Cypriniformes; family Cyprinidae; genus Carassius; species Carassius gibelio. The sequence goes on from NC_068391.1 coordinate 12,976,205, forward strand.
AAGTCTGGTATCATTTGAATTGTCTCTCTGACTGGTACAATGGTCTCAATCTCGCAATAAGCAGACTAAAAGCTAAAACAGATCCTGAGAGTTCAGAGATATGTTGCTTACTGTAGTGGGTGTGCCATTCCCCAGTGTCTTTCATGCAAATTACTATCTGTCCCAATACAATCTGTGAGCATTAGATCATTCAAAAACAAAATCAGAGAGTCCGATATGGGGCGAGTAACACTTATTGGCTAGTAATACAATTACATGTCAGCAAGAACTCACACCTTAAACACAGTGCAAACACAGGAACCCAAGAAACAACAACAACAAAAAAAGAAAGACAGACAAGACTTACTGAGGTGGAGTGAGGGTAAGTGTCATATGGAGGTGGAGGGCTATCCTGTTTGGGTGTTGAGGACATCTGATCAGCGTCCTCGTGGTCACTCTCGCTCCAGTAATCTGAGGAAATGACAGCAAATATCCATTAAACACATAAGGAGTCCAATAATAATGACATTTGAATGATGTGGAAAGCAGGCAGTAGAAGTAAATTCATTTGAAAGATGTTTGGGTACATTTCTTGTCTTCATTTTAGCATTTATTCATCAAAGGATAAAAAATTACTTCCTTTATTTTTACTGAAACGCCCCATACATGCATCCAACATGTACTTCATATGCATATATTTCTAGGACTTGCAGACCAGACCACACAAAGTCAGAGTGGGAGAGTAATTGATCCGACAGGCTTAGCGAAGCATGAAGGCATCTTCTCACCATGATCCTGTCGAATCCTCTTCTGCTCCGAGTGAGCTGTTGCCGCCATGTTCAGTCGACTGAGCCACCTGCGAAAAAACAAACCAAAAGTTACCTGGGGAGCTCTTCAAGCTGCTGAAATGCAAAGCTGAAATAGTCTTTCGGGATGTCGCTAAAATTAGTAGCTTTGATCAGCTCATGGAAAATTAAATGAGATGCATTCATGAGGAATTCACAATGTTTCAGATTACATTATGAGTCTTTTTTGCTTCTGTAGGCATCCTGGGAAGTTTCTTTTCATCTTACCTATTCATATCATCCATATTGTCCGCAGCAAAGTAGAAGCTCTTGATTTTAGGATGGCAAGCCTTAAAAGCACTGAAAACAGGCAAGAGAAAAAGTCAGCATTGTATGCAAAGCTGCATTAAAGTTTTTTTATGAGAACTGTTTCACTTCTAGTTTATTCCACTACTCACAACTTTTTGCGACATTCGTTGGCCTGATCAATGTTGAACTCAGGTAGGCTGACAAAGCCCTCTGCCTTCTCATCCTGAGAAAGAACAGAGATGAAAAAATTAGATATACTGATGTGTTCTAGGTAAGCAGTGAGTTTATGCAGGCAGTCTAATGGGCCATTTTGTGCTTACATCATGAAGATGAATGACCTCGTGCCCTCACCTCTTCATTGGTGTACCAGTATAGGCAGGCATCTTTCAGCACAACCCAGTATTTCTTCCATTTCTGAGAGAAGTAACTCTTTGCATCCTTCTTCTTCCAGAGCCAACCCTCACAATCACCTTGACCCAAGTCCCTGCAGGAGATTCGCCGCTTACTAATGGAGGGCAGGGATCCAGCTGAGAAGGACAAAGAGAGAGAGAGATCAGAGACGTCAGCGTGGGCAATATAAATGAAAGGACTGGCAGGAATAGTATCAAAACAGGGACTTTTTGATGTACTGCCATACAATGGCAGAGAAATGTCTTGACATAACAATTATTCAGAGGGAGAATCTGTGATTGGATTTCTGTAGGGAAAAAAACTGCACTGCAAAAATCTTTTCTCAATCGGAATTTTGAGAAAAAAAAATAATATATATATATGAAAGATTCTGAAAAACATTCTTAAAATGACATTTTACTTTAAATGGATTCAAAATTACATTTCTTTAAATAACACTTTATTTCATTAAAAATATGATAACATAATCTTTAATGTTTTATATATATATATGTAGATATATATCTTTTTTTTTATTTACTAATTTAACAATTATTATTTCAAATACCAAATAATACATCTTAAAAAAAAAAATTCTTCCTACCCCGAATTCTTTTAGATTATCTGAAATCAAAACCTACTGTTTACAAATGTCTTATTTGAAAAATGATTCAATATTTTTCCTGAAAAAAAACAAACTTTTTTTAATACAATTATTTTTGCAATGTGTCAAGCATTTTAATGTAATAACTACATGCCAGAGGAAAATCCAGAGATGAGGTTTCAGAGCTAGCAGAATTCAACATTTGCCATCTTACCTCTTAACTTCACTTTCTTAGACCGGGAAAGTATGGACGATCGATCAAATGTCTGAAAGATATTAAATAAAAATACAAGATTTAAATTATTTCATGCCACGTCCCTTAATCTTAAATTAAATCTACATTAAGTTGTCTTCAGCACACTCACAAGATAGACAGATGAGGTTTCAGATGTGGGTGTGGCCAGCGATTCCTGCTGAAGGGTGGGGACTAGGGCGTAGTGGGCGGGGCTAGCACCTTTCTCACTTTTCCTTCTACTACGCCGACTACTGCGACGTCCAGTGTGGTACTCCTCTGTCCCTGCCTTGTCCTCACTTACATATCGCAGCAGGGAGTTTTCTGTTAATAAACATGTGGGATTATGAAACTACATGCGGTTCATAAAACAGGACAAATCACATTTTCAATACACTGGCTGTTTTTAAAATTTAATAAAGCAGTTTTGATTCTGTCTTTTAAATAATATAATGGTTAGAGTTGAAAACAAATTATTCAGAGGTCTCAAAGAATACTGCTAAAAGATGCTGCGTTGCACATGTACAAATTTGATATAAATTCTGCCAGCGTGACTAAAGAAAACATTCTCTCTGCTCCCACTCCTTCAGCAACAGAGCCTGGCCTCAACCAATGAGAAGCCAGCATCTTGGCAAGACCTCTATGTTGGAGTTACCATGGCAATGCAAAACCCAAAAATCACAAAATCTCAAAGAGCCCATGAGATACTGGCAGAGAGTTCCTAGCACAAATGAGGTAAATGTAGGGGAGACAGGGACAATCTGGCCTAACAATGGCCAAATATTTTAAAATGTGCAAATGGGAAGGTCAGGGCTAAAGTGATGAAATCACTGCTTCAGCATAACCTAAGGAAAATATATTAAAGCAACATCCTACTCAATGCTCATCCACCCACCCACATACAAACACACACACACACACACCTCTTCTGATCTCTTTTGTCAGCTTGGCGGGATCTTCATAGTCTCCAACCCAGTTATATTCTACAGGCATGGAAATAGGCCTCAGCCGTCCTAGTACACATGCACAGAGAAATCAAAACAAAATCAAATAATACATTACAGCACAATACACATATTGGGCCAAGAGTAGAAGATTAAGTATAACTCAATTTTTATGTTTACTGCAATGATTTATGGCCATTTGAATGCAATGTATATCTGTATATACAGCATATACTGTGTTGCAGATAAAAACAGCCTGCAAAGACCAAACATCATCATGTAAAAAAGCATGTACCATATGTAGTAGTGCTGTCCCTGTGTAAGGGTGGAGGGCCCTGATTCTGATCATACTCATAACAGTACAGGACCGCATCCTCATCTAACAGGGGGAATTGCCTCCGGCACTCCTGATCCAGGAAGGAGTTGGGCGAATCAGAACCTTTAGCAGCCTGCTGGCAGTTGCTGGTAAGATTTCCTATGTTGTCTCTGCAATGGTAAGTGAAATGATCTTAAATGCAAACTAGATTTTGACTGTTCCAAAAAGATAAATGATTTCCGGTGCAAAAATTACCACCACAGTGCATTTGCTAAGGTGTTTCTGGTTGCTTACTGGTTAAACCAAAAAGTTCCCTCTCCAAATGGTCTCATGATATGGTCAAGTCTGGGGTCAGTAAGATTTTCTTAAAGAAGTTTATAATTTAATTTAGCAAGGATGAAATAAATTTATCAAAAGTGACAGTAAAATCATTTAAAATATTTCACAAAATTCTATTTTAATTAAAAACTTTTAATTTGAACTTTTTACATCGACAAAAATACGAAATATTTATTGAGCACAGATCCGCATATTAAAATGATCAATGACACTGAAGACTGTAATGGCTGCTGAAAATCCAGCTTTGCCATCAAAGGAATCAATTACATTTTGAAATATATTCAAATAGACATATCACCATATCACATTTTTTAGACTTTGTTTTGCACCTTTTTTCTGTCTAGTTGTCATAATTTCTGATTTGAGTTCTTCATTGTGTTCAGGTGTGTTTAGTATGTTAATTCTAGTTTGGTCTGTATACTTAAGTTCCTGCCTGTTCAGTTTGACTTTGTCGGGTATCTTCAAAGTTATGAGTGTCTCCTGCCTTCTCTTGCTTGAATTTACCTATACATGGATTTATTAAAGACAGCTTATCTTTATCTTTGTTTTTGTGTGTGTTCATTGACACGTTTAAGTGAAAAGAAAACAGATATTTTAAATTATAATATTTCTCAATATTACTATTTTACTTTCTTGATTAAATAAATGCAAACTCTGTGAGCATCAGATACTTATTAAAAAACAAAATAAAGTCTTACTGACATGTTGACAAAGTGCATGTTGAAGTGTTTTCATACACACACACACACACACACACACACACACATACATATATTTAACATATGTATACAGTGTGCATCTGTTTACTGGTTTGTGTTGTAATACTGTACCTGGGTGTGTATGGGTCATCTGGGGGAGGGGGGATGAAGAGGTCCTGTAGAGCGCAGCTGTCCCGTCTGGATGGGGTGCTGAGGGTGCTTGATGGTGTGGCCACACCACTGCTGGGGCTGGGAGGAATGATGGGCTAAAAACAGTGGTACACTTAGCTTTAGCATTTCTAATATCCTTTAGGAAAGTTGTTCAAATATGCTTTTGCGTTTTGATGCAGGCCATTTTCAAAAGTTTAGTATTAGTTTATGTATTCAAAACTCAAACATGGCTTTGATTTTGTGTAAATAAAATTTCTTATCAGTGTCTTCAACTTTGAAGTTGTCATGACACACAGTGTGTCTTGTTCGATGTCAGCTGTGCAATCAAAACGGAAAAGATGAAATAAATATGTGCAATTTATAGACTGCACAGTCAAGCGTCTAAAATGACATTCCACATTTTCCTCTAAGGGCCCAAGTAAAGCATCCTGATGTGCTGGGGCTTCAGTGGAGCAGCAGAGGAGATTGAGGAAAGAGGGATAAGCCCCCGATTAGAGGTAAAAAGATGAAAGAGAAAAAAGGGAGGTTGGTGTGTGGGGGAAGAGTGAAGCGAAAATTTGCCATGCAATACAGTTGGTCAAAGCCCTGAGGGAGGGGAAGAGTGCTCTTAATGCTGCTAAAAAAAGAACAGGCACAGACCGGGGGACTATGCCATGGCATATCATCACTTCCCACACACCACTTAATCCACGTACCGCACACATCCCATCAGTACCTGCAGGGCGAGGGGCTTCCATCTCATGTTCTTGAGTAAGGCTGGGGCTGACGTGAGAGTACTTTGAGGTCGTTTCTTTAGCGTGAGGGTCACACCCGCAGGATTGCTGCGTAAAGAGTTTACCAGGTTCTTCAGCTGCCAGCCCACCTACGCAAGTCAAACACACGTGTTCACCTCTTAACACAACACAGTCAGAAAAGAATTCAAAACATTATGTCGTCTTGTTAACGGGGTCATTCTTCATGTCCCCACCTTATACTGCACGTTTTAATATACTGGTCAAATCAATAAAGAGATGGAAAACTATACACTTTACCATTCAAAAGTTTGGGATCAGTGAGATTTTTTAATAAGAAGTCTCTTATGCTCAACATGGCTGCATTTATTTTGTCAACAATACAGTAAAAATAGTAATATTGTGAAATATTAATATAATGTCAAATAAATTGTCTGTTTGAACATATTTTAAAATATCATGCTAGTAAAGCTGACTTTGTGCAACCATCACTGCAGTCTTCAGCGAATGATCCTTCAGAAATCATTCTAATATGCTGATTTTGTGTTTATGTAACATATTATTATTAATGTTGAAAACAGTTGTGCTGCTTATTCTAACTTATATTATTACTATTTTTCATATCAATTTCAAGGAGATCCCTCATTGACCAGGAATGATCTGGCCATGTTATCACTCATTGGGTAAAATTATTGTGTGAAAATTAATACACTCACCACTGTCTGATGATTGACCTGAATGACCTCGTCACCAGCATGGATTTTCTTACAGCGGTCAGCTAGCGACTGAGAGAGGGAGAGAAAGAAAGCCATTAGATTCCACATGACAAAACACAACTGCTTTTATAATTACTTGCACTACCAATGTCCTTTCTTCAGCTGAACTGTCCATGCATGTCATATTGAGATACTACTGAAAGATTGAAAATGACCACTCACTCCCTCTGTAGTGCCCGTGATGACATGTAGGCCGTCATATGTTGATTTGATGTACATGCCCTAGGGCAAGGAGAAAGACACTTTAGAGCCATTGCCTGAAAATATCGGACACACTCTGGGAAAACACTGAAAAATCGTGTTGACATGAAATGCAAGCACAAATCCTCTCTGACACACAGTCTTATTAAGAAGAGATAAAGGGGGAGAGAGAGAGGGTGTGTGAATGTTTATTTTTATCTATCTATCTATCTATCTATCTATCTATCTATCTATCTATCTATCTATCTGTCTGTCTCTCTGTATAATAATATATAATATACTTTTCACAATCTTTAAGTCGTTTTTTTAGACAAATATATAGGAACTCCTTTAAAATGGCTTTGAATCTCATGAGGTTTATGCATAAAGAGGAGAGACCTAGGTATCCTGATACCCACCAGTCCCTCTGTGGACCTGATGTTGTCCAGCTGTACTACTTCCAGATGGGCGGCCTGGGACACCATGGGGTCCGAAGAGAGGGAAATTATGTGGTCACACACGCCTGACAGTGTCTTACACTTAGGACAGAGAAAAAAAGAAAAGCGAGAATAAAGAATTTTAGATATCTTGACCAAGAAAGGCACAGTAAGCATCTCCTAGCTGAAGCTACTAATGGGCTTCAGTATGCTGATGATTTTGTTGCATGTTCACTGTGATGCTTCATAAACACCATCTGCATTGGGACTGAGTGTCGCCAGCATGCACAATATTATGATGAGGTCTCATAAGCATAATACTCTATGATCTTGCTGTCTTCTTTGAATTCATCCGTCCAATCACAATTCTGCCTCAATCTGCTGCTGGTGACTAATCAGAGAAGATGTGTTCCGGCTGTTGCAAACTAAAACTCTCTCTCTCTCTCTCTCTCTGAGACGAAATGTGGCCTTTCCTGGTATTTATAGCAGAGAGCCAGCTGTACTCTGACTGACACTGCAGCATGGGCTAGCATCATGAATCAAATATGAATATTTCTCTCTCACATCTCTCTCTCTCTCTCTCTCTCTCTCTCACACACACACACACACACACAAACGCTTGCTTGCTCTCTTTTTCTCACTTTGACACAGATTTCTATATTTGAACAGAGGAGCTAGATAAGGAGATTTATGTAAATGAATAAAGAGGTTGTGTGAAAATATAAATGTCACTCTTACCACATGCAGTATCTTATTTTCTGTCTCATACACCGTGCCATCCTAAAACACAAGAGAAAATGTTGTTTTAACAATTACATTTTAAAACCATTTTAATTACATTGCAGATATGAAGTTAAATTCATAATACGTTTTAAGTATTAAGTATTATTTGATTTAAATACATAGTCTTATATTGCCTTAAAATATTAACTATAATAATTGTATATTTTCAAATATTTTAACAGTACATTTTATATATGGCATTTCACATGAAAATTATATTTACTATGATTTTTTAATATTTCTTACTCCAATGCAAAAAGATTTTGTTTTAAGCATAAAATCACTAAATTATTTTCACTTTATGCTTACTAAAACAACAACTACACAAAAAAAAAAAAAACGTAACATATATATTCTCTTAAAAAAAGCCTCCTGGTGCAATTTTGTTTAGATTTATACTGGAAAACGAGAAAGATAAAAAAAAATCCCTGTAGTGTTATATAAAACTAAATGATTATATAACGCTTTATAGTTAATGTGCATTCATGTCACGAAACTTTGATTAATATACAGTATATTCAAATTTTAATCATCAGTACTATTACATAATATTTGCTTATGGCATTTCAACAAAAGTGATAAAATGCTTCCCAGTTATGTTATACTAGCTTGTTATATCATTTCTGCTCTAATTGGTAAGCAGAGTTTTGGGATATCTCAAATGGGAAGATAAGCCTTGCTAGTAGGACACAGGGAACATGTTTTTTTTTTTTTTTGGCACCGTGTCTTGCACCTGTCTGAAATAGCCAAAGGCAGCATCTTCTGTCTTGAGCAGACAGATGAGGAGAAGATGAGTCATCCTCCCACATTGAACCTGGTGCAATGCTTTTCCTCTTCCTCCTCTCATTTGCTCATTTCCTCCACCCTCCATCACTATGATTAACAGTAGATTTCCAGTCTGTGGGTGAACGAGCTCGGGGAGCTCGACTGGCCGCACACATGATTAATATTATACATATTGGGAATCTCCTTCAGCAGGCAACCTACACATCACAGGCTGATTAAAAAGAGAGTAAATATAGCTTGAGCGAATATGAAATTGAGTGTTTAATTAAGAGAGAATAACTTTATATAAAGTTTGAATGTGTGAAAGGCTCTTCAGAGTGAAGAAGATACAACATGAGACATGCAAGTCGTGGCATTTTTACACACACAGACTAATTTCACAGCAAGTATCTTTAAGAGCACATTCTACAAGCCTTCATATTTCTGTTTTTCATATGTTCTGGGACACGCTTTTCTCCCACCTGGGAGAGTCTGTCCTCGCCCTCAATGGCCCATGCTAGAGCGGCACTATTTCAATCCAGGACAGAAAATTGAGAAGGTGAAAAAACCTCCATGACCTCATTCTAAAGAACCTTCTGCCTTAGAAGCTTTACCCTGCTTTCCAAGCATTCTCAAAAAAGACATTTCAGTCCTAGAGTGCTAAAATATGGCGTGACACTGGTGTGGGTGAAATGAAGAAAATAGACTTAAAGGGACAGTTCACCACAAAATTGAAATTCTGTCATCATTTACTTGCCTTCATGTCGTTCTGATTTCCACTATAAATATCTATCTATCTATATATATATATATATATATATATATATATATACACACACACACACACACACACACACACACACACATACATACATTTTTTTATATATATATTTGTAATATTTTTATATATATTTACATAGAGTGAGATATTTAATAGTCCTAGATATGGACTTTTGTAAATTATTAAATAAAAAAAATAACAAAATCACTATCCACTTTCATTTAAGAGAAACTTAATTGAAAGCAAAACAAGACGGGAGAAAGAAAGAAAATTTAAATTTAAATTCAGGAGTGAAATATTTGTTTACATTTTTAATAAAAAATTTGAGTCCATACCTGCTGAACTATTGTGGTCAGCTCCAGACACAGCTGAATCACATTATTCCTGGTCATGGAGTAGTCTGCCACGGCAGCGAACGGAGACCTGATGAAGAAATAACACCTGCCATTAACCATTAGATCACTTCTAATCACAACCACATTTTGTGTCTAACCTTCCTTCCGTTGCACTGCCAAATGTGTCTAAATCAGGCAATGCAGGAGATTCATGATGATGAATGAGAGCTTAAAGGAGGTGACCCAAGAAGGATGTGGAAAGAAAGGGAGATGAAGATGAACAAAAACAGAGAGACAGACAGAGTTAAAAGCGAGAGGAGAGAGTGGATTTCTCACTCCAATGCACTAATTCACAGAAGGAAGCTCTGCTCACGTGCTTCATCATACAGACTGCAGAGATCACTGTCTTTCTATCACTACCACAGTCTTTCAATTAGACCGTGCTGCTCCCTTCTGTGGCCATAATAACTTATAGAGCACTGAATTTTTATCTTTCATCAAAATTTTATTTTCTATTATTTTTCTATATTAGTAATGTATTTACATTTTTGTCCAAAAGTTACAGCAAATAATTATATTTCAAATAAATGTTTTTGTTAAAGGGGGGGTGAAATGCTATTTCATGCATACTGAGTTTTTTACACTGTTAAAGAGTTGGATTCCCATGCTAAACATGGACAAAGTTTCAAAAATTAAGTTGTACGTTTGAAGGAGTATTTCTGTTCCAAAAATACTCCTTCCAGTTTGTCACAAGTTTCGGAAAGTTTTTTTCGAGTATGGCTCTGTGTGACGTTAGATGGAGCAGAATTTCCTTATATGGGTCCTGAGGACACTTCTGCTGGAAGAGCGCACGCTCCCGTATAGCAGAGCACTGAGAGCACAACAGACTTCACTGATCAGAGCGAGAGCGTCGCGAAATGTCACAAAAGGAGTGTGTTTTTGGTTGCCAGGGCAAGACAACCCTGCACAGATTACCAAAAGAGAAACAGCATTAAGGGACCAGTGGATGGAGTTTATTTTTACAGAGCATCAACGGAGTTGTGCAAGTGTTTTTGTTTGTTCCCTGCATTTCGAAGATGCTTGTTTTACAAACAAGGCCCAGTTTGACGCCGGATTTGCACATCGTTTATTTCTTAAGGATAATGCAGTCCCAACGAAAAAGGGTCACGATCGTGTGTTGGAACCGCATGCGGTGAGTAAAACGGCTTCAAATATCTCTGTGTTGTTAACTTAGCTATCGGCGTGTAAGCACATCAAGTAAACAACATGAGATGTTGTCATCAAACTGCACTTTCCACATGTACAGCTTAAAAAAAAAAAAAAAAAAAGACGACAAAGTGGAACTTAGTCATTTTCCAAAACCGCTAAGCAAATCTATACAGTTTCAGTACATACCACATAGAGACGTCGTTGCCAGTGGTGGACGAAGTACACAAATCAAGTACTTGAGTAAAAGTACAGATACATATGGTAAAATATTACTCCAGTAAAAGTAAAAGTACTCCTTTTTCAATTTTACTCAAGTGAAAGTACAAAAGTACTCAATTTTTTATGTACTTAAGTAAAAAAGTACTGCAAGATAGATGTTTGCAATTTTATATAGGCTACTTCATTTAATTTTATATTAGCACATTTTTTTATAATCCTACTGCTCAAAATACCTTGGATTTTTTCAAAATAACCACTATATGGAGTCAAGATATATTTTTGTTGTTGATATGGACTACGCTGATGAGAGTAATGTTCACTGTGAAGCTTACACTGTGATTTACCTGAGAGAAAACAGAGCTGACCATCTGATCTTTACCAGTAAGAACAAAGTATTTTAAAGTTAGTTGTTTTACAGAACATCAAAGTTACAGTACAGACCAAAAGTTTGGACACACCTTCTCATTCAAAGAGTTTTCTTTATTTTCATGACTATGTAAATTGTAGAGTCACACTGAAGGCATCAAGGGCTATTTGAGCAAGAAGGAGAGTATTGGGGTGCTGCGCCAGATGACCTGGCCTCCACAGTCACCGGGCCTGAACCCAATCGAGATGGTTTAGGGGTGAGCTGAACCGCAGACAGAAGGCAAAAGGGCCAACAAGTGCTAAGCATCTCTCGGGGAACTCCTTCAAGACTGTTGGAAGACCATTTCAGGTGACCACCTCTTGAAGCTCATCAGGAGAATGCCAAGAGTGTGGAAAGCAGTAATCAAAGCAAAAGGTGGCTACTTTGAAGAACCTAGAATATGACATATTTTCAGTTGTTTCACACTTTTTTGTTATGTATATAATTCCATATATAATTCCACACGTGTTAATTCATTGTTTTGATGCCTTCAGCGTGAATCTACTATTTTCATAGTCATGAAAATAAAGAAAACTCTTTGAATGAGAAGGTGTGTCCAAACTTTTGGTCTGTACTGTAAATATGACATGATAATAAGGCCTGAAGTTAGAAAGAACATTTTAAGGAAAAAAATAATAAAAGAATTTTCATAATGATTTTTTCCTTCTCAAATCTTGTCTGTGGTTTAAAAACACCTATGGCCAAATGGGGTGCATCTCTTCCCACTGATAATTACTGTAGTTACCATGTTCTGAACATCACATCCTTTCTTTTCTAACCAGATATATATATATATATATATATATATATATATATATATATATATATATATATATATATATAGGTGGCTGAATAAAAATATTTGGACATTATTTATAAAAATTACATCAACTTAGCACCAACAAGCTTGTTAGCTAGACAGTTAGCATCAGCTAACAATATTTACTTATTTTCAGTACGATGAACATTCATGTCTGTCTACTCGTCTAGTTAATCCAAACAATATACATATGTATAACGTTACTGACGATAAACAATATAAAAACAGACGTCACAAAGGACATTTTAATTAAACTGTTAACATTACGGCAGCGGTGAATTTGAACGTGCACAAGTTATTGTATTTAATCTGTGTTATTTTATGTTTTTTTTTGTTGTTGTTGGTTTTTTTTACCTAGAATTGATGTGTCTGCATCGTCTGCACTCGAGCATTTGAGTGGGCTTAAATAGATCACTCTTTACAATGGATTTAGTTCCCAAACAACTGACAGTTTTGACCCAAATATGATTTTCAGTTACAATAATTAATCCAAAATTTAGATATTAATAACTTACTTTTAGCAACATCAGATGCACGCGCGCTCACAAGATCTCCCGGTTCTTACTTCTGGAGACTCGCACTAAACAGTTCATTTGAATCAGTGAGTGGTCGACTCCAGAACAGCTGCAATCGGATCATTCTAATTCGTAAACGAATTGTTTGGTGTGATTCGCGATCCGATTTAAAAGTTTATTTTGAAAAGACTCGTTCATGATGAATCAGACACCGCTTCTGCGTGTCGGAGCACATGATATTATAGGGAGTAACGATATGTTTTATGAAATGTAGTGAAGTAAAAAGTACGATTTTATGCTTTGGAATGTAGTGAAGTAAAAGTAAAAGTTGCTCAAAATAAAACTACTCCAGTAAAATACAGATACTTGAAAAATGTACAGTAACAAAGTAAAGCTACTCCGTTACTGTCCACCACTGGTCGTTGCTGATGCTGCTCTTGTTAAATTTCAGCCTCTGGATCTGATTCTGGATCATAAATAAATGGCTGAATCTGACTGTTAGCAGTGGATTGTTTTGGATGATGTTTTTTTCCTCACGGTAATGTCACAGCTTCCAAACGCTCTCAACTCAAAAGCCTACTGGCGCTCGTTATTATTTAGCCCCGCCCACACGTCACGCCTCCAGACGCTCGTGTTTTTCCGGGAAAAATCAGTACAGACTATCTTTCTCTTATGAATATAATAAAACTAAAGACTTTTTGGAGTTATGAAGGATGCAGTACTACTCTATAGGTACTCAAGATTAACAGGATATTGAGTGAAAACGAGCATTTCACCCCCCCTTTAAGAATCTTGACAAAATGTATTATGGCAACTGTTTTCAACACCGATTGAAATGTTTCTTGAGCACCAAATCAGTATATTAGAATAATGTCTGAAGGATCATGCAACACAGAAGACTGGAGTAATGATGCTGAAAATTTAGCGTTGCCATCACGGGAATTAATGTTTTGAAAATATATTAAAATAGAGAACAGAAAAAACAAATGTGCGTGTTTTCCCCCAAATGTTTGTCATGACACAGTGTCATAAATGGTGCAAACCCATCTACTGCTTACAGTTTTAGTCAACAACTTAATTTGTTCCAGATTGGTTCACATGAAACTTCAAAATGAACCATTTCTGATATTTCTAGTGTGATTGACCTAAGACATCGACTAGCAAAAGCACTAATCAACTAGTCGACTACATGTTGCAAACAGTATCACTGAAATCTTCTCTACTACAGAAGAAAGAACATAAGCATCCTTTATTTTAATGAGTGCACTGAGCGCACATATTTGACTCCGGGGTTGTTATCTTACACTTTATAATAAGACTGTAACAAATGAAAGTGGATCACCCAGGACTGCACTCCTGCTGTCATCGTGTCTGGGGAGAATAAATGAGAGAGACCCAGAGGCCAGGGAGATACAACGGCAGATTAATTGCACTCTGGAATTATGAATGTGCGGTTACACAGTAGACTTGGCGTACTGTACTAACGAGGAGGCGTGGCCAGCAAAAGCATCAGCTGATGAAGGAATTAACACAAACCCACAAAATGAGACCTCGCGCACACACTTGAGAGAATAACAGAAGCGCTTAGCAGGCACGCTGGCTGCTTTCAGGGCCAGCTCTTCTGAAACAGAAGAGACTTACGTAAGCAATTTACTCATCTTTTGTTTTTCAGCTGATTGCTCATGGATATTACATAAGGAAATCACTGTGATCGTGTCATCTGTGGCCTCTCGCATGACCTCACTGATGAGTTCAAAACAATGGATCCTTTTAGATGAGATGAGGGGTCATGTGACCGTACGCATGGTAGATAAAGGAATGGGATCACTAAGGCTGCTTTGATCGGAACTTTGTGTTTGCTAAATACAGGAGCCCTTGAAAGACACTTTTGGACGCTGTGAATTTATGGATTCAAAACATCAAATAATAATGAATTTGTGAATAATGATAAATCCATTGTTTTATCATCAATAATGTTTTTTTTTTTGTTTTTTTGCAAAAAATATGAGCTTGTGCTATCTTTCTTTAAATGGCATTTTAATATTTAATATTTTGTGAAATAATGCAATAACATCCAAAATTGAGTGTGGCTAAAGCTTTTATTATTAGCTTGAATTTTAATATTTTTTGTATTTTACAAAAATTTAATATTTCAAATTTATTTTCTATTTATATCAGTTTAAGTAATTTGAGTATTTTTAGTAACTTTTTTTAATTTCAGTTAGTTGCCAATGCAACATTTCAAATTTTTCATTGAATATTTATATTTTATTTTCAATTAACAAAAACTATTTTAATAGTTTTAGTTTTAATTAACAATAATTAAACAATAATATTTATCACAATAAAAAAATGAAAAGTACTGGTGTTCAAATCCTATTTGGGCCACTATATATATGCAGCTGTACATTTTAATAAATTTGAAAATGTATCTGTAGATATATCTGTGTTTGTGTCTCTAACCTATCCAACCAAGCCAGCAGGCTCTTGGCAGCAGCGATGAGGTCCACTACAGAGGTCAGAAAGTCATTAGGAAGTTTTCGGGTGGCTCTGCCGTCATAGTGACCGCCCCTCCGCCGGCCTATTATGAAGTTCTGCAGGTTCTTAGCTGACGAGTTCAGCTTATGGGTCAGAGTCTTCAGGTTCTCTGTTTCTAGTCCATAGTTCTGAATAAGAAAAGAGAAAGTGAACACATCATGATCTCTAAGAAACAGCTAAAGACAACTTTTTTTAAGCATGGCTAAACTATGACAATAAAAAAAATATTTTATCTACTTTATAGAAGTTTAATTTCTGCTCCAGTTTCTGTAATACTGTAGTGTTCATTTGAAACTCTGTAATGTGGCACTGTATATATTTCTGGCTCTTGTCTTGTGTTACAAATTACTTGTGATGTTCCACATTTGTAATTCACTTTGGATAAAAGCATCTGCTGAACGATTAAATAAACATGCAGAACTAAATGAAACGGAGGGAGACAATGAAAGGGATTGTATTAGCAAGTTAGAGAGTTAGGGTAAAAGGGAGGTCAGAGGCACTCTGTGATAGAGCCTCAAGTTCTCTGGGAAAAAAGTTGCTTGAGTGGTTTTAAATAATGGAGGAAAGAAAACGGAGGAGGAGAAAAGGATTATTTAGAGCCATACAACTCACACTCTGTTAACACACTGGCGATGTTTACATGCACACTTTTTGGTTCAGATGGACTGAATTCATTACGATTGATGAATCTGATTGTAGTGTTTACATGAAAGCTAAATAAAGTGATCGGGTTGATGTGTGCATTTATATGTCACGAGCTTCAAATCGGAATAGATTTTTTTTTTTACATGAGCACACGGCTCAAATAGTGAAAGTGAAAAGTGAAAGTGACATATAGATAACATCGAGTTTCTCACTGTTTGCACATACAGTATTGTTCAAAATAATAGCAGTACAATGTGACTAACCAGAATAATCAAGGTTTTTAGTATATTTTTTATTGCTACGTGGCAAACAAGTTACCAGTAGGTTCAGTAGATTGTCAGAAAACAAACAAGACCCAGCATTCATGATATGCACGCTCTTAAGGCTGTGCAATTGGGCAATTAGTTGAAAGGGGTGTGTTCAAAAAAATAGCAGTGTCTACCTTTGACTGTACAAACTCAAAACTATTTTGTACAAACATTTTTTTTTTCTGGGATTTAGCAATCCTGTGAATCACTAAACTAATATTTAGTTGTATGACCACAGTTTTTTAAAACTGCTTGACATCTGTGTGGCATGGAGTCAACCAACTTGTGGCACCTCTCAGCTGTTATTCCACTCCATGATTCTTTAACAACATTCCACAATTCATTCACATTTCTTGGTTTTGCTTCAGAAACAGCATTTTTGATATCACCCCACAAGTTCTCAATTGGATTAAGGTCTGGAGATTGGGCTGGCCACTCCATAACATTAATTTTGTTGGTTTGGAACCAAGACTTTGCCCGTTTACTAGTGTGTTTTGGTTCATTGTCTTGTTGAAACAACCATTTCAAGGGCATGTCCTCTTCAGCATAGGGCAACATGACCTCTTCAAGTATTTTAACATATGCAAACTGATCCATGATCCCTGGTATGCGATAAATAGGCCCAACACCATAGTAGGAGAAACATGCCCATATCATGATGCTTGCACCTCCATGCTTCACTGTCTTCACTGTGTACTGTGGCTTGAATTCAGAGTTTGGGGGTCGTCTCACAAACTGCCTGTGGCCCTTGGACCCAAAAAGAACAATTTTACTCTCATCAGTCCACAAAATGTTCCTCCATTTCTCTTTAGGCCAGTTGATGTGTTCTTTGGCAAATTGGAACCTCTTCTGCACATGCCTTTTTTTTAACAGAGGGACTTTGCGGGGGATTCTTGAAAATAGATTAGCTTCACACAGACGTCTTCTAACTGTCACAGTACTTACAGGTAACTCCAGATTGTCTTTGATCATCCTGGAGGTGATCATTGGCTGAGCCTTTGCCATTCTGGTTATTCTTCTATCCATTTTGATGGTTGTCTTCCGTTTTCTTCCACGTCTCTCTGGTTTTGCTCTCCATTTTAAGGCATTGGAGATCATTTTAGCTGAACAGCCTATCATTTTTTGCACCTCTTTATAGGTTTTCCCCTCTCTAATCAACTTTTTAATCAAAGTACGCTGTTCTTCTGAACAATGTCTTGAACGACCCATTTTCCTCAGCTTTCAAATGCATGTTCAACAAGTGTTGGCTTCATCCTTAAATAGGGGCCACCTGATTCACACCTGTTTCTTCACAAAATTGATGACCTCAGTGATTGAATGCCACACTGCTATTTTTTTGAACACACCCCTTTCAACTAATTCAACTAATTGCCCAATTGCACAGCCTTAAGAGCGTGCATATCATGAATGCTGGGTCTCATTTGTTTTCTGAGAATCTACTGAACCTACTGGTAACTTGTTTGCCACGTAGCAATAAAAAATATACGAAAAACCTTGATTATTCTGGTTAGTCACATTGTACTGCTATTATTTTGAACAATACTGTAATAACCACTCTCCTAAACGGTTTCTTTAGTTTTAAACAGCTGAATTAATATTTAACAGTTTATGGATAAATATACATATAAACCGCTGTGCTGTGCTGCTCATATTTATCACAGAAAGAAAAAAAGAAAACAAAACAAAAAGCCCCTCCACATGCCCAAAACGGGTTGCCTGTGGATGAGTATCCAAAACTAGGTTGTCCTGCTTCACTTCACAGTAGGGCTGTCAAAATAGCTGAAAAATGAAATTAGAGTTTTGTACTTAAATGTTATCAAAATTCGAATTATATTCAAATTTAAAATGCATAATTTCAGTTAGGGTGAAGAAAAGCTTTTGGCTTCACTCCTGAGGCCACAAGAGAGTGCATCGAGCAAAATATTACTAATGCACGTTTATTTAAAACATAAGAAAACATGACTGTGGAAAAAAAAATACATCATCTTTACAATAATGTTTATAAACCAATTTTAATTAAGTTGCTTAAAAATCTATAAAGAAAACAGCGTCAGGTATGCATGCATAGTTAAATACAAAGGGCGGAAAGCCAGTCACACAGAATACATTTTTTAATTTAAAAACATGAGATGCAGTTGGATGGGGAACAAACCCCCCCCCCCCCCCCAAAAAAAAAAGTATCGAGATATGTTTTTAAAATGTTGAACTTACATAAATTTTACATGGCTTTCTAAACATGCAGCTCTCTTTTGTGAGATTTTATAATGACAGGACACGCATTCATACCACATTATATTCAAAAGGAAGAGCCAATCCTCCTTGTATCATATGTCATTACATTATTCTTGCATCATTGCACATGCGCAGTTCTTTCAGTTTTGTGGTTCAGTCCGATGGAGTGTTTACATGCATGGTCAATCGTATTAGAAGAGGAATAAACCAACCCCTTCAATCTGATCGAAATTTTATTCGGATCGAGCTCAATCGGATCAATTAAGGCTTTTATATGAATGATTTTCATTCAGATTGAGCCATCAATCCGATTACAAACAGATTATTTGGGTGCATGTAAACATAGCCACTGTCATAGGGCCAAATACCATGCTAGAAATATATATATGAATATATAAATATATAAATATATACATGCTGTTCAAAGGTTTGGTTCAGTGTAAGATTTTTAAAATGTTTTAGAAATAAGTTTTTTTTCTTTATGCTCACAAAGGCTGCATTTATTAGATCATAATATATTAAAAACAGGAATATTGTAAAATTATACTTTTGCAATATTTTACAATGCTGAAAATATACAAGTCTTGAGGATCAGGGTCTGTCTTGTAAAAGAACCCACATGAGAGATAAATGAGTAATCATATTAAATGCAGCAGGGCTCCATGTTGGACAAACCCAGAGAAGCGTTATATAAGAGGCTTTAAGGCACTAGCTGGGCTTTAGCACATGACATAACAAATGGTGGGAACAAAAAAGAGGCCAGTTTGCAAATATATTGGCTAACATTCCCCATTCGCCCTCCTTTTTCTACCCTCTTCCTTCATTCGCTCAGGACACACTTTTCTTCGCTTTCCCTCTGAGCCTTTCTCTCCTGTTTTAATTTGTTATCCTTCTCTCACCCGACTGCTGCCAATTTTCTACTGACTCTGCCCACACAATCTTTCGGTTGGTCCGCCTCTCTTTCCCTTCTTCTGCATCGGCTTTCTTATTTCTCTTGTACCCCGTCAGAACAGCCTAGAATCCGTATGCAGGATGACAGTGGGAAATGGAGGGATAATCCGGAGGATTTTCAAGGATTTAAAGTGTTTGTTTTGGCAATTATTAATTGCACAGGATGCAATTACCATAAATATACAGGCAGCGTGCAGGGTCAGGTGCTTCAGGAATAAAGACAAACATGTAGTACTTGATCATTTTGTGCATTTTAATATACCAATCTCTACAAGAGAGATGACACAGACCCTCAAATATGATGATCCTCTTTCTTAAATGCCCCTTGCCTTCCTATATATTTTTCAAAATATTTTCCATATAATAATTAACTCACATGTATAACATTTTTATGTTTATGTGCATGCATGATTTGTTTATCACCTTGTTTGTATTACATTTTATTTTACAGTCTGTTATGCGCAATGATAAGGATTTATATATATATATATATATATATATATATATATATATATATATATATATATATATATATAAATGATTATTATTATTATATATTATTTAAATTATAATTCTAAATTGTCACTTTTTTTACACTTTGAAAACCCTGATCTATAGAACTAGGTGGATGTCATATATTGTGAACATAAATAATAAATCATATATAATACACCCATGGAATATTAAACAGGTGCATCCAGAACTGTAACTATGCATTTTATAATTTCTATTATGCCATTTCATTTATGTTATTATAAAAAGAATACACTGCCATTAAACAAAACGTTATAAAACACACTTACTCGGTAAAGCAGAAAAATGTTGTGTGGTGAGAACACAATGCACCTGTGTGTGTGCTGTGTGCGTATGTGCTCACCAGTGCACAAAGCAGGTCCACGGCCTCCAGAATGAGTTCCTGGTGGCCGATTCGAGAAACACCCAGATCCTCGAGCTCCTGATGGGTGATTCTCAACAGCTGTTCACCGCCCACCTTTTCCTGCTCAAAGTTCTTAATGTACTGCAGCAGACAGTCATCCAAACCTTTAAAAGAGCAACGCACAGCTAAATCAAACATCAATCAAGTTGCTAAAGCATCTTGGATAGCATGTATTCATTCACAGAACAGTTTTATTAATACGTTTGGTTACAATCTGATGAAATGAGACTAAAACAGACATTATAAGCAGCTCCCAACATAGGAGTGTGGGAGCCCATTGCGTGTTTATGTATGTATAGCACAAATAAAAAAAGATCTCTAAAGGACAGTAGTGAGAGATTGTGAAAGTCTTGGCACACAGCTGTTTAAACAGGCCTCATTTTGTGGACCGGCAGGGACTGAGACACACAACTTTGAAATGCTTTGCTGTCATCAACAGACGTCAGTGGACTTCAAGCACTATTGTCACTAATAAGGGAAGACCTGTTTGGCAAGAGCTAGCTGTTGTCTGGGAAACACATGCCTCCCCCGTGCCCCCTACCCTTCTATACTGATCCTTTGCAATTGTTTTCTTCTCCCACAGATTCACACAAAACAAAATGTATTTATAGAAGAGAGGCAGAAATTCTTTAACACATTCAGATTAACCAAAAGATACATTTTGTTTTGAGATCATTTATGTACAAACAAGCAGGTAGTTATTTCCATACTATTATGGTGTGATTCAACCATTCTTAGGACTACAGGCTGCAAAATATGCAAATAAAATGTTCTCAGATGAAAAAATAAAAAAACTTGAAAATAATACATATAAAGTATTGTTAAGAAAACATTGTGAGCATCCATATAGAGTACAGTGGCATTTACCAGCATAAATCAGCATTTCAACAACCATAATACCCGATTCACAAAGACTTTTATGAACCAATTATTTTTATTTTTATGAGTCAGGCAAAAAGATCCACGAAAAGTCTCATATTGGCTTATGAGCTAGCAATTTGAATCAGATTCACTCAGTCAGTAAATCATACTGGGTTCACTGACTCCCTCACTGAATTAAAGATATAAAATATAATAAATTAATAAATAATATTTAGAATAATTAATTAAATATTTTGCAAAGGCTTTTGTTTTGGAAAGGCTCCAAGGCTCAAGGCTGCAAATTCAATGCAACAAACAATTAATTCAATGCTATGAATCAATTAATGAATGAATAAATAAAAGTAATAATAAAATTATACAAACTCTCATCAGAAAAACTTTGCAAACATCCACGTGTTGTCTCTTCATGTATGATCTGGTTTATTGTCAGCATGCACCAGCATTTCAAAAACAAAAAGCATAATGCAAGTTATGTCTGATTCATGAAAAGACTCTTATGAGCCCATTATTTTTGGTAAGTCAGTTTAAAAAGATCAGAGTCAGTGAGCTGAATATCACGTTCACAACTGACTCGTTATAATTACAAAATGTGTAATAAATCAATTAATGCATTTATGCATTTAGCAGACGCTTTTATCCAAAGCGACTTGCAGTGCATTCAGGCTATCAATTTTTACATATAATTTGTTCCTGGGGAATCGAACCCCCAACATTGCGCTTTCTTGGTACCAGTTGAGCTACAGGAACACTTAATTATTTTTTAACACTTAATTATTAAATAATAACAATAATAAATCTTTCACAAATGTTTTTTTTTTTTTTTAAATAATGGTCATTTGAGAACTAAAATGTAATTTGGCTCCTAAATCTTATTAAATCGAATTAACTTATTAAGAACCTTTACCTCAGCGTTTTCCATATTCACTACATCCAGCTCCCTCCTTCTGTCCTCAGCTCTATTCATTTCCTCTCCACCACCCTTAAATTCCCTCACAGACTTGTAATACTCCTTTTCTGACTCCTTTATATTATTATCTGCATGCTCATTTCACAACAAAAGACAAGGCTGCAGAGCATGTAATATGCCCCTTTCATCAAATCCCTGATATTCATCTCTCTGTGGCATACATCTAATGGATTGTGAGGAGAAAGTTCAGATATCGGCATGATTCAAAACTGCTGAAAGCGAAGGTTTCAAGGCTTTGCATGCAATTTGAGGGCTTAACAAATCTGCTTCTTAACCATGCTGATCTAAATTCCCTCCAAATGAAAGAAATCATCACGTTCATTGCTGTACGTTGCCATAGAGACACTATAAGGACGGGGAGAGCGTTTAAGTAGGACCTCATTACCAAAACCAAAAACCTGGCAATGAGATGAGAAGCTTATATATGACAAATAAAGAAAGAAACATCTAATACATCAATGGACTATTCAGAGATATCAGCTTTTGTGTGGCGTTTGCATCGTTATGCTAATGAAATATTATAGGAATATTATTATTAAAGCGGTGTTTGACTGTTTTTTTTTTTCTAGGCTTGTTTGTGTTTATTATGGGGTGCATTCTAACGGGTTTATGCTTTGTTTTTTTAAACGCATTATTTTTCACATAATTTACCTTTATTCCACACCAATCTGTCCATTCTCTGACAAGCGCCTCAATTTATTTCCGTTTTTATGAAGCCCCTCCCTCAGAAATACACGATGGGCTGAGATTTTTCAAGAACAATCTTTGTGTGAATCCGGCATTAAACTGATCGAGATTGGCAAATTCTGTTAAATAAAATATCTCGCTTGGCATTGAACTTTGAGCTTTAGAATTGTACAGATATTATTTATACTCTAACAACAACATTACACACTAACTAAAGTTTAAAACATGGGATCACGAAGAACGGGACCTTTAAAAGATATCTCTGATAAACTTTCAGCCCTGCTACTTTTCATATATTGTTTATGCTCAAACAGCAACATTACACACTAACATTAAAAAGTGAAATCGCAATCAACCACCCCTTCAAGACTCTCAATAACTGTTCTGAGTAGAAATGGTGTAGATATATTTCACCATGACCGATTCACAACAGAAACAAGTCAGGAAAGGCAAAGCGTTTGTTTTTGTCAGAGGAACTTCCCCAATAATTAGAAATAGCAACATGAAATCAATTGTCTTTTCAGCAGTTGAACTAAGAGAGTGTTGCTCTTCCTGCGGCTGAGCGAGACAGTCCAGCTCACACAGCGGCTGTGTACACAAACAGTAAACTCATTGATTAGGAGGACATTAATCTGCTCTTAATTGCAGCCGCTGTGGTTAAGTTGTATTAGATACTACAAAGAAGAGCACCGCACATTCATCTGGGGCCATTAATCTCTGTCAAGTAAAGCGAGTGATCGGCCAACAGTCAGAACCGAGGAAGATGCAGCGAGAGGGTGAGAGTGAAGTAGCTTAAGGAATAGTAAGGAGACAAACTTGTGCTGAAGAAGAAAATCTGATTGTAGCTTTACAGTACATTGACTAAAGCAGCTTACTGGTCCACTTCAGCTGTGACCTGAAATCCTCTAAACTGTCCTGAATCCATCCTTTGGCAAAATGTGTAGCCCAGAACCAAAAGAGGGATCAAGAGCTTCATAACTCTCTAAGCAAGCCATGCTTACTAGAGATATAGAGAGTTTTCCCTCAATAAACTCATTTTGCTGCTTGATATTAAGTAAAGTTGTTGTTGCAGTGGTAGTCGTGCAGAATAAGGCATTAATACATGCTTTATAAGTACTAATAAACAATCAGCAAATAGTTAATAGTGAACAGTGTTCCATAATCTTAAGCATTACCAGTTATCTAAAACTAAAACCATTTAAAAATGTTACTTGGAAAAAAAAATGGCAACTGAAAATATTTAGTTTTTATTATTTCAGCCAGTTGCCAAGGCAACATTACTCATTTTAATTTATTTTAACTTGATGTACTAAAATAACTAAACCTAAATAAAAATTAATAGACTATGTAGACTATTAAAACTTTATTTAAAAAGGACAAAACACCCCAAAAAATGACTACAGTTTTAATTAAAATTAAATTAAAACAGAAGAAAACAATAATAAAATGAATTCAAAATTTTTATAAAAACTAGCATCTCAATGATATTAAATAACACTTGAATGGAAATTCGAAATGGTAGCACAATAAAAGCATGATTAAAATCAGTCGAATATAGTGAAGTGACATTCAGCCAAGTATGGTGACCCATACTCAGAATTTGTGCTCTGCATTTAACCCATCCGAAATGCACACACACAGAGCAGTGAACACACACACACACACTGTGAGCACACACCCGGAGCAGTGGGCAGCCATTTATGCTGCGGCGCCCGGGGAGCAGTTGGGGGTTCGATGCCTTGCTCAAGGGCACCTAAGTCGTGGTATTGAAGGTGGAGAGAGAACTGTACATGCACTCCCCCCACCCACAATTCCGTCCGGCCCGAGACTAGAACCCACAACCCTTCGATTGGGAGTCCTACCCTCTAACCATTAGGCCACGACTTCCCTTAAATATGACTTTTACACCATATTTAAAGTTTATATATATTAATGTACTTGTGTAAGGAACAGACCGAAATTTACCACGTCATTCATTAATAATCTTCCCATCCAGTGAGCTGATGCAACCAGATCACTTGAACTCAAGAACCAGATCCTTCTAATTCCTGAATTAATCATTCAGACTGGTTTTGTGAAATGGATCAACCAATTTACTGATTCATCCAACTCAAAAATACAACCTGATTGACCATAACACTTGTTCAAAATTGTCCAAAGGAAAGTACTACAGGACAGGTTTGGAACTACATGAATTGTAATTTTTGGGATGAATTATCCCTTTATTGATGACACACTGCTTTCCCATTTCAAGACAGATAATTTCTCTGGGGTAATATGCAGGAATCTGTCTAACATTTGCACAGCTACTGTAGCTATTTTACAGTGTCTGTCAACAAACTGCAAAACAGTCGGTGTTTGGCCGATATGTGTGAAATACGTGTTGAACTGCTCAGTTAAATAGATAAGTACAACGTGCATTTAATCAAGGCTACATTTAAGCTTTATTGTTTGCAGTTTTATTGGATTTACTGCTATTATTGTGCTCAGAAAGCCCATGGCACCACTCTCAGGGGGGCATAGGAGTGAGTCACAGGAGGCATTGAGGGGGGCAGAAAAAAAAGAGCATTGAGGGAAGGTCACAGGGCTTTTCTGAACTGGGAAGGCTGTTGTCCAGCCCTCAGCGGCATCACCTCGGGGTCATCACTGAACCGTATGCTAATGTTAGAGCTGCAACATAGTAATTGCAGTGTTCTAGGAAACCTGTGAATAAGGGTACAGGAATCACTGTCTAGATCATGGATTTACACAAAGAATATGTCTTCAGAAATATTCAAAACCGCAACAGTTACTATATAGAACAAATCTTTCGCTAGAGCCGTGGTGCTGCGGTAGCACACATGTACACTCCACTTTTTTTGAAAATAGGCTCATTTTCCAACTCCCCTTAAACAGTTAAAC
The DNA here is from genome assembly GCF_023724105.1 of Carassius gibelio. Classification (NCBI taxonomy): domain Eukaryota; kingdom Metazoa; phylum Chordata; class Actinopteri; order Cypriniformes; family Cyprinidae; genus Carassius; species Carassius gibelio. The sequence goes on from NC_068391.1 coordinate 13,001,977, forward strand.
AGTTGAGTTTTACTGTTTTCAAATCTATTCAGCCTATCTCTGAGTCTGGTGGAAGCACTTTTAACTTAGCTTAGCATAGATCATGGAATCTGATTAGACCATTTTATATTTTATATTTAAGATATTTTATATTTTAAATTTAAGATATTTTGGATGAAAACTTGAAAGCTTGAGACAGTCCCATAGACTGCCAAGTAAATAACAGTGTCAAGGTCCATAAAAGGTTTGAAAAGTCATCGTCAGAATACTCCATCTGCCATCAGACATGCAATCTAGGTTATATGAAGTGACAGGAACCCTTTTTGTAAGCAAAGAAAACAAAAATAACTAAATAATTTGTGAACAGTCTCCTGTGTCACTCCATATCACCATGCTGTGTGTGCTCTTATGTGTCCTCCGCACCGTAAGAATGCACTGTATTATTTCAAATTAAAGCTAAATACACTTTTCTTCACTTACAAAAAGAGTTCCCGTCGCTTCAAATATTACCCAGATTGCACATCTGATGGCATTTGGAGTATTCTGATGACCACTTTTCATACCTTTTATGGACCTGTTATTTCATTGGCAGTCTATGGGACAGTCTCAAGCCTCCACGTTTTCATCCAAAATATCTTAAATTGTGTTCTGAAGACGAAGGGAGCTTTTACGGGTTTGGAATGACATGGGGGTAAATGATTAATGACAAAATTTAAATTTTGGGGTGGAGCAAACCTATAAGTCTGTGGTTCTTTTAATTGTGATGATTTTGGCTCACATTTAACAAAAACCACAAATTGGAATACTCCATAAGATCAATAAAAAAATAAAAAAATAAAAATTTAGTGAATTGTTGGCCTTCTGAAAAGTATGTTTATTTACTGTACATGTACTCAATACTTGGTAGGGGCTCCTTTTGCTTTATTCGGTGTGGCATGGAGGTGATCAGTTTGTGGCACTGCTGAGGTGGCATGGAAGCCCAGGTTTCTTTGACAGTGGCCTTCAGCTCATCTGCATTTTTTTATCTTTTGTTTCTCATCTTCCTCTTGACAATACCACATAGATTCTTTCTGGGGTTCAGGTCTGAAGAGTTTGCTGGCCAGTCAAGCACACCAACACCATGGTCATTTAACCAACTTTTGGTGCTTTTGGCAGTGTGGGCAGTAGAGGTGCTCCGATCACGATCGGCCGATCGTTATGCGCATCTCGTCAGTAAAGCCGGTTTTCTAATCAGTGGTTAATTCCATCAGGTGCGTGATTTCACATAGAGCAGCTGTTACTACACAGAGCCGTTGTTAATAGAGAAGATGCGCAAATCCACTTCATTTCCAGCGTTTTTTGGTGCATCTTCTCTATTAACAACGGCTCTGTGTAGTAACAGCTGCTCTGTGTGAAACCACGCACCTGATGCGATTAACCGATGACTAGAGAACCGGCTTTACTGACAAGATGCGCATTAACGATCGGCCGATCGTGATCGGAGCACCCCTAGTGGGCAGGTGCCAAATCCTGATGAAAAATTAAATCAGCATCTTCAAAAAGCTGAAGAAAGCATGAAGTGCTCCAACATTTCTTGGTAAACGGGTGCAGTGACTTTGGTTTTCAAAAAACACAATGGACCAACACCAGCAGATGGCATTGCACCCCAAATCATCACAGACTGAGGAAACTTAACACTGGACTTCAAGAAACTTGGGCTTTGAGCTTCTCCACCCTTCCTCCAGACTCTAGGAGCTTGGTTTCCAAATGAAATACAAAACTTGCTCTCATCTGAAAAGAGGACTTTGGACCACTGGGCTACAGTCCAGTTCTTCTTCTCCTTAGCCCAGGTAAGACGCCTCTGACGATGTCTGTGGTTCAGGAGCGGCTTAACAAGAGGAATACGACAACTGTAGCCAAATTCCTTGACACGTCTGTCTGTATGCCTTGACCCCAGCATCAGTCCATTCCTTGTGAAGTTCACTCAAATTCTTGAATCGATTTTGTTTGACAATCCTCATAATATATATATATATATATATATATATATATATATATATATATATATATATATATAATATATATATCACCGCCAAAGGTGCTTAATTTCTCAGTGGTAAGTGTCAAGTGTTGACAAATTTGTGGTAATTATGAGATGTGATCAAACAAATTTACTCTCACAGCGCAGGATCCAGCGTCTTCTCAAAATGATGTTAACCACATAGAAATTTTACTGTGTTTTTGGACAGGCAAGTTGGCGACCTATAGATTAAGATTCAAATTCCTGACAACTCGTTTTGGTGATTACGAGCCGACTCTTTTTTTTGACAGATAATACATTTATCTATTGTGTACTGTCGGCTTCACAACTTTGCAGATAGTTTATGATTACATACAGCTACATGACACAGTGAATGAAAGGTAATAGTCGAAAAGGCATAATAGGGGCACTTTAAATCATGAAATTTGTGTAAACACCCAGCTATACAAAAAAGCACAATAAAAGTATTATAAAATGTATATGAAACAGACCAATAAGTCAAACGATAACAGAATTGTCTTTTGTTGTTGTTGTTGTGCAAGGTTTGATATCTTTGTGTGAAACTTTGAGCACATTATTGCACGCCGCTGATCAGAAGGCTCTAATGATCACACAAACACCAATAGCCCAAAGGGGCTTTAACACAGCCTTACACATGAATATTTTATCTTCTGCTCCTCAGTGTGTCTCAGCAGATGATACAGCTCCTTTCGGCACATAACAGACAAGATGCCGATAAAATTCTCCAGCTTTTTAGAAGCCAAGCATCGGCCATGTCAAGATGTCTGAAGATTCTTTAAATTCTTTGCGACCCTCAGGAGACATTAACTTACAGCGACGGTGTGTACTTGTGAGCATGCTTTTAGTGTACAAACAGCATGAGAAAGCCTTTCTGGCATTCCCTTAGGGAGGAACGCCGCCTTGCTATAATTCTTTATGATTCCTACACTGCCTTTTCATCTCGTATCTCGCTTACCCTTCCTTAGCAGTTTAGTTGTGCCCAAATATAAGGATGTTTGTACTTTAAACAGTTCCTTACCTTTTGGTATTGGACTACATGTGTTTATTGCACATATTAACTGTGATCTAATGTGCATCAGCCATGTTCCTGCGTATGAGCAAAATAAGTGAATAACACATTGAAGCACGTTATTGTCCGTATGAGCCATGACCTTATTTACACTCCCGGACACATCACACGCCATCTGACACAAACAAAACTCAAGCCAAGACATCCACACAACAAGATAACACGTGCAGGCAAACAAGTGCACATTGTTTTATGTTTATTGAAGCTGGTTACCTCTGAAAAGCACACCTGCAGTCATTCCTGCACAAGCGTATACATTGAGGACCGAATTCCTATCTTGTGAATCCTCACAGGGAGTAATAAGATCAAGATGCTAATCTCCCTTTTTCAAAAACAGAATTACTTTAAAGGCAAAACATTCATCCAAGTGGAACGTTTTCCTCATTTGAATCCTTTCTTTTCTCACTTCAATCTAAAACTCCTGAGCTAAATAAACCATCCAATTACACTCAAATGATCTTTCTCAAAGAGGTTCACCATATCTAATACAAAAGATTTTTTGTGTTGTTATAGACCTAATGTACATGTTCTATAATGAGACTGTTTTCCAATCACATCCTCTTAAATGAAACCAAAGGACAGTATGACTGTGTTTAATGTTGTATAACCAATTTATAGTAAATGGATCATTTGACTGCCTTTCACTCCCCTCACATATTATTGTATAACAGAAAACGGGACATGTGGATGCATTGTCGACATGTCTATTTCTGTCTGTATAAGTTGGCTGTTTTTTGTTTGGCCAGAAAAGGCTGCATTATGGATTTGACCATTTTGCCATTTAATTAAGCATAAAAGCTTAATTGTAAAAATAAATCAATTTAATTTAAATTAAACACAAAATACCATTCAAAATCTTACAATAAAAACCCAAACGGTAATCATAATTTATATGCCAGTGTAATATATATATAACAGGACAACATTTGTATTTTACTATGAAATATTCCAATCATCATGCACTGAAAACAATTGGGCTAGAAACAATTTTCACTCAGAAATTGCTTGTAAACAGTTAAACAAGTAACTGTTCAAGTAAAAAGCAACACATCGATATAAACATGAAATATTGAAGTAAATAGTAATACAAAATAGTATTTTATTGTAAAACATACTCAGATAATTGTTTATATTAAAAAAATCAGTGTATAGTTGAAAATACACATTGTTTTACAGTGAAAGCTAAAATAAAACAACAGACAAATTGTAAAAATAATTTGGTTATATTTTGTATTATTTAATTACGTTCTTAGTTTTGCTACCATGTATGCACACAAATCGTCCCCTTGGAATTATAAGGTTCTATCTGACATTTTTGTCAAAATTGAGTTATTCACATATTCTTATTCTGTGACAATTTATTTACATTATGTGATGTTTTATTTTAAGTTATGTACATTTTGGGATTTTTTTTTGAAAAAACAAAAAGGTTCTATCTACAGAAGTCTATGGAACACAAACACTTTAAAGCTCAATATCTCAAAACTACTCAGAACGCAGATAGAACCTTATAATTCCAAGGGGACGAAATGTGTTTATGTTACAGTGTATGGTTCATGCATTATTATAGTGGTGAGTTTTTGTGTGTGAGCAACACTGTGTTCTTTAGCCAACGTTCATGAAAAGACCCATTCGTGAACTTTAAGTGACCATGGAGGGCCCATTGAGCCTTTTGACTGCCAGAGGGGCCCCAGCTGATCTCTCAGCCTCCACGTGACCCGTCACTTTACATTCTGTTCGATGAGATGACGTGACCACTCAACCAACTTCATTCATGAATAGGCCTATAATTTTTAAACGAATTCTATCATCTTTATTTTACGTGTATTGCCGACATCAACATCTGTCAAAAACATTCACTGCAAGAAGCTCAATATATGATAGACCACAATCTTAACTGCATGACAGTTTAAGTGCGCTAGCTTCGCGCGCCTTAATACGCAGTGACGTTTCTTTAAAACGAGTTCAATTAAATCTGGCACGCTCGCAAATGTGGACAAATATGTAACATTTGCATTTTATAAACTAATTTTTTTTCACATGATATTCTAACTGCATAGGCTATATAGTATTTTCTCCATTATTCTACATACTAATGCAAAATACACACCTTTCATCCAGTCGACCACCTGGCTTGTTGACCACCTGCTCACAGGTTCCATGACCAAAGCCATTGTGGAAGTTTTTGCAGACGGTGCCAAACAAAGGTGCGAAAGAAGCGCTTCAGCACACTTCAGATCCACTCAGGCAGATTTCTACCCGTTTTTCATCCGCTGCATGTTTACCCTGCAAATTCAGCTCTGGTTCTTGCAAACGAAGCGTCGGTGGTCTTTCGAGTTCAAAGCATTGCTCTTCATTCCTTCGCAGTAGTCTTTGAGAGAGAAGCTGTCAGAATAACGTTAGATTTCTCTTGGTCTCGCGCGAGGTTTTATCCTCCTTATCATTGCGATGCATGTACTGTTTCAGTTTCTCATCCCATTTATATCGAGTCGTAGAAGGCAGACAACGGTGAATTCACGCAGCTGTTACCAGCAAACTGTGGTCTGCACGCGCGCCCCTCGCGCACACTCGTATGACTCGCGCCTCGTCCATTCTCGCCAGTCGTTGGCTCTGGTAAATAAGCCGTCATGAGGGCCAAGCAGCGGAAACATCTCCATAACTGAGCTGTGTGCAAACGAGAGAATTACTAAATACACCCTTACAAATAGTATTAAATGATTGGGACTGGAATGCTCTATTGTTTTATTGTGTTTGTAGAATCAAACGAGTCACAGTTTATTTGGAAGCATCTTTTGTTTCAATATTTGGGTGAAGAGTATTTTTTTTAAAAAAGACCAATCATTATTTAAAGCAATAGTGAAGATTCTTTCTTCTGTGGAACACGATAGGAATTGTTGAGCAGAATAACAGCCTCAGTTGCCATCTTACTGGAAATAAGATGCAACAAAAGTGAATGGTGACTAATACTGTCCATCCTAAACCCCTCTCATGTTTTCAATGGAAGAAAGAAAGTCATATGGGTCTGGAACAACATGAGGGTGAATAAATTATGAATATTTTCATTTTTAGGTGAATTATCCCTTTAACCCATCATGCATATAGAGATTAGATGCACACATATTAACACAATCTAAATATTAATTCATATTTAGTTTTAGAAAGATATGCATTTGATTGAATGCATGATAAAAATCTTTATCTAAAGAAAATGTACATAAAAATGCATGTTTAAGGTGATTTAAATGCCTGCTGTCCTCAAAATTGAAGTGACCTATAGTCAGGGCTTTGTGCATGATCATTCAAGGGGAAACATCCAATGCCGTCGGCTGACTTTCATGCCACTAGTTTGTCCCATTTAAGCTTCTTTCTTAAAAGAAACACGGTGCTCAACAAAGAAAAATCCCCATGATGTGCAGACAAATCAGCTTGGTTTATGTAGCCATTCATTAAAAGAATATTTCACCCCAAAATGAAAATGTTGTCATCCTTTACTCACCCTTTTGTTGTTTAAAAATTATATAAAAAAAATATTCTGTAGAACATAAAATAAGTTATTTAAAAAATATATATATCATAGTGTACATTTGCCCATTCAAAGCCAAAATGGCTTGGTTACATTCTTCAAAATATATTTGTGTGTGTGTGTGTGTGTTTATCAGAAACAGAGAAAGTCATACAATTTTAGAATGACAAGAGGGTGAGAGTTATGACATAATTTTTGGGAGGAGCCTATACCTTTATTTTTTTATTTACAGTCATGGCCAAAATATCGGGACCCTTGGTAAATATGTTCAAAGGAGGCTGTGAAAATTAAAATCTTTTATTTAAAAAAAAAATCACAAAAATCTAAACTTCCATTGGATATTAAGAATTTAAAATGCAGAGAAATATCATTATGAAATGAATGTTTTTCTCAAATACATGTTGGACACAATTATCGGTGCCCCTAGAAATTATTTTGAGTAAAACAGTATATTCCCATTCATATTCACAATTTTGGAAGTGGACGTGTGTCTATATCATCCTAATGCACGATGAGAAGAAGGGTTTGAGTGGCTGAAGACTCAAAAGATCATAGCTGGAGAACTGCAGAAAATAGTTGAGTCTCTGGGTCAGAAAACCTTAAAAGAATTGTCAAACAGCACCTATATCACCACAAGTTGTTTGGGAGGGTTTCAAGAAAAAATATCCTAGCTCATTAAAAACAAACTAAAGCATATTCAGTTATCAGACATGACTGGAACTTAAAATGGAACTGGCTTCTGTGGTCAGATGAAAATAAAAATGAGCTTTTTAGCAGCAAACACTCAAGATGGGTTTGGTGCACACAGGGATATAAATTACCCCATGTGTACAATGAAATATACAACTGTACTATTGATGTCGTGGGCCTATATTTCTGCTGGAGGTCCTGGACGTCTTGTTCAGACAAATGGCATCTTTGATTCTATCAAATACCAACTGAAAAAAAATGTAAAAGTGGCTGACTCAGTTAGAAATCTTATAATGGGCCATGTTTAGATCTTCCAACCGTACAATAATCCCAACACAAAAATGGGTTCTGCTATATAGCTTCTGCTATAGCCATTCTAGTCCTCTGACCTGAACCCTATAGAAAATGAGTGTGGTGAACTGAAGAGAAGCACCACCAACATGGAGCTGGGAATCTAAAGGGTCTGGCGTGATTCTGGATGAAGGAATGGTCTCTGATCTCTTGTCAGGTGTTCTCTAACCTCATCAGGCATTATAGGAGAACATTTAGAGCTGTTAAACTGTCAAATGAAGGTTTCAAAAAGTATTGAATAAAATGGTGCCATTAATTGTGGCCAGTGTGTATTAGAGAATCTTTCATAATTTTATTTCTCCCCATTTTAAATTCTTATTATCCAATTAAATAAAATCTCAAAAGGATTAACAATGCAGATTCATTTTCACAGCTTTCTTTGATTATATTTACCAAGGGTGCCAATATTTTTGGCCATGACTGTATGTTTGTTTACATTACAGCATTAGATTAAAATTAGACTACAGATCTGAAATGTGATTATTGGAAAAAAAATATCTTTATTGTATGTATAGCACTAATTTAATGAAAACAAACTTATAAACTAAACATGGATCAATCTAAGACATAAAATAAATCATTACCTAAACAGATAAAAAGAGATGCATTTCACAGTGTTTTATGTTGATTTCACATCTCACGTGAACATAAGGGCAGTGTGCAATGCTGCTGACAGATGTTGAGATTCCTTACAGCCTAAGGGGGGTATTGAGAAGAGGCTTGTAAGGGACAAGGGGAGGAGAAGGGATCAAGGTTCAAGAGCTGCTCCATTAAGACTCAGACTCACCATCTGCAGCTAGATTCGGGGGCCTAAAAAACTACAACAAATCTGCAGGATGTGAGATCAGTGTCTTTCAGAGTGGGAATTCAGGACTTTTAAACATAGAAACAATCTCAACATGGGATCCTTCACCACAGCAGTGTCAAAAAGAGTCAACCCAGGGTATGTCAAGAGTTTTCTAGCTTTTTCAGAACGAATGACCCTCTAGTGCATAGAAAGACAGACCAGGGACCCCTTGTTACCGATTTTATATATCAAATATTTTGTAGCTTTTGACATTTTTTATTCTCCATAAAAAAATAATTGTCAAATCTCTGTTAAATACTTCTGGTATAGGTAGATTTCTTCAAACATGTGCCAGAATTATGTAAGTAAAAATGGAAAACAAGTTTAAAATAAAAGAAATAACTATAATATTACACAATGAATACAAATTTACTGAATAAGGAGCCCAAACAGGCTATCAAACTTATGCAAGTTAAATGTAAATATAATAATTGTAATAATACATTGATATCAGAGACACTTAAGGTAGACTAGCAGGTGACAGATGTCTATTTTATACGGTCTCTACTAACAACTACAAAATCTAAGTCACTAAATATTCTTATTGCTGTCTCTTTAAGAAAACAGGGAAGTACACAACTTCAAACCGAAAGTGATTCTGATCCTGATCAGACACTGTAGGTGCGCGTTTGCTAGCTAGATGTAGGCTCGCTGTTTACGTTTAATATACACGGGTTTGCAGTTGACTTACCGACCCAGGAATTAATCATAAAGGACAAGCATTTATGCAAAACCATTAACTTTAAGTTAACCAACCGGTTTTGTTTCACCTTCCGCGATTTTATGTGAAGCCAGGAGTGGATCGAGAGGACTGCGGAGTCAGAAGCATTGCTACAGAAATAAACAAAGGTGAAATCATTAGACAGCTACACTCCAGTCTCTCTTTGATGCTATTTTAATAGCATTCTGTATTTTAAAACTCATTTGACTTCGTAAAAGCGCATATAGAGTGAGAGTACAAAATATTTATTTCCGTCTACAAGGTGACCAAATAGGCTATTGGTTTTTTCTGTATAGTGTAATTCATTTCTCCAATTTTTCTAGTATTCTGGGTAATTGTTTAACACTATACATTGGTAAACCTTGGGATCGTTTTTGTATGTACACTACCGGTCAAAAGTATGGGATCAGAACGAGATTATTATTTTTTCTTATGCTCATCAAGGCTGCCTTTATTTCATCAAAAATACAGAAATATTATGATTAAAAAATGTTTTTCAATTTTTAACATACATTAAAATTTATTCCTATGATGCAAAGCTGAATTAACTCCAATACTACTTTACTGAAAATAACTCCAGTCTTCAGTGTCACATTATCCTTCAGAAATCATTATATTATGATGATTTATTATCAGTGCTGGAAACTGCTGTGCTGCTTATATATATATATATATATATATATTATTATTTTTATTTTTTTTTTGGAACCTGTGATACTTTTTTAGGATTCTTTGATGAATACAAAGTTACAAAGAAGAGCATTTTTTTTTTTTTTTTACAATATACACTACACTTCAAAAGTTTGGGGTCAGTACATTTTTATTCTTTCTTGTTTTTAAAGAAATTAAAACTTTTATTCAGTAAGGATGTGTTCAATTGTTAAGAAGTGATATTTATATTGTTAGAAAATATTTAGATATTGAATCAATGCTGTTCATTTTAACTTTTTATTCATCAAAGAATCCTGCAAAAATTATTTATGTTTCCAAAAAAATTTAAAATAAATAAATATTTGGCAGCAAAAGTAAAACAACGCGTTAAAGTTTCAGCGAGTGTGCAAAGCACATGAATATTTAATTAAGCACACAGGCAGTTTATGATTGGCTGTCAGTTGGTAAACTACTCACTGTGCTATTCTAGCACCATTGCAATATATTTGTATTGCTTTCATCAGGGTAACAACACCGAGCTGTTTCTAACAAGTGAGGGAAGCGTTGCAAATCCGAGATGGACGACGACGCAGTAGAGGTGGCGTCAGACAACAGTCTGCCGTTAGGAATCGGGGCTTCCGCCTTCGGTAGTGAAAATGGGGAGGAAGAGGACGACTTCATTCCTCAGAGGACACTTCCATTCTCCCTCGGATTCTCCAATCCTGCGGGGTAATATGTTTTTTTGGTAATCTGATATTGGTGTAATAAGGTTCAGCCAGGACTAGCCATGTTGACGTAGGCTACACGTCAGCCGCACGCATGCTTGTCTGTTGTGTAAGTGCGCCACCTGCTGGTAAGATCGGGAACAAGCCATAGTCGAGATGTTATTTATGTGATGAGTTACTTTCCTTACATGGTTAATTACAACGTTTTTCTGTAATCTACAATGATCGTCCTCATCAGACAACACGTGGAGAGAGCAGAGTCCCCTGCATCCAGTTATGCCTCCATGCAGAGTGACAGCTGGTCAGAAACAAGAGAAGAGCATCAACCCAGCTCCACGCAGTAAGTTTACTTCCATTTCTTTAGACCCGAAGACTATTTATTATTATTATTATTATTATTAATAGAGTTAATATGTTCTACATACAGTTTGAGGGGTATTTTAAAGAAAGGCTTTTATTAGTAGCATGCTGTAAGAGTGAAAATGATACTTATGAGTTATTTGAAAGAGACTTTGCTCTTTATGCTTGTGGCTAAGGTTGTCATTCTCGTAAGTCCGCTTTTGATTTTCTACAGGGTTCAGTTGTGCAGACGGGACTCGTCTGCTTCTAGCAGTGAAGAGTTTAATAGTGATGATGAGGACAATAATATGGAGGTCAGTGCTGAAGAAAGGTGAGTTGAAGTCACATGATGTATCCGTACCATTTAAACTTTGCCAGTATCATGGTCATATTGATATACACTTCAGATGTCATAATAAACATGTTAGTCAAGCACCCCTTGATGGACAGAGATGATTCAGAGTTAAATTTTAATACTGGCCTATATTGCTTTGCCATAATCAATTTATTACCATATTTAATGTATTCACATAATTATTTACTGTAAGATGCTTACATTTCCATTGAAATAATTATTGTACAGAACCATACATAATACATGTTTTCATTCTAGAATACATTCATAAGAGACTTCTCTCAAAAACATTAAGAAAAAAATCTTACTGACTACAACATTTTGAACAGTTTTTCATTTAGTGTTACATTACTGCATAAAAAATATATATATTTTCTAAATTAAGCACACGGAAGAAGATCAAAAAGGAAGGAGGTGTGAAACAACAAAATGTTTCTGCTCCTGTAAAACCAGAGTTGGTAGTAGATCCGAATGAAAAAAGACATCCAGCAATGACGGTTGAATTTGCATTTAAGGTGAGGGCTACAACCATTGGTCATCCAATTAATGCAATAACAATATGTCCAATAAGTGCCTTTCACATTAAGTTGAGAAAACTAACATTATTGCTTTTTCACAGGCCCTCACCAGCTGCCTAAAGAAACTTGCAGAGGATGAATTAAAGTACTTCAAAAAACTGCTGTGGGATCGATATCCAGAGCGCTTCCGTGATCCGCTGGACGGAGTCGATCTTGTGGATCTGGTGGATAAGATGCTAGAGCTTTGCGATATTGAAGTTTCTCTGAAGATCACGCTGGCGCTCTTCGATATCATGAACGCTAAAAAGCTGGTTCAATATCTGTTAGGTCTATGCAAAAGAAGTAAGTTCTATTATTTTGTCCCGGCCAAAACATTGCAGTGTTTTTCAAACCGTTGCCTTAAAAATCTTTCTTTGTGATGTTCCACAGATGAAGTGCGCTACGAGTTGAAATTGACTCTGAAGAGGAAGTATGAGATGGTATATGAGGGTTTTAGTCAACAAGGACAGCCAGTCCCCTTTGAGTCAGTCTATACAGACCTTTACATTACAGATGGCATTAATGCATCAATCAACAGTGAGCATGAGTTCAGATCAAAGATAGAAGTGCTCGCAGAGACTGCCAAAGTGAACAGGAAGCCGTTAACTGGAAATGACATATTTTCCCAGCAGAACCCGAGGTTAAGGCCTGTAAGGTCGGTGTTAGCCAGGGGAGTCCCAGGATGTGGCAAATCATTTGCAGTGCAGCGCTTCATCCTCGATTGGGCAGATGGAAGAGTCCACCAAGACGTCTTCTTTCTTATTCCTCTACACTTCAAGGAGCTAAATAAAATGCTAGAAGGAGAGTATACCCTCCTGAGTATAGTCAGCACTCTCTATCCAGAGATGAAGGAAATAGATTCTCTAGATTTTGAGGGCTGTCTGGTAATGTTCATTTGCGATGGCCTAGATGACACTCAAATCCCCTTTAATTTCCGGAGAACGGTGTATTGGTGTGACGTGACCAGGCCTACAACTGTGCAAGTGTTGATCACCAACCTCATCAGGGGAAACCTGCTCTATGACGCCTACGTGTGGATCATTTCTAGGGCAGGAGCTCTGGATGTGATCCCACCAGAACACGTCCAGCGGCTTCTGGAGGTCCGCGGCTTCACCGATGATCAGAAAGAGGCCTATTTCAGGAAGACAATCGCAGATCGAGACCTTGCTGAGAGGGTGATTGCTCACATCAAGTCTTCTAAGACGCTGTTTATTATGTGCCACTTGCCACTGTTCTGTTGGGTGGCATCTAAAGTGCTGCAGCGGCAGTTCCAGTTTCTTCAACCATCGGCACAGCTGCCCAGAACTCTTACCAATTTGTACACCATTATGCTGCATGGACAAACTCAAATGTCCGTTGAGAAACTGCAGAACGACCCTACCGAAGACACCAAGAATCTTACTGCTGATCAGCTGCTTATTAAGCTCGCGAAGCTGTCCTACAACATGCTTGAGAAGAATGAGTTTCAGATAGAGAAAGAGCACTGGGATGACGTTGAATTGCCGGAGTCATACCCTGCCATGGCCTGCACCGGTCTCTGCACAGAGTTTTACAGAGAGAAGTTCGTGATTTACACAGAAAAGGTGAGCTGCTTCGCTCATCCGACCATTCAGGAGTATCTTGCAGCTCTTCATGTTTTCTATTGTTTCAAGAAACATGGGAAGAACATCCTTGAGCAGAACAAGCTGAAGGCCTTGAAGGTTTCCTTGGCAGACGTACTCAGGAGTGCAGTAGACAAAGCTTTAAGCTCCAAGAATAGCAACTATGATATCTTTCTCCGCTTTCTGCTGGGTTTGTCTGTGGAAGCCAACCAGGAGCTGCTCAAGAACATCCTGCAGATCTCTAGCAGCTCTAACCAGAGTGCACGAGATGAGACAACTCGCTACATTAGTAAGAAAATCAAAGAAGGTCACTTCCCGGAAAAGACTGAAAACCTTTGGCGGTGCATTGATGAACTTAACCCACAATAACACTGATGTGTTTAAAAAGAGTCTCGTGATGAACTTCTGCGAGTGATGCTGTTGCGTTGTTTTTTGCTATAAGATTGAGTTGGTGTTTAAAATCATCTGTGAAGATTGTCTCTCATCCAGGGATTGTAGTGTCATATGCATGCGCTTTTCCATCAGTAACAGATGAATACTGAACACTATTGTTTTCAACAACATATTTTTGGACAGTTGTGTCATTGCCATGGCCGGACTTACCATTGGGCTTGAGTGGGCTGCAGTATTAAATGGAATTATCAAACCTAAAACATGTCCATAAAACAAAGACCTTTTCAAATGTCAGTTTTGGTGCTTCAGCTCTTTTTTTTTTTAATTCTTTAAAATGCTTATTTTTAAAATACTAGTTTAGAACATTAATATTGACAAGTGAGGATCTATAATATATATATATATATATATATAGATAGATAGATAGATAGATAACTTTTGCCAGATGGCTCCCCAAAAATGATCAGAGATCATCAAGCAGAACTGTCCTTTTTGAGTGAGTCTATCACTGACAGAAATAATGGGCTGCAAGTGCCTTACACGATCATGTGCCCTGATAACATCACATCCATGAGTGGTGTGCTTTAAAGGGCCAAGGGCATTGGGAAACCAACTACCATAGTCAAACTAAGTGTTCAAATGTAGGAAAAATTGAATATATGATATATAATCCAAATTAAAAATTTTAAGTAGAATAATTTTCATTTCATTTTAACTATCCTGACCTGCTCTGAGGGCCGAATGTTGAACTGAAGCTGTGAAGATCACAATAGTCACAAATGTAATCACCAATGTGCTAAAACACTGAGGTATTCCAAAAAAAGGGACACTGCTATGATAACCAGTGATTATCGTCTGACTCACCTGTGCTGCTCTGCTCAAGAAACCCATGGATGTAGATCTCCTTGATCCAGTCCTGAAGTTCAATGTCCTGTGCACATCACCATCATGTTGGTAATAAAACGTCACCATGCTCCTTACAAAACTACAAACTGATTCCACATATTAAAGAAAGATTTCAAGATGCCATGAAAGAAATGTAACTGAAGTGATTATGGCAAATCTGAGTTATTAGATTTGGTAACTCAGACAGAAAGTGCTAGGCAAGAAAACTGGGTTGTTCTCTGATGCCTGCTGCTTCAACTGACACAAAAATTTCTATATTCATGTTGCATTCTGTTTATTGATTTATGTTTATTTATTTAGTATCAGTATTGTTTTTCGTTTTTTACAAATTCAAATTCTGCAATTTGTAATAAGGTTTTGGTAATGTTTTGGCAAATATTAAAAAAGTAAATAAATCAATATTAATAAAAAATTTTAATTAAAAGCTATATAGAAACTTAATTAAATACATTAACTCAATTTCTATCTTATGTTTTTATTTTTTAAAGTTTTTTTTTTAAAGCAAAAAACCTCAATAAATTTAGCTAGAATTGTGTGTAAAAACAAGAAATAGTCTGTGGGTTAAAGCAGGAACTCTTCACTTTCTTGTGAAGACAACTTGGTGTGAATGCTCTTTTTCTTCATTTTTAGCAGTTTGGCACAGCATGTTATATCAGACATGCAGATGACATTTTGTACAAACAAGTTAGTTACTTAACATGTCATAGTAATAGTAAAAGCAAAAGCAGAGACAACAACCAACTTTTACTTCTGTCAAAAAGAGTTGATGGTCAAAGATAACATTCTACTTTGCAAACCAGAACCAGAAAAACTACTTGAACAAACTGTGAAAATAAAGATGTAGGATCAGATCACTGTTGGACTTTTATACCTGTATGAACTAGAACCAGATCACACCATGCTTTACATTTTAGAGCACGTTTATTTGTTGACATCCAAATTATTACAGCCATGAAGATTTATGCAGTTAAACGCAGTTCCAGTAATTACTGTTTCTTCTTGACGACATGTGCGCAGTCATATTTGCCCCTGACCACAGTGATTTTGACCCCTGGTAAGTCCTGTGTTCTCCCTCCTTGTATCAGCACCACATTGTGCTCCTGGAGGTTGTGTCCTTCGCCAGGGATGTACGCCACAGCTTCTTGACCATTGGACAGACGGACTCGTGCACACTTGCGGTTGGCAGAGTTGGGCTTCTTGGGTTTCCTGATCATGGTCTTCAGCACTACTGCTTTGAGCTGTGGATGCCCATAAGTGGCACTGATCTTTGGACGAGGTGGAGGAGGTCTGCCCTTACGGTGCATCTGATTGAGAGTGGCCATGGTCCTGCTGAACACAGGTCCAGACCAGAAAGGTACAGAGTGCGACGCTGTCAAAATGACAACAGAACATGGCTTCATTAATCTCAATTATTTAATTTGATCATAATAATCAAAATTCTGTTGCTAAGACTTACCATGCAAAACAGACAACAGCACTGGTTTTAGGCTTCCAAGAAATGCCATTTTTTATTAATCTGTAGGAAGCACTGCAACATCAAATAATAAGATAGGGTCACAGTGAAACATAGCAAAATACACTGTACCTGTGTAAAATTATTCCTTTTATGTTTAATGTACCTGCATGTAAGCTATGTTAAATCAAAGTATCCGACGTCTCTTAAGTGGTGCCTTTAGTTTTCGGTAAAAGAAAAAAAAAGGACGAAATATTTCACCCTCACTGTTATATTCCCGACATGCACGTCGCCATGTTGAAAATGCATCATCGACCCGGAGGAATCTTCCTCGATTCTGGACCAGTGACGAGCTCAAGACTGAACTGCATAATACTGCCATCTAGTGGATGGATTCTCACGTATACATGTGGTAAACATAGGTGGTAAATCATTTGTTTAGGCAAATCATTTATAATTTTTATTAAATAAAAAATACATGCATATATATATATATATATATATATATATATATATATATATATATATATATATATATATATATACCTTGGATTAAATTTTTTATTTTTAATTAAGAGCTATTTTGATAAAGAATGAAATGTAGCGTTTTAACTAGCGGTGGAAGTTTTATAAGAAAAGGCTGAAATTCTTGAAAAATAAAAAAGGAAACATTGTAATGCATGCACATAGTTGACATTATCTCTTATAATTATGACTTAAAAAAATATGGGAAAACAAAGAGTCCTCATTTTGTTCCATAGTATAGAGAAAGAAAACCATCAACTGTTTAGTTACACACATTCTTCAAAATATCTTCTTTTGTGTTCACCAGAAATAAAGAATTCATACAGGTTTGAAACTAATTATGATATAACTGATGACCCTTTTTTTTGGCAGTGAATCATCCTTTTAATGACATAAAAGGCCACTTAGGTGAGTATACTTTCATGGCTGTGTTTCTTAACACACTTAAGCATACAAAAGGTTCCCTTTACTGTAATATTATATTTAATAATGTAAATTTAAAAGTGTCCTACACATTGTGTCATACACATGCAATGAAGTGTCCTACCTTAATATTACATTCAGTTTGCAGTTAAATCATCATTTTGATAAAAAATTACTAATTTTAGTTTTTTTTTTCACAAGTTCTATACATTTTGCATTAATGACCACTGAATGTCAGCATTGAGCAGTCTTTACAATATAAACTGACAAAACAAAAGTAAAGACACTGAATAAAGTTTCATGTTGGTGCAATGCAGGCCAGAGGTGGACAGCTAAGGACATTGTCCCAGGCCCTGGGATGAAGATAGTTTGTCAAAATAATATTTATTTTAAAGGTTTGTTTTGTTTACTTTGCTATATCTCTGCCAATATAACTGATTTGCTGAGAAAATCGTTCTTATGTTGTTGCACCATGGCATTAGAGCTTCAGAATATAAATGTTTTGTGCATCTATGAATAGTGCAGACAATGTAGGTGGTTATTTTCATCATTCTTTTCTAGCAAACAAGATGAGAGCATCTTAATTTTTGCATTTCAATTATGATTTAAGTGGGCATTGGCTGTTTGTGTGGACGTATCTGGAGGACGATGAAGAGCGAGAGAGCAGAGAGATGAGTTAAAGAGGTATGGGTGAGTCATAAGGAGAGAGGGGCCTAATGAACGGGACAGTATGAATGAGAAAGCACAGATGTGCGAAAGAGGGAGGATGAAAAGAAATTCAGCTGACTGATTGAAGGAGTGGGAGGAAAGCAGGATGAATAAGCACCTAAAAGTCCTTGTGCACCTTCCAAGCACTCCCCATTCCCTCTTTTCCTCCTCTTTTCAGTCCAGTCTATTTTTATTCCTCTTCATTGCTGAAAGCACATCATTCTCACAAGGACAGGAAGAGAAGACATGAGAGAGTTTTATTCAGATGAAACTCATGGGGTATTTCTGGACACAGGGCGGTAAGTTGGCCCATGGTGCTGTGTGGGAGGGTCAGCGCAGCATGGGACGCCGGACTCAACGGAAAGGTGCATAACTGGATAATTGATAAGCAAACAGTGATTTAGGGCCACCGGAGGTGGATATCGCGAAAGGAAGATCTCGCTTCCCCGGCAACAAGAGGAAAAAATGGAAGCAGATACTGAGAGGCAGGAAAGGCCATATAGGGTATTATCGTGAGCTTTCAGGTATAATGGGAAAGTGTGGGCTGACTATTCACTGTACAGCATGCGTTCGTGGACATATATGCGTGTGTGTGTGTGTGTGTGTGTGTGTGTAGGAGGCTGATTGTCTCCACTGTGCCTCTGAGTCAAGAGCATACGTCAGGAAAAATAGAAAGCACCTCATCATCTGCGTCAGTCGGTCCTAGGAAACCATGGCGACACACTGAAAAGGCAGTGAATGAAAGGGAGAGAGAGACTAGAACAATGAAGGGGGCAGCAACAATGAACACACGCCGATGAACCTCGCTTTGATGCATTTAATTGGCTCTCATATACATATTTGGAAAACAAGAGCGCATCAAATTCAAGGATATTCTTTGTGGAAACAAGAAAATATGGTACATCGAATGCACTCTTAAAAATAAAGGTTTTCACAGCGATGGCTTAGAAGAGCCATTTTGGGTTCCTCAAAGATTTTCAGTCGACATTTTTATAGTGTGAAGAACTTTTGAAGAACCAATTTGACAGTAAATTTACAAAACAAAACATGAAGAAATATTGTTTATTATGAAGTATCTGCAATGGTTTTCATGCACTGAAACAATGAAAAACAAATAGAAAGAGAGTATTGTAGGTAGAAATATATCCTCGACTTGACCGTAGAACTCTACGATGGAAAGATACAGCTGTGGTTCATAGACATATTTTTTTCATTAAAACACAGTCTTCACTATAAGTGAATACAAAGTGGCAATTGCCTTTGTTACTTTAAGTACTTTTCCCCAAAGTGACAGTCCAATATGAATAGGATGCATGTTCATGTGACTTCATGATATTGAAATATAAACATAAATATATATATATATATTTTTAAACACACTTAGATTTGACTCTACCACATTATCCCAGAAATATAGCTTAGTAAAAGATGACAATATGCCATACTTCATTGATTAAGTCACAGACTTATGTTAAAACATGTGATCACTGGTTCCATCTGTGGGAAAGGAGAGAAAAAGTACAGTTTAGACACAAAATCTTTGATATACTGAAAAGCTAAAATCACAAAAGTGCCATAGTTTCTCACCTTGGTAGAAGATCTGTTGTCCGCCTTGATGAGGGAGTTGATACAACTCATCTTGTTGCCTCTCGGCAGGATTTATCAGGGCGGCTGCCCCAAACACAGGTTCCATAGTGACCAGCTCCTCTAGGAGGGACTGGGAACAAGGCAGAGCAGGAGTGAGGGCAGGAAGTGATGGAGCTGCGGTGGACCCTGGGGAGGACATCATCTCCACATCCTCGTCGGGTCTCTCGGCTTCCTGCGGCCCACCCCCGGCCATACGATTACGGTGCGTCGACTGGACGCTACAGAGGTGGTGTACACCATACAGAGTCCTCGCCTCCTCCTGCGCGTGGACAGGGGAGCTGCGGCTCGGGGAGTGCTGGGGATAGGATGGCTCTGATGAGTAAGGCGAGGGAGGTGTGGGGGAGGTGGATGGCAGATTTGGAAAAGGGATGCCATCGACTGCTTTCTCCTCAAACATAAAGACATCAATGTGAGCCAGTGAGGAGTTTGGGCCTTCAAATGATGCGTGATGAGGGGGAGCCAATGTGTTTTGTGGGTGGCTGTGACAGAAGCCTTCAGCTAAAGTGCTAATATACTGAGCCAGGAGTGAGATCTCCCTTTGCTCTCTTTCGGTATCGTCTTCACGAGGGAAGAAACTCAAACAGGGCTTTTTGGTGGGTGAGGCCTCGGGGGTTAAAAGGCCTTCGGGTGGACTGTGGAATGGGAAATGAGGGACGTCTATGTACAGAGGTCCTCTGATTTCCGGCAGCGCCATGAGAATGCATTCATCACTGCCGGGGCTGTCTGGAGTAGGTGGTAGTGTTTCATATAGACGTTTGCGGCAGTGTTGAGTGGGGCCGATGCTTGCGGAAAGGGGTGCTGAGGTTATAGACTGCCTCATTTTGACTACATTGCTTTGGTCTGATTTGAAGGTCTCATCACCAAACATAAAACTCCCCCCTCCGAGTCTTGGGGTGTAAGGAGGTGTGCAAATAAACTCCTCTGAGTTTTGGCGCTTAGGAGGAGCTTTGTATGGAGGAAGGGGTGGAGGGGCAATATGGGTTTGCGGAACTGTAGAAAGACTTGGGATATTAATGCTGCTCAGATGTTCAGCAGAAACGGTCATGGCTGATCTCCACATCTGGTGACTGCCATGCAGTTGCGAATGGCTCTCTTCATCCTGAGAAAAGCCCTGAAGGGGGTCGAGTGCCATGCTGGTTGGGCCAGAGCTACTAGGGAGCTCTTCCGAGGAGCTCCGGCCAGAAGTGGTGAAGCTGAAGTCGAAGGACTGGGAGGACAGGCCACTGCTGCTGGGTGTGAAGACCTGGTCTGGGCTGGACAGGGGGTCAGAGCTCTGGCGTGCCTCCTGGTACAGGAGAGCCAGCTGGTTCTGTTCTGAATACAACTGCTGACGCACCGACCAGGCTTCAGACTCACTGAGGGAAGGGTAGAGAAAACAACAGATTTTATAAATGTGTTTAATATAGTTTTTAAATAAATACTAATATCATAAATAATTGTTTTATATATTTAATATGATACAAAATGTAAGATATTATAAAACATTTTAAAATCATATTCCATTTCAATAATAATATAATATTAATATATTTCAATAATAATAATAATAATATATTTTATTATTAATAAATTATTATTTGTATTAATATTACTTAATATTACCATTATAAACATTACAAATGATACATGTCACTATTATTTATATAATAAAAATAAGTATTATTATTATTATTATTGATAATAATAATTAATATTGTTATTCATAATTATAATACAAATTGATACAAATTCAGTTAAAAAAAATCAATCAAATTATTATTATATAATAATGATAATGTAACTAAAATTGTAAATATAATTATTTGTATTTGATAGTATATTAAATGTAAATGCTGGTAACCTTTATACCTTATGACGTAGTTGTGGCTGTTGATGGGATATTCTCCAGTCTCCAGCTGAAGAACAATGTAAAGCCAGACCCAGGAGTGATCTGCTGCCTCAACCTGGACCACCATCTCCACCTGCCTCTCTCCACCTTCATGTACTGAAAAAGGACACAAAGACCAATTAATAAACCACATTTACTATACCAGCTTTTTGATATATTTAATATTATGCACTGTAAAAAATTAATAAATAAAGTTATGCACTCACACAGGGCGCAGTGTTGTGCAGAGGCGTGAGACAGATCACGAGGATGAATCAGACTGTACCATGAGCGAGAGCGCAGAGTCTCTATGTCATAGCCAAGGTATACAGATACACTGTCAGAGAGAGAGAGAAACACAACAAATCAACATTATTCCCTCACTCTCAAATACATAATCAAATACTAACAGGGACATTCACAGGACTCCTACTGTACCTGTCCTGAGCAGCATGGATTCTCATGTCCCGGCTGTGTTGAGACTGGAAACAGGCCAGGAGGAAAGACTGCTCCGCAGGAGGGGTGGGGAGAGGATTCCTAGCTGACGAAACCTGGGGGACGCTGGACTCCAGTGGGGAGCAAAAACACAACCACACTGGATTGGAGGTCCAGTAGGTGGATGCGTGGTATGGAGGTGGCAGACAGCGTGCCCGAACCAACATCAGTTTGTTCCCTGATCCCTGCCGCCGTACAAACTTCGAAGTGCTGAAGCGGCAGCAAAAGAGACGGTCTAGAAATAAAAAGAAGAGAGACACATTAAGGGATTATTTTTTACATCATGTACAATACATCTCAAATACTTTATGTTGAAAGAATGTGTCAAACCAACAGAGTGAATTACCTGTGTCAGAAGTGGTGATTGGCACAAGGTTACCCCTCATGATGAAGTGGTCGGCTGGGTCTATAATATCATACACGCTGTCACTTTGAGCCACTAGATCCACCTGTATAAAGCCCAAATAATTATTTTTAGCATGCACCAATTGCTAACAAAGTCCTTAAAAGTAATAGATATAAACCATTTATTTTCTAATGTATGTTTCTTACCATGGAATGGCCAAGGTGCTCTGCGACATTGTCCGATAGATGCAGGAGTTTTCCTTCACTCGTCAGCACTAGGAGAAACCCTGGTAGTGTGTGTAGCAGATCCGAGAGTTCTGGCAAAGACAGGATGCTCCCGCTCACGTCATGACCTGCTGACACTAATAAAGACAAAACATGGAAATATCAATATAAAGATCTGTACTATAATATGTACATAGCAAAAATTACAAATTAAAAATAAATCACAACATCCACACACATAACTCAACATCAGCACCATAGACAGAGACTAGTTACTTTCAGAACTCTGGACAGAGACAGAGCTTCCTCAGATAAATCTGCTCTTTGCTCGTAAAAAATAAAGTTTTTTTTTTTTTTAAATAATTGATTCACCTTTTTATGTTCTTAAGTTCTTTAGAAAACCATGTTAAATTAACCCTACCTTGAGAGAAAAAGACGGACTTTCTTGTGTAAATGCAGGCTAGGGACATGATGTGAAGATAGGAAAGACGAGCTTTGTCGGCATCGGAGATGGGCAGAAGATCTTTCAGGTTGCGAATTTCTGCGTTGATTTGATCCCTCCGAGCCTTTGATGCTCCTTTAGTGGACCGATACATTTTCTCGTGTCCAAAGAATCGTTGGAAAAGACGAATAATCTGGGTAAAAACTGCTTGCGGTGAAAGCTACTCAGCCATCATTTCGGGCAGACGCCACTTCTTCTAAGTTTTGGATAATGTCTTTAAAAAAACTACTTAGTAATTGAGAAAAAACATTTTTTTCTCTCTTTGCTTATATATCCTCTGTCGTCTCTTAAGTTTTACCCTTGGTATGCTATGGATTTCTCTCTCGCCTTCGCATGAAGCTTCTGATGGAAACATTGCCTCCAGATAGTTTATATAGAGAGCGCGCCTGAAGAAATGATGGGAGGGGGCGTGCATAAATAGATTTGAATCTCCAACTATCTCTGCATTTTGCTGCTGTGATAGTGACGTAGGATAAATATGGGATCCCTTTCAACGCGCAAAGCCAGATTTGGACAAATCTAGAAGGTCCAAACTCTCCACCCTGTTGCGCGCGCAGAGCAGGTGCATCTGGCCGCGAGCTACTGTAACAGAATTTTATTGCTTGACTTCAGGGAAATGCTGATATTTTGGTGACGAGATTAGGAGGAAGATCTCATGTCAATGAATTTCAGTGATATGCTAATTGAAAAGTGTAGATGCGCCTGTGGTTATTGCTTCTTCATCAAAACAATTAGTAGGAGGCTGATAACTCACAATCAGCAATTACATCATGCCACCCATTCAATAAAAATATAAACAAACAATAACCACGATTAAGAAAATAAGTGTTTTATCCCACGTCTTCAATCTCTTTTTCCCCACGCAATATGATCGATGAAATATGATTTTACAGCAAACTACCAAGCGAAGGATCACGAACATAGGCGGTGGGGGATCATTCTATCGAACAGGTTCGCAGTTTGATAAAGTGATTTGAAACTATTTATTGTATGATTATATTATAAACAAAAAAAATACATTGTGCTATTTTAAATATTATGTGTTTCAAGTTTGAACAAGCTATATTGTTATAGATTGTTATATTTAAATAGAAAAAAAAAATACGTTTAATATTTAAGGTCACGCTCGACTTCAATTCTAATGTTTTTTAAATTACAATATTTTTTAAATATAATTTGTTTACTATGGAAAATAATGGTAACAGGGTTGACACTGTAAGATCGCCCCCTACTGACAATAAAGATTTTCGAATAGGCCTACTTAACATGACATTGCATAATACGTCTAATTTTATGAATAAAAAATAATTAAAATATATTTATTTCAAATGTATTACATTAGATTTTATTAATAGTCTGCTATATTAGCCTGCTATTATTTATTCATTATTTTATATTTATACTAAACGGCAGGGGCCCAAAAATTAAGTCGTCTGGTCAAACATTTCAATTGGAGTTGATATTATTCATAATATCAGTCTACTGATGATTAAAAAATAAAAATGGTCGCATTGGAGTTTAAAACTCCAGGGAAAATCATTTCACATTTGAAAATTCAGTAAGTTATGTTCAGTTTTTTATTTCCTTTCTCTTCTTATTTCTATTGTTAGTAAACTTACATGTGAATAATGAAACAAAACAGAAAATATTTTTTATTGGAGAGAGAGAGCGAGAGAGAGGGTGATAAGGAGAAATCGGTGAATGAACAGTTTGAAGGACACTTGTCTGGTTTAATAGTTTCTCTTTTATGTTCATGTTTATTTTAAAACCAAAAGAATCAAGGTCCTCACTCTTTTACTTTAAAGAACAGTAATAACCTGTTGCTTAGCAACACTTCTTTAAAAATACCTGAGCAGGACAAGACTGAGGATAGTATTTGTCATCTGAAGCTCAAGCTAAACTAACTTTGTTTATGATTCATACCACTTGTAAACAATATATTGTGATAAAGTGGGATCTTAAATGCTGAGCCCTTTCTGGCCAAAGTGTTTTATTTTTATCCCTATGTTCTTTGATCATTCATCTATGACATCACATGACCTACCTCATTGACATGAATGCATTTTGCTGTAGTTAAGAGCTTATTTGGTCTCATACACTTTTACCTTACATCCTAACATCCATGAAATCTTTCCATTGCATTGAAGTTTTTTTATACTGAAGAATAAAAAAAGGTTCTTTAGATTTTCAAAAAAATTCTTCATGTTTAAAAAAAAAATCATTGTTAAAATATAAATTAATAAATCACCCCAAAATGAAAATGTGTCACAATAATCCACAAGTAATCCAAATTACTCCAGTCCAGTAATTAATGTCTTGTGAAAAGCTGGATGTTTTTTAAAAAACAAGTTCACAATTAAGGTTTAAACTGTTACAATATATTGGTCCATAATTCATGATAACTCCTCAAGTGAAAAAGTCCATCCACTGTTGTCAAAATCCATTTGTTAAGAACTTTTTTTAAACTTTTTTCATTTATAAAAGGTGCTAGATCTGTGTATATTTCTCTCCTGATTCAGACAACTATTTCACTGCAGAAAACATTATCATAAATGGAGGACTCCTATTTAACAGGAAGCAATGTAAAAAAACTTGATGAATTTCTTATGTTGTTTGTGTGGGTTATTGAGATGTTTTTATCAGCTGTTGTTTTACCAGAACTCTTATTCTTACGGCACCCATTCACTCCAGATGATCCATTGGTGAGCAAATGATGTAATGCTATATTTTTCCAAATCTGTTCCCATAAAGAAACAAACAATCTCAGATTGCCTATGGGCGAGTACATTTTCAGCATTTTCAATTATTATTATTATTTTTTGTTGAACAATTCTTTTAAGAACTGTTCACTACAAAAAAATTTGGGAACCAAAATTGGTTTTATTATGGCTTTTTTTATTTGCAAGACTGTAGAGAAGTGCATGCATACATTTTGTGTTTATATAGATGTTTTAAACACCGGACAGTGATCATATGTGAATTTTCATCTAAACATCTGCCTCTTTCCTCTCCTACTGTTGATGAAGCCTGTACAAACTGCAACCTTGTAACTATGCTTGCTTTTTTCTTTTTCCTTAGTCGCTCAGGCTATTTTTAACACCCAGCAACAGTGCTCATTTATTTCTAACCACTTTCAGATTTCTATAATATTCTGAATACATTGCTCAAGGACAGACAGATCTATATGTGTTTGGAACACTTCAGTAACTTATAAAGAACACCATTGCATATGTTGTTACATTAATTGAGAATACTGTGGGGCATCAGATGCCTGCTTGTATTTTGGTTCTGGCATCTTTTCCATTCATCTCATCCAGAGGTAATGTGTCAGTTTTTGTCCCGGGGTTAAATAAGCCTGAGTCACACTTCCTGTTTGTAATATTTTACATCCTATGTAGTATCTGCCATTATACTGTCTTTTCCCTCTTTTTATGTCCAGCCTCTGCAATTATGGCAATTATTGATCAAATAACAAAGCCTTTAGGAGGCTGGATGACAGGAACAAGGACAGAGGGGACAGACTGTTGGACAGCCACAGCATTAGATGTCATTCAGAATATAAGCTATCAATATTGATGAAAAGTTTTGCTGGATAATGTGGACCTGGCCCCTGGGAGACAGATCTCTGCAGAGAGGGAACTGTCACCCTAACCCTTGAGCTCCCACTGGACTTTTTTGTTTATTACGTGGGTGGCACGGCCATCTGGTGAAATCAGAAAGATGGGGGATGGGATTTCTTGGAGAAAATGTGTAATGCTCATAATCTGTTCACATGAACATTTTTTAATATGCATTGAACTTTAGTCATTTTCGAAGAAATGAGAGAACACTCACATTGAATCCCGAACATGATGAAATAGTCGCTTTCCAGGAAAAATCTAAATTCATCTCAGATGGCTGGTCTTCTTGGCTTATGTTGTGCATGGCACAAAAACAAAACCCATTCTAATTTGTACTCTATATTGAGGGCAATAAACTTTGTGACTACAGAACTGTTACCTTTGTGATCAAATTTTAATTTTGGTAAAGAAGTGGACAATACGTTTCACTTGTAGTATGCCTGTCTTCGTGTCTTCTCTACAAATATTCTTTTTTTATTTGGGGGTTTATACTAGAAGCTGATACTTGACCATCTCTGCATCTCGGCACCCATGGCAACGGAGCTGCAGTATCTTAGTAACAAAATTTGCGCATTGCAAGAGATGCAAAGTGATGGTTGTTCTCAAGCACACCACCGATTTGAACCCAACAGAAGAAGTCGTAAC
The DNA here is from genome assembly GCF_023724105.1 of Carassius gibelio. NCBI lineage: Eukaryota > Metazoa > Chordata > Actinopteri > Cypriniformes > Cyprinidae > Carassius > Carassius gibelio. The sequence continues at coordinate 13,029,180 of NC_068391.1, forward strand.
ATTTAACCTCTCTCCAAATCAAGTTAAATGATTGAAAAGGAAGTGACATTTATCCTAAAACCAAAAGTAACCATCCACTATTTAGTGATGAAAACTAAGAATGCAAACTCACTTGTCATTGCTTTTACACCTTAAATTTCTTGGAAGGCCACATTGCCTGATTCTTTCTGGTTTGAAGAAACATTTTTCTCCTTGTCATCTTTGTAAACCTGATTTGTGTGGGATGGAAATGAGTTCATGTTACCAACAAAAATGAGAGGAAAGTTAATATTTCAAATTTCAGGACAATTAAAAGCGTGCGTGTATTGTTTCAGTCATTCATGGTGATCAGAGAATAATATGTTTTAATGGACTGAGTGTGACGTGGATTTGAGGGGGTGGACAGGAAAATTACTCTCGTTATAACAAAGTGTAACAGTACCCTTCTAAACCACAAAAATAGCTCCAAAGCCCCCATTTTCCTCTCTGCTAATGAAAATAACTAACCTTGTTTATTTTTAGAGAAAATGCGACTATTTATAGACAGGCATATAAACATATGTTTAATTTTAAACTTAGCCTAACATATATTAATTAGATTTTTGTTGAAAACGATCACAGTCACAACAAAACAAATGAAAAAACGCTTATACTGAATGAATAGTTCACACAAAAAAGAAAGCTCCAAAATCATTTTCACATCCTGATGTCGTGCCAAACCTGTATGAACATCTTACTTCTGCTGAACACAGCAGAAGATGTTTTAAAGAATGTTGATAACAAAAGAGTTTGGGTTCCCTTTGACGTCCATTTGTATTTTCTGTCCATACAATGGAAGTCAAAGGAAACCGAAGCCGTTTAGTTACCAACCGTTTTTAAAATACCTTCTTTTGTGTTTCACACAAGAAAGCCTATGTCTTAAAGTCTTAGAAAGCCGAAGAATGTCAAATATTACAGCAGCATCTGATACGCTTGTCAGTGTGTTCAGCTACTCTTATCACACCTACATCCATCTGCTGCACTGCCCACAAGCCCTCTGTGCCAACACTGACCATCAATGAGTTCATCGTTTCCCTGCTGGAGCTACACTAGGCTAAATTCACACTTATCATTTGACAATACACTACATGCCGTTATAATTAACACACAGATCCTTTCACACACATAGCAGTTATAAATCAGACGCTGACTCAAACAAAACGTCCTACTCGTTTCGCCATTGTTCTAAATCAAGTGAGATGACCAGTCCATTGATGAAATGATGTTAATGAATGTCCTGCAAAAACACAAGCCATTTTGGTACACTCTGTACTGATACTGACTATAGTAACAGTTAACCAAGAGAGGGCGCCATTTAGCTACATTGCATTATGTTGTTTGTTAACAGATGTGAAGCAATAAAGCACTCTTGAGAATGGCAGTCTGTGTGAGAAGTGCAGTCAAAACATGGTACCAGGAGTTAACTCGTAAAAAATGAGTGAAATGAATAATATACGCCCACCGGACGAGTTGAAGTTGACGGGTAACGTCCATGCGAACTGGAAAGCCTTTAGACAGAGTTTTGAGCTTTATTTGTTAGCTATTGGACTCGATGAAAGAAACGATCGACGGAAGATAGCTTTGCTGCTAACTGTAGCTGGTCGGGCTGCATTAGATGTGTACAACACGTTTGTCTTTTCGGAGGAGGAAAGAGACACACTGCCCGCAGTACTGAGCAAGTTTGAAGATTACTGCACGCCGAGGAAGAACGAAACATATGAACGGTATGTCTTCAGGAACAGAATGCAAAAAGAGACTGAATCAATAGAACAGTATGTGACAGACTTGCGCCTTAAGAGTCAATCCTGCAATTTCGGCACACTGTGCAATTCAATGATACGAGATCAAATTGTAATAGGAGTGCAAGACAAAAGAGTAAGGATGCTGTTACTAAAAGAAACAGAACTTACCATTGAAAAGGCAGTTGGGATATGTCAAGCTGCAGAAAGTGCAAAGATACAACTGAAGTCGTTTGAAAACGAAAGTGAAATTGCTGCTGTTGATACAGTGCAAAAGCAAAAGAAAAGATTTGATAAGCGACAAACACAGAAATACAAAGTGAAACCTCAGGGCAGAGACTGTCAGAGATGTGGAGGTAAACATGCTCCAAAAGAATGTCCAGCTTATGGCAAAGAATGTCGAAAGTGTGGAGGAAAAAATCACTTTGCAAGGTCCTGTCTCACAAAGAAAAAAGTGCATACAGTCGGACAGAAACAAGAGGAAAGTGATAGTGAGGACGAAGAACCACTGTATGTTGATGCAGCAATCCTGTCTGATAAGGACTGTAGCAATGATGAATGGATAGCACCTTTGATGGTGGATGGTGTGACGGTGCCAATGAAAATTGACACAGGTGCACAAGTAAATGTCATGCCGAGGAAATATTATAACAGGATGAACAAAAAGCCAAAAGTGAGACCCAAAAAATTGGACTTGAGAGCATTTAACGATCAGCCGATTCCACATATGGGTGTTTTCAGAGCGAGTCTTTCAGGAGAAGGACGCACCATAAATGCACTGTTTGTTCTGGTGGAGGAGGACAGGCAGCCGATTTTAGGTCTGAAAGCAAGTGAAGGACTTGGGCTTATAAAGAGGGTCCATGTCATTGATAGCGCTCTAGTGACCACTAGAGGCGCGGCACATAGCAAAAGAAAGGAGATATGTGCAGATTCTACCTCAGAGATAGTGAGAGAGTACAAAGATGTATTCCAGGGTATCGGTTGCTTACCTAATCAGTACAAAATTCGGCTGAAGGAAAATGCAGAACCAGTTATCCATGCAGCAAGAAAAGTGCCAATAGCCCTGAAAGAAAGACTGAGAAAAGAACTGAATACCTTGATAGACAAAGGGATTGTAAGAAAAGTAGAAGAACCTACTGACTGGGTAAATTCTCTTGTCATTGTGGAAAAAAAGAATGGTGATCTGAGACTTTGTATCGATCCAAGAGATCTGAATAAATGGATCAAAAGAGAGCACTATAAGTTGCCAACTAAATCAGACATCACAAGCACAATGGCTGGAGCACAGCTCTTTTCCAAGCTGGATGCATCATCAGGGTTCTACCAAGTTAAACTGGATGAGGAAAGTGCAACACTGTGCACATTTAACACTCCCTTTGGTAGACATTGTTTCCTACGTATGCCTTTTGGAATTGCCTCAGCACCAGAGGTTTTTCATAGAATTGTGCAGCAAATATTCGATGGAATGGAAGGTGTGGGAGTTTTCCTGGATGATGTAGTCGTATGGGGTGCTACAAGGGCAGAACATGACGAGCGACTGAGAAAGGTGATGGCACAAGCACGAAAAACAGGAATGAAACTGAACAAACAAAAGTGTCAGTTTGGGGTGAGAGACATTACTTACCTAGGAGACAGACTATCTGCTGCTGGGATACAACCAGACCCCGAAAAAGTAAAGGCTATAAAAGAAATGCCACAACCCAAAGACAAGACTGAGCTGCAACGTGCATTAGGCTTAGTCAATTATGTGGGAAGATTTATTCCAAATCTGTCGGCCAACACAAAGACATTGCGAAGTTTGCTGGAAAGTGGAACTGAGTGGCGGTGGGAGCATGAACATGTGACTGAATGGGACATGCTCAAGAACAGCCTAGTAAAAGAACCAGTGCTAAAATTTTTTGATCCTGAGCTTCCAGTGAAAGTATCTACAGATGCTTCAAAGGATGGACTTGGAGCAGTTCTGCTTCAGAAACATGACACAGCATGGTTTCCAGTGGCATATGCATCACGTACGATGACAGAGGCAGAAAGAAACTATGCACAAATTGAAAAAGAGACATTAGGAGCAGTTTTTGGATGTGAAAAATTCCATGAATACATTTATGGAAGAGAAGTGGTACTTGAAACTGATCATAAACCGCTAATAGCGATCTCAACAAAGGCACTAGGAGATGCTCCTCCTCGCATCCAACGGTTAATGCTCCGTCTCCAGAAATACAGCCTGACGTTCGAGTTCACACCAGGGAAGCACCTGGTAATGGCAGATGCACTCAGTAGAGCATCTTTGACCCATACAGGATCAAGTAACACAGAACATGAAGTGCAGGTTCATGTTGACTGCATTCAGAAACACATACCAGTGTCTGAGGAGAAATGGAGACAGATTGCTAAAGCAACGGCAGAGGACAGTGAGCTACAAGCTGTAATTGGAAAAATCCACATGCCAAATGACCAAAAGTTGTCAAATCCATATCAGAGCTTTAAAGAAGAGCTTTCAGTCGTGCAAGGGGTGCTCCTGAGAGGTAAACGGATTGTCATACCTAACTCCATGCGCTCACAAATGGCAAAACTCACGCATGAAGGGCACTTAGGCATTGAAAAATGCAAGAGACGTGCAAGAGTTTTGATGTACTGGCCACACATGAACAGGGACATAGAAGTACTGGTGCAGCACTGCGAGACATGTCAGCGGCACAGGTACCAGCAAGCAAAAGAACCCCTTATGGCCCATAATAAACCAGAGGAACCATGGAGAAAAGTCGGAACGGACTTATTTCACCTAGCAGGGAGAGACTACCTGGTCATCATGGACTATAAGTCAAATTACCCTGAACTGGCGATGCTGACTAACACAACAGCACAGCAGGTGATAAAACACACTAAAGCCATCTTTGCGCGACATGGAATTCCGGTGACCGTGGTGAGTGACAACGGACCACAGTTCAGTAGTCAGGACTACAGAGACTTTGCAGAGACTTATGGGTTTGAACATGTAACATCAAGTCCCCTGTACCCGCAGTCAAACGGCTTGGCTGAAAAAGGAGTACAGATTGTCAAGCGTCTTCTAAAGAAAGCTGCTGAAACTGGAGAGGATCCATATCTAGCACTGCTAAACTACAGAGCATCACCTCTTGAATGTGGACGGTCTCCAGGTGAAATTCTCATGAACAGGAAGCTGAGAACACGGCTACCCTCAGCAGAACACCTGCTTCAGAAAAGACATGGAGAGTATGCAAAGACAAACAGCCAGAGCAGAGCTTATGACAAGAATGCCAAACAGTTATGCCGACTGGAACAAAAGGACATGGTACGTGTCAGATGTGATGGAAAATGGGGACCGGTTGCAGAGGTTATCAAAGAGACTACACCAAGATCCTACGAGGTACTTACAGAGTATGGTAACACACTGCGAAGAAATCGTCGTCACCTGCTGAAAGTGCCAAGCACCTGTATGGAAAATACAGATACAGTAATTTCTGATGGACTGATAGAGCAAGCACAAGTAGAAAAAGACTCACCTAGCTCTACATCCATCACTGGGAACATTGCAGAACCCTTACCTTCCACTGAAGCAGGTGGGGGAAGACCACGTCGTCATGCAGTGAAACCAAAGAGACTGATAGAAGAGTGTTAAGTTATGTTGGTAAAACATAGTATTTACTATGTATTGTTGAATATGCAACAAGTTTTTTGCAGTTAATGTTTAATATACGGCAAGATAGTGTTGATTTTGATTTAATATATAATTTTTTTTTTCTTCTTCTTCTTTTGTTATAAGGAGAAAGTATTGTTAAGTTGTTGTTAAAAAAAAAAAAAAAAAAAAAAAAAAAAAAAAAAAAAAAAAAGGGAGATGTACTGATACTGACTATAGTAACAGTTAACCAAGAGAGGGCGCCATTTAGCTACATTGCATTATGTTGTTTGTTAACAGATGTGAAGCAATAAAGCACTCTTGAGAATGGCAGTCTGTGTGAGAAGTGCAGTCAAAACACACTCCAATTAGCATTTAAAGCTGCAGTAGGTAACTATATATATTTGTAAAAATATAGTTTTACATATTTGTTAAACCTGTCATTATGTCCTGACAGTAGAATACGAGACAGATAATCAGCGAAAACATCAAGCTCCTCTGGCTCCTCCCAGTGGTCCTATTGCCATTTGCAGAAATTCATCCGCTCCCGTTAAGAAACAACCAATCAGAGCTGCGGAGTAACCCAGTACCTTTGTGATTCTTCATAGACATAAACAGAGAGAAGTAGTTCCGGCTACGATGTTCTTCCGCAAGACGCAAGCAGTTCTGTTTATTAACCGCTAGAGCGTCAAAAGTTACCTACCGCAGCTTTAAAGGTAGCGATTTTCAGATTGTTGTCACTCTGTTACTTTTTATTCATTAACTTCTTCCTGTCCTTACTTATTGTCAGTGAAGTCAATTTTAAATGAGGTAAAAGAGGTCAATTTAAATCTACAGGACAACTTTAAAGCTTTCTAGATCTTCAAGTAAAGATGTAGGATTTCCAAAATGAAAAATGATTGTTATTAGTTACAGTAGCTCCAAGGTACAGTAGCCCTAAAATAACACAACCATAAAATTATATAAGTTTATTTTTGTCCACTTTTACCCTAAAACGAGACCGTAATAATGGTCCTTTCAGCTAATAGCAAAACAGGTAAAACTCAGCATGTGTTAAGACTGTCACCATGTGGAGACACCTGAGCAATACATTTCATTTGTACTTACTATAAACACTCATATTTTAACCAGATTATTAGCATCTACACCAAACTGGGTGTTTTTTAGCCTACAGACAAGAAAAGAAAAATAAAGAAGAAAAAGATCATCAGAAAAAGATGTGAAGGGAGGATTAGAATTGTTTTTCTTTAATGTATTACTTTTACACAGTTTTTTTTTTACTTTAACAATGAAATTCTGCAAAAAATAAAAGTAAAGAAAAAGATTTTTGTATAATTTTAATTCCGTAGTCTGAGTAAACAAGTAGAAGTACAGAATTCAATAAGCATCAGAGAATTTGCAACACTTGATGTAAAAAAAAACGTAAAATAAAAATGAGTTCTCATTTAAGGCTTATAGAAACCTGGATTTGTCTTTAGTGTGTTAGTGTTTTCTGAAATGACACAGTATTACACTACATAAATGCAATTACAAAAGTTCTTTGGAATGTGTATTGTATGTAGCTTAGATAATTAAAAAAAACAATTTTGTTTCGATAAATGGCGATTAAAATGAAATTCTATCCTGATGTTTTTTTCTGAAATATCTGCAGCAGATATGTGTGTGTTTATGGTGTGTGCTTGTACGCTGCATGTATGTGTGAGAATGAGTCCATGGTGACAAAGTGAGAGGAATGAATGTTCAGATGCTTTAGCGCTTCCCAGAATAGGCCTGCAGTCACCGGCCTGCAGTCAGCCTCAAAAAAAGATCATTTCACATCATTAAGGTGGTGATTTGTGGAAATATGTTGCCAATTTTATCACACAAAAGCAGAAATAGAATGAATAAAGATATTCTTGTATATACTGCATTGTATATACTGTATTCATACAGTGTTTTTCCTATGTTTGTCTCTCCATCTCTCTCAGAATGCATGAGGCCCAACATAAACAGAGAGACGCAGAACAGAGCTGGTCTGGTAGTTCACGAGAGGACTGACAGACACCATCTCCAGATCGATGACGTACTCCTTCGGTCCAGTCACTGCTTTGGCCAAAACCAACATAGCACTGATGTTGTTGATTTGCTGGGAACAAGAAATGAACAAAAATAAATGAGTCCAAAAGTATGAGACCACAATGCAATTCTGAGATTTAAACACAAACTAAAAGTTTTGGGAGTTTCAAAGCCTAAAATCTAGCTTCAAACAAAGAACTGGACATTTTAATGTGATAGTTCACCAGAAAATGACAGTTTGATGTTTATCTGCTTACCCCCAGAGCATCCAAGATGTAGGTGACTTTGTTCTTCAGCAGAACAAAAACCAAGATTTTTAACTCAAACCGTTTTAGTTTGTCAGTTGTATAATGTAAGTGGATGGGAATTCACAGCTAAAACATAAAAAACAAAACAAAAGAAACATACACAAACAAAACCAAATTAAACCCTGCAGCTTGTGGAGATATACTGATGTGTAAAGATACAAAGCAATCAGCCTGTGCAAGAAACTGAACAGTATTTATATTGTTTTTCTACGTCTGATTCATGCAATGTCCGGACTGTTAGAACTCTTAGAACTGTTAAGTTTCTTGGTCAGACCAATCGTTTTGTGTCTTTACACATCAATGTGTCGTTAGGAGCCGCAGGGTTTAATTTATTTTTGTTTGTGTATGTTTGAGTATTTTTTGTTTTTGTTTTATTGTATGTTATAGCTGTGATTCCCATCAACTTACATTATGAGACTGATAGATTGCAATGGATTGAGCTAAAAATCTTTGGTTTGTGTTCTACTGAAGAAACAGTCATCTTGGATGCTCTGCGGGTAAGCAGATAAACATCAAATTTTCATTTTGGGGTGAACTATCCCTTTAAGTAAGACAAAAATATTTGAGATTATGCACTTTTTTAAATCACTAACCAATATAAACAAATGTGTGATCAGGTTTTTGGGTCCATTATGTTTTCTTTAGAATGTATGCATTGATCTGAATTGATAGTAAAGACAAAATGTGTCTATTTCAAATAAAAATGTGAATTTCAAATTTTGGGCTTTCTTTTCATCAAATAATCTTAAATTCACAAATTTCACAGAATTTTCCACATGGCTTACACTCAATTATTATTATGAAAAAATTATTATTTTCATAATAATAATAATATGTGAAGATAATAATCAGAAATGTTTCTTGAGCACCAAATCAGCACATTCGAGTGATTTCTGAAGAATCATGTGACACTGAAGACATTTTACAATGTTACTGTTTTAATGTTTTTTTGATTAAATAAATGCCCTGGCGAGCATAACCGACTCCTTTCAAAAACATGACCCACATGAACGATTGTGTAATATAATAAAAAAGAATGCAATTTTCACCAGTATTTACTCTAGCGCACATTATGTAACATAAGAAGTTGTTGTGTGAAGGATGTTGTGTGTCTCTGACTAACCCGAATGTAGAAGTCATCATTGTCATCTCCAGAACGAATGCGGAAGGAGTTGTAGGCTCCAGGATAGACGCCGGTGGCCTGGATCTGGAAGATGTCAGAGGGAACCGAGCGTTCGGAGGTGATGCTCATGTATCGATGCACAATGGAGAAAGGCAGGTCACGACACTCTGGCTTCACCGCTGGACATATACAACGACTGGACAGAAAGAAAGTGACATGAGGAAAAAGGGAGAGGGGTGTTAAATACGATAAATTGCCAAAATATGATTTTGCCTCTGCGCAAATCGAAAGGGCTCACTTCTCTGAGACCTGGACATAAGGGTCCTGGCAGCGGTTGGAGTTGACACATTGATGTCCACCATGGACGTTCACACAGGCCTGTCCCTCTCCACACTGATGAGTGCCTGTCTCACACTCATTCACATCTACATACAGAATTATGACAAACTCAGACCAAGTGAAATGTGATTGTAAGAGTCAAGAGTAAAAAACAGGGATTTTTTTTCAATACCCTGGCAGAGCCGTGTTCCAACTAGCTCGTAACCTTCTGGACAAACACAGGAGAATCTTCCCGGCTCGTTCACACACTGAAACTGGCAAAGGAAACTGGAATAGCTGCACTCATCAATATCTGGGAGGAGAGAAAGAAAACCAATTACAGCCCATTCAGCCCATCATCAATTGGTCAAAAATGATTTGGGTGAAGTCTTATGCACTAACCATTGCATGAGAAGCCATCAGGTCCCAGGTCATAGCCTTGATCACAGCGACACAGAAATGTACCATAACTGTTGTAACATCTTTGTTGACAGGGTGCTCCCATCTCACACTCATTTACATCTGATGACAAAGAACAGAGATTTTAGAAGCTTGTGTACTCAAAAATGTTTTGCATGTGCAGTGTTTTTGGGAAGGTTAGTTTATAGTGATACAAATAAAACATTATATATATGTTCTCTTTAGGTTACAAAAAAAAAAAAAAACTTGTTCATGGTTATAAAATAAACCCTAAAAATAAACATTAGAGAATGTTATGTTTAGTTTCTACAGAGCCCAGCACATGGCATGCAGGAAAAAGTAGGCTAAATTGTGCACAATTTACTATTTCATTCCCTCGAGTTATAAATAGTCCGCACGATTTACTAATTTGTTCCCTTGTTTTGCTAAATTGTGTACACGATTTATAAATCAAGAGAACAAATTAGTAAATTTTGCTGACGATTTAGCAAACTGAGGAAACAAAATAATAATCATGTGCACGTTTTAGTACATTGAGGGAATGAATTAGTAAATTGTGCGCACAATTTACTTATTTTTTTCTTGCATGTCATGTGCGGGGGCTCTGTAAGTTTCTCTTTAGCTTGTCAAAACAAATTAAAAAAAATAATAATCCAACAACATCACCAACAAATTTTTATGTTTGAGTTTTGATTAACCGGTCCAAACTACAGTAATTACATTACTGTGTAAGCAAATTTTGTTTGCTGGAAAATGTATCTGCTTTAAGGACTTACCAACACAGGATCTGTTGTTTCCCGCCAATTGGAAGCCAGGCTCACATTCACAAGAGAAAGATCCTGGCACATTCACGCAGCGATGCTGACAATACCTGTACCTGCACTCGTCGATATCTAACAGATGAGAGGAGATACTCACTACAGAAAAGATGCATCCGTATCTTAAAGACAGATGTTAAGACACATCGGTTCTTCTCTTACCCATACACTCTATGCCAATCTTGCTGTAGCCGTCAGGGCACTGACATGTGTAGGTGCCCACGGTGTTGATGCATTCCTGGCTGGGCTGACAGTCATGCAAGTCCAATTCACACTCATCAATGTCTGTCCAAAGCATAATGAAGAGCTTCAGGACATCACACTCACACACACACACACACAATATAAAACCTTATCAACAGGCTTTCCCTACATTTGCCCTTAAATAACTCACCCACACAGGACTCTCCTTGGGCCCTGTAGCCTACAGGACAGGGGTTAAAGGCCTCGTTACTCTCCACAGGCACACTGGGCTCTGATTGGCTGGAGGGCTCAGGTGCAGTGATCACGGAGGCAGAGCGAGGAAGGCACAGGTAACCACCATAGTGATTAAAGCATTTCATCTCTCCCTGACAAGCCTGCTGTATAGTCTCACACTCGTTTATGTCTAAGTAAAATAGAGAACAGAATTTAGGTTTACAAGTCATCTGTATGTCCTTTTTATTTATTTAGGTTTTATTAAATACTAGACACATGAAACAAATATACATCCTTTAAAAACAACACGAGATAAGAAACAGAAAAAAAGAACAGCAGCTCATTTACATTTAAACGTGTTTAAACTGGGACAGAAAGTATATTAACATCAAACCAAAAATAGAGATAAAATACATAATCCACATAATTTAGCCATGCATTTATATGAATTGCATGCATGGTTTTGCATGTGACATTTAACCAACAAGAAGAAATGCATCACTTTCTCATCATCTCTCTCTCTTTCTCTGGCACATGACCTTCCACCCACCTCGACAGAGTTGAGTCTGCACGTCCCACTCATAGCCATCTGTACACTCCTGGCAGAGAAAACACACTTTATTATGTGTTATCTTTAATCATTAGCAGTTACACTAAAACACTTATATTGACAGGAACCTGACGTTTAATGCAAACTGATGCCTGATACTATACAGTATATATTTGGTGAATTAAGCAGCAAGGCAGACAAGTAAATGTTCAAGCATGAATGAAGACTGAAGAGGAAGAGAGAAGAACAGGGAGAAATTGTCACATTTCCTTACTGTGTAAGAGTCCCGTTCAGCAGGAGACTGACAGATTGTAGCAGGAAGAACAACCAGACCCACGCAAAGTAGCACATATGTGGCCTTCATAGTTACAGGGTACAGGACATTCACCCTGCCACACACACAGCTGGATGGATGAACAAATGTATAGTTGTCGTTAAAGCACACTCTCACACCAAAGAGAACAATGAGAGAGAGAACAGACGTGCAAATGGGTCTGTTCAGTCCCCTTCGTCTCCTCTATGAAAATAAGGAGGGGGCAGCAGACAGGTGGGGGTGAGACCTTGTAAAAATAGAACAACAAAGGTAACTGCAAATAAACGTGCTAACAGGAATAGTACACAAATGCACATTTGGAAGCAGTGACAGTGCCCCGTTGAAAAGGCCAGCATTACTCATCACCTTCATATGTTTGGTTTTGGATATTGGTGTGCTGGTGTCGTCACTAGGATTATAACTATTTTTTAATTTTGTTTCATCTATTTGCCATATAACAACTTCATTTTTTATTTAACTTGATGTACTACTAACTAAACCAATAAATATTAATGAATACTAGATGTATGACTAATTCAAAACATTAATAAAAACTATATATCATTGATACTATACACAGATCTAGGTCAATTTTAATTTATTAATGTAATTTTAATGTAATTTTGTCTAATACTCAATTCATGCTTACTAATGATACATTAATTAATGTATGTAAAAAAAAAAAAAAAAAAAAAACTTTTCCAGCATAAACCTGCCTGAACCATCATGGAAATGCACTCTTTTTATCAGAGTGAGATTAGGTTTACATTAATATGGTTATAATTTTTCAACATATATTACTCCATGGCATATATGATAAGTGTTAAATGTAAGTTTGGGATTCTGTGCAGTGAATTTGATCTTGCCATCTAAGCAGTTCTTGGAAACAAGGCAAGTTGGTGCATATAATCAGATATTGCATGACGGATTTTCCATTCCTCACATTCAGCGATCTGGAGATAGTTATTCACACCTACTACCTCCATCCTTTCCTGACTACTGACTACACTGTACACACACACACAAAGTAACATTTAAATTAACTGGCTTAGGTCATGTAAAATACAATATATTTAACATCACATAATCAACTCAATTCACAGTTTATACAAACTAATAAAATTATGGGTTAAATCTGGATAAAAATAGCTCTTTGAGGTAATCATTTCAAGTTACAACTTTTTACAGTGTAGCATGAGACTTTATACTGTCCATAATGCTGCTGCTAGAACAGTATTTAACCTGTTCTGGCCTCTCTTTCCTACAGTTAAGAATTTATTTTAAGACCTCATTATTTGTTTTTATAGCTGTAAAACAAATCATAGACCTCCTCAGCCCTCATTATCGCTCCTGGACTCTCATTAAATCTACTTCTGCCTACACTCACATTTCAAGATTAAAGATGATCTTACTCTATAGTTTTGAGAGGTTATTTTAAGCTTTGTTCACTTTTATGGTTAAATGCATGATACCGTTTTAATTGCTCTTGTACATCACTTGTTGTTTTTAGATGTCCTCTGTAAATACACTGACATGACTTAGTACTGATTTCTAGGGACTTTCTCTACTGTTTGTTCTGGAGCAGCAGAGTTGGCCTGTGTAAGAGACAAATACATGGGCCAGTATCTGAACTGTATCCTCTACAGGATATGACACAAGCAATTCCATGAACTCAGATTCGTCCAAAAAACAAGTCATGTCTGTAGTCATTAACTACAACTGTATTCAATTCAAACTGAACGATTCTGTAACATCTAAGCATGATTAGAAAGCATCGACTAAATTTCTGTCATTCATTTCATGACAGTGAGCTTTAAAGGAAGGAAACTGAAGGAAACAGTGAGCTTTAAATCCTGGAATGACAAATGTTAAATTTCTCATGCACGCTTTATCAAATGTCTTTCTCTCCAAGTATGCTTAAATGATCTCACTTGGCTTATGTATTGCTATGCTCAATTTTACAAACTGCAAATGCCCAGGAGTCAAATACAGATGGTTTGAAACTCACTTTCTGAAGTCTGTCCAGCAGAAGTTGTTTCGTTCTTCTGTCTCTGTGCCTATTGATTTCTCTCTCCCTCTGCGTTTAGAAGACTGCTTTTAGAGCTCTGTGACAGCAGACAGGACCTGGGCAGTGATGGCTGTTTGAAAGTGTATTGCAAATGTGAGGAAAAGGTGCAATGCTATAGAAAGGAGATTAGGACAGCCCACTTTTTTCCCTCCACCTACTCCTGAACGACCCATGCATCTCAGCCACCCTTCACCCTCCTGCCTTGTTTTTCCTCCAGGCCCCAAGGATTCAAATTCATAGTTTCCTGACCAAATCCCAAATCCATCACTCACAGAAGGAAAAAAAACCCTCAAATGATCCATCTGGGTTATATTAGGCAAAACCTGTGCAATTCATAGGCCTTAATTACTTCCCATTTTTAATACACTTTGCCTTATTAACTTTCATCCTGGCAGAGCTTGCTTGTATCTGACACTGCTGGATATTTACTGGGGGATGTCGAAAAGGAATGCAGACACAAATTAACAGGGTAAAAAAGGAGGGAAGGCCTCCCAATTTAACTGTAAAACACTACCCGGTGCCAGGGACATCATGCGTCTTCATTACACAAAGGTTTGAGCACCATTAAGACAATGGCTTTGATGGAAACGACAGAGATAGCCTACTTTCAGAAACAGCAGGGAAAGTTCCCATGAGGACTCTTCTGCAGAAATTCTGAGGACTTTTCCATGACCATTTGTAGGGGGTGACAGCTGTCTTAGGTCTGGCCTTTTATAAGGTAGTAAAAGTGTCTCCTCATCTATCCACTTCAGAGCTGACCAGCCAACTGTAGCCCCCTGCTGCTGACCCACACCCGCTGAGCTCACAAACACGTCGCTGCTTCACTGCGGGAAAACACTGAAGCACACTTTGAGATAATTACCCTCCTATACACTCTTGAAAATAAAGGTTTCAAAAGTGGGTTTTCACAGCAATGCCATAGAAGAACTTTTGCTGGGTTCCCCCAAAGAACCTTTCAGTGAACAGTTCTTAAAGGAATAGTTCACCCAAAAATTGAAAATGGATCCTCTGCAGTGAATGGCTGCCATCAGAATGAGAGTCCAAACAGCTGATAAACACATCACAATAATGCACAAAACAGTAGTCTATCAATTCATGTCTTGTAAAGCGAAAAACGACGTTTTTTTAATAGTAAATCCCTTAAGATGTTGTAAACTTCAAATTGTGTTCAAAAATCCTCTATTAAACTGCTTTTCTAAGGAAAAATCTGAATCCCATCTGAATCAGGAGAGAAATATGCACAGATCAAGCACTGTTTATGAGTGAAAACAGTCTAAAACAAATACGTCAGTGGATCTGATGTGAGAGAACAGGGGATGGACTTTTTCACTGGAGCAAGTGTTATTATGGATTATAGACTTCTCATGTGGATTACTGGTGGATTACTGTTTTCCGACGGCACCCATTCACTGTAGAAAGTCCACTGCTGATCGAGTGATGCAATGCTACACTCAAATTTCAAATCTGAACAGGTGTAGAAATACGTTCAGATGTAGAAACAAATTCATCTACATCTAGAATGGCCTGAAGGTAAGTATATTTTCAGCACACTTTTATTTTTGGGTGAAAAATTCCTTTAAAAGAACCATTTCTTAGTGTGAAGAACATTTTAATAATTTATGGAAACTTTTTTTCACTATAAGGAACCTTAAGTGCAATGGAGAGGTTCCATGGATGCTAAAGGTTCTTCATGGATCCATAAATGCCAATAAAAAACTTTTTTTATTGCCCTGAATATTAAGTTAGTAAGGAAATTCCTAACGAGCACTTTTACAAACAACAATTAAGGCCGATTTGTAGATTACACTTTTTTTCTCTTTTTTTTTTTTTTTTTTTTACTCATGTTAACCCAAATGTACAAGAATACTGTAGGAGCTGAGGTATCAACATTTACAAACAAGAGGGCGACTAGCTTTTTTAAGGTTTGAAGAAAAATTTTGTCAATCTAATTGGGAACATGTTCTAGTCATGGTACATTTTCAAGATGCAGCTTTGATGACATCCATGTATCTGTCCCATATTACTTGATGCCTGTGGATAAAAAAACCTGTCATTCATTAATCAAATGTTTTTTGTAGTTGTTGTTTAGAATGAGAAAGAGAACACAACCACACATAAATGCATATATATTAACCTGAAAGCCTCAAGCATGTGTACAGAGCTGATGTAGTGCTTGAGGAAAAGTCTGAGGTCTCCGATTGTCCATTTATCTGACCGGCATGGTTCAATGAACTGAAAGAAGACCCGATAATCATTCTGTCACACTTGACCTGGGACTATTCAGAGATCACCTCATGGTATGCAGTTTATCTACAGTGACAGTGCATTACCTTCTCCAGAAGGTTGATGAACAGATCTCGGAAATCTTTGGTGTGTGTATGTGAGTTTTGGGAACCACCAGTCATGATCTGACTGGTGGAATATCATGCAATAGTAATTGCATGATATTCCACTGCTGCTGTAGTAATGTACTGCATTTTTAAAGGGTTAGTTCACCCAAAAATGAAAATAATGTCATTAATAACTCACCCTCATGTCGTTCCAAACCCGTAAGACCTCTTCAGAACACAGTTTAAGATATTTTAGATTTAGTCCGAGAGCTCTCAGTCCCTCCATTCAAAATGTATGTAAGGTATACTGTCCATGTCCAGAAAGGAAATAAAAACATCATCAAAGTAGTCCATGTGAAATCAGAGGGTCAGATATATTTTTTTTTATTGAAGCATCGAAAATACATTTTGGTCCAAAAAGAAAAAAAGAAAACTTTATTCAGCATTGTCTTCTCTTCCGTGTCTGTTGTGAGTGCATTCAAAACACTTCAGTTTAGTGATATCCGGTTCGCGAACGAATCACTCGATGTAACCGGATCTTTTTGAACCAGTTCACCAAATGGAACTTGTCATGATTCTGCCTTCATGTCCTGACTTTCCTCTAGTCTTGAGGCAGGATCATGACAGACCCGTGTTTTGTGTACAAGCACATGGCCTTGTCTTTGGGCCATGTGCTTGTGTTGTCTCGTTCCCTTGCCCCGCCCCTCTTGTTATTCTAGTTGTCGTGATTGCCTTACCTGTGCCACCTGTTGTGTCTTGATTAGTTTTCCTATTTATATCCCCTAGTGTGCTCTGTCTTTTGTCGGTTCATTGTTTCTATATATGTTTCTACATGGTTCCTGTGATTGTTAGCTTGTGAGATATTGTATCATTGTTACCCCTAGAAGAAGTCGTTGTGTTACCCGTGAGTGTTTTGTTTGTAGTTAGTGTTCTAGTGTTTAGAGTCGTTGTTTATCGTGTCAACCCAGTCTTGTTTAGTTATTTAGTCTCTGCCTTAGTCATTGTTTTCCCCCTCGTGGGTTTTGTTTTCCCCTTTTTGTCTTGAATAAACCGTTTTGTTGTACTTCCTGTCTGCGATTTGAGTTCATCCCTACCCTCCACATGACAGAACTGAATCGTTTTAAATGGTTCGTGTCTCCAATACGCATTAATCCACAAATGACTTAAGCTGTTAACTTTTTTTAATGTGGCAGACACTACCTCTGAGAGAACTGAAGATGAACACAGAGCCGCGCCAGATAACGAACAAACGAGTGACTCGTTCTCGAGTCAAGAACCGGTTGCATCGGTTTTCGGATCACCAGTACACTGAACCGAGAACCGTTTCTGTCGGATGCGTCTGATTCGAGAACCGAGGAGCTGATGATACTGCGCATGCGTGATACAGCACGAAGCAGACTGACACACTGAACTGACTTTTTTCCGATACTGATTTCTAATTTTTTTTTTTAAACTACAAACAAGAAATAAGGAAAGTATGCATAAACAAGATGTTTATTTGGTATTTAATAGGCCAAACTGGCTTTTAGCTGTTGGAAACAACTGTAACCATCTGAAATTAACGGCAGTAACTGCGCAGTAAGTAGCTTAAATTCAATACAAACATAGATGGTACAGACATCAGCATTTAGCTTTTGTATTTGACTTGGGTTGAAACTACATAGAACTGTGAAATTAAAGACAATAACTGCATAGTTCTACAAGCCAAACAACACAATCAACACAATGTTTCTTAATCAGCATTCAGTATTTTAGTTTTTAAATTTGGTTTTAAATTAATGCTTTACCAATGAGAATAAAAAAAGTATGCTATATAAATAAATTATTTCAAAATGTTAAAATCAAATAATGTTGGTGCGAATAAAACAAAGATGCAAAGAATTTAAAGAAATTTTAAAAAATCTATATTTTTTTTTACTTGAGCCAATGAAAAATAACTATTTGCTCAACTTAAAAAATATAGATGTGAATCATTACCCTAAATTTTTTTCATTGGATGAATGAAACACTTTTTTTTCAGTGTGCTACACCAGGTGATTTTTAAATCAAATTAAGTTGATGTATTTTTAAGGTAAAAGAAAAATAATAATCCTATAGAGAACTGATGTTTACTTCTGGCTTTTCAAACGTGTTTGCAAGTTATACTTGAAAAAAAGCTTTTCAGTTTTGTCACAGTTATGCGGTTTAGTTTTTCTGTTTTTGGTTGCACTTTATTTTACACTTATAGTGTACTTACAGTGTATTTATCTAAGTAAGTTCTGGTGATTCAAGGTAACTACACGGGTTAGGTTTAGGGTAGGTTCAGGGTCAGTACCTAGTTGTTACATGGTTATTGTAATTACTATAATAAGTACATAGCATGTACATGGGGAACAGGACTGTAAAATAAAGTGCTACCATGTTCTTATTACCTTTCTGTACATGGACAGTATACCGTACATACATTTTCAATGGAGGGACTGAGAGCTCTCGGACTAAATCTAAAATATCTTAAACTGTGTTCCGAAGATAAACGGAGGTCTTACTGGTTTGGAACGACATGAGGGTGAGTTATTAATGACATCATTTTCATTTCTGGGTGAACTAACCCTTTAAGGTGAACATCTTACCAGCTGCCCCCACGGTCCAGTAGCTGATGAGCTGACCAGCACAAAAGGCAAAGTCCTGGAAAGACAAGTATTGTAGCTTTCTCTTCCCTGTCTCAAAACGGCTGTTAGCAAAGAACAAAATGGCAGCATAGTCCCTGCAGAGAGACATGGCTGAGTCAGTGAGAGGACAGCAGAGAGTGTGAAAAGCGTGCCAGGAACAGAAGAGAGTGTATGAGGAGAAAGATGAATGGAGGAGAGAGATCAAGCAAAACAGTAAGAAGATGAACACAGCAGAAACATAAGTTTTAATTTAAGTAAGTTTAATTATAACTAAGCTGGTTGCATTAAGTCACAATAGCACATTTACAGTACTGAAGAGCCTAACCTCATATAAATCATCTTTATTACAAGAACAGGTATGAAATATTATGATTGGCTCAGATTTACATCCAATGAACTGGAAAGTTAGAAATAGTCACAGTTTCAACAGGTGGGACAGCTGCTCTTTACCACTAGCAATATGCTTCATTTGACCACATGTGTGAAAGTCTCACCTTGCCAGAACATCAGACAGGAGAAAATTACGCTGTATGTTCT
Organism: Carassius gibelio; assembly: GCF_023724105.1. Taxonomy (NCBI): domain Eukaryota; kingdom Metazoa; phylum Chordata; class Actinopteri; order Cypriniformes; family Cyprinidae; genus Carassius; species Carassius gibelio. Next base: position 13,048,473 of record NC_068391.1, read on the forward strand.
CCACCAGGGGGCCTTTTAGCTCTTCCACCACTTTAAACACACGCTTGAAATTGTCAAACTGAGAAAATGGTAGAGAAGTTAAAACAGAGGGAGGGAGGTTAAACATTTCGGTAATGATTAATTAAACTGTGGCACTAATATGAATTAATGCATGCTTAACTAATGCATAGAAAATCAAATGTTAATGTATAATTTATATATATATAATATAAATATAATTTATTAATAATTACTGCAGTTGCAACAAATAAACATTCTATATGATTCATAGATTAAGAAATCAATAAACTTCTCTTAGTTAAATGTGTTATAATGTTTTCATTCCTTAATAACATGCATGCATTTCAACTCCCAGTTGTCTGCTTTAATTAATCATTAGCCAATCATTTGCAAAAGTATCATGTTACGACTTCACTTGTTGAGGCACATAACTAACTAATTCAAAATCCATAACCACAATGACATATTACTTAACAATTAGTTAATAGTTATGTGCCTCAACAAGTAAAGTCATAACATAATGATACCTTTACTTTATATATTATATATGAACTGATGATTAACTGTGCATTAGTTAAGCATTATTTAATGCATATTCGGCACCCGTATTGTAAAGTGTTACCAAAATTTCCTTGATTATCATCTGGATTTTTAATGTATGAATGAATAAATATTCATCTAATTACAAAATTTAATAACACTATTATTTAACATTTAAAAGTAGTGTACACTGGCAACATTATGTAAATAAATAAGTGAATAAAATAACAAATAATATTTAAGATTTATAAATACTATATGCTGACAACATTTATTTATATAAATGTGAATATAGTAATAATCATCATTATTTCATATTTGTAAGTACTGTACACTGACAACATTTCTGTTATTAAATTAGTACTAAAATAATAAAAACAACTATTATAATTTAATATTTCTAAGTGTCGCACACGAACAACACATTTGTTAAGAAAATATGTGTGGAAAAAAAATCAAATAATAAGTATTATAATTTAATATTTCTAAGTATTGTCTATGGAAATTTAAATTAATAACATGTTAATAAATAAGTAATAACAACAATTTTATAATAACAATGAATTATTTTTATAATAACACTCACAATTATATAATATTTAAGTACTGTGCACTGACAATATATTTGGAAACAAATATAATAATAATTATTATTATTATTTATAAGGATTGTACTCTGACAACATTTCTGTAAAACAGCATTGCTGATCATGCAATATCATTCTTTCTTTGTGAGGCATTCAGAAATATGAGAGGTCAAAGTGTCTGCGGCACCTGTCGACAACAGCTTTTGAGTGCAATCCCAGTCTTAAAACTGATGTCTTCCAAGTCTTCTTTGGTCCCTTTGGAGAGTTTCTTACCCAGCACCTCCCTGGCAAACACACTATCAAACTCATAGTACCTAGAGGACAAATGTGGCAACAAACAAACAAGCTCAGCAAAACAGTGAAGATGCTCTCACTACTAAACCTAAAAAGCAACAACATTATAAAACATAATGCAACCTAGTACGGCCACAGACCGTGGTGTCACCGTGGTGTCACTGTGCAGAACTTCTGCATTGGCTTCACACTCCTACAAGGCACCTGCTTCCATCTGTATCTTCACTACATCTGAGACTATATCATTACCAAAAGTTTTAAACAAAAACAAACAAAAAAGCATGCACCAAGTGCAACTCATTCAACATTTAGAAAGCACTTTATTAACCTGTGTGTCCGTCCAACCACAGTTGGTACACGTCTTGATCCAGGACAGTAGTGTTCCCCACAAACACATCTAACTCCATAGACATTTTCTTAAAAAGCATAAAAATAATAATATTTAAAATTATGTATTAAAAACATGAATTGCTTTGTTGAAAATAATTTGCCATACATACAGTGGTCACAGCAGCTTTTGACAAACATAACTTTGATTTGCAACAACAAATGCAATCTTATAAAATGATAACTGTTGTGATAAACTGTTTATGAACTTCTAGGTGTTTTTACAAGATGTGCAGAGATTTAAAAAGCAAAACGATACACGAGAATCTGCTTATTCTGAGACGGATGACGTCAAAGTGATGATGAAAAGTGAAAACTTAACGTTTTATGTATGTTTTGCTTTGAAAAGCTCTCAGTCAGAGGAGCAGCTAGCTCTCGGCAGAACGCAGCAGAAAGTGGAGCCTGTATCTCTCTCTAGAACGCATCTGAAAGCTGAACTTATTGCGTAGATACACTTCCAAACGCGCAGGTGCAGATCTTTTATGCTGTAGCACGAAACAAATAATTCCAGGATTATCGATGAACGCTGACTGATACTGTAGTCAAAAAAGCTGTCAAACTCCTCAAAATCGCCTGGGTGCAGTTTCTGGTTTCACCACAGTCCACAGAGTGTTCATGCGGCGCTATTGAGTGTGTGACTGCCACCTGCTGGTAAGGAATAAACAAAGCACAAAGTTGAAACCAACACTAAATTGTATAAACTAATTGTGGAGAAAAACGCAAAAACTAATGCATACATTATTTTTATTTTGCGTAATGTTTCTGGATCTGACTTTACTCAAGCTAAACTTACAATTACAGACAAAGTGAACGTGTATTAAGGCATTTTAGGTAATTTAAATAATCTGTTTTAAAAATACACATACATTTGCTTGGGTATTGATTTCCTTCCTAAATATCATTCCAAGTTATTATTTGTTGTAATGTTAAAGTGGAGCATCTGTTGGTGTTGGAATAATTATATGATTCAGTGATTTATTTATTTTACTAATATATAAAATTGTGATCTTGTGAATGTAATTTATGGTATTTATGAAATATGATATAATTCACACATTTTTATTAGCTGTGTACTACTGTTCAAAAGTTTGGGGTGAAATGTGGAAAGATATGTAATTTAATTAAGCAAGGACTGATTCAGATAAATGACGTGTTGTTCCTTTAAATTTTCTGTTAATCAAAGAATGCAGAAAAATATGTAGCAACCCCCCACCCCACACAAACTAAATGTTTCTTGAGCCACAGTTTTGCAATCATTTCTGAAAAACACTGAAAACTGGAGAAATGGCTGTTGAAAATTCAACTTTGTACAGAAATAATTCTAAAAAAAATTTAAAAAGAAAACAATTAATTTAAATTGTAAAAATATTTCACAACATACTTGATTCTACAGCATTTGATATTAGCTAAATAATAAACAAATAATAGAGCTGGCACCCAACGAAGCTCCACACCTGTGGCTACACCAAAAACATTTGACAGAGTAACAAAGACATTTGAAATTGTGGTTTATTATGAAAACAAGTCAAACGAATTGTGCATGCAAGATAATAATCCTCAAGGTATCCCTGAAATACAATGAAACATTTTACTTACTATAGCAAATATAGGCTTATTATGTTATATAATTCACAGCTGATCTGAACCAGCAGACTCAGCACTAAACATGACCAGCATCAGTAATTATTCTGGGTTTGGGTCATTATTTAACTTGCAGATGGGCATGTGTGCCTCAAAAACCAACTCCAGCCTCTCTCTCTCTCTTTCAAGAGTAGCGATCTCTTCCTCTAGTTGTGTCTTCACATGTTCCAAATGCTCCGTCTCCTGGAAGAAAAAGCAAAAGCTCAGGACATAACGGCTAAACATGGTCTATAGCACAAATAAGTACTAATCTCACATTTTGTAATGTGTCTATAAGCATCCGACGACGGTCCCGACACCTGGCAGCTGCTACTCTGTTCCTTTCCCTGCGGATCCTTATCCTGTCAAGATCCTCAGAGGACATCTATAAAGGCCGAGGTGTTAGGTGTTAGCAAAGCAATTCCAAATTTTCATTTAAGAACCAAGCTTCAGTCTAAAAGAGTGATTGTGCTGCCATCTTATGGCTGATATCAAGAAAACATACTATGCAATTCTATCCGATTCCAAATATGCTGTTCCTGTTACTCATCAATTGGCACGAATGACAACATGATCCATCCGAGTCCCACACAAATACTACAGCACTGACTCACTCCTCATGCCGCTTTGTGATTCAGGTGTGAGTCATTTCACTCTTTTACCATACATGAATGAATCACCGGAACTTTGCTTTCACTACATTCTGCATTCTAAACGCTGAAAATATCGGAAGTATCAGAAACTTACATTTTTGTTATCATGTCCCACTGAACTGTCCCCCACTGCTCCATTCCAGGACGGGTCAGGACTGCACTGTGACAAACAGGGGCAGTTGGGCATGGTGGTGGGTCCGAATGAGGAAAATGCTCCCAAGGTGGCCTCTGAATGGGAAAATAAAGAGGACTGCAGAAGCCACTGAAGATCTGGACTAGATGTAATTACATCAAGATTTGGGCTGGATGTAGTGTCCTCGGTAAGATTCTGCAATAAATAAACTTGATATTAAATAATATTAACAAAAAAAATGGCAACATTTTTCTTCTTCAGAATACTGAACAATTAGTATCTGTCGTTGTGGTATTTCTTTGCTTTTGGAGACATACGAAAATATCTTGAAAATATTTTTTAAAAAGCTTACCGGAAGTGCGGTTGAATTCTCCGGGTCCACCCATGCTGGAGAAAACTGGGAGTCATGCAAACGATAATATGATTCTCTTCCTTCATTACGGTTCATTGTGATCAATATGTGATCCGTGTTTTTTCGAGTTCATATTATTTCTGTTTCTTAAGTTCGCTTAAACCCATCTCCCGTGCTGTCCATTGCAATAGTCCCCGAGGGGAAAAAGTCAGTAAAATAAAATGACAGAACTATGATAAATCCATCAGAACGAATGATGGAAAAATAAACCAAAGCACGTGCTACAACTTTTCTTCAAGTGTTTCAGCGCCTCCTCACACCCACACCCACACCCTCTCTCTCTCTCTCTCTCTCCTCCCCATCACTGGAGCATCTAAAAGAGTGGAGCATCTATCGTTTCCAATCTACCGCCTTTTCTCCTCCTTGGTCACTAGTGTGCCTCTAATGGCCACTACTTTTGAAGACAATAGCGCCAACTAACTGTCGCTGAAATTATATTCACTAGGAAAACCAGTAAGTTTAACACGTGGTTTGAGAGCTGGAGAAGCTTCACATGTTGAACTTCACTTACAGACCTCTTTTGCCAAGTGACGTGTAGGTTTGAAATGTATGAATAATCCAACCGTTGCAGAACTGGTACATCCGTGAATCACTGAACTGATACATGGCTCATTTTAAGGCTGGTCTGGACTGTCTTCAAGAACACATTAACACGTGAAAAGGAAAAAATAAAAAAGGGCATTCACTTTATTTTTAAAAAAGTATATTATATATAACTTTTATCAACCAAATAAATTATTTTCAGATAACCTTGACTGAACCTTAAAAATATCTTGACACACACACACACTGTTGAGAGACACAGAATCTAATCTTTCTCTAATTACTACTACCTCAAAAATGACATTTTAGAATTAGCAATGGAGGCATGTTATGAGGTTCATAACTTAGGTAATTAGTCCTACAAACGAGAAAAAAACCAGACAAATGTCTTGAAATACAACATCTAAAAACTAAATCTTGAGGTGTGGTAACTTTAGTATAAGCAGAATGATTGATTGATTATATCTGTTCCCTACCCAGTTGAATTATTATACAATAATGCACATTGAAGGTGTAACAGCCACCTCGTGTGGATTATTTTCTGAGTCAGACATCAATGCTGCTGAAAAAAAAAAATGCAAAGACAGAACTATAATTTAATTTTTAGTCAGACTTGTATGAGTAAGCCTGTGTCATAATTCAGAATAAGCTTGTCAGCACAAATCCCAAGTAAAAAGTTTTGTTATGAACAGAAAAGTCACAGTTTATTTCTCTTGTAAAATCAGTGCTTGTTTTTTTTTTTTTTTCAAGGCAACATAAAAGAAAATGAATAGCAGATGTATGACACATACACATTGGACTGCAGAGACACAGGGGTATAAATTACATCATAAGGGCCTGTAGGCCCCAACAGTAATGTCAAATAATTTGGGGTTGTTCAGAGTCCCTTCTTTGTCCAAAATGAAGTAGAACTTGTACCCCTTGATTTTAAGTGGGATAAATGAAGAGGATTCCTGTCTGTGTGCATGACAGGCCACTTGAGACAAAGGCACAGTTAGACTGTGAGCTCTCAGAGGTCCCAGCGGTGATTGTGTAGATACTGTGACTTTTCCACCTCCTTTATGCAGAATTACACGACTCACAGAACGGCGGCTGAACAATACTGCCACGCCAACGATTCCTCCTCCTAGAACAACAGAAAAACACTATTAGAGAGCTGCAATACATAAAAAATGCAAAAAGCGGAGTTAAGGCTTACCAATAATTAGGCACCCAAGAGTGAATCCATACCTCCAGGCATTTGAACCGAGATTCATATCAAAACTGAAAAGCCCCCCTAGCTCTGTTCTGACCTTTTGTGGTTCACTACTATTTTTCCTAGTGTCTCGAAGACTTGTGAAAGCAAATTGAGCAAGATATACCCAAAATAGAAACTGGCCAGCGCAAAATATGGCCAAAAGTCTGAAAAAACGCGTCCGGTCGTGTTCGAAGAGAACCACGTCCTTTGCGACGGCAGCGGAGGTGAAGGAATAGGCATTCCTGACTGAAACCGCGCGCACGTGGCAACATGAGATGCTTCTGATGTCTTTGACTTTAAAGGTTTGTGAAGCTGTAAACACGAACGCTCTTGAAGACTGAATACCTGTGAATCGATAAGCTGAAATAAATGTCCGAGAGGTCCTTAGACCAAACAACAAGCATTGAATACCCATGATTTAATAAACCTCTTAAATTCTCCGAATTTTCAAACAACACACATTTATGGATATTTTGACTCTCTCATTTTATCTAACATGCTGACCGATCTGAACGGCACTAGGTCGACGCCATGTTTGCACTCTTGTAAACTACGGAAGCCTCATTTGTCCAATTGATACAGTTCACGTTTCTCCGTTTTTCTAAAAGAGATGTTCCAAAAAATAAATAAAAAAATAAATAAATTGTTAAAACATATTATTATATTATAAACGTAGGGCCTATTATAATATAAGCTACAAAAAATACTATATATATATATATATATAAGAGTTTAAACTGTAGCTATAGCCTAAAGTTAAGTGTTTCAAAACTGTTTCAAAGATTAGGCTAGATTAGACATTTTGCTTAAAGGCTTTTAATGGGTTGTTTTATGCCAGGCTGTGACATGATTCGCTATTTTTATTTATTTATTTATTCATTCATTTTTTAATGGGAAGGTATGCGTGTACTGAAGTGTTATATTTAAACCTATATCAACGGATGCAAACCTGCTTTCCTGCTATAGCTACATAAACTTTGTCCACTGATGCAGCATCAACAAAGTGCACGGACATCATGTCAAACAGACTGTATTCATTTTCACAGTTTACTTTAGAAACAGACGGGGATTACAGGTGTGTTTGTGTTTTCATTGTGTATATGTTTGCGGGAGGGCTGTTAACTCTTATCAGATTTTTGAGAGATTAACATATGCCGCAAACTAATTTGCATAGAGTGTTTTGATGTAAACCAAACTCATTACAGTTGCTACAAAGTAAACTTTATCGTCTAATGTAGCAGCGTAAAAACTACTTAATCCTCTTAATTATACATATTTATATATTTTAAGTTTAAGTTTATTTTTTTAATGACTAACGGTGTTTTAAGTAGCCTGTGCGACAGGACACGTCTGCCCCCCTGCTGATAACCCACTGTTACAGCAATAACGCCTAACAACACCCAGCCACCTCCAAAGACAACAAGCCTACATAAACAAAGGAGCAGGCACACTCTACAAAAAACCTGAAGACATGCTTTAAAAAGTTGATAAATAATTATAACACGAACATTGTAATATTTAAAACGGTGCAAAGTAACATGTTTACTTTTCTCATTAAGATTAAAATAAAATTTCTTTGAAAACCGGTTTTACCTGCAGGCTACCTGCACTGCGCCGTTATATTTATGCGCATGCGCAACCTCACCTGGCCGTTTCCTTGTTATATGGAAAGCGATAGCTGAATTGTGGATAACTGTAGAACTGCAAGTTGCGAGAGGATCCGCTTAAAACAACTCTGTACTCTTAGACAACCATAAATCATTTGCTAGTGCTTTAGAAAATGCCTCGCGCATTCCTGGTCAAAAAAGTGAACACTGCCGCTGAAAAAAGAAGCTGGAGTGAGATTCCGGATTCCGCGCGCGGGGACGTTTACATACCTGGTGAGTGTCTCGTTCATGTTCGCGTGTCACTGGGTGGGGAGTAAACATAGTTTAATACTTAATTTATATTTTCTTTATTACATAATTCATTTATTTTAACCATGGTTGTTGTTGGAAACAGATCACTTGACAAATGCAGTTAGACTAAACAAAAAGAAAATGTTATGAGGTATTTTGTAAGCCAAATTGAATTTTGTTATATGTTTTTTTAATAATTTAAATGTCTTATAAATTACTTGATATTGACTTGTGATAGGCTACTGTTATTTTATTGAATGTTTATACTAATTACGTGCATTAAATAATACAAAAAAATTATCCTTTTGCATTAAATAATAATAATAAGGTTGGGGGTTCGATTCCCCGGGAACACATGATAGGTAAAAATTGATAGCCTGAATGCACTGTAAGTCGCTTTGGATAAAAGCGTCTGCTAAATGCATAAATTCAATTTAATTTAATAATGAAAATATACCTGAAATTAGTGGGCAGTCAAAAACTGTTGATCTCTCTCTTCTGCAACTTAAACATCTCTTTTCTCTTGCTGCTCTTTAGAGTCCATTTTTCCACCATATGTGCATGAAGTCTCTGAGGGCAGCATTGCAGACTACTCCTGCTTCACAACTACACAAAAAAGCAACACATTTCTACAGGTTCAGTCCCATGTCTTGTCTGCACAGCTGCCATCTTCTGCTGCACAGAGTCAACCTGATCATAAGCCAGAAAGCCGCATGAGGACTCAAAGAGTGCCTTACTCACGCTCGAAGATAAAGGTGAGCCTACAATTCTTTTGGTTTAAAACACACATTTTGTAATGATTTGTGTGTGTGTGTGTAAAGATCATCTCTTTCCATTGTTCTCCCGGTTTCAGATAACTACAGGTAACACATCCCTTCTACCAGTCATCCCAGATAATGCAAACAAATTAGCAGATATTCCACCTGCTTCAGTGTTGTCCTGCCAGGTGTGCCAGAAGACATTCACCTCAGCACGTATGCTGAAACGCCATAAGAAGTGCCACAGTGAAACGAAAAAGTACTCTTGTGAGCACTGTGGAAAAGGATTTAATGATGCTTTTGACCTGAAGAGGCATGTACGTACTCATACTGGTAAGTTTGCATTTAAATAAGTATATTTAGGTTACATGTTTAATATTTTAACCTCTAACTTTCCTTTCAACTTACAATATGCAGGTGTGAGACCTTATAAGTGCACTATGTGTGTTAAAGCCTTCACTCAGCGCTGCTCTTTAGAGTCTCACATGAAGAAGATCCATGCCGTTACTCAACAGTATGCCTACAAAGAGCGAAGGGACAAACTGTATGTGTGTGAGGAGTGTGGCTTGACTGCACAGACACGGGGCGATCTGCAGAATCATCTTCAAGCTGAACATCCACAGAGACTGATAATGACAAAAAGCAACTACAAACTGACACATATTGAGGAAGGTAATACATCACCGTGTTCAACCTGAATCCCCCAATTATAGCGCTGAAGAAAAAATTTGAGGACATATTATTGATGAATTCTAATTCATTTTGTTCCACGTGCACTTTAGTACAGTAATTCTCACTTCCAGAAATATTGGAATTAGGAGAATAATTTGGATGTATTGTATTGTATTGAATGACAAATTACACTGAAGCAGTATAAAATGTATAAAGTCATTGTTCACACAAAAATAAAATTCTTGTATGTTTTTGTTTCTATGTTTGTGCACTTTAACTGAATTAAAAAAAAAAATATATATATATATATATATATATATACTTAAATATACTTAATATAATATACTTATATCTCTGACTATTAAATAAGCAGTAAGAAAACTAAACCACTTATAGGACCTGCATTTAAAACCGTAACCTTGCATGTGCACGCGCTGCCAGTGGGTTGTTTTGAACTGGCCAATTATTAGGAGGCTTTGAAGGCGCGTTTAAGGATGACGTCAGAGCGGAGCACAAGGAGATCGCTCAGGTGAAAAGAGGCTGAGGTGGAAAATACAAGATGCTCGGGAGGAAGAGTCCGAGGATTCCGTCATTTCATCATTTCGGTTTGTCATCAGATTAAAACGTAGAGAAAATTATAGAAGATTAATCTCGCAGCCACTGATTACGACACACCGTGATCGGCATCCTTCGACAAAAACGACTGCGAATATGATGCACTCGCTGTTATCCAGCCATCTCTCCCTCTCGAGCTTGCGATGCTTTTGTCACACAGGCTGAGGGGAAATCAAGCGCATCCTTGATCCTTGGCCGGATTAGTTCACAAAAGAATCGCTGCTGGCGTTAGGTGATGTGATAACCTCAAAGACACGGAAAGGAAAGGACGCATCGTTTTTTGCGGGATGCTCTTGTGTAGTGAACGTCGCCACCATAGAAACCTGGTGGCTCTCACCGCTGATGGGGTGAAATAGGTTACGAAGAGGTCCTGACGGTGGACCGCAGTGCTATTTTTCATCCTGGAGGGTGTATGCCGTGATAATACATGTTAGTGAAAAATGCAAGGGGTGACGGTGACGGGAGAAGCGCCCACATTGAACGGGGGCGGAAGGGAGGAGGTAAGGCGTGAAGATGTTGGTAAATAAAACCATGAGTTTCTTCTCGTTCTGTTACATTTGTCTAAAGATGTAGAAATTGAAATGTGATTAGAAAAAAGAAAATATAATTGACATTTATGTGTTATATATATATATATATATATATATATATATATATATATATATATATATATATATATACACACACACACACACACACACACACACACACACACACACACATATACATATATATATATATATATTCTTTTAGATTTTATCTATTTTTTTCTACCCAGTTCTTAACATTTTGTTAGGCTGTTAATACATTCAAAGACAAAATTAGAGAGAAAAAATAATAATAATAGTTTTAGCTATCTTGCCTGTAAGCAACAATGTGCAAGCATGAAAGGAAATTAATCAGATGCTTTTATTTATAGTGAAAGTGTGTGATTGCTATCCAATTTACTGATGCCAGAATAAAATGTTTGTTCTTTTTAATACACTATTCATTTACAGACTTCACGCTAATTTCACACTATGTGACATAATCGAATAAAACTGGAACCTAAAATCCTTTAATTTTCACTTAAATTTTAAACAAATAATACAAGTTAAGAATATATGAAGGTATGTACTAAAAAATACAATACAAAATCTAGATAACAGATGAGGTGTATCCACTCTCAGTGAACAATGATGCTTAACAAACACATTCAAGCAATTATTCATTACATGCAAATTATTTATATGATTCTTAATTGTTTAGTACTAAATGTAGTGTGATCAAGTTAAAGTTTTAACCTTTATTTTTATCTATTTTTTTGCCATCTTGGATGAAAATTGGTACAGCAGAGAGTTAATCACCTTGAGAAAATATTATTTTGAAATAATCACTTACGTGAAATTATGCTGTGCATGAGCACTGCATTGTTTTGTCATTTAAGAATGTGTTATGTCAGTTTGAGACTAACCAGTAAGGCATTTGACTTTGTTTAATCTGTATTGCAACTGCCTGTTTATTAAGGGGAGGGGCCTGTAACCTATCTATATGCTATGTTGCCATAGAAAGGATGAAAGCTAGTTGAAGAGAATGCTCCCCCATTATTTCCCTGTTTCTCTATTGTGTCAGATCTGTGATAGAAAGAATGATATCATGCATCTAATACAGAGAGGGTTGGCTATATAGGTTCCTATAGCTTTTTGCCTATAGTTTTTACTGTGTTTTATTAAAAAAAGACAGTTTCAGAGAAACCAATCTGCTTTATTTACATGAAGTTGGACAGAAGAAAATATTTTAAAATGAAAAAACTATATCACCTTAAATATGTGCATTGAAAACTAGGCTTTCTTTGTGCTTAGATTTTCTCACTTTGACTTTTCCCACCTGGCTCACAAAACATTATCTAAAATAACTGGAGGTCAGGGTCTCAGGGGGTGTCATATTTTCTGAATGGTTATTCATCCTTTATGTAGTTCATTAAAGAAAATCCAGTAATTAAAACATACACTTTTCTAACAGCACACACAGTGCCTTGCATGTCTTTAAATCCATTCTTTGACTGTTACAAGCCTCCTCTCGATTCTTTCTCTCACTCACACCCTCAGTTGCAGAGTTTACCCCCCGTATACTGTTACAGACCGATCAATAGACTGAGAGACAGTGGGGGAAGGGACGTTTTTGTAATCATTATTGAGTTTTCATAATGTTTGTGCTACATTGTCACTTACAAACGTATCTGTCCTTTTAGCTGCAACTATTTCTGTTTAGTGACAGCTTTCAGTTGTGTGTTGTTCAGCTGTTCTCTGCTTCATACAGAGCAGCGTGTCTTCTACTGAGTCTGGATGCTTTGTGGATAAACGCGTCTCATTGAGCACTGGCCTGGTCAGATAGAAATAGATGTGTATGCTGACAAGGCGATTAAGACTAAGAGGGCACTCAGATGTTCCTGTTTTAATGTATGACTTCATCTCTTTCTCCTCTACTACTTACCATTGTTAGTGTATCCACAAGCTTCTAACGCACAACTAGTTTCTCTTGTGAACTAGCTATCCACTGGTTAGTGTGCTCTGTAGCCCAACCATTGATGCATTTCACTCTCAATATCATTTGTTCAGACTGAATATTTTATGAGTGCAACGCCCTTTATCTCAAAATATTGCACTCATAAATAGAAATGAAAGGAAAGCCTTTACCAGGGATGGAAATTGTAAAGAATTTCCCCTTACTGATTCCTGTTCATTAATGATTTCGTGTCAGTCTTCACTGCTAGAAGATGAGATGATGCAATAATAAATATATTGAAAACAATTCATGCAAACATTGTTTACACAAGCATTCAATCTTTACAATAGTTTAGAGGTGTCATAAATAAAATCCAATAATTTGCCTTAACAACATATTTAAAAACAACATGAATGATGAACAAACAACAAAATAGGATAACATTCATTTATTTATATTAACATTTCAAAATTCTCCCAGTAGCTACATTTATTTAAGTCTCACAGTAGTTGTAAGGTGCAAGTTGTTAATCAGTAAAACTCATTGCAGTTTTTCTTTTGGGAATCGCACATAAGAGGCAACCCTTCCAAAAGCTACTAATTAATATGGACATTTATGATACCAATGTGCTCCCTGTAGGGCTTTAGTACTTTTTTTTCTGAAACTGTTGTGCGAGCAGATCATATAAAATATGTAAGAATAAGAGTTTTACCTGAATATGAATATGTTTCTTGGTTCCCAACACTTTATGCACAATTAGGAAGTAAAGTGAGCAAAAGCATAGCCACTTGTTTTGTTGTCTTATCCTCTTTCCCAAGAGGGCAAATAATGAATTGACTCATACATACTTGCAGGAAAACACACTTGGGCTTGATTGTATGATTCTGCCCATCAACCGATGCCTCTCATGTAAAAAGCAATCATGATCATATGACTGCAGACATTCTCGGGGCATTTAAATTATTTAACCTATTAGAGTGGCTATGAAATAGCAAGCTAACCTTTTCCACTATTTATACATAACTGCAATTTTGTTCAATTGCCGTGTCCTCATCAGCCTCCAGTATTGGATCTTACTGAATATCGTTCGCATCTCTTAGGAAACATGTTTTTGTAGTACCAACACTAGCTTCTCACCCTCCCAAAATTGCACCTCTCTGAGATGCAGTGCAGTGAAATCATCTAGTGAATAAATAATTAATTTGTGATAATGGTGCATATTTTATAAAAATTTGTAAGAGTAATGATACTTTCTAATCCAACATTTACAGACATATAAAACTATAGATAAAATAAATATGTATATATGAGAGTGTTACATTTATGTAATATTAAGTATCATGGTTTAAGTTGCCATTATTAAAAACCTACGTAGATATTAGCTCATGCACATGGTCAAGCTCACCGCAGGCCCTAATGGATTCTATCCCTCCCATCCCAGTTTGCTCTCTTGTCCTTGTAAAAGGAACAATTAAACTCCTGCCAAGAGGAGTGCAGCCTCCATGCCACGCTTGGGCTGCAGCCTGCTTTTAGTGCTGCAGTTTCTCACAGCAAGGGCATTGCTCGTACTATTAGCTGATTTATGTGTGTAAGTGTCTGTGTGTGTATTAGAGAGTGTGTAAGTGATGTTGCTACAGACAGCAGGGAAATAGGATAAAGATAGGACAAGAAAAAAGAATATTGCAGACCAACCATATAAAATCATATATTTTTTAACGTGTTTCTGAGAAACTGATTGGTTAATTATTTTCTCCCCTCTTACTAGTTTGGAAACAGTTAATCTTTGCCCATATGGCCACAATACCGCAAGCCACCACTGGGATCAGACTAGGCAGTAGAGATCCATATGCATTTAGTCGAGATCATGCACTCAGTGATGTTTAAAAGCTTCTAGACTTCCTCTCCACAGCCATACAGAGTGTTTTAAAAAGGAGACATGGTTTGTGTTACCAGCTGCCAGGAAATGTATTCAGCCCTCAGGAGAATGATCTATTACCGAGTTCTCTCTGCTGCATGTCAGAGTGGATATAGCAGACTGTGCTTCACTCAGCTGTGCATGTTGTAATACAAATGCAATATACTAGTTTGCTGAATCATGTAAAACATGGGTTAAAAATGGACTCCCAGGAGGCTGCAAAGGAGTCTTAAGGGGTCTGTAGAAAAATATGGTTGAAAATAAATGTAAAAAATGCATTTAAAATGTAAAAGTAATAATATATGATGGGCATTCTGCTTTTTAAAGCTTGCTGTGTTTATTATATTATTCTATTGGCAGCCATAGTTGTTTAACAGTAAGAAGGCAAAAATGAGTGCTCATCTCTCCTTTCTTGCAACATACTTTTTTTTTTTAAAGATAGTTGTGTATCTTTCTAGGGAGTTTTGCCATTGTCATCTAAAGCAAAGTGAATTTGTTTTAGAACAGTATTTGTTGTGGAAAGTGCCATAAAAATAAATTTGAACTGAAATTGTTCTTACATATAACATATATTCAGTAGTGGGTAGAAAAAAATACATATATAATTAGTTATTATTATTATGGTACCACTTTATTTTACAGTCCTGTTCCTCATGTACATACTATGTACTTATTATAGTAATTACAATAACTATGTAATAACTAGGTACTAACCCTGAACCTACCCCTAAACCTAACCCTACCCCATGTAGTTACCTTGTGTTACCAGAACTTTCTTATATAAATACACTGTAAGTGCAATATAAGTACATGTTAGTACACGTACTGTAAAATAAAGTGCAACCATTATTATTTTATTTATTATTATATAATGGCAATGATCATTTTAAAAACAAATTTATTTATATGATGTTTAATATTATTCACACAGTAAAATCCAGTGTTATATAAATGTTATTATTAATAATATCTTTATTATATTAATTAGAACTAAAAAAATGTTCGCAGTGGCAGCGTTCCACAAAACCCTATGGCAACAAACAGCAGGGTTTGGCAGGGTGTGCTACTAGTACACTTTGCCATTTGGAAATGCCGCCCCTGCACATAAGAGATCATATTTAGGCATCCTTGCCATAAAAAAGTTTAAAAACACTGTTCTACAATGTACCAAAAGTGTTGTATGCATTTCTGTCAGAACTAATTTGTACATTTTCTTTCTTTCCCTCCCGTTCTCCCCCAACCATCCACTCTCTGCCTTTTTTTTTTTTGGCTTTGACATCTTCTCATTCCCATTCTGTCCAATACCCTCCAACCCATCTGTTACTGAACCCTGCCCCATTCAATTTCCTATCCATCTGCACAACCCTCTGTCCCACCTATAGCAGCGTCCTCTCAAGCAGTCCCTGAGTGGTTCACTGTGCAGAGAGTCCCACTGGAAGTGCCTGCTGCTCACCTTGCTCATGTACGGCTGCTTTGGCACGCTAGGCTGGTGCTCCCTATACCGCATCACCGTAATTACTTTTGATGACCAAGCCTACTTCTACAAGGGTAATGCCCGACTATACCATGACAGCCCATGTTCCAACGGCTATGTCTATATACCTGTAGCCTTCCTGGCCATGCTGTACATCGTCTACTTGGTGGAGTGCTGGCACTGCTACTCTAAAACAACTAACCTTGCTCAGGTGGAAATCAGTGCGGTGTATGACAGGATTCAGAGGTTGCAACAAGCCACACCCTGCATCTGGTGGAAGGCCATCAGCTACCATTACGTACGCCGTACCAGACAGGTGACGCGCTACCGAAATGGAGACGCCTATACGACTACACAGGTGTACCATGAACGGGTCAACACGCACGCAGCAAGCTCCGAGTTTGATTACTCACGTCTCGGTGTCAAAGACGTTTCAAAAGAGCTGCAGGGCCTGTTGGAACATCCTGTCACTCGCTTGCGTTTCACCAAGTGCTTCAGCTTCGCCAGCGCCCGCGCGGAGACCGGCTACCTCACACAGCGAGCACGCTTCTTCGGGGACAATGAGGGTCTGGATGATTACATGGAAGCACGGGAGGGCATGCACCTTAAAAACGTCGACTTTCGGGAACACATGCTGGCGTTCCCAGACCCTTCGCGACCTCCCTGGTACACCAGACGCTGGGTCTACTGGCTGGCCTCAGCTTTCCTGCTATCATGGCCTCTTCGTGTGATTGCCGAGTACCGTACTGCATACGTCCACTACCATGTCGAGAAACTGTTCGGCGAGAACGAGGACGCAAATGATAATGATAATACGGAGACAGGTAATTACTGTACAGGTTTGGAGCATGGCACTGGGGGTCCCACTCTGCGGATCAACACAGTGGATATGACTGAACTGGAATGGCACATTTGTTGTAACCAGCAGATGGTACCTAGCTACTCCGAGGCCTTGCTTATGGATTTGGATATGAATACAAACACACCCTTGTCGGTTGCAATGGCTGCACGCATGCGACGCAATTCTAGCTACTTCCTTCAGAGCTGCCCCAGGTGCCGGCGCTCAACAAGCAGCTCTTCGCTCCCTTCCTGGTTTAGAGGGAACATGGCTGCAGGGACAAACTCATTTCCCATTAGACCCGGCGGTAGGCTTTCCCTTAGTCGCAGTGGTTTCTCTCTCGGCCGGTTGCATACTGCAAGAAGCCGCCATCCCTGCCTGTTTCACTCGAGAAGCATCGGAGGTGGGATGGGCGGCCGTGTGGAGGACGGTGGTGGGGGTTTCCTTGGTCTTGGGTTTAGAGTGCCAGATGAGGAGAGGAGGGGTGTTTTAGAGAGTGAGGGGCTAGAAGATGACGACGTCGAGGAGACAGGCCAGGAACAAGTGGAAGAGAGAGAGAACGGAGAGGCCAGGGAGGATGGGAGAGACAGGCCACCCACTTACCAAGATGCTCTGTACTTTCCTGTGTTAATCATTCACGGGGAAGAGAGCTGTCATGGGGGGCATGGCATTGACACAGGTTAAAAGAACCAATATGATGTAAAGAATGATTGAAGTGGCTTATGAAAAGTAGAGGCAGAATGCTATCTGGGTGCAAACAGGAGACAAGGAGACTGAGAAGTCGAGGAAGAGAGGGGAGCTTCACCAGAACCAGGATAGAAAAGTTGAAGAGACTGAATTTGTGTCTCTGTGTAACACTGAAAGACAACTCTGAATTTGTTCATGAATGTGTTGAATGTTGTAGGGATTGAAATGAAAAAAATGGTCACGTCATACCCATGTCGACTGAAAGACTGACCCTAAATATATATATGTAGTACATACCTAGTAGAAAATACTGATAGGCATGGAACATCAGTGTCCTATATCGATCTTAATGTCCTATTATCGAAATCTCTGGCATATCATGTCCATAACAAACTAAACGATCAGCGTGTCCTCCTTTTGACCATGGGAGTAATGTACTTACATGAAAAACTTGGTGTCTGCAACCTGCTTTTAACATTGCAAAGCAGTTTTTGCAACTCCACATTAACGTGAAAAAGCCCATGCTGGTGTAGTTTCGTAAATCCATGCGTCAAAAACATACAAGTAGCTTGTTGAAAAAGAGACTGAGATGAGAACTGCATTTACTGAAGTTCTAAATAGACATTTTAAAGAAGCAAAAATCACAATTCAGATTTACTGCTAAGGTAGAGGTGAAGAAAACTAAATTAAATGGTCCTCAGGGGGTAAAGTAAAAATAAAAAATAAAACATTGAATAATAATAGACCTAATTAAAAGGAATGGTAAAAGATCAAAGAGTGAATGTAGGCTGGTGAATTGTAATCCCTCACTGTTGAAACTGTGCTTTAATTCACTGTCCTGGCTAATGGCTTCTTTTAATCTCTTATTCTTTTTAATTGCCTGTTAGAAGCACAGTGCTTATGACTTTACTTATCTCTGCCTTGGAGGTTTCTTATGTCAACCTCATGTCTACTGCAGCAAACTGAAAGTAGATCTGTTCAGCAACTCAATGTATTGATTTTTATTCTCCTGCATCTGTTTTTCTATCATAATGGGGAATTTCCATTGACTTCTATTGTTTTTATATAAGCTAATTATATTTTCTATCCCCTACCCTTAAACCTAACCCTCACAGAAATGATTTTCATTAACATAATTTAGTATGTTTATAAAACCATTGATTTCAGGTTTTTGGGACATCCATCCATCCATTTGTAGGCCTCCATATTCCTTCCTTCCTAGACTTTTAGAATGTTTAAAAAGTTATTGGGTGAAGCTTGTTTCAGTTGAATACAACTATTGGTAATAGATAAAATAGACAATACAAGATAGTAACACAAGATGGGCACAAAGTAGTGCAACAGTCAACCATCCCATGTAGTCACATCCTTGATTAGAACAGCAAACAAGCATAAAAATCTAAGTGTAGTTCAGTACAAGCACAAAGTGTCACCTACTTTATAAACAGTGCAGGGATTGAGTTAAAATAAGATGTCCTTGGAATCACTGAAGGAACGAATGTATAAACACAGCCCTGCACACAGATATTAATAATAATAATAAAAAAAAGGTTAAGTCCAAAGCACACATCAAGAGCATCCCTCTATTGTTTGTAGGATTTCTACTAATCAAGTTATTGCTAAACCTTCGAAAAGCACTAGCATATCTTTCAGCGATGAGGAATCGATTACAGGGGCCATGATTATGATGCTCTTATTAATAAAGTCAAACCATTAACAATGTGTTCATTGAGTGCTTTATTATTATTATTATTATGTATTCATTTTTTACTTATGCAACTTGCTGGTACAGATAAACAACACAGAAGATAATATATAAAAAGATGTCCTTAATCATATGTGTGTAATATTAACTTATATTGTCATAGTACAGTGTTCAGATGTTTAATAGAGTTTTGATAGAACCTGAAAGTCATAGATGCTTCATTTGACTTTGAATGATCCTTTAGTATTAATTAATGCTGTGAAATTCTGGATTTAGTCTCAGAGTTGTTTTTAGGGTTGGATCAATGCAGACTTGGCAAACACTCTTGTTGGAGACGTGCTCAACAGTGTTTGATGAACAGTGGAACTGATATATATATATATATATATATATATATATATATATATGAAAATCATAAACAAATGCATAATAATTTTGCTCTTCTTAACAACATGCTTTGAATTTGTTGGGATTTTCACTGTGGGTGAGCAAATGTCTTGCTTAATATGTGGCTAAGCAGTGAGCTCGGCACGTGCTACACTACCCAGGCTCAAATCACATATGTTTGACCAATGGCTCCACCTAGTGGGGTTTTTTATAATATAACCTTGGGCGTTTTAAGGACAAAATGGTGTAAAACCAAATTACAGGTCTAAATGATATTATAATTGATTGTAAAGTTACTACTCAACTGCATGGAATGTTGGGAATCTTGCAGGGAATAACCTTGCAAGGCATGTCATCCTCTCTTCCTCTCCCTCCCTCTGTTCATAATCTGTGTTGAAGGACAGGGCAGCACTTGCCTCATTGCTGCTGACAAATAAAAGAGGAAGTCAGTGACTGAGTGCTGCATAAAAGGACATTAACAGTACCTGGTAAGTCAAACATCTAAACTGTGCATTCAACAAATATTCAAACCTTTCCAGAACAGAATGACATCATTCAATTATGGACTGAAATTTGAAATATGTACATAGCAGGATGGCTCTATTAATGCCTGATTCTGGAAAACCGAATTCTAATACAATGGAATCTGGTTGCTAATAGTGTAAAGTCGTTCATTTCCAATTAACACTGCATTCCACTGCCATTGGTACCTTTGTTTATTTGATTTCATTGTTGAATAAGTCTTATATAAGATATGAGAAGTGAAGTAACAGTGGTGCTGTGATAAGCTTTTCCCTAAGCAGCTTGTTACCTCCCTTGAGCCTGATGATTCAGACTAGTGCTGCCATCAGAGATTTAGGTCACAGAGACAACAGCATGTTGTAGTGACAATGATGTGAACCACCTATTCAGATACCCATTTCCTTATAAATAATGTGGATTGCATTTAAATGTCTAATAAAAGTTAAAAAATAACCTAAAAATAACTTTTTATGCAATTATGCACCATGTCACATCTCAAATGACCTCAAACTGATTTTTTGAGCATGACAAAAGAGTGGCTTCCACAGTCACCACATCTCAGGAGCACTATTGGGATGTGGTGGAACGAGAGATTTGCATCATTGATGTGCAGCTGAAAAATCTGCAGCAACTGTCTGATGCCATCATGTCAATATGGACCAAAATGAGGAATGTATCTAGCCCCTAGTTGGATCTATGCCACAATGAATTGAGCCAGATCTGAAGGCAAAAAGGGGTCCAACCCGGTGCCTAATAAAGTGGCCGGTGTGTGCATTCAATTTGAGTTGAAAAATACAGTTCATGGAACATCTTGACCTTTTATGATGTGTGACACATAACAGAGCCCACCATTAAAAAGCTTATATTAAACAGTAAAACATTTATAAAACACATATTATTGGCATTGAAAACATAGGACATATTAAATACATTTGTCCTGTAGGCATAGTTCAGCCTTTCAGCTTCAAACTGCCTTGATTATGCAGCTGTTTTATTGTGTGCTCTTGTTCATCCAACAGTCATATCAAAATATGGTATTCACAAAAATGATGTTATTTACATTAATAATTCACAAAATAATGAAATAACATATTAATGTTATAATTTACAAAGGTTTTGAAATAGATTAAAAAAAATAATTATCAAACAAACATGATTTGACTCCAAATAGTTATTAAAATATACATTAGTCCTATACAGTATTGTTCAAAATAATAGCAGTACAATGTGACTAACCAGAATAATCAAGGTTTTTAGTATATTTTTTATTGCTACCTGGCAAACAAGTTATCAGTAGGTTCAGTAGATTGTCAGAAAACAAACAAGACCCAGCATTCATGATATGCACGCTCTTAAGGCTGTGCAATTGGGCAATTAGTTGAAAGGGGTGTGTTCAAAAAAATAGCAGTGTCTACCTTTGACTGTACAAACTCAAAACTATTTTGTACAAACATTTTTTTTTTCTGGGATTTAGCAATCCTGTGAATCACTAAACTAATATTTAGTTGTATGACCACAGTTTTTTAAAACTGCTTGACATCTGTGTGGCATGGAGTCAACCAACTTGTGGCACCTCTCAGCTGTTATTCCACTCCATGATTCTTTAACAACATTCCACAATTCATTCACATTTCTTGGTTTTGCTTCAGAAACAGCATTTTTGATATCACCCCACAAGTTCTCAATTGGATTAAGGTCTGGAGATTGGGCTGGCCACTCCATAACATTAATTTTGTTGGTTTGGAACCAAGACTTTGCCCGTTTACTAGTGTGTTTTGGGTCATTGTCTTGTTGAAACAACCATTTCAAGGGCATGTCCTCTTCAGCATAGGGCAACATGACCTCTTCAAGTATTTTAACATATGCAAACTGATCCATGATCCCTGGTATGCGATAAATAGGCCCAACACCATAGTAGGAGAAACATGCCCATATCATGATGCTTGCACCTCCATGCTTCACTGTCTTCACTGTGTACTGTGGCTTGAATTCAGAGTTTGGGGGTCGTCTCACAAACTGCCTGTGGCCCTTGGACCCAAAAAGAACAATTTTACTCTCATCAGTCCACAAAATGTTCCTCCATTTCTCTTTAGGCCAGTTGATGTGTTCTTTGGCAAATTGTAACCTCTTCTGCACATGCCTTTTTTTTAACAGAGGGACTTTGCGGGGGATTCTTGAAAATAGATTAGCTTCACACAGACGTCTTCTAACTGTCACAGTACTTACAGGTAACTCCAGACTGTCTTTGATCATCCTGGAGGTGATCATTGGCTGAACCTTTGCCATTCTGGTTATTCTTCTATCCATTTTGATGGTTGTCTTCCGTTTTCTTCCACGTCTCTCTGGTTTTGCTCTCCATTTTAAGGCATTGGAGATCATTTTAGCTGAACAGCCTATCATTTTTTGCACCTCTTTATAGGTTTTCCCCTCTCTAATCAACTTTTTAATCAAAGTACGCTGTTCTTCTGAACAATGTCTTGAACGACCCATTTTCCTCAGCTTTCAAATGCATGTTCAACAAGTGTTGGCTTCATCCTTAAATAGGGGCCACCTGATTCACACCTGTTTCTTCACAAAATTGATGACCTCAGTGATTGAATGCCACACTGCTATTTTTTTGAACACACCCCTTTCAACTAATTCAACTAATTGCCCAATTGCACAGCCTTAAGAGCGTGCATATCATGAATGCTGGGTCTCATTTGTTTTCTGAGAATCTACTGAACCTACTGGTAACTTGTTTGCCACGTAGCAATAAAAAAATATACGAAAAACCTTGATTATTCTGGTTAGTCACATTGTACTGCTATTATTTTGAACAATACTGTATATAGGCTGTCAATATTAATGTCCATTATACCTTTCTAACTGGTTGAGGCAATCCAGCTGGACTTGGTGTGGAGCAGCTGTCAAGTGAAGAACAACAGGATGTCGAAGGACCAGTTGGACTCAGTGGTGAGCCACGCGGAGGGCTTGCTCTCATTGGCCGTTCAGCTGCATGCACAGTGTCAGGAGGAGAGCACGCAGATGGATGCTCTAGCCGTGCAGCTGAGAGAGGAGAGCCAGAGTCTTCTTAGCCAAAGCAACGTGCTTCAACGGGACATGGCTGAGATATGCAAAGCACTGGAAACTCTGATAGACACTAAGGTGGCCTTTGAAGCCAAAGAGAGACAGGCTCGCAAACTAAGCAAGCAGCTCTGAAACACAGTGGAGAGCTTACCACTTAAATTCAATGAAATTGGCATTGGCAGAAAAAAATAGTGGTCTTCTAGTTCACATTATCAAATGTGATGTGAAATGTATTTTCTTTTTATTAATGAAAATCTAATCCTGGAACAACAACAACCACTCAACCAATAGTGTGAGTTTGGGGCGGGACTATCTGTTTGTTCATCCAATGGCAAACCTTTTTGAAAACCATCCTGATTTCTTCTGGTACTGGGGCAGAATTTCCACACTTCAGCTTTAAATGTTAGATTCGTACCATCAGTTATTGGCGTAGTTTTCTTTTAATCCTCTAAACAATCCACAGCACACATTTGTAAAGATAAGATAAGAGTGTATATAAGCCATTATGAATTTATCCTGGTGTATATGTCCAAACACATGGTCTAAGACATGATTATTGTCTCTCTGGACATATTTTAAAACTGTGTATATTATTTTAGCTATCATACATAAAAAAAAAAACTGTTTATGTGAATAATTAAAAACTCAAATGTTGCAATGAAAATATTATTACTATTAGGTATTTCATAACTGCTTGTGGTCCCATCTGAGTGTATACACTAAACACTACATGATAAGCTCATGTTATAGGAATAGAACAGCTTATTTATCTATGGCGGGATGGGCGATGGAGAAAGGGCTCCGTCTCAGCACGGCTAAATTCATCATCACCCCAAACCTTCAACCTTGAGCTCTGGCGTCTCTGCATGACCACCACAGCCGTTATTAACACCCAGAAGAAGAAGCTTACCCACATAGATCTCTACAGAAGGAAGAAACAGAAGGGGTGGGTGCTCAAGAAACAGAACATATTCAATTCTACTGTATTTATCAATACAAAGAAATACTGATTTGGTGTGCATAAAGAAACACTAAGAGCACTAAGAGCTTTAAGCACACATACTGACACCAGCTGGTGTGGAGACAGCATCGTGCAAAAGCTTTCAGTTGCAGGGCCATCGCAGAAACACTCTATTCCATTTATTATATTATGTGTTAATGTGGGTTAGCGAGGCTCATGTGTTTTTAAGATAGCAACTACTGTGAGAGGTTGATGGTCTTATGAAGAATAACCAAACCAAAGTACTGACCTCAGTACTGTACAGTCCTGTGTAGAACTGATTTCCGGTGTATGGATGGGCCCAAGTTTTATTCTCTGCATCTTCACAACTAAAACAAAAACATTTCCAGCAGTGCATTTATAACTTTGTATGGAGTCCCTATAGGACATGGTGATGGAAAAAAATGAGATGGGAGGATAAATTATATTTCAAAACATTTCAAAATTTTTTCTAAATGTCTTGTAGAGGCTCTACTTTTTTAACCACAGCAACTGGGAAGTACGAGGAGCATTGTTGGCTCTGTAATCTCACATCTTCTATACCTCTGTAGAGAATATGGTTCTTAAGTGCACCAGATTCACAGATGCAGAATGCCACACACAATAGAAAGCAGATGAAATCACCTTGTAATAGAGGGAGTGTTGTGAAGGACAGAGAAACAAAGGCTGTCTCGACCGATCTTGAGAATACATCCTGATACCATGAGAACAAACAGAAGGAGACCACAGACTCCCAGAGAAGTGTTGAGAGAAACAGTCCCCCTGCATATACATGCCGGACAAAAACAAAAAATGTTCATTTGACTGTTAAGTTCCATCTGCATGAATAAAAGAAAGTGGAATGTGAAACATCTAAAAGAAATATGGAAATATACATTCACCTTCTCACATCCTCATCTACACAGCTGGCATAGATCCAGTATAGAATAAGGGAAAAGCAGTAAATAGCCATGCACACAGAAATGGCAGACACGAAATAGCAGACTGAAGGAGAACTGGAGCCTTCCACGGTCAGAGCCTGGCCAGATGCATTATAATGAACACTTCCATAGAGGATGCACCGTCCATCAAAGTGGCCCTAAGAAGACAATCAACAAAAATCATCCAAATTTACATATGGTAAATATAAGGAGAAACAACAGCAAGAGACATCTGGGATCATTTTCTTACTTAAGATTTGTATTTCTCTGTGACATGCAGAGATATAAGGAAAGTGCTGCTAAGTGCTATTGTCTATGTATCATATGACTCTAATAAGCCATAATATGGTGCGAGAGGCCGGCTGATCACATGCTGATTACATTTTAGACCTCAAGAGGGTCTGACCTGGGATAAGCAACATAACATTGCATTTTTTTATTGCACTTTTTTTCTTTTCTACACATATTTAAAAATAATCATGAATAAAAACAGATTTAGCCTATCATTGAAAATGACTTGAAAACCAATTAATCTCCCCAAGAAGTAAGAAATAAGCTGACCACTTCAATAAACATACTAACATGTTGTATGATCATACATTAATTTACATGTTAATATCAAACTGAATGGTTTATAACAAAAATAATGCCTCAAATGCCCCATAAATATGCACACACAATTTTGTTACAATCATCTTGATACTTAAAACTCTGAACTAAGTTCATAGAGAAACATTTCTCTAGAGGAATTATTTTGCTTTTAGTTTTCTTAACAATAAATCATTTTACAATTTCACTGCTCACAAAATAGCTATGATCAGACATTGTAGAGATGGTTAGTTAGTGTTACCTGAGTGAGTGTCATCCAGGCAGCAGCTATCACCCCGCAGATGAAACACCCAGCGTAAAGGACAAGCTCCAGAACTAGCAGCCATGGTAGTCCCATCATGAACATGCTCTCACGGTCACTGTCTCACGGAGTCTAGCAGCCGGATGAACCATTCATGTGCTCTTCGAACTGCTGTGCTGTGAGCTTGTCCTGTCCTCATGACAATGTTGCTTTTCAGAAAATGTTTAGACAATTGGCTAGAGAATTTCACAGCATTGCTCTTAGGTATAATAAAAGACTGCATTCAGATCAAGCCAGAAAAACATTTCAGCCAGACTGAAACATATGCATTGCATCTTTTTCTAAATATCAGATACATCAATATCTGCTTATGACGGGCCAGTTGTCGATATTATGAAAGCATTAAACAGGCATTAAGATCTGATCTCAAATATTTTCAACAGTTCCATAGATAAAAAAGATTCCCAAATAGAATTATATAATAACAAAACAGTTCATTTTTAAAAACTAATACTTTAACGGCAAGTGCTCTGAGTGAGGTCCTTAAGCATAAATGTGAATTAGCTGCATCTCCATGTGTGTGACCATCTTTATACTAATGATAGTAACAGAAGATTTGCTGTTTATTAGAGTCATATTAAAGTTACTTAATAGCTGAAAAGTGGGCTGTGACAACAACTATAGCAGTGAAAACAACTCACAGTGCTCCAGACTTAAAGGGATAGTTAAAAACTATCATCTTTTACTCACCTTCAAGTTGTCCCAAATATGTATGAATTTCATTCTTTGGAAAACAAAATAAGATATTTTGAAGACCTGGATGTGGATAACCAAAATGTTTGGTCCCTAGTGACTTCTTCTCCATACACGTAAATGGGGACTCTTTAGTTATATATTTTTTTGTGTTCAGCATAAGAAAGTGATTCATACAGGTTTGGAACAGCTTGAGAGTGAGTAAACAGAACTTTTTTTTTTGGGGGTGAACTATCCCTTTAATTCTTCATTCTCCAAACCAATAATGGCAATAAATACCAGTGTTGCCTATTTTGGGGATTTTGTCAAATTTATTTACTTTCTCATTCTAGCTGTGACTTTTATTTTATTTAATTTATTTTTTTTGGTGAAAAGGAGTTATTTTAGCTATATTTAAATAAAGCTAGCGATTCTTTGGAGATTTTTTATATTTTACTTGGTCACACCCTGCTGTAGGCCGTGACCGCTCACGTTTGCTCTCAATCATGCCAATGAGTCTGGACAGTGAACACACCAGTACTCCACGCCTGCCATGATGCACACCACAATTTCATTTATATCAGGGCACCAACTACTCAGTGCATGAACATCTTGTTTTAACCACGGACACAAAAGTTATACCCCAATTAATGCCAAGTCATGTCAACCAGATACTGAGAGACACAGTGCATCGTCGTGCCATGTGTGCTGGGATGCAGTATTTTGCACTTACTTTGTAATAGAATGTGTTGACTGAAATACGTTTGTATGATCAAAGTTTTTGTTTTAGGAGAATCATAATATATCTTATCTGTTGTATTTGAGCAGGACAGGGATGCATTTTGGTGACACAAAAAACTAATTCCCAACATTACGTGTCTTTTATGTCTTTCCATCATTTCGATCATGTTAAGCATTTCCTAATTTTGTAAAAAAAAAAAAAAAAAAAGAAAAAATTATATATATATATATATATATATATATATATGTATATATATATAGACACACACACACACACACACATATATAAACATACAAATTTAACTATATTTACTTTGTTTTCATTTTTGCAGACTTTTTATGAAAAATTGTCATAATGCACCACTATAATTTCACCGTAAATAAATTACTTCTTATTTTAAAACCTTGATAATGTTTGTTGAAACATTTGTTAGTTTCAATAAAATTAAACTCTTGGGACATAAAGGTATAAGAAAAACCCAAATGTCATATTTTACTGAGAATTGTGTGGAAGTGTTTGTAAGACCCTAAACCTAACATTTGTTGTAAGCAGACGTTTTGTTCAAGATAAATAATAATTTGTTTCGGCACTTGATGGGATGTTTATTCCTGGTGGATGGGAGAGATGGGGAATCACCAACACCACCTGTGACACTCCAGCCATTCAAGATTGACAAATATCCTGTCACCAACTCTGACTTTAGGTACTCGGAAACCTAAACCTTCTGTCATCCTAATGATTGTGTATCTTCTTACTAGCCTGATACAGCTGCTTCTGTTTATTCCAGGGAATTTGTCAGACAACAGAAGCTGAAAAGTTCGGTTGGAGATTTGTGTTCCAGTATTTTGTGTCATATGAACTGAAAAATAAGATCACTCATATAATTGAGGTATGAACCCAAAGCAGGAGCATAAAGAAACAAAATTTACTGGGCAGCTGGCCTAAATTGAAGGTCTATTTCTAGTGTCTTGTTTCAGCAGCCATTACTCCAGTCTTCTGCCACATGATCCTTCAGAAATCTGAATTGGTGCTCAAGAAACATTTCTAATTATTATCAATGTGATACTTTTTTTCAGGATTATGTGACATTCTGGGTAATGTGTGGGAGTGGACCTCCTCACGGTTTCCTGGTGCTCAGATCATGTACGTCTTGCGCCGAGCATCCTGGATTGACACAGCCGATGGCTCAGCCAATCACAGAGCTCGTGTCACCACTAGGTCAGTCATACTCCATCCTGTTACAATCATATTATTCAAAGTCATCTTGTTTTAGGCTATTATTTATTATATAGCTGCTTTTTGTAACATTGCCATTTGACCCAAATTGGTCAGTCATTTCTGAAGCTGTTGTCCAAAGCAGCTTATGAGAATATGATAAATAAAAATGTGTGTTTTTATATTCTGTCATGCAGGACGTCAGTGTTACATCTGCCTTTTTACACAAAATACTGTGAAATGAGTTTGTTTTAGCCTATCTTTATGGTCATTAAAGTTATTTAGTTACACATTTAAAAAAATTGCATCATATATTCAAAACTGAATAAAAATTTATTGGATAATATTGGATTAAATAATAGTACACATATTAAATAGTTCAGGTCTCAGTTGTAGTTTTTATAATTGAAAAGGAAATAAAAGCCCCCTGAAAAAAATGTACTTATAATTTCCTTGTCACTATGTAAATAAGGGGGGAAATATACTGTCGTAGTAGTAGTAGAGGTGTATTTTTGGACCGTTATCAACATGTTCTTGAGGTAAATTGTGGTATCTGCTAGTAACTGGAGGTGATGTAGCCTCACCAAGTCCTGGGTAGCGCATCCATCTCCTCAGCTGCAATAGAGAGCAGAATGACTTTTGGAGTGTTCTCAAATAAAGCTGCTCTGTTCTGAGTTTGCCCTTTCTTCACCCAGTGGCCATAGATCCTAAAGGCACATGCGTCGATCATCTTGCGTAGAGGTTTGATGGCATACGGGTCGCTGCGCATCACTTCCTTGGTGACAGGTTTGGCACGACGATAGTTGCAGTAGATACGCATGGCGGCAAGAACGGTCATAGCAATAACCTGCAGGATGACAATGGTAAATGGTGAAACTCAAAGGCTTGAAATCTAGGACTTCTTAACAACGTCGTCTCTAGAACATCTGCTCTTTACCTTGAATTTCCTGTAAGGGCTGAAATCACGAACTTCTGTAACCACATACTGCTGGAAGAATGGGTGATTGAGAGCTTCTGTGGCTGTATAACGACTTTGTGGGTCCACAACTAATAACCTGGAAATCTACTGGGAAGAAAACAAGGTGACTTTGGAAAGGCATTTTCTCACACAATTTTGCATAACTACTTTTAAAACTGGTTCAAGAAGAACTCGGCATGACAAACAAGTCCACAACCAACACGCTTACCAAGTCTTTGACAGTGTCCGAGCGGTCATCCCACTCCGGAGAGCTGAATTCATATTGTCCTGCAAGAATCATTCGAAGCATTAGCATTTGTTTCCTGTGCCAGAAAGGTGGCGATCCAGCCAGAAGAGTGTAGAAGATCACGCCTGCGCTCCAACTGCAGACAGAAGGTTATATAACATCACATTTATATACTAAACATTCTAGTTTGCCATAATCATTTCATATCCTTCTGGTGCACTTTCACTTCCAGTTTTTTTGGTTGGTTTATTTGACTGTTATTTGACTGTTAATGCAATATATTTTCTAAACCACATTAATTTGCAGTAGTATGAGTTGTGGGGCTGCTGTATGCTTATTTAAATAATAAGAGTGATGGTGATGCATACCAGTTTTGAAGTTGTTAACTAAAAGTATAAAATGAACAGTTAAAAAATCAGTTTTTAACTTAAAACCATTGCTTCTAGCTTAAATACAAGTCAGATACAGTTCAAAACCGTTCTAAATAAACAAGTCAGAGGATTTTGATGTGAGAAGAAAATGTTATTATGGACTATGGGCTCATATTTTGGCAAGCAAGGTCGGTTTAAATATAAAACACCTTAATGATTTATTGTGTCTTAAAAAACATGCAGGTTTTTGCTGCACAAGATGTTAAATGATAAACTGGATTGATAATCGTGGATTATTGTGATGTTTTTATCATCTGAAATTTCATTGACGGCACCCATTCACTGCAGAGGATTCAATGTTAAGCAAGTGATTTAATGATATATTTCTCCAAATCTGTTCTGATTTTGCTCACCTATATCTTGGATGGCCTGAGAGTGAGTAAGCTTTAAGCAGATTCATTTTTGGGTTAATTTATCCTTGAAAAAGCATTTAGTTGATAAAGCTGAAATTAAAGAATTAAAAAGTATACAAATAATTAAAAATAATTATTAGATGAAATATAAATTTTAGCAACAAACTGAAATAAAATAATTTAAAATTGCTATACTAAAAGTACGTCATTTGAAAAGGAAACAAAAATCTATTAAATCTGTATAGAAGTAAAACAAAATAAAATAAAATTGACAAAAACATATTAAATTACTAAAACCCAAAATTGCAATAAAAATGGGAAATATAACAATAAACTCTAATTAAAATATGAATAAATTCTTAATATAAATAAAAGTAAAATAACATTGATGCATAGTTATTTTATGTGCTTACAGGTCAACAGCAGGTCCATAGCCAGCACTGTTGGGATCCATGGAGCACTCAATGATTTCTGGAGCCAAGTAACCTGGTGTCCCGCAAACCTCTAGGGGTGAAACAGAGGCAGTTTCTTCTAAACTACATCATCTGCAAGCATTACTTCCTAAAGCTTATATTTAAAGGTGTTCATGAGAACTCACCATTCAGTCTTTGTCCGGGCTCAATCTGGATTGAGAAGCCAAAGTCAGTGAGTTTGATATTCACATCATCATCTAACAGAATGTTCTCTGGTTTCAGGTCACGGTGGACTATACTGTGGGTGTGAAGATACTCAACCACCTCCAGAAGAGCTCGCATTATCTTTCTATCAAAGAGCAAGAAAAGAGACAGCAGACAGTCAAGATGTTACCTTAAATATTGATACAGCAGCAGCAATGAATGGGTTCGAATTGCTTTATAAATACATTTCACTGATTAACTTTATCCTTTAAATATGAGATCTATATGCGAAAAAACAAGTGAAAATAATGTACACTACCAAATGTTTGGCGTCATAATTCTTTTTTTCAAGGTTTTTAAAAGAAGTCTGTTAAAACTTTTTAAATGATAACATATGAGGGAATTCATAAAAGTAGAAAGAGCGCTGTATTTATGAGCATGGCAGTGTGCCATGACCAAACTTTAAACCCATCAACACTCAAAATGCCCTGTTGTTGTTGGCAACAACTTAAACGGTTTGATTATATAATTGCCTCCTCAGCATAGGCTTTGTTTCACGCAGTTTAAATATAATCAGGAGCATAAAAGATTCATATCAGCGTGTCATATTACCGTGTCTCTTTCTCACTTAGTGTGACTTTTTCTGTGAGGTAATCAAAGAGTTCGCCTCTCTTCATCCTGTTAAAAGAACATTCATCTTTAAACATGAACTAATACATTTTAAAAACTTAAAGATAAGCAATACCGTTAATCTGGTGATGTAAAATGGGCACATTACAGACGGACAATTTGTAATCACAGAAATTGTAAGTTTCAAAAGAAGGAATCTGGAGGGATTTTGTGCATATGTTTGTATTGAGAGTCAGGCTTGGGCAGACACTTGGCATCTTGGCAATGAGCCACATTGTGGGCTCTTAGAAAAGCCAGTGTCTTATCTGTCAACCAACCGCTAATTTCCACAGGGAATATCTAGAAATCTGAATAGAAAGCTAAGTTACAAACAAAACAACGGTGAAAGTGAGCTACCAGGGGAAATGAGGATGAAATTATTATTTATTTTTTTCTGGGCTAAATGTGAGCGGTTTGCATGTGCAGCCACAATTAAATAGTTTTGAGGGTGTTTGCTAAACGTTTTCTCAAGTCTATGTGGCCACTAGCAAAAGTGATGCACAGACATGAGGACCGTGTGCCATGAAAGGAAGAGAGAAGCCATACTTACAGATCAAATACCAAAAAGAAGAAGGCCTTTGATTCAAAACAATCCTTCAGTTGAACTATAAGAGAAAAAAAGACATCTCATTTGTTGTTGTTGTTGTTGCAGAAACACCATAGCATTATAAAAATTGCACAATTGTATATTTTGTAGTACATGTGCAGTATTGTGAAAGGGATCAAGACTAGCAGTGGAAGGTCATACTTATGTTTTTTTGTCCACACACTTTTCGAAGAATGTCGATCTCTTTCACAGTGGCCTGCTGGATTTCTTGTATTTCTTCAGATGTCATTTTGTCTGACGGTGTGATGTCTATGATCTTTACAGCACATTCCTGGCCAGTCCGTTTGTCCACACATCGGCGAACTACACTGCTCACACCTCTGGCAGAGAAGACATTGAGGCATTTTGATCATAGAATTTTATTTTTATTTTTTTTTATTTTATGTAGTCTGACTAAACTCTTAAGGATTTACTTTTTCCAGAGACAAACCTCATCAAGATATGTGACACTTACCGTCCTAATATCTCCTTTGGGTCATATTTGTCGTAAAATTCTTGACCACCAACCCACTCAGGGTTTTCTTCCTCTTTTGTCATCCTTATCCAGTGATGTAGGCTACTTCAAATTCCTTTTCCTTTTAAAGTTGATCACATACACACAAACACAGGCAGCCTTTAATTATCACTGGTCAGTGGGTTTTGGTTATATTAACTAAGAAAGGAAACAGCTCAGTCTACTATTTAACTAGCGGAGTTCACTCACCTTTATAGCGGCTCGTCCTTCAGTTTTTATGGAAACTCATAGTTTATACTTCTACTCATCCATAAAAGGTTTAGTTGCAACACCCTCACGAACGAAAAGCCTTAGAACTTAATTGTTTCCCTGTCGTTTCTTTATATAACCTTAAAAGTGCACCAGTTTTCGGTCCAGAAGCGTTGGCTATAAATATGTCAGTTTCGTGAATGACTCGTTCTTTTGAGTCGGATCATTGCATCGGTCGAACTGGTTCTTAGTTCGTTCGCTAAATAGCCTATTAAATAGCTAAATAAAGACTAAATATCTCAGAGCGGTAAACTAGCTTTATTAATACTACTACTACTACTACTACTAATATTATTATTATTAATAATAATAATAATAATTGAAAAAAAATTATAATCTCTATTGCAATCAACTGAACTAGAACACATTACATTTCAATCAATACGTTCATTATTAATGAACGTATTAATGAACGCATTAATGAACGTACTTAATTAAATAATAATTAGCACTTATTAGGAATACAACGTAAAAGAATCACTGAATCGCTTCAGGGTCTATTCTAAAAGAACAATTCGCAGTAATGATTCGGAGCTCCCATCACTACTATAAATAAACGAGCTGTTATTTGAGTAAGGGTGAGGGCATAGCTAAACGGAACAGCGTGTACCCATGTGTTTACTTTAAGAATATCTGATCATGTTAACAGCATTTCATTTAGCCTTTATAACATGCATGCAATTTCTTTCTCTAGCTTCCACTTACTCTCTTAGGGAGATTTAATTATAGCTTAAGTGTTGTGTTTAAATCTTAACATATTCAAAGGGCGTTATCCTTATTTCACAGACGTGCCTGAACCTGTTTTTATACAGTCTATGGCCTGAACACATACACAGAGGTACAAAAGCGGTTGCAGGTAAATGTTCCTGGATCAGCATCTTCTGATGATCCTGGATCAACATTTTATTGTCCAAAAATATAGACTTAACCCAGTCTCTACCCCTAAACCTAAACCTACCCATTTTATTTATTCCTAAAATCAGAGGGATATGATAGCTGATAAACAAGTGTGTAGTACCTAACCCTGATTGTAAGCCTAAAACAGATCTTCCCTGAAAAGTTATACTATCTCAATTCTGAGAAATTGATTGGAATGTTGTTTTCAGGATCAAAAAGGATGTTGATCCAGGAACATGTTATGGTGAAGTCGTGCTTGCTGTACAAAAGCCTCAGTCCCATAGGTACAAAAAAACAAAAAAAAAAAAAACAAACACACCTTCTGATGTCAACCCCTGTGAGCTTCAAAAGACAGGAAAAACTGGTTTGAAGTTATTCTCTCATATAAGTTTCAGTCTTCTCGTTCCTGATAAGAACATGCACTTCAGCTCTGGCCACTCTTAGGTGATAATGGAGACCTATAGGAAACATTCCCCAGCAAGACTGCTCACTCTCAGGGACCTCCTGGAATCACCACTGACCACCGAGGGAGTCCACAGGCGATTAACTGACGATGAGGATTCAATTTCAAGTCATGACACTGACAGAGAGTCTAACAGCTCGCCGCTGTGTACACTGGATGAGTTACAAGAACAGCTGACAGTGGATGACAACAGTGCAGGGGCTGAACAATCTGACCCAAACGCGCCCCCGAAGCCCGCTCGGTCATACTTAGATGAAGTGTTACCGGATCTGATCCGGAGTGGAAGCCCACTTCGCAGACGAGTGTCCAGCCCGGTGTCTGCCACGGTGAGTAAGGCTTGTTACAAGTGCAGACTGAAAAACAAGATAAACAAAGCAGCTACTGTAATGGTGATTATTTAATTAGAATAACCACCATTAATAATCACCATTTTTATATAATAAGGCACACCTTTTTGTCCCCTGATCAACAAATTTTAAGGAAAAAACTTATTTATAGCTATAATTACATTTTAACGTATTTTATTTGTTGCTAAATTTAAAACATTTTAAAAAGGTTTTATTAGACTTCTCACCATCTCAATCAGACTCTGAAAGAAAATAATACAAATATGTATATATACACAGAATTTTTTTTTTGATTTTGAAGTGTTTTGAAATTTTGCTAGTCTTAGATTATCCCTCGCCTAGACTCTATAATTAAAGCTTAAAAATGTTCAGAATTTCATACATATTTTTCTTTTTAAGGATTTTATTCACTCTAATTTATATTGTACATTTCTAATTATTCTTCCCTAATGTTAAAGTGTTTTAAAATATAAAATTTTACCGAACTGACTGAATGACTATTCAACAGAGTGTCTATTTACAATTATCCCTCACCCACATTCCATAATAAATTCATAAGAATTATTTGAAATGTTATTTAAAACTTATTTTCTATTCAATCATTATTTACATGTAGCCTGTAATTCATATTGTTTCATGATAGATAATCTGTATCCAAACTATCGATCATTACCTTCATGTCAGTCATTTGAAATACTTGTTTTTATTTGAATATGATGCTAATACAAAGTGACCTAGGAGCACATCTCTGCCAGGACAACAGAGAAACAGTTTGGAGTGATCAGATATGTCATTCATTTTAAGATAATTTAAATGTTATCATTGAATCAAACAGACAACAAAATGTGTGTTATGTGCAAATTCAGGTCCAGGACATTGACTAACTGTCATTGGAATGTGGGATTTACTGGCAGAATTTATAATGTTTACCAAAGGATGCCTGTTATACAAAAAATAAATAAAAAAAATTTGGCACCCCATACTCAAGACATTTTAAACATTTAATTTAAAATTTTCAGCAGATTTAAATAACAAAACAAAGTAAAGGTCATCTCAGATTTGGTACTGAATGCTAAATGTTTGTTTTACCGGAATGACCAGATTCCACCAGAATCCAGAATACCAAGGTTGTAAAAGGCACAAGGCGTTCTCTGTTTAATTTTGCAGATGTGTCAGTCTGATATCATTCTGAGTGGACCTAACACATGCAAAACAAGTTTAGTTACTTGAATCCTACATTATGTCATTAGAGGCTTGTATATTGTGCTCATTCGACACTCTCTCTATGGCGGCAGCTGAAGCATGTGAAAAGGGAAGTGGAATTATCTCGGAGGCGCAGTCTGAGGCTCAAGGCTCAGGTGGATAAACTGGAACAGCAGAATGATAGCGGACCTGGCTGGAGTGAAAACAGACAACGGGTGAGTCTCAATTTTGTCATGCCACAGTCAAAAAAATTTCTTTAACCTACAACACCCTCTAATAAGTGATGCCAGTTTATAACAGACTGGACTGTGATTTAATTTATGCAATCAGGGCTTGTCCTAATTGCATCTGCATTGTTTTTGTGGTGCTTTTAGGTGGCAGAGGAGATTCAGTCTGTTGTAAAGCTGCTGCTCCCTCTGACAGACTTAGAGTCAACAGAAACCGATCAGCCGTCCCAGGCTAACCCTCTAGACAAGGCACTGCTTCATCTGCAGAAAGTGGCCCGGAGTCTCGCCATTAACCACACCTCTCAGGTGAGCTTTAGCCACGCCCATCAGCTCATATGGGACACGCCTCCCTTTTTGAATATGCTCATTCCACCATTCTGTTGTAAGGCCTTGCGTAACCATTTCATGCTCCTATTATTCATAGAACAATTGAAGAAGTTTTTTTAAGTGCCCATGTTATGCTCATTTACATGATTTTAAATTTCATTTTTGAGGTCTGCTAGAATACAATTAAACGAAATTAAAGCTGCAGTCTGTAATTTTTGCCTCTTTGTTGGCATCTATGTTTGAAAACCTGGAATTGCGGTTCCTTGATTCATCCACACGTGCAGGGCCGTTTGAAGGAATTTGGGGGCCCCAAGCAAAATGGACATAGAGGCCCCCCGACGAACCTCATCACACATCCCCCCCCCCCCCCACACACACACAAACACAAAGCCTACAGGAACCACAGCATAGCCATACAGTTTACGCTCACCCGCATTTTATATAAATTAAAAAAAGTTTATAGTGCAAATACTGCTTGAAAAAGTTTGGTGGGAATTCAATAGTGATTTGCACTGTTTTTTTTTCTTCTAATAATATGACAGCACATACTTACTTTAAACTCTGGGCTGTGCAGGATATCAGCTATAATTATAGAGCTTGTGGTACCGTGTGCTTTATAGAGGAAACATCAGCACTGAGAAGTGATGCATCTGTTGATGTTGAGGATGAAGTTGATGGTGTAGCTGGGAAATAATTGAAACAAAAATCTGAAATTAACTGTGAAGTGCGTTTTACCATTTCACTGTTAGCATATTGAAAGAGGTCACTATTACCAGCTCAGGGGTGCGTTAAATGAACAACTAAGTTTCCTTTTATATATATATATATATTTTAAATGCATAGAATGCAATGCATACATCAAAAAAAAAACAAAAAAACATTTAATTATTAATAATTGTTTCTCTGTCTGTACTTGTACTTTGAACAATGACAATAAAGTTGACAGATGAATTAAGTGCATTTAAGTGCCATTCAGGTGGGTTTTTAAATAAAGCATTTTCTGAGATGCACATTAAACACCAAACATTAATTTAACTTTTAATTATTGAAAATTAAGCAAACTAAAGTTTTTGTTAAGAGCAGTTCTGTAGATGTTGTTCATGTGTTCACATCCTTATTTAGTGAGACATCAGACGCGAGACTGAAATCACGCGGGCGTCACGCGCGCTTCAGTGCGTCTTCAAGGAAGACGCGCTTCTGCTCCTTTCATTAACAGAGACACGTCCGTATCGTGGTTTGATGTAAGCGCAATGACCTATTTTTAATTCATTCATTCAAAATTTGGCAAATTACGTGTCATTCTGCGTTAAACTGTAAATTCCGTTTTTATGACTGGATTCCGCGATTCTTGCGATCGAAACACGCCACGACGTTCTCTTTATGTTTGCCTGAGCCCTCAAATCAAAACACTGCTGACTCCTTGCAGTCTGCGATTTCTGATCTGCGTTTTCCTTATCCCGTTAAAAAAAAACATATTACAGTAACCATATTCCTTCCATTCGAAAAAAAAAAAAAAAAGCAGAGATCACTTGACTTGGTTGGCTGGCTGCTGTCAGCGACTACTAAGAGGGGCCCCCTTGAGGGGGATCCCGATAACAGTGTCATTACACGTTATTCACGAGTTCACCCTTACATCTAATCTGAAGGCAAATAGTAAGCATATTTTGGCGTGCTGTCCTGGGGGAGGGGTCCGGGCCCGGAGCATAGCCCGAACCTAAATAACTCCCCCTATCCCTAATTTGGGATAAATAGATTAAAAGTGAGGAGTTGGGGTGGAGGAGGGTTGCCGAAAAACTGTCGTGGGACAGTAGGTAGGAAGACTGGATATATATACGCTTGCGTGCTATTTAAGATGATTAGCTAAACGAGATGCACCTGTGCCAAATTGGATGATTATCTGATCGTGCTTCTCCCGAACTTTGTTAATAAAACCACATTTGCATTGACGATCAAAGGGGCGCTCACACAGTGTCGTTGCATTTTATTCTTAACCAGTCGTTGTCTTGGGGCCCCAGGTCAGCTCGGGGCCCCAAGCAATTGCTTGGTTTGCCTGCCTTGAGGTGAATGTGTACCAGTGTGGATATTCACTGTACTTACACTGAACAAAATTATAAGCACAAGATCTGGGATGTTTTCAGCCTCCAGGAATTGTGTACAGATCCTTGCAACATGAAGTGATGGTTGTGGATAGATGACACAACAATGGGTCTCAGGATCTTGTCATGTTATCTCTGTGCATTCAAAATGCCATCAATAAATGGACCTGTGTTCGTTGTCCATAAAATATGCCTGCCCATACCATCTTGATCCACAACGATCCACAATCAGCAAACCGCTCATCCACACGACCCAATACATGCGGCCTGCAAACTGATTGTTGCAGCAGCTGTCCGGGTGGCTGGTCTCAGACGCTCTTGGAGGCGAAGATGCTCAATGTGTGAGGCCGGTTGGATGTACTGCCAAATTCTCTGAAATGCCTTTGGGCACAGCTTATTGTAGAGAAATGAACATTCAATTAATGGGCAACAGCTCTGGTGGACATTCCTGCAGTCAGCATGCCAATTGCACGCTCACTCAAAATTTGCAACATCTGTGGCATTGTGCTGTGTAAAACTGCATATTTTATAGAGGCCTTTTATTTTTGGCCAACCTAAGACACACCTGTGCAGTAATCATGCTGTCTAATCAGCATCTTGAAATGCCACACCTGTGAGGTCGATGGATTATCTCAGCAAAGGAGAAGTGCTCACTAACACAGATTTAGACAGATTTGTCACAATTTGGCCTTTTGTGTACATAGAAAAAGTCTTAGATCTTTGAGTTCAGCTCATGAAAAATGGGGGCAAAAACAAAAGTGTTTTGTGTTTATAATTTTGTTCAGTGTAGTAATCGCAGATTCTAGCCTACATCTTGTAATATATATGACCCAAATAAGAATTTTCACCATATATTTTCATCTGAACAAGTAACAAGTCTGCCACGCTTTGTTCTGACCAACTGAGGAAAAAAGCATTACTATAAATTGTGCTACCAATGGTGATTTAATCTAATGATCGATTAGCATCAAACCCTACAAATTATTATTATTGCTATACTTAATTCTTCATGTTAAAAACATCAGCATTGCGTGACTATGAG
Source organism: Carassius gibelio (assembly GCF_023724105.1). Lineage (NCBI taxonomy): Eukaryota > Metazoa > Chordata > Actinopteri > Cypriniformes > Cyprinidae > Carassius > Carassius gibelio. The sequence goes on from NC_068391.1 coordinate 13,088,609, forward strand.
TATAGTGTGTATTAGCATGCATAATTCAGTTTCTGTATTCAGATTTCATATTAACAAATTCTTTTATAACCCAAAAAGTAACTGGTCCCATCAAACTGGTTCTCTTTAAAATACACATCTAGTGTAAACCCAGGCTATCTGTAATCAGAAGCACATTTAAAACTGGAATATAATTAATTTAATTCACATGTGTTTCATATAATCTTTTTTGATTACAATCCGCAATCAAAATGATTTTATTCTAGCTGCTGTGGGAATACTGCAGGATCCTCACATGCGATAGCCTTGTAGCCGGGACAGCTTCTTTATGTTTACAGACGTAACGTAATGATGCAGTGCCATGCTCGAATTTCCTGTGAAAACCTACCCGAACCACTCAAATTAGAAAACATTATTATGAATTAACCGTTGTGAATCGGGCTAAAGTGAGGTGATAGTTTCGAGCAATGGCTGGTTATGTACTTGCTCCCACATTGATTTTGGAAAAATATTAACCAAAGAAAAGTTACACACTGCAGCTTTAAGTTCAAAAACACATTATTTTCCTCACTATACATCTCTTTGCCTTAAACACTTCGTTTAAGTCCCAGTCTCTTTTAGTTCTAAAAGCCCACCTTTCTAAGAGCCCAGCTGGCTTTATTGGTCAGCTGGATAAGTCTGTTGTTTATTGGTCAAATGCTTATTTAATGGCACAACTACAAACAAGGCATTTCAGGACATTTTTTTTCTGTTGCCGAAATTAATTCTACTGATGTGCATTTTGTAATTTACTGATCATTTACTTGCAAAATCAACTATATTACACAGTATAGGTATTAAAAAAAGCTCAATAGGTGGCCTTTAAAACAAATCTGCTACTTTTGTCAGGGAAAGACGTCTGGGGAAGATGTTGCCATTTTACAGCAAGCTCTACGGGACCGAGATGAAGCCATTTCAAAGTGAGTTAAGTTGAGTTCTAACACTAATTATTTTGTGTTATGGAATAAGACATGAAAATCTGATGACAAGCTTGGTTTTTGTTATATGAATCAGTGAATGCAATTCTTTTTAATGAATGAATGAATTTTTTATGCAGGAAACAAGCAATGGAGACTGAGCTACTGAAAAGCAAAAACGAACTAATGACACTGAACAATCAACTTCTGGAAGCTGTTCAGAGTCGACTAGAACTGTCCATGGAGCTGGAGGCTTGGAAAGTATGTTTAAATGCATGTTTAATTCTCAGTAAAAATGCTAAAAATGTACCTACTTTTGCTTTTGAATATTTGTCTAAAGAAAAAAGAAAATAAATATGAATTTTTGGAGTCTTGACTGAGTAAAAAAGTTGTTTCAATATTAATAAAATTAAATAATCTATGTGATTTATATTATTTAATCTAATTAAGATGGAAGGGTAACCTTTAGGGAGAACATCCCTTGCAGGACAGTTGGATCTGAACATTTTGTTGTCATCTGGACCCTGTGTGGTTTTCCAGTAAACCCTTGAACACACTCATGGATGTGATTTGGTTGTGTCGATTTTCCTCGGGCAGTGGTGCAGTCAGTGAACTCTGTCTTGTCTCTTACAGGATGACGTACAGTTCATTCTTCATCACCAGATCCTCAGACAGCAGCAGGAAGAACAGGCTCAGAAGAAGTCTAGAGGGTTCGGTTCTCTGTGGCGCTCAAATAAGCCCCTTCCTCCCAAACCTGATTTCTCCTCCCAGATGAATGCCTCTGGCCCGATCCCCCGGTCTCTATCACCTGCGGGAACACAGAGATGGAAAGAGAAGCTCAGACGTGGAAGAGTCACGACACAGGAACCTGTCGAGTCTCAGCCGCAAAGGATCGACAAAGATGATAATTTTCAAACGGTTTCTTTGGACTGATGAAGATATTTTGGTGATACTTAAATATGGATGATCTCACATCTCACTGATTGTTCGATGATTTTGGTCATATTGCCTCACCACACTTTAGATGTCAATGCTAAGGAGGTAAATAATATTAGGAATAATCTTTTCACTGGCTATGCTTTTCAATGTAGAGGTGACATTTATATGACTGTTGTGCTGAGAATCTTAAAGGGTTTTGTTGACCTGAAAAAAACCTAAATATATATATTTTTTACTTTATTAATTATTTATCCACATTGGGTTTTAATATGCTCAAGGTCCATTTGGACTACTGTTCAAAAGTTTGGGGTCAGTATGATATTTAAAATAGAGTAAAAACAGGAATATTTTGAAATATTATAATAATAAATCGTTTTTTTTTTTAATACATTTTAAATTGTCATTTCTTCCTGTGATTGCAAAGCGGAATTTTCAGCATCAATTACTTAAGTCTTCATGACGCAAAGTGTTTTTATGGAAACCACACACTTAAAAAATAATGTCAGGATTTTTTTTGATAAATATAAAAACAGCATTTATTTGAAATAAAAATATTTTGTAATATGTGACCCTGGACCACAAACATCCCGTTTTTATCAAGTCTTAAGTGTCTATTTTTCAAAATAGATTTGAATACAGCATCTGAAAGCTGAATAAACACGCTTTCTATTGATGTATGGATTATTAAGATCTGACAATATTTGCTCAGTATACAACTATTTGAAATTCTTAGCAATGCATTTTACTAATCAAAAATTAAGTTTAGATATATTTCTGGTAGGATATTTACAAAATATCTTCATGGAACGTGATCTTTATTCAATATCATAATGATTATTGGCATAAAATAAAAATCAATAATTTTGACCCATACAATGATTTTTGCCTATTGCTAAAAATATACCTCAGGGACTTAAGTTTTGTGGTGTAGAGTCACATATGATATAATCATTTGTACTGTCACTTTTGATCAATTTAATGCATCCTTGAGAAATTAATGCATTTTAGCAGAAGCTTTTATCCAAAGTGACTTAAATTGCATTACTCCTTACACGTGTTCCCTGGGATTCAAACCCCCAACCTTGCGCTTTCAAACACAATGCTCTACCACTTGAGCTAGAGGAACAAAAGTATTCATTTACTTAAAAACAAAAACCTTGAACCCAAACTTTTTTTAACAAACTTGCATAGCACCAAGATCCGTTTTTACTGGCCAAAATTTTTTCATTATTTGTTATGAATTATTATGAATCTTATTGCACTCTTTAACAGTTCTCCTGCCAAGCAGATTTTTAGAGACTCTAAAGCAACTTTGGAGGGACACTACAATTTCTGAAATGGAAAGATTCCTATCTTAATCTCAAAATGAGAAAAGAAGTATTCAATCACAATGAACACTACCCCTGATATGAATCAAGCAGTGGAATTACAGCATTGTATATGTGGTAAAAATAAATAAGGCAGTGCAAATCAATCACATAAGCAGGTTGAACACTTGTACATTTATTGAGTAGTAACAAATCAAATTTACACACAGATACACTCTAGCAAGCAAAGCCAATACACACATACTAACTGCTCAATGCGGACTCGTACTGTTACTGTCTGAATGACCACACACTCTTTTCATGACATTTGATCAATTAAATAAAATATCACTGTGTATCAGTTATTAACAATACATTCAGTTACCTCCACCTTCAAACAAACAATACTGCATGAAGCCACAAGAATAGGTCTGACTCTCTAATTACGTACAGTGAGTGCCAGGATAACAAAACAAAAATCTATATATTAATTTCATTGTACTTTGTGAATAAGCTGAGCAGATACTCTATTTTTAAAAACATCATTAATGTGCATTACGTTATCAACTGCTTCATTTCTTTAGTATTGCATACATGTACATTCTTCAAAACAATGGGCTGTTTCATAAAGAAGAATGAGGGATTAAAAATGAAGATACACTGTATCCTCAAAGTTCATTTTAGAGTCTAGCTTTATGAAAGTCCATTGAACTGCTAATAGTTCAGGCAAAATCTTAAAAAATGTTAAATGATTACATTCTAAAAGTTCTCTACATGTTTAAAACATTCAATTAAGCAAACATTCTGTTTTTTTTTTTTTCAATTTGGAAACCAGTTACTTTTTAATATTATCTGAAAATTCCGAAACAAGTAGTTACATGAACATCCAACTAAAATGGTTCAGAAAAAACACTCCATGAAGGATGTTTTTGTGCTGATGTTTTGAGAACATCATTAAAGACCAAATAACTCCGAATTAGCATTTTAGTAGTTCCTGGAGTTTTCTAGGAAAATTTGAACCCCAATGTTTTGAGAATATTATTAGGTAACAAGCGAAAGACATTGAACTATCACTGCTGATAATCACTGGCAGTAAACTTCAGTTAATTCTGAAAGATACAGCTCCATATATCACAAATACACAAAAAAATTGTGTCTAAAAAGACATAACAAGCAAAGGCAGTGCTACGATGCTAGTGTTCCACCATACACATTCAATACAATTATTACTTCACATGAGAGACACACACTGAGAATGAGAATGTGTAATTTTGCAGCATATTTCTTGATTTATCAATCATTACGATATTGTAGTAATAAATATATTTAACATAGTATATATTTGTATAACAAGGACTTTATATGAATACACAAAATACACATCATTTATAAACTATGACACTTTCACAATGAACAAAAATATCCCCTTATAACAGCAGTTTTTATCCTAAAGACTGACAAAAACAGTACATTTACATTTATTCTTAAATGTGTGCCACACACAACTGGTCGAGGAAAATCTTTCCATAAACCCCTGCTTTGGTATGTCAATAACTATCAATAACACCAGCAAACCTACTGATAACATAAACCTATCAAGACCAATGTGCAGAGGTAGGCTCATTGTTCTCTCTGTAATAAATCACACTAACATACCTGTACATGTTACAAGAAGTTCAACTGTGCAGCATCTAATAGTTGAACAAGCACCAAAACAGGTATTTTATCCCATGCTTATATATTTGATCTGCTTATTGATTATTCACCAAATACATTGAATTAGTTTTAAAACACAGAGGGGCTTGAAAGAAATGGACCCAGGGCCATAAAAGAGAATGATTTCTAGTTAAACAGTTGTATTTATCCTTGATAACAGAAATGTAATACCTGACATCATAACTATTGTTGCTCTGAAAGGAGTTTAAGTTACATTGCAGCAATTTGTTAGTTACAAAGCCATACACTTTTTTTTTTTTTAATAAAACACCTAACTTGCAACACAGGCTCAACTCCTTTTTAAAACAACATAGAAAGCGAATCTATTATACGGAGCCCCGAACATGACACGCAGGAAAAAATATAAGGTTAAATTGTGTGTACGATTTAGCAAATCGAGCGAACGCAATAGTAAATCGAGGCAACGCAATAGTAATCGTGTGCACGTTTTAGTAAATTGAGGGAACAAATTAGTAAATCGTCCGCACAATTATTATTATTTTTCTTGCATTTGATGTGCGGGGATCCGTACTATTATGCCCTGTAGCATTAATTAAAACATTTCACAAACTATGTAATTTTCTGTTTGCAGAAAATGAGTAAAAATTAAAAAAGTTAACAGCTTAAGTCATTTGTGGATTAATGCGTATTGGAGACGCGAACCGTTTAAAACGATTCAGTTCGATTTGGTGAACTGGGTCAAAAAGATCCGGTTACATTAAATGATTCGTTCGTGAACCGGATATCACTAAACTGCAGTGTTTTGAACTCTCTCACAACAGACACGGAAGAGAATACAATGCTGAATCAAGTCGTATTTTTTGCTTTTTTTTGACCAAAATGTATTTTCGATGCTTCAAAATATTCTAACTGACACCCAGGTGACACATGGATTACTTTGATGATGTTTTTCTTACCTTTCTGGACATGGACAGTATACCGTACATACAGCTTCAATGGAGGGACTGAGAGCTCTCGGACTAAATCTAAAATATCTACAACTGTGTTCCAAAGATAAATGGAGGTCTTACTGGTTTGGAACGACATGAAGGTGAGTTATTAATAATATAATTATGATTTTTGGGTGAAGTATCCCTTTAAGATGAGTCTGGAAGAGACGTTTTCGGCTTGAATAATTAAATAAGTCACACACTGTTGCATACACATCTTTGTATTTCTTATCAGAGAGCAGCAAAAGGATGTCCATGTCAATAATATCCTTAAAAGATGAAAATATATTTATATATACATAGGTGCATCTCAATAAATTAGAATTTCATGGAAAAATTCATTTATTTCAGCTCTAATTCAACTTGAATTGTGAAACTCGTGTATTAAATAAATTCAGTGCACACAAACTTTGGTTCTTTTAATAGTGATGATTTTGGCTCACATTTAACAAAAACCCACCAATTCACTCAACAAATTAGAATATGATGACATGTCAATCAGCTAATCAATTCAAAACACCTGCAAAGGTTTCCTAAGCCTTCAAAATGGTGTCTCAGTTTGGTTCACTAGGCTACACAATCATGGGGAAGACTGCTGATCTGACAGTTGTCCAGTAGACAATCACTGACACCCTTCACAAGGAAGGAAAGCCTCAAACATTCAATGCCAAAGAAGCTGTTCACAGAGTGCTGTATCCAAGCATGTTAACAAAAAGTGGAAGAAAAAGTGTGGAAGAAAAAGATGCACAGCCAAAAGAGAGAACCGCAGCCTTATCAGGATTGTCAAGCAAAATCTGTTCAAGAATTTGAGTGAACTTTACAAGGAATGCACTGATGCTGGGGTCAAGGCATCAAGAGCCACCACACACAGATGTGTCAAGGAATTTGCTGAACCACAGACAACATCAGAGGCGTCTTACCTGGTCTAGGGAGAAGAACTGGACTGTTGCCCAGTGGTCCAAAGTCCTCTTTTCAGATGAGAGCAAGTTTTGTATTTCATTCGGAAAACAAAGTCCTAGAGTCTGGAAGAAGGGTGGAGAAGCTCATAGCCCAAGTTCCTTGAAGTCCAGTGTCAAGTTTCCACAGTATGTGATGATTTGGGGTGCAATGTCATCTGCTGGTGTTGGTCCATTGTGTTTTTTGAAAACCAGAGTCACTGCACCCGAATTTTGGACCACTTCATGCTTCCTTCTGCTGACCAGCATTTTGAAGATGCTGCTTTCATTTTCCAACAGGATTTGGCACCTGCCCACACTGCCAAAAGCACCAAAAGTTGTGTTGGTGAGCTTGACTGGCCAAGCAAACTCATCAGACCTGAACCCCAGAGAGAATCTATGTGGTATTGTCAAGAGGAAGATGAGAAACAACAGATCAAAAAATGCAGATGAGCTGAAAGCCACCGTCAAAGAAACCTTCCATACCACCTCAGCAGTGCCACAAACTGATCACCTCCATGCCACGCCAAATTGAGGCAGTAATTAAAGCAAAACAACCCTCTACCAAGTATTGAATACATGTACAGTAAATGAACACACTTCCCAGAAGGCCAACAATTCAATAAAAATGAATATTTATGAATAATAATTTTTTTTATTGGTCTTATGAAGTATTCTAATTTTTAGAGATAGTAAATTGGTGGGTTATTGTTAAATGTGAGCCAAAATAATCACATTTAAAAGAACCAAAGACTTAACCTGTTAACTGTCACCCGTCCGCTCTGTGGGACGCCTACATTTACTTCACCATATTACAATTAAATCGAATCTAATCTTGACAGGTCTAATACTCCAAAATATAGATTTTATCAATGTTTTTTGTTAAAAATTATGTAGGAAAAGTAATAGATTAATTTATGACAAGAGTGCACCCTCAAAAATCTACATTATAACAGGAATTTTGACTTTTGTTAAAAAAAAACAAGAGGACTTTGTTGCCTTTTTCTCTATCACATTTTATAAATCATGAGAAATTATATATCAACTGAAAACTTAAAATCTCAAAATTCATCCTTTAAAACTCATTTTAAAATCAGACATTGCATTACCATGTAAATGGTACATCAATATCATGTTACAAAATATTTTCAGTCATGAATTATAAAAATTTAAGTTTGGATCGTGCACTACAGAGTCAATATTCAAAAAATATTAGTGACAGTTAAGGGGTTGTACTACTTCAGTCTGTGTGCACTGAATTTATTTAATACACGAGTTTCACATTTTGAGTTGAATTACTGAAATAAATGAACTTTTCCATGACCTTCTTATTTATTGAGATGCACTTGTATACACACACACACACACACACACACACATATATATATATATATATATAAAATAATTATATATACATAAATATATATATATATATATATATATATATATAAATATATATATATGCATATATATGTATGTATATATATATATATATATATATATATATATATATATGCATATATATGTATGTATATTTAATTATATACTATATGTATATATATATATATATATATATATATATAAATATATATATATATATATATATATAGTATATATAATTATATACTATATATATATATATATATATATATATATATATATATTACACACTAAATATAATGAAGGTAAAGTAAATTGTTTCCTAAAGCCACTGGATCCACTGTTATGTAAAATGTTATACTTGATTGAAAGTTATATATCCTCTTGATAGAACTGCATTTAATGTACTATGTTAAGCCACAGTGCAAATACCACATAAGAAAAAAAATAGACTAACTATGAGGACTTATGTAACGATTCAGTTGTGTCTAGTAAGGACTAGGACTCTTGGTCCATACCCTTCCAATTCAATCACTGTCCCTTTACGATTGGGCCCACCTGTACGTATCCTCTCCTGTGACAAGAACTAGGGGTTTAAGAAGGTTATTATGGAGCTGATGAAATCCAAAGGCTTGTCAGCATGAATCCAGTGACTGGCATCTGGGATGTACTGGATATCGACAGAAGGAAAAAGCCTCTGGATTTCAGGGTAATCATCCGAGCTAAGAGAATAACAAGGATCCATAGCAAGAAAACAGATAAACAGATAAATAAACATGCATTTAAAATGTTCTAATATTCACAAGAGATACAATGAGCACATGCATACAAGCAGCGGTTTAAATTACCTTATATAGGCTGAACTACTGCCACCCAAGAAAAGAGTTGGACCCTCAAAGGTGGTATTAAACACAGGAAAACCCATGATGTCCTCTAGGTGGTTTGAGATGGCTTCCAGGTTAACCATCCAGCCATAGTGACCGTTTTGCTCCTCCAGGTTAGCGAGGAGGAACTGACGCACTGAACGCTTCTGCAAGCATCATAAATGTGGATGATTTATTATAGTGTAATAACTACAATAAAACTAAATCTAACTGTAAAAAAAACAAAAATAAATTAATAAAAAACAGATAAATCAACAAAAGGTTCCAATTGTTCCAGTTTATGTGGCTACCTTAACTATCTTCCTGAGCTGGTCTTCAGCCAGTCTTCGTGCTGTGGAACGTGGAATATTACTGGGTATCTTCACCTCTTTCATTGCCTGAATGTAGGCACAGAAACTGGTCTGGACTGAAGTCAGAGAGGGACTAATGTCCACAACCACCAAACGGTCAACTAAACTAGGCTGAATAGACAAAATGGTGAAAAAAAAATATCTCCTTAGAATCTAAATACAAGTAATTGCACATATCTTTAAAAAAATAATAATAATTATTATTATACACACACACAAATATGTGTGCATATGTGTGCATATATGAAATAAAATCACACACACACACACACACACACACACACACACATATATATATATATATATATATATATATATATATATATATATATATAAACACAGACAACTTTCAACAATCATACATTTTTCCAAAATAATATTTTTTATAAAATACAGAAAAAAATACAATAACTATCATATTTTAACAAAACTGTTTGACTTAATTTCTAGGACATAATCACCATGCAGTTTTTGTCTTCATGTCCCTTAAAAAGATCAAAACAAATTTTAATTCATAAACTTAAAACTAATCCATTTAAGTCCCTGTCTGCATGAATTGCATTTGACATATATTTTTTTAATTAATTGATACATTGTCATGATTGTCATGCCATTGACACTTGGCCTGATAAGATAGCCCAATAAGATACATTCAAGCACTAAATAAATAATACAGCATTCAATACCTGTGACAAAGCTGTTGCCATTGCAACCTTGCCACCCATGCTGTGTCCAATCAGGACACACTTCCCAATGTGCAGCTGTCCAAGCAGATGCGTCAGATCGTCAGTCATTGCTTTGTAGGTGAAGACAGGACTGTGTGGGCTTTTGCCATGATTGCGAGCATCTACTGTCAGTACCTAACTAGACAAAGTACAGTCATAACACTGGCACAGACTCTCCTGAAGCCCACAGCACCTCTAAATTACTGGAGAAACCAGAAGCATAACGTTACCTTCCTGCCAGTCCGCTGAACCAGAGACTTGGCTATGGAGTGAAAGTTAGATTTGCTCCCAAGTAAGCCATGTAGAAATACCAATGGCGTGCTGTCTCCTTTGCCATCAAACACATCGTAGGTCAAATTTACAGGGCTGAGAAAGAGCAAAGCAGACAAAGATGAAGGCTAGCCTAGCCTATCACACAACCAAAACAAGGACAGCTCTGGCAGCTTGCTCTCATAAGAGATCATGATTTCATTCATGTTGTTTTAAATTTAAGAAAAGATTTGTGTTGATTAACGTTAGATACATTGGCCTTGTTTATAGAATCATAAAAATAGCGCTCTATCAAACGTATAACTCAATTTATGTGACCATCGCATGTTATTAGCCAAAACTGAACATGATATGTTTAATTTAAAAATTTTGCTTCGGTTTTTACTCTCTCTTTTTTGTATTTTTATTTTATTTTATAAAACTAACGTTACCTACAACTGGCTAATTTGCTAACGCGGTACATAATGCAGAGATATCCACTTTAAAACAAAGTAAGGCACTTTTAATGCAGTAACCCTCTATCACACACCCATAGTAAGTGTAATTAACAGTATTTGAACCGGAATATTAAAGGTACAACACCTGGCGGCTCCGTCAGCGGTCGAGACTCCGCTGCAAAAATTCCGAAGTCCCGTTACGGATAAACACGACGACGGGCTGCAGTACACTCTCCTAGTTAAAATGCGGCACAGGGCACTCATGTACAATTTTGACATGCTAAAACCTGTGTCCGGACTTCATTCATTCAACCGGGGTTAGTCACTTCAAAGGTCGTGATGCTGTTTAGCTAGCACCAGGGAAACCTCTCGACAGTGTTGCCAGATCTCTCCGGAACAATAAATTAAAGAATAAAAGTTGCATCAATGAAACGTGCACAAAACATAACAATAAATACTGTTAAAATGCATTTACCTCAAGCCAAAATGTATTTTCAATTCTTCTGCAAAAATACTTCAAATGGTTCACATATACAATAAGCCAGCTAAATCAATTATTTAAATCAATAGCTCTTTTGCAATTGCATTTATACTGATAAGCATTTACTTATTATTCGGGTAGTTTCAAAGTACTAATATTTCTAAAAAAAATATTTCTAATTTCGTGACTGTATTTATATTAAATTATAAGATTTATTAATAAAATATCATATGCACTTAATGGGGGAAAGCAACCTGAAGAAGCATAAAAAAATTGGTCATGGCAACACATCAGAACGACAACCCAACCTATTCGTGACGTCATTACGTCGTGCGTCTTTATGCCTGCAAAGATAGTATACACCACAACTTTGAAAATAATATCTAGTGTATTATGAAATATGCATTAACCGATTAAACAATCAATTAATGTAGGGGAAGATAAAAACGAAAGAAAATTATACATATTCTGGACAAATCAATGAACACTGCTTATGGACCAGTATTGCCAGATAGTGGCGCCACAGACCACGACAACAGACTTTATAATTCGATCGGGCAATCGCTTTCATGCATTTCAAGGAACTGATTGTACAAAAAAGCAAAACAATAATAATAAAAAATAGGTTTTAAACTTAAATTAGGTTAAGTCCTTTACAGTAGGCCTGTCTAAACCCCCCCCACCCCCACCGATAATCCTTAATCTAATTCCTAATCTTACATGTCACTGCTGGTTATATATGCCCTATATAATTGTGTACGTGACAAATAAATATCTTGAATCTCTTGAATCTTGAATTTGGTGCTCCAAGTCTACAAAAATGCTTATAAATGTTTGATATATTATTTCTAAATATTGGATTCAATATTGATAATGATAATAATAAAAATCACAATTTTTGTTGTTGTTTTATGACGGTGGTGCACATTGTGGGAGCAAAGTCAGTAATTTTAAGTGCAATGTAAATATATATACAGTACAGACCAAAAGTTTGGACACACCTTCTCATTCAAAGAGTTTTCTTTATTTTCATGACTATGAAAATCGTAGAGTCACACTGAAGGCATCAAGGGCTATTTGACCAAGAAGGAGAGTGATGGGGTGCTGCTCCAGATGACCTGGCCTCCACAGCCACCAGACCTGAACCCAATAGACATGGTTTAGGGGTGAGCTGGACCGCAGACAGAAGGCAAAAGGGCCAACAAGTGCTAAGCATCTCTCGGGGAACTCCTTCAAGACTGTTGGAAGACCATTTCAGGTGACGACCTCTTGAAGCTCATCAAGAGAATGCCAAGAGTATGCAAAGCAGTAATCAAAGCAAAAGGTGGCTACTTTGAAGAACCTAGAATATGACATATTTTCAGTTGTTTCCCACTTTTTTGTTATGTATATAATTCCATATATAATTCAACATGTGTTAATTCATAGTTTTGGTGCCTTCAGTGTGAATCTACAATTTTCATAGTCATGAAAATAACGAAAACTCTTTGAATGAGAAGGTGTGTCCAAACTTTTGGTCTGTACTATATATATATATATATATATATATATATATATATATATATATATATATATATATATATATATATATATATATATATATATATATATATATATATATATCATCTCCTGGTCAAAATAACACAATATGAGGGTTAAATTAATTAAGATAAATTGCTTTTAACATCTAGATATAATTTTAACAAATAACATAATTTTAAATCAAACTTCATCACTTGAATATTTTCAGTGATTAATGCAGAATATTTAATTCAAAACACCCCTAAGAAAAAAAGAACAGAAGTTTTGTATTTTAATTTTATCAGCTGACATCAATTCGGCGTATAAATGTTGCAAAGGCCATTTGACTGTGAGATGACATCATTTGACATCTTCACAAACAAGCTCCCAATGACGTTCTCAATAACAGGTACGAGCCTTCCAATACAATGACCTTTGATTTAGACTAGACAATATTTAATATAATTTAACTAATTAAACAAATTTGCCCCACAAACAAAGAGGACATGTTTTGACGTGAAAAAAGCTACATTAAGGGGAAGTCTAAACACAATGGCATGATTAATGGTCACAAGACAACATATTCCACAGAAAGAAACAAAAACAATAGGCAGTAGAAAATTAAAAGGAGAGGCATAACAGTGTCAACAAGATCCTTGTGAAACATTATGGGAAGTTTAAAGACCATTAAAGCGCTCATATGATGTGATTTAAATTTTTTATTTCTCTTTGGAGAGTTACAAGCCCTTGGTGCATAAAGAAGATCTGTAAAGTTGCAAAGACTAAAGTCTCAAACCCAAAGAGATATTCTTTATAAAAGTTAAGAGTCAACCACACCCTCTGAAAACGGCTTGTTCAAACCAGTTCAAACACACCCCACATCTATGGCCTTGTCCACACTAATATGTTTTTGTCTGAAAAGCCATCTTTTGGAAACAATGGCGCAATTTTAGTCATCTGATGCATATTATACCAATAGATATCTGATTTTACTGATATTGTGCACGATATTTGCTATGCACTTTCACACTATTGCTACAGTTGTGTTACCTTGTACACTCTTCATATCAAAGTCATGCAGAGGAGAAAGCAAACATGAGGGCAGTTGCGTTTTAGATCAGACATACAAGTCTCAGTTTGTGCGACCTGGATGAATCAGTGAATGGTGGGTTCTATTTGTAATAAAATAATCCTCTTAGAAGAACTGCATTAAAACGTATCATGTCTGTTCCATGTGTATCATCTGCAGTGAGCTTTTTTGAGGCTTTACGCATGCGCAGAAAGTGAATTTAACGTTTTCTGATGTTTCAGTGTGGATGAGACGCAAAATGTTTGCAAAAAAAGTTTGCAAAATGCTTAAAATCGCTAGTGTGGACCGAGAGCGTTTTAAAAGGAAAAAGCCATTTTCAAATGAATCCAGATTAATGTAGATGCAGTCTTTGTCATGATGTGGGAAGATTTGCATAACGCTGCGCAAATGTTCACGCAAAGAAAGAAGGCATAACTTTTATGGAGTATCTATTTACACTAAGTACAAATAGCCCGACTTGTTGGCTGAGGCTATTTTCACCAACTCTACCCACCAATGTGTGATTCGGCTAGTCAACACTGCAACAGACAAGCAGTAGTTGTCAGGTCCAGTGGTACAGATGGTAAAACATGTGACATGTTCATTTTGACGTGATCAAATCCACCTTTGGCAAACTTTTTTCTCCCTTTTCAAATCTTACATTTCAAATCACATCAGAAAAAGCATTTATTTTCAATGAAAATTAAGAATATAATCAAAGAGTTGAAAATAAAATATAGAGTAGGGTTAGGATAGGTTTAGGGAGGGCTTTCTTGTCCCAATAAGGTGGCATCCATTTATTAATTTGATTTAAAATAAAAATTTACAGTCAATTAGTTAATATTGCATACTGTTTTACAATGTACTATAATACTGAGGTGTAGAAAATTGCCACTATTTGCAATAAGTAGTAACATTTTTACAGTGTAAATAGAATATATAGCTATTTGTACTTAGTGTAAATAGCATATCACTAAAACAATACTGCTGTTTGCACTTAGTGTAAATAGCATATCACAAAAAAATGCTGCTATTAGCACTTAGTGTATAAATAGCATCTATTGCTAAGAAAATTTACTATTTTCACTTAGTGTAAATTGCATCTATTGTTATTTACACTTATTGTGAATAGCGTCTATTGCCATTTGCACTTTGTGTAAATAACCTCTTTTGCTGTTTACACTTGCAAATAGACGCTGCCTAACTTTTATTCCTGTCGTTGTTGCCGCTGCCATGTGAAGAATCAGTAAAAATGTCACCACTGGATGCAACAAATGCTTTATTTATAATGGGTTTTATTGTTTTTGTCTTGTTGCACTGGGACACACGTCATCACAGTGTGGTAAGGGGAGTAACATTTCCATCATATATTTGAGGCATTCGGCCAATCACAACGCACTGGATAGCTGGCCAATCATAGCACTTTTCAGAAAGATGAACTTTGTAAAAATCAATGTGTTTCAGAAGGCGGGTCATAGAGGAGAAACAATAATGTACAGTATGTGAAAAATAATGTATTTTTTAAACCTTAAACTGCATAACACATATCTTTACACCAAATAGACAAAATAATGTTCTTTTTAGCAACATCACATAATCCCTTTAATAAAGCGTACTTTAATACACATTTTGTTGGGAACATTTAATGGTTTGCATGTAGTTTGTATACCTTTCTTTGTTCAACTTAATCAAATAAACTTTTCCCCACATTACAGGACATACTGTAGTTGCACCCTAGTTTTGTCAATAAGGGTTATTTAGGGTTAAACGCTTTCACGTTCCCCTCCTTTATATCAGACAACTGAAAAGGGCAAACTGCCATTTGTTTATGTGCATCTGAAGAGAAAGTGACAGAGTGAGAGCTTCAATTCTCCCACAGGCAACCCAGCAGTGGAGATAAAGCAGCTCACGGTAACAATGGTGAGAGCACATGCAGAAAGGACACTCACAATGAGAGAAAAAAAAAAAAAAAAAAAAAAAAACAGTTCGATTGCACTGCTTGATAATAGTCTACTTGATGCATACTGATCTCTGAAATAATTTGGTATGTTCATATAAGGCTTTTTTTTATTTTATTTTTTTTTATTTAAAGGCCCTATTTTGTTTTTTCATTAACAGATGTAAATAATAATACTGTAGCCTAATTAAACTTGTTTTGGATCAAATATTTTACTCATTGTGTAAAGTGACATATTAAACTATAAAGGCCTGAGTAAAATTTCCTGGTTCTTCTTTTTATTTTGTGAACAATAATGCATGTATAAATTAATGCATTTTAATAAAACAATAGAATATTTTCAGAAAATTTAATTTTTGTCATTAGCCTAATGGAGGTGTTTGTTAAATTACAAGATGTTGAGAAATGCAACGTTATTAGGCATAAATACTATTTAGGCAATTTATATTGGTAAGCGAATGCTTTTGAAAACTGAACGCATAAGGAAAGCAGCGCCAGAAACCTGACCACATTCACTCCTTCTGGAGCGTTTATTTATTTATTTATTTATTTATTTATTTTAAGAAAGAGAAGAGCAGACATTCATTGGTAGAGAACTGAACATTGGAAGATCACTGCATTTGGCAGTTAATGATCACGTGGTCCTGGGATTTTTAAATCTTGAAAGTGAATTTATTTAACAGCCTGGCTGGGAATGAATATGAGACGAACACACAATAAAACACATTAATCTAAATACAAGTACAAAGAGGCTATTAATTTTCTCCCATTAAATAAACATGTTGGTCTGTCACTGTATGAGGGAAACTTCCTTCATTTTCAAAGCAGCCAAGCTCACGAAACTTACCGTCTGTCATTTAAAGCAGACTTCTGCCAGGCAGTCTCGGTAAACATAAGCAAATAAATCTCGCCTGATATGGTTTCGGTCACGTGACGTGCCACAGGCTTTTTTTCGACACTGCAGGTGATCTGGAACAGTCTACAATAATGTGCTTTGTAACATAATTCCATATTCTTCAACTGGATATCTCCAGGAAAATCTGTGCCGTTTTTAAGAACTTTATTAAACCATTAAGTGAAATACTTAATAAAAACATTCATGTTCCTGTTAATTTGTTAATTTGCAAACCAGAAAATTAAGTAAATCCACAATGTTTACAAAACTAAACATATCTACTGTCATATCACTGTGGGGAAACATTTATTATCAGTAATAATACTGGTTATTGAAAAACATAGCATATATATTAGAAAAAAGAAATTGTTCCAGTGCATATCTGACCTAGTTTTTACATTAAATGAGTGAATGATCGCTGTAATCAAACATAATACTGCATTAATTAGGAAGGAGAAGGTGAAGAAAACACCAGAAATGACATTTGCCTCGATTATCATATATATTGTTTATTTTTTTTATTTGGCAAGATAGATTATGTTGCATAAACTGTAGAACATTCCATTTGTAAAAGAGTCAGTCTGTTGACTGGAAAGAATGAGAGAAAATTGATACACATTTGTTTTTCTGTAACCTTGTTGTTTTCTGTAACCTTCATTTTCTGTAACCTTCACATTCCTGAGATGATCAACACTGCAGGCTGAGAGACTTATGATTAGTAGTCATCCACTTTATTAATGGATTTGCTTTCTGAATTTTTAATTATGAAATTTTAATTCTTAAATGATTTAGCACATTTTATAAAGTGTAGATGAAGTAGATATAATAATATAATATGATTAATTCTCTTTGAATATAAAGATTCATTTATACATTAAAAAAATACATAATTTCATTTGAATATATGTTAGAAAACATATTCTACATAATGGATTTTTTTTTTTTATCTGTGAATAATTAAAACAAGTATCTGTACTAAAGTTGACTGATAATTGTATGCACTGTATGGAAAAATTTAATCAGTAGAAAAACACCCGTAAAAACTCAATACGGAAAGTTCCTTCACATAAACACTGTATATTACACACTACTTTTTACAGTCTTTTCTTAGAGTGTGTGACAAATATGTTTCTCAGTATATGAAAAGTAAATACTGGTGAGGTCTTGGAGGTGAGGTGGTGTTGTTGGAAACATATGATCTGTTGATTAATACAATAGCAGAGCATACAGCATATATAAATCTTTTAATTAATCTTCAAGTTTGCCCTGAAATGGATCTCAACAATGATCTCTCTTTTCAGTAGAAAACACCTTTAAACTCTTCCTCATTTTCTAAATACAGCAGCAATTCATTTAATTCTACCAGTTTGCTTATTGTTTTTAAAAGGGATTTGTTCAACAGACAAAGAGCACAAATATAAGCTTGTAAATATAATAATTATAAAATCTATAATTACATACAATTTCCCTTTATGTATACTAGATGGGAATTAAACTCAAGAGTTGAATAGTTTTGCATTGAATGAGGCTTACAGCAGTCACACCAGGTGAGTAATTTTCCTATGTAGAGTCTACCCTCCCCCTGACAGGTGGAAAAGAGGGCGTCACTTTGAGAGGCATTGTCTCAAAATCATTACAGAGCGCAGGTTTGTGTTAATATCCCTTAGGGTTATGTATTTGCAATACCACAGTTTCATGGCCTGTTGCCTGACTTTTTTATAGAATTCATAACCCAGAGTCTCCATTTCAGCATATGGTTATATATTTTATCCTTCAAATAAACTCCACCAAAAATGGCCAACAATGAATTATTTACCAAGAATTATCAGGAATAATGTAAATTGTTATTAAAAATGTTTTATTGCAGTTTTGTTGAATTTACAATAAACTTAGGTACAGACATTTAGTATATGCATATGGTAAACGAAACATTTTGTGCCTTATAAATTTTCTAATCACTATCCCTCTTGCCCTTTCCAGTTATTCAGACCGGTTTTGGTCGGATCCGGCTGTCACCACCTATAGCAAACAGCTATAGCTTGCCTAAGGTTTGTAAATTGAGTGGTCGCTCTCAGAATTGGTATTCACATTACTGCCCCAAATGTACAACAATGGGCCGAACAGGTACAACCACTCCAACAGTCTATTGTGTGATGCAACTGACCGTTTGTTTTATATACCAGCTATTGTACTATTTATCTTTTCTGTGCATTCAATTTTAATAATATAAAGCAACGCGATTTATTAATATAAGTCACAGTACTTAAAGGGTTATATAGGAAATACACTTAACAAATTTCTTTTAACTCTGTAAAAATATCAATGGATAATAAAAAAAAGGTTTTAAGTAAACTATATAGAAAGGTGATGACATACAACCTCAAAAACTGAAATCTAAAAGCAAAAAAAAAAAAAAAAAAAAATACATATTCAGTGTCTTTGTCCAGTGAAATTTTCATAAGCAAATACATGTAAAGAGTAAAGTCTTCCTCTTCCTGTAAAAATACATAAGTGATAAAAAAGCCATCAGACTGAAGCAGCGAATGTTTTTCTAAAAAAATGTCTCGCTCTCTTACATATAATATACATATAACTGCCTATTTATATTTGCTTAAAAAGAACAAAGAATATATTTTGACTAATTTTGACCGTTGGGTATCAAATGACACACAGACACATACAAAAGAACAGCTGAACAAAAAACATGAAAATTTAAACAAGCGTATTAAAAACATGAAATGTATAAACACAAAAATCCCTGACAGGTAAACCTACGAAACCAGCCCTTAACATACACACACACACACGCACACCTGCCACTCATAAACAGATGAAAAGCAAATATTGACAGCATCATATGACCCTTCATTGCGGAGTCCTTTTAGAAGTATCTCCACCCTTTCTGTGAGATCTTCATATCCTTCTAATTCTTCTTTGTTTAAATGTTTCTACAAGAAAACAATTTTTAAACATAGTCCTTCTTGTCATATCCACCATTGGTGGAGCGTGGAGCAGAGTAGCCCATTCTTGGTGGCATGCGCTTCTCCTTTGGAGGACAGGTGCAGCACAGCAATGCTCCTCCAATTATTAACAGAGCAGCAGCGGCAAACCCTATGTAGATGGATGCCCCAAGCTCTCTTTGCTGAGCGGCATTCAGCATGGGGTTGTAGAAGTCGCGAATGGTTTGGTTTGCCACCCAGGCAACCGGAACGAGCTCCAGGATGCCGGCAACAATGAACATCACACCAGAGACGATCATCACTTTAGCCTTGGAGGCTTCATCCTCGATGCAGTTGGTGCATTTGGCGCCCATGATTGAGATCAACACGCCCAGGACGGCCAAGATGACGGCAATGACCGACATGGCTCTGGAAGCCTGAAGGTCTTGCGATAGAGCCAGCATAGAGTCATAGATCTTGCACTGCATCTGTCCGGTGCTCTGTACTACACAATTCATCCATAAACCCTCCCAGATGACTTGTGCCGTGATGATGTTTGCGCCAACAAAAGCTGAGACACGCCACATTGGAAGAGCGCAAGTGATAATACTAATGATCCAACCAATAATTCCCAGGGCTATGCCCCCCATCTCCATTCCCATCGACATGGTGCCTTTTAGAGGAACTTTTTTTACCTAGTAAAAAGGAGATGTAGCTTAGTCGTGAATATCATACACAAATAAAAGCTGTATTAAGAAACAGAAGATTAAAAAAAGGAGGGAGGAATGTAATTTACCTAGTGCTGAGATGTCAATGCAGATGTATTCGTCCCAGTTCTGTCTTTCTTTGTGTAGCCTGTGAAAGTGTTGTGAACTCAAACAGCCTTTATATTCTCAAAGAGACAGGTGCGAGTGGAGGAGGACCTTAACGTGATGACGGGGATGTGATACAGGTTTGTGCAAGTTAACTGCCTGCTTGGCTTCTGTGGGGAGAAGGACAATATGTTGGTATTCGTTTTCCATTGTAATCTAATACGTACTAACATTGTGTGGTGCAGAGAAACATGCTCAACCAGGAAAAAGCACCTGCAAGCACAAATCAGTAGTCAAGGGGGTGGAGAATATGTCTTATATTTCACTGGAATCACACTTAGTATTTCACAGACATTGGCGATGTTGTATATGAACTTTCTTAAGATTCAAGACAGAATTGATGGATTGACTTTTATCTTAAACCGTGTTTTTTATTTTATTTTGAGTATTGGTTTTAACAAACGTAGAGAAAAGTCGTTATTGTTGACTCTGTGTCCTCTTTGTCTACAGCATCATAAAACAAGAGAAACAGGCTTTAGTGACAACTAATGAGGACATGCCATTTCATATAGAAGATTGCTGTAATGTGAGGAAACTCCATTACTGGCTTGTACTGTCACAAACATTGAAAATATTCTTTCCCCAAACTTAATTCTCGAGAACATAAAACTTCAGAAAACAAAGGATGTCAAAAACGGACGTGACGTCAGACACCTCCATCCCCCACAGCCTCTTTTCTGGGTCAAATAAAACGTAGTTGTTAAATTACAAAATTAACAAATTAACTGGTGAAAATATGTATTAAGAAGTATTAACTTTTACCGGTCCAAGTTTCAACTAAAGCATTAACACTGCTAAGTGTTATTAATTCATGCCTGCGTGAATCTGTTGAGGAGGTGGATTTCTCTGATTTATTGTAGATTTTTTTTTGTCTTATAGCTAATATTTCAGCTAACATTTTCGTTATACCTCATTCAAATCATTGCCTTTAGCCTACTTACCTTAAGTAATCTTTTTATTATACCCTTTATTCGTACGATTTAATTAAGTGTACAGTCAGTAGACTAATTACTCCGATGCAGTGGTGGACGAAGTACACAAATCAAGTACTTGAGTAAAAGTACAGATACATATGGTAAAATATTACTCCAGTAAAAGTAAAAGTACTCCTTTTTCAATTTTACTCAAGTGAAAGTACAAAAGTACTCGAGTTTTTATGTACTTAAGTAAAAAAGTACTGCAAGATAGATGTTTGCAATTTTATATAGGCTACTTAATTTAATTTTATATTAGCACATATTCTTTTTATAATCCTACTGCTCAAAATACCTTGGATTTTTTCAAAATAACCACTATATGGAGTCAAGATATATTTTTGTTGTTGATATGGACTACGCTGACGAGAGTAATGTTCACTGTGAAGCTTACACTGTGATGTACCTGAGAGAAAAGAGATGACCATCTGATTTTCACCAGTAAGAACAAAGTATTTTAAAGTTTGTTGTTTTACAGAATATCAAAATTACAGTAAAGACCAAAAGTTTGGACACACCTTCTCATACAAAGAGTTTTCTTTATTTTCATGACTATGAAAATTGTAGAGTCTCACTCAAGGCATCAAGGGCTATTTGACCAAGAAGGAGAGTGATGACCTGGCCTCCACAGTCACCGGACCTGAACCCAATCGAGATGGTTTAGGGGTGAGCTGGACCGCAGACTGAAGGCAAAAGAACCAACAAGTGCTAAGCATCTCTCGGGGAACTCCTTCAAGACTGTTGGAAGACCATTTCAGGTGACTACCTCTTGAAGCTCATCAAGAGAATGCCAAGAGTGTGCAAAGCAGGAATCAAAGCAAAAGGTGGCTACTTTGAAGAACCTGCAATATGACATATTTTCAGTTGTTTCACACTTTTTTGAAATGTATATAATTCCATATATAATTCCACATGTGTTAATTCATAGTTTTGATGCCTTCAGCATGAATCTACTATTTTCATAGTCATGAAAATAAAGAAAACTCTTTAAATGAGAAGGTGTGTCCAAACCTTTGGTCTGTACTGTATATATGACATGATAATAAGGCCTGAAGTTAGGAAGAACATTTTACGGAAAAAAATTAAAAAAAAAATGTAAATAAAGATAATTATTTTTTCCTTCTCAAATCTTGTCTGTGGTTTAAAAACACCCCTGGCCAAACGGGGTGCATCTCTTCCCACTGATAATTACTGTAGTTACCATGTTCTGAACATCACATCCTTTCTTTTCTAACCAGATGTAAACTATATTATATATATATATATATATATAGGTGGCTGAATAAAAATATTTGGACATTATTTATAAAAATTACATCAACTTAGCACCAACAAGCTTGTTAGCTAGACAGTTAGCATCAGCTAACAATATTTACTTATTTTCAGTACGATGAACATTCATGTCTGTCTACTCGTCTAGTTAATCCAAACAATATACATATGTATAACGTTACTGTCGATAAACAATATAAAAACAGACGTAAGGACATTTTAATAAAACTGTTAACATTACGGCAGCGGTGAATTTGAACGTGCACGAGTTATTGTATTTAATCTGTGTTATTTTATGGGTTTTTTGTTGTTTTTGTTTTTTACCTAGAATTGATGTGTCTGCATCGTCTGCACTCGAGCATTTCAGTGGGCTTAAATAGATCACTCTTTACAACGGATTTAGTTTCCAAACAACTGACAGTTTTGACCTAAATATGATTTTCAGTTACAATAATTAATCCAAAATTTCGACATTAATAACTTACTTTTAGCAACGTCAGACGCACGCACGCTCACAAGATCTGCCGGTTCTTACTTCTGGTGACTCGCACTAAACGGTTCATTTGAATCAGTGAGTGGTCGACTCCAGAACAGCTGCAATCGAATCATTCTAATTCGTAAACGAATCGTTTGGTGTGATTCGCGATCCGATTTAAAAGTTTATTTTGAAAAGATTCAGTTCGTTCATGATGAATCAGACACCGCTTCTGCGTGTCGGAGCACGTGATATTATAGGGAGTAACGATATGTTTTATGAAATGTAGTGAAGTAAAAAGTACGATTTTATGCTTTGGAATGTAGTGAAGTAAAAGTAAAAGTTGCTCAAAATAAAACTACTCCAGTAAAGTACAGATACTTGAAAAATGTACTTAAGTACAGTAACGAAGTAAAGCTACTCCGTTACTGTCCACCACTGCTCCGATGTAATTAGAGTTTGCACATGAGGTTGATAATAGGCTAGTGGTTAATACAGCTCGTGACAGGGGCGCGATCTGTTTTCAACTCTGCTTATATATTGATTAAAATATCAACATATTTGTCACGTAAAGACGCGCTACTTTAAATCGCGTAAAACCTACAAAGGTTTAAGCCATATACTGTATAAAAACAGGTTTAGACTTTCAACGCAGTTTAACGTAGTACCGTCGTTGTACGCGTTCAAGTTCTGCAACGTAAAGCTCATGAATATGTAATGAGGTACGGTACGCGCTCTTTGTTTTTGAAGTGGTTGCTAAAATAGCACCCCATTGTTTTACACTGTTACCATGTGAAACGTTGCTTAACCCAGGTGTAAAAGAACCCGATGTTTTAAAAGATAAATCAAGGTTAAGCACGCAGTGTAGAAAGCACTCAAACGCAACAAATTATCAAAGATCTGAAATGAAGACGTGGAGATTCCTTAATTTATTGGTTTTTGCCTGTTCTTTTATTTTAATAATCATAATTTAATTATAAATCAGTTACATGTATTCAAATACATGTTCTAATTATTCAGTGATAAACAACAACAACAAACATACAAACTGTGCACAATAATCTGACAAAACTTTGAGAGGAGCCTGAGTCTCATTGATTCTCTGGTGTGTTGTCCGGTGGAACTTGAACTAAGAGGCTAAATCCAGTCTGGTGCTTGTGTCTCTCAGATGAAAGAAACAAAGCATGTTTTTCTTTTTGTCAGTTTTGCATACATCCACTTGTACATTATTTTGTAACAGAGAGGCTGTAGAAAAAAAGATCTGGCTGTTGATCATTGCTAAAGTTCAATGCTGTCTAGATATTTTCCATATCTAGACAGTTGTCCATCCGATTTTAACAGGCTTTCAGAGAATGAGAATGCCAAGGAAATAAACCATAAACACAACTAAACATTAATGGTTGATTGCAATTCAAACTAAGAATAGCTAAACATACAAGATTTTCAGTTTTTTTTTTAAGCCATTAATACTCTTTTAAACTAAAGTATAAAAATATTACTTCTCAAACAGCTTTAGTTAAACTGTAAAATACAAATAAAGTAAAAAAAAATTAAATGAAAGCACACAATACTACAGAAATATAACCACTGTTTTCCCATTATAAATCATCTTACAAATTTTATTTAAAACATACAGAAAACAACATAGCTACTACACTACAGCATATTTATGCAAGTGGTGCTTAAGTGTATCTCAAGAAGTGTGGAGTGACAGTGGACACTGACTGGACAAAACAACAGCATGTAGAAATATTCACATGAAGAAAAAGTAAACACAATTTTGAGTTACCTCCAACTCACATGTCACAATTACCTTTCAATGAAAGACAGACAGTAAAAATCAAAAGTCCTTTGAGGTCCTCAGACATAGTCTCTCTTGTTCTGGGTACTCGGGACCAGTGAGTGGTGGGCTGAGTAGGCGATACGACTTTGTGGCGGGTACCTCGTCTTATCTTTCGGTGGGCAACTGCAGCACAGGATGGAGCCCCCAACCAGCAACAGTGCCGCGGCAGCCCAGCCAAGGTACAGCGAAGCCCCTATTTCCATCTTCTGAGCTTCTGGAATAACTGGACTGTAGAACTCCATAATAACAGTGTGCGCTGACCAGGACACAGGAATAAGCTGCATGACCGCGGCTGTTATGAAAGCGGCACCAGAGCTGACCATCACACGGGCTTTGGCTCTTTCATCCTCAATGCAGTTAGTGCACTTGGCCCCCACTATAGCGACAAAGAGGGCAAGGACACCCACGATGATGGACACAACCACCAGAGCCCGAGCCGCCTGTAGGTCTGCAGGAAGAGCCAACATGGAGTCGTAGACTTTACACTGCATCTGTCCAGTACTCTGAACCACACAGCTCATCCAGATTCCCTTCCAGTACACCTGCGCCGTGACAATGTTGTTACCGATGAACGCGGTGACCCTCCACATGGGCAAAGCACAGCACACAATGCTGAGTAGCCAGCCAAGAACCGAGAGCGTGACTCCCACT
The DNA here is from genome assembly GCF_023724105.1 of Carassius gibelio. Taxonomy (NCBI): domain Eukaryota; kingdom Metazoa; phylum Chordata; class Actinopteri; order Cypriniformes; family Cyprinidae; genus Carassius; species Carassius gibelio. The sequence continues at coordinate 13,114,386 of NC_068391.1, forward strand.
ATCTCCAGACCGAAAGCCGCCATGTCTCCAATCTTTCTATTTTCAAACTCCCTAAAAAATCTCTCTGGTGTTCGCTGTGGCTCACTGTTTGCCTGTTCAAGTCCTTCAGACAATTATATCAGGAATCTCCAAAATCACCAAAGGATTCAAGCATGGAGGTGGGTGTTGACACACGGAATCTCCTCTTCAAGGACGGCTGGAATGTTCTGTCCTGGTAAAAACTTCCCCTGTTCTGAGAAAAGGGCTGACTTGCCTGGGTTCTTACATCAGATGATAAGAAGCAATCTTGGTATTGGTCAGCGTCCTCATAAAAAATGGGAGCTGCATTAGCACTTGGAAAATGTTTAAACCATAGGTTGGACTATTTGTCAATGTTAATAGATAACCCAAGGTAGACCTGTGAAAAATGCTCTTTAATGAACAATCATCGAAAACGTAATGTAAAAGTCTAGTGTCCATAATGCATGCATACTGAAGTTTTAAAGTTTACCTAAAATAAACTGCTCTCATCTACTGATTAAACATTATTAAATTATATTGAGACTTGATACACCGCTAGTTGTTAATATGAAAACAACAACAACAACAAATGTATCACAGTTTCTATGTCTCACAGTTGTGATTCCAAAAACAGCCAAAATGTAATCATAACATTTTATATGTTTCTTAATATATAAAACACAAGGGAAGTGGAAATACAAAATTGCTGTTGTTGATTAAAAACTTTCTCTTACTGAATTAAAATTCCTGGTAGTAATCTAGGCCAACTTTGATTGCAGGCCATAAAATATAGCTTTATGTAGAATATTTTCCGATGCCCATGTCCGGGTTGTATAACAATTAAATTTAGTGATGCAACCCAAAAACAAGTATAAGGAAGTGAAACTATGAACTGATAGGCTAAGTCCACATGTGCATAAGGAGGTTATACAGTTTTAGTTTAAAAATGCAAAACATGCTGAGAGAGAGCAGATAAATTAAAACTGTGGTGACCTATCATGTTATTTCAATGTGTATTGCAGTTCAAGCTTTGTTCACTTTGGAGAAAAAGACACGATTCTTCAGATGTGTACACACTTATAAAAGCAGGAATATGTGGCAATGTTGAAAATGAAGTTGTTGTTAAACCAAAATGCCAAAACTTTACTTATGCCTTTATCATGACATTGATATCACACGAATGTTAAAGCCCTTAATGCATGGCTTTCACAGAATTATCATGGGTGTGAAGATGAATAAATTACATTTAGTCCAAAATGTCATTAAATTAATATTATAAAGTGCTATTTGTTTTTTTGCAATTGGCATTTTTTTTATTAATCTGCTTAATGGTTCATTTATTCTACAGCATTTAGTAGTTTTATCTGGTTTTGTTTATACTTGACATCTTTTGACCTGTAGATCTGTTTATTTGCTAAACAGCACTGACTAATTAATGCTTTCCTGATAACTTCAGAGACAATAGAGAGGGTCATATGCGCATGGGAAATTCAATGTAAATACAGTAATGTGTTTAAACCAGACTATGTGTTAGTAAATATTTGATTAATCCACCAAGTTGATAAGCAACCTGCTTGATATTGATATGAGGAACTTGATAAACATTTTACTTGACATTCAATAAAAACTCAAATATGTACACAGACACACCCAGAGAACCCAAAGATGAGGATAATGAAAAGCTTTTTAGGACAAATGCTAAACCCATAGAACCTTTTAAGTGAAGTAAAAAATAAAAGAGAAGAAGAAATAGTTATTGCCATGTTTTTACAAGACTGCTTCAAACCGGTCTATGTTTGATAGGTCAACATGACATCATGTGCAGTGTGTTGGCTTACTTCCTTCTCAGAGAACACTGATAATATTGAAATGAGTTTCTGTGAGGCACCATGATGTTGATGACTAATGAGTTTCAGTGGGAAGATATTGTTCTTTTTAAAGAGGGTGGGAGTGAACAGTGGCACTCCACTTTACTTACAGTATTTGTAATTATTTCCTGAGTTGAATTAATATAAATTCTTCTTATTATTTAATTGTTTATTTTATTTTATTTTAAGTGGAATCACTTTTCTACATCCAAGACCCAGCAAGCACAAAACGTTTTTACAACATTTTACTAGCTTTTGGTTGCCGTATATTGCAGTATAACATTTTTAATTGCACCTATGATTAAAATATAAACTAAAATAAAAACGTTTCAGAGACTAATTACATAATTTAAACTGTGAAAATAAAGACAACTGGCACAACAACAGGCAGACATTCCTCTTTTCTCCAAAAACAACAACAACAACAATAAAAAATAAAAAATAAAACCGAACAAAAATGGACTAAACTCCGCGCGAAGAGACACTTTCACATCACGACAAATGATATCGATAACTCATCAAAAGTTTGAAGATAGTGTTTTCTCGTTTCGGAGCTGGTTGTTACACAGCAAATAACAGAACGGACACTCGTCGCGAGTTTCGAGGTGACGTATGTGATAGAACTTGAATAAATAAAGCAATAATAAAACGACGAAACGCTTGGTGCGTGTGACAGGTGCGTCACTGATCTAGGACTTCAGTCTACAGTGCAATTACATGTGTAGCCACTAGTGGGCATACATTTACAATACAAAACATGTCAATCACATGTAATACACTGTGAACATGTAAATGTTTCTTTTTTTGTTTTACTTAAGTATTATGTAATATTAATAAGCTATATTAATTAATACTGTATGTAAAAATGTAAGTTTTCTTTGTGAATTGCATTCTGTGCTTGCAATCTTAGCAGTATCACAAGTGACAGCATCCACTAAATTCCTTAAAGGGGTCATACGATGTTGCTAAAAAGAACATTATTTATTTTTATTATTTGGTGTAATGAAATGTGTTTATTTGGTTTAAGGTTCAAAAAACATTTTACACATACTGTACTGTAATTTATTTTTTGTTTACATGCCCTTATTTGTGTATTGTATTTTATATTTAATCTGTATCTATTTGTATTTTTATGCTCTACTGTTAGTGTTATCTGTATGCACCAAGGCTCTAAGAGTAACACAGTTTAAATTTTCTGTATGTATGTGCTGTACATATGGAAGAATTGACAATATAGTAGACTTGAATACTGCACATTACTGTTTCTCCTAGTGCTTTGTGATTGGCCAAAAGCCTTGAGCGTATGATGGAAATGTTACGCCCCTTGCCATACTGTGATGCGCGTCCCAGTCAGAACACCTGTGCGATGAGACAAAAACAATAAAACCCATTACAAACGAGCCATTTGTTGTATGGGATGAAATTAGACTCAAAATGATTAATAGATGCACGCAAAAATATCAATGTACTACATCAATTTTAGACATGTATCTTACGAACCACAAACAAATGCCTTTCAGTTTGATTTGGGATTAAATGATTGTGCAGCGATTTGTACATAGCCTATACAGACAGGTTTGCGCATACAAATTTTCTGTTCTGCATTAATATATCATAAATTGTTCATGCAAAAAGGAATCCATGCATATGTGGATCGGGTGACACATTAATTGACGTCTAGTTCGAGTCGATCTTGTTCGGTTCATTTGGATTTTGAGACTTCATTTTCGCAGTTTTAAGCATTTCACGTCCCACACACAAACAACTACTAACAATCAAGGCCCAGTGCAATTAGACCCATTGACATGGTCCCTACACAGTGTTCATTGCTCCCTACTCCTTGAGCAGGGAAAATCTGTTGATGTTTACTTCACTTCGAAACATTAACTCACAGATTTGCGCTAAGCAACGTCTGCACATATGGGTAAGTGTGACATCATATCATATCATATATATATAAATACAATTTAATTTCATGTCTCACACACTTCAATGCACTTTGAATAGAACATATACGTTTGCTTATATTGTAATAATGGTTTCCTCCCTCCAATTTTTACCCATTTCACATTGTGATGTATACATGTGGGAGCGTGTTTAAACGAGGCATTTTAGGAGGGCATGGACAAGTCTTAACTTTTATAAAGAATATTTCTTTGGGTTTGAGACTTTAGTCTTTGCAACTTTAGGGTTTATCTATTGAGTTCAAGATTTGCTGCTTTCTCAGAACAAATCCCATGTGAAACAGCCCTTTATCATTGAGCAAGGGTGTCACTGTTGACTTGATGGTGAAGATTTAAAAACGCAAGGAAAACACAAACACAACCTTTGCCAAGTCGGGCCATCATACTGGCCTTAATATCATTCTTCAGTTAAGATAATTATAAGACTATGCATTACACCCTCTGAAGTGAATGAATACATTATTTAATATTACATCTTTATTTATTTATTTATTCTATTTATGGCACAAAATATAACTATGCTAGAAACATTTAAACTGCATGTATAATGTAATATATTTTTATAATGTATATATTTCCCATTCAGTTCTTTTATATTTGCGGTTCACAGCGTGTTCTCACTTAAGGAACAATATCAACTCATTCACTTCTCTTTGTAAATGAGGCTTCATGTTGTGGATGAGAATGAAATTGATTTCCATTTATTCTCCTTGCTTTATTAGAGGAAAATGTAGCTTATATACACACATAAACACAAACTGTGTTGACGACAAGATTTGATTATTCTGTTATTATCATTTAAACAGGCTTGTTGATGTGACAATCTGTGGTGAGTTCTTCACTCTAACCCAGACAAAGTGTCAACATTTCACGTGTACACCAGTACAAACCGCTTTGACCAGCTCAGGTGGGTACAGGTGCTTTTTGGCTGCTCCTCCCCCGCACTGAGGCACAATGTCAGGGAACCTTTGAGAAATAGTTTTCAGGGGAATTGCTAATGTGCTGAGTAAGACACTAAGTCAATATAGCAATTGTTACATATGTGTCATAACCAGAAGTAACAGTGTTTCATTTGAGATATCTTTGTTTCTAGGAGTTTCACTTGAGAACTGAGCAACCTAAGGAAAACCTCACACAAATCTCCATGCCTGTTCTATTGTGTCATATGAAACTAGTTGCCACTTTCTTAATACTTTGACCATGACGGAGCACAAAGCACAAACCTAAAGAGAGAAATATTATAATGGTCCTTGCTGTGGACAAAATTCCTTATTCCTTATTTTTCATAAATGAAAAACTGAAATATAAATATTAGAATGTATAATTAAAATATATTTTATATCGTGAACAAGTCGATCTTTTGTTCATTATCTGGCTCTGTGTTCATCTTCAGTTCTGTCTTCACAGCAGTTCAGTCAGTGTAAATGAATTACTCCGGGATTTTGGTTTGTTTTAACTCAGAGGGAGTGTCAGCCACATTACAAAAGTTAACAGCTTAAGTCATTTGTGGATTAATGCTTATTGGAGACGCGAACCGTTTCGAGGGATTCAGTACGATTTGGTGAACTGGTTCAAAAAGATCCGGTTACATCGAATGATTCGTTCGTGAACCGGATATCACTTAAGTGTTTTGAACTCTCTCTCACAACAGACACGGAAGAGAAGACAATGCCTAATAAAGTCGTAGTTTTTGCTATTTTTGGACCCAAATGTATTTTCAATGCTTCAAAATATTCTAACTGACCCTATGATGTCACATGGACTACTTTGAAGATGTTTTTCTTACCACATGGACAGTATACCGTACACACAGCTTCAATGGAGGGACTGAGAGCTCTCGGACTAAATCTAAAATATCTTAAACTGTGTTCCGAACTGTCTTGCTGGTTTGGAAAAACATGAGGGTAAGTTATTAATGACATAATTTTGCTATTTGGGTGAACTATCCCTTTATTTTACATGTATTTATATTAGCTCACTAAGTGATGAATTCTGAGATCCCTCAACAATTTCCAAAAGTAGTTCCAATACATAGTTTTTTGCTCCCTGGGAAAATTATTACTTCCTGTCAGCGGCACTTCCTGTCTTATATTCTGTCCTTGAAAAAAAAGCTGAGCCCTCCATAGACTTTTACATTGATATTTACATTTTGAAGAGTAGATAATATTTTGAGAGCCATATAAGGTACTGCATCCATAACTATAAATGTCATGGCAGTGACTCATTTAAGCTTTGGCTTAGTCGCACCTCATGAAGTAACTACAAAACCAACAGATCGATCAATTTGCAGAAGTCCCTCCCCCAGAGCTCACAGGCTCTTTAAAAGCATCAGCATGGAGCCTTTCTGAGACACACACCTGTAAGCAGTGCAAAGAGAGCCACCTCAAGAGACTAACAAGAAACAAAGATCATGGTGTCTGCTAGGCTTCAGTTACTGGGCACTGCCCTGGCCATCATAGGATGGATCGGTGTCATTGTGGTCTGTGCTCTTCCCATGTGGAAAGTCACAGCTTTCATTGGTCATGTCATCATCACGGCGCAGACTTCATGGGAAGGAATCTGGATGAATTGCGTTGTGCAGAGCACAGGGCAGATGCAGTGTAAAGTCTACGACTCCTTGCTGGCCCTCTCCTCAGACCTTCAGGCCGCCCGTGCTCTCACCATCATTTCCATCGTGATTGGGATCCTGGGCATCATGCTGGCCATGGCTGGAGGTAAATGTACCAATTGCGTTGAGGACGAGAGCGCCAAATCTAAGATCGGTATCACTGCCGGTGTGATATTCATCATTGCTGGAGTGCTGTGTCTGATCCCGGTGTGTTGGACGGCTAACGTCATCATCCAGGACTTCTACAACCCCTTGGTCCACCAAGCACAGAAGAGAGAACTGGGAGCAGCTCTTTACATTGGCTGGGCAGCCGCTGCTCTGTTGATCATCGGGGGAGGTTTGCTCTGCTGCAACTGCCCACCAAAGGAAGAAGCGGGAAAATACACAGCCAATTATAACGCTGCACCTCAATCTGTAGCTTCTGCACCATCTGGCAAGAACTATGTGTAAATGATGAACTCTAAAATGAACACTTTAGTGCCTATAATGTTTACAGTCTTGATTTGACCAAGATGTAGCGTCTTAAAAAGAGTTTGCAGCAGGTATCACAAGGACTTGAAAAGCAGTCAATTAAAAACTGATGCTACAAGTTTTCTAAACATCTAAAATTGGGAACCACTTCTGAAACATCTGCAGGTAAAGGAGGCTAATCTGAAATCTGTCTAATGTATGATACATTTTTCCTCTCAAAATATTTGTCATTTTTTATGTTTTGTTTTTCATTTAAAATGTATTTAAATTTTTTTCAAGCAGACTTTTTGATCTTTTATGATTTTGTAAATATTACTGTTTTGTACAACATATTTATCTGGGGTGTATTCCAGAAAAGAGGTTCAATAAACATAAAACTTGAACTCTGAGTTGACTTACCCTGATCAGAACAGCTGAATTGAGGAGGCTGACTCTGAGTTCAGCACGTGCATCATGACTACAAAAAAAGCAATGAACAATAGAACTCCGGTTTTACAATTCGTCATGCAGGGCTTAAAGTTCTCTGGCACGATGCCGAATTTCCGGCATTCAGTGTTTGGCTGTAAAAAATATATAAATCGTGTTGATTGATATCACTTTCAAGTCCATGAGTTTGCTTACCAATGGTATGAGAGGAGCACAGTTTTCACTCTCAACCAAACTAAGATTACTAGCCAATCTTATAAACATGAGACCAGGATAGGAGTGGAAAATGGCCCTCGATTTTCTCCCAAATAGGCCCACCAAAACTACAAACACTACTATTTCACAATATTACCGCAATTCTGTTGCATTTATGCAAAATAACTTCACAACACCCATGATGACCCTGCTGATAAAAACAATAGAAACCATCACAGACAGTCTAATGATTTCCACTACAAACAATAAACTTTTAACCATTAAAACCATTAAATAACATGTAGTATGTTTTTTGTTATGGTTTCTATTAACAAAAGATTTATTTTTTTCACTAGGGGACTGAAATAAATGTATTATTTTATGAATTAAAATACTTTAAATCTATAGAAATAGAGCAGAATGCAAAATCTATAATATGACAATAATAAGCATAAACCTAGGATCTAGAAACCTGAAACAACAATTTGACTATTTACATGTCTCTCTCTCTCTCTCTCCATCTATCTCTCTGTGTCATGTTAATCAGACTAATCACGTAATTTCCTATATTTTCTAACACAATAGGCCTAGAACTCAAATAGAATTGCTGCTGTCTCTTTATGAATCAATGGAATATTCATGTCAGACAATGCGGAGTAATGCATAAGTGAACGTTCGAACTAGGGGTGTCATGGGATATTAATATAGTGCTCATGCTCTATAGCAGAGATTGGCAACTTTAAAAAGTGATGAGGGCCAGTATTTTTCTACTTCATAGCAAGGGGCCAGATTACTAATCCACATTCACACACCTTTTACATATACTTTATAGACTATATTTAATGTAATTTGTTTTTAAAGATTGTATTAACTATAAAACTTGTGCAGTTAAGCTAATTCAGAAGGAAAACTTTGTTGTCAGTTGACAGCAATATAACTCTAACAAACATCTCAATTGCATTGTCTTTAAATTTGCAACAATCAAATGTTAACTTAGCTATCGGCGCGTAAGCACATCAAGTAAAAAACATGCGATGTTGTCATCAAACTGCACTTTCCACATGTATACCTTAAAAAATTTCAGCCTCTGGATCTGATTCTGGATCATAAATATATGGCTGAATCTGACTGTTAGCCATGGTTTGTTTTGGATGATGTTTTTTTCCTCACGGTAATGTCACAGCTTCCAAACGCTCTCAACGCAAAAGCCTACTTGCGCTCGTGATTCTTTAGCTCCGCCAACACGTCACGCCTCCAGCCGCTCGTGTTTTTCCGGGAAAAAACGGTACAGACTATCTTTCTCTTATAAATATAATAAAACTAAAGGCTTTTTGGAGTTATGAAGGATGCAGTACTACTCTATAGGTACTCAAGATTAACAGGATATTGAGTGAAAACAAGCATTTCACCCCCCCCCCCCCCCTTAAGAAGAAAAAAAAGAAAAGAAAAAAGAAGCAAAATAGAAAAAAAACAATAACAAATAACAAAATTTAAAAAACAAATGATTTAATCTGACAAAAAAACTAAAACAATAAATAAAATTAAAAATAAATATCTATTAAAACAATTAAAATAAATAGCAGCTTATTAACATATATAAACAACATTAATGTTCACATTGTTGGTTATAAAAAGCCCTTTCTTTAAATATGCTTAAATTAGTTAATTAATTGTGGTATTGAATTCCACTGATGTGATGCTCTGAATGTAAAAAACAGCTTGACCAAAATAAGGGTTTTCTATGTGGAATTATGCAATCAGCTTTAGCTGCACCTCTAGATATTCTGTTTTCAGTAAATTTAAATGTAATAAAATCAACTAGAGGAGGAGGAGATAAACCATGAATACTTTTATGAACTAAAACATTTCTAAACTTGATGTGATCAAACGTGATATTTTCCCAGCTAAGCAGGTTAAATGTATTTAAGATATGACAATGGTGAAAAAATGTTTTTAAACTAAAACTGTAAGTGCTTGTTTGTACAAAAATTATAATGTTTTTAGAACTTAGCATGTGTAGTATAGACCAACTTGTCAGACAATAAAATACGAGAATGAATCATAAATTGAAAATATACCTTTTCAGCCTATTGATCAAATTTTAACAGTGTTGTTCAGTACAGTCATGTAATTTCTTGGTTTTGATATTTTATTTGAGCAAATTGTTATTGCCTCATCATCGTTGGTTTAAATATTATCATACACTGTAAAAAAATGATTGTGATATTAACAGTAAAAGACTCTGAAAATGCTACAGTAAAAACCTGTTAATTGGCTATCAGTAAGTTTCCATACTATATACGGAGAATAACTGTTACATTTAATGTAATTTTACAGTAAAAGAATGTTAGAATATTTTGGAAGTAAAAAGAAAATCATTGTTGAATTTACAGTAAAAAACTGTAAATTGACACTCCTAGAATTCCCTGCATGACACTTCATATTTTTTTTTTTTTCATTGAAATAACTGTTTCTTCTTAGTTTTTTTCTTATCAGTTGTGTACATTAGGGTTTTATCTTTCATCTTAAGTTGTTAAATTAATGTTTATTGCATTATTTCAGTATCATGTGTGTTACAATGATGGTGTTTAGTGTTTGATTGAATGACACTGTGCACCTTATATATCCCTTCTCAGCTTGTGGAAGAGTTGTTAGTGATGAGTTTTTATTAATTATGTTACTTTCTCATCACCACCAGTTTTTGGTGGTTATCAGTGCATTACAATGGTTCAAAACAGATATTAGTTCTTCAATATGTTGGTTTATTAACATTAAGGAGGGGGGCCATATACCCATGACCGAATCTCCTGCTCCACCTTGGCCCAGGATCACGGAGGATATGCCATGGCCTCCCCAGTCTCCCAATCCGTCTTGGTCTCCCGTGTCTCCCAATTTGCCTTGGTCTCTCGAATCCCCTGATCCGCCATGGCCTCCAGAGTCTCCAGATCCACCATGGCAACCCAAACTGCCTGCTCTGCCATGGCTTCCTGGTCCGCCCTGTGCTCACTCCCACGTGCTGTCCAGGAGGGGGACGATCTTTCATGATTGTTCCCATTATCCTTATTTGGTCCTTCCTGTGCCTGTCCTTGTCATGTGAATTTCTCTCCATTTGTCTCATTATCAGTTACCCTCCTCATCTGTCTGCCCCCCGTTATCTGCCCTATTTAGTTCTAGCCCATTCTGTTCTCCCTTGTCTGCTGTTTAAATAGTTTAAATGTTGAAGGCCTTAAATGTCATCCCTGATGTTCACTGTCTCCTTGTTTTCTAAATAAATTCCATCGACATATTCTTCTCGTCCCTTCCTGCCGGAGAGACTGTGACAGGTAGATTATTGAACGAATAGGCTATTTGTTTTCATGTTATCCCACAAGCAAAAAATAATAGGTCTAATAATAATTTAAGTGCACTTTTATTATTTTACAAATGATTTGCCAATAGGGTAAGAAAAATACGATAGATCCTATTTACAGTAGGCTAAATTCAAACAGATGCTATTTACACTTAGTGAAAATAGTGATACATTCTAACCATGTAAAAGTAGCGGTTCTTTGCAATAAGTGTAAATAATAATTTATAGAAACATTTTTAAAAAATGGAGTTGGAGAGGTTTTTTATTTATTTTTTATTTATTTTTTTTTACAGCGAATGTATGCAATAATACACAGGAGGATGCTTTTATTCTTATTTTCTTAAAGTCATAAACATTTTAAATTATGTATTTAGCTTGATTTGGTGGATTTTTTTAATAGAAATTGTCAAACTCCGTACTGTAAAAAAAAAATAAGTTCACTACACTTGCTGTGAGTAAGTTGTTTTATTTACTTTTATTTCTAAATACTTTCAACTTATTTCAGGTAAACTGAACTTGAAAAGTTGTCAGTTTACATTTTTCTCAACTTACAATAGCACATTCAACCAAATAAATAACACATTTTGTTCCATATTGTCCCTTGCAAATTAAAAATTTGTTAAGGACAAGATCATAAAACTTGTTGAAATCATACCGAGGTTCCAGAATTCTGTCTAGATCACTTTTCAGTGTTTAAAACATTGAACTCCATGAAAAACTTAACTGTGAAATAAATTGTAAACATTAAATATCTCCCCCTGTAATAAATTACAGAAAGAATTACTGATATATAATTTCTCAAAAAATAAAATATATATATATAATTTTTTAAATCTGAAAAATGTATATTGGTGAAAATTTACTTGAAACAAATTCACGGAAAGTGTATTAATGTATTAATTTTATTACTTCATGTGCTTTTTTGACTCTCAAAGTAAGGTAGCCACTGACTTAAAAGGATAGTTCACCCAAAAAAGAAAATTTGGTCATTAATTACTCACCCTTGTGTCGTTCCAAACCCCTAAGACCTTCGTTCTTCTTCCGAACCCGAGACCTTCATATGCAATGCAAGAAAACAAAAATATCAACTTTATTCAACAGTTCTTCTCTTCCCTGTCAGGGGGATAAATTGTGGTTCATTGTGGGCATGGTATGGTTTCCTGTTAGCATCATTTGAGAAAAATAATGAGCAAAATTTTGCTTCTGTTCTGCTTTTTCACTTCAGTAAGGGAGAAAAATATTGTGAAAATAATAAAACATTTTACTTTGATAATAAAATGTAATTTTTAATTATTAAAAGATCACAATTATAGCCTTAATAATATGTGGGAAAGCCTTTCAGTAAATTAGAAAATAATTGACTTTGACCCAAGTGTATTTCATATTGTGGTTGAAGGACGTTATATATAAATGTACACTATAAATGTGTGTGTGTGTGTGTGTGTGTGTGTGTGTGTATATATATATATATACACACACACACACACACACATACACATAGAAGACGTCACCATTTTAGTGTCTGCATCAAATTAAGTCTATAAAAGTAATTTCATATACAAGAAGACATGTTAAATGCTAGTTTGTCAGAGGTCTTTCAGTGTAACAGAAACAATAATCCATTCTGAAACATAAAATCTAATAGTCTGTGACATCATCAGATGGCACCCTGAAGACTGAGTGAAAAGTGATATTATTTATTTTTTATATTTGAGAATTCCACCTTTTCATGGTGTGCTATCCGAAGTTACAAAAACACGCAAAAAAAAAAAAAACACTTAAAAAAAAAGTGTGGGGACATGAGCCATGTGCAAATTATATGAATATGTATTTGTCACTTTTTTGATAATACAAACAGCCTTGCGTTTGAAATTAATTAGGAGGAAAGAGCAGGAAATCCTGACCAGCTGGATCAAATCACATAACAATCCACGCCAGACACTATAAATAATTCCACTGGCCATTCAGCGTCTGCTAGTTTGCACACTATCAAAAACGTAATGGCATCTGCTGAGCATCAGATTTTGGCTACTACCCTCGGGGTCATCGGCTGGTTGGGGACTATCATTATTTGCGCGCTCCCCATGTGGAAGGTGACCGCGTTTATTGGCACCAACATCGTGACCGCTCAGATCTTCTGGGAAGGCCTTTGGATGAACTGCGTACAGCAGAGCACTGGGCAGATGCAGTGCATGTCCCACGACTCCATGCTGGCGCTACCCCAAGATCTCCAGGCCGCTCGAGCTCTTGTTGTCTTCTCCATTCTCGTGACTTTCTTGGGAGATCTATTGGCTGTCGCTGGAGGCAAGTACGCCAACTGCATTGACGATCCGGATGCAAAAGCTAAAGTGGGGGTCGCGGCAGGCGTGTGCTTCCTGGTTGGGGGCGTTCTGTGCCTGATCCCGGTCTGCTGGTGCGCGCACACCGTCATCGGAGACTTCTTCAACCCCGTTCTATTCGAGGCTCAGAAGCGGGAGCTGGGAGCATCGCTGTTCATCGGCTGGGGCGCGTCTGGGCTGCAGATCGTCGGAGGGGCGCTTTTGTGTTGCCAGTGCCCGAAGAGTGACGGTCGCGGTTACTCCGTGAAGTACTCCGCTCCCAGGTCTGCTCCAGTAGCTTATGTGTGAGACTCGGACTTTCTGAACTGGAATTAGGCGATTTCTCCTGTTTGTTGAAGGAAGAGATGTAAACGTTGTAGTTTATGGTTTTGCATGACTATTTTAACTTAAATTAATGTGGCGTCTTTTATTTATGTATTTTTTTTAATCTTCCACTATAAAGTTAGTAGCTACTCAGTTTGTTTGCCCCCACCCCATTTTTTTGTTTAAAAAAAAATATATATATATATTTCAAACAAACTGAATCACACTGTAAATGCAGGTAGGAGGACTCAATCGTGAAATAACCATTTAAAAAGTGACATAAGTGTATATAATTACTTCTTGGCTGAAAAATGGAAGTTGAAAATTCAACTGAAATAAGCACGAATCGGAGAATTTTGAGTTTAATGTGGGTTTCACTGGCTAGGACCACGCCACAAAAAAATTATGAAATTTTAGCTGAGCAGAGTGTTGGGAAAGAGGAAAAAGGGGTAGGGAAAGGAAATGGAATGATGGTCCGGTTGATCAGGGCATCTAGAATTGGTGGCTCAGAGAGACTCAGGGTAAGGGTCCCATCTCTATCATATATTTAGGGCTATCAGATGAAGGCCATACTAGTCTTGTCCAAACGAGGGATAGCAAATCCTACAAGATCTCAGTTTAAAGACTGAAAATTGTTCAATAAATTGACTTGTAGTAAAAAATTTTACTTTAATTTTAACGGTATTGACAACATTTGTCAAGTTCTCAGATATGACAATGTATGTCCAATTAATCTAGTTTAATATTGTGAATAATAAAAAGTCCATAAAAATATTTTACTTGAAAATTGGATAACTCATTTACACAAGCCATTGTGCTTGGACCGCAATGTTCCCTTAAGTTAAACTGCATTGTTTCAGTTCCCATTCGAACGTTCACTCTTGTTATCTTTATGGGTAAAGCTTTTTTCCATTCTGCTGAAGCCTGATTTGTTCACGTTTGTGTAGCTGCAAAAACCAATGGCACCAATGGTCTCTCAGTTTGGTTCACTATAGGCTACACAATCAGGGGGAAGACTGCTGATCTGACAGTTGTCCACAAGGCAACCCTTCACAAGAAGGATAAGCCACAAACATTCATTGCTGACGGTTCACAGAGTGCTGTATCTAAGCATGTTAACAGAAAGTTGAGTGGAAGGAAAACGTGTGGAAGAAAAAGGATGCACAACCAACCGAGAGAACCACAGCCTTATGAGGATTGTCAAGCAAAATCAATTCAAGAATTTGAGTGAACTTCACAAGGAATGGACTGAGGCTTGGGTCAAGGCATCAAGAGCCACCACACACAGACATGTCAAGGAATTTGCTGAACCACAGACAATGTCATCTTACCTGGTCTAAGGAAAGAAGAACTGGACTGTTGCCCAGTGGTCCATTGTCCTCTTTTCAGATGAGAGCAAGTTTTGTCTTTTATTTGGAAACCAAGCTCCTAGAGTCTGGAGGAAGGGTGGAGAAGCTCATAGCCCAAGTTTCTTGAAGTCCAGTGTTAAGTTTCCACAGTCTGTGATGATTTGGGGTGCAATGTCATCTGCTGATGTTGGTCCATTGTGTGTGTTTTTTTTAACTAAAGTCACTGCACCCGTTTACCAAGACATTTTGAAGCACTTCATGCTTCCTTCTGCTGACCAGCTTTTTGAAGATTCTGATTTCTTTTTCCAGCAGGATTTGGCACCTGCCCACACTGCCAAAAGCAGTTGGTTGGTTAAATGGCCATGGTGTTGGTGTGCTTGATTGGCCAGTAAACTCACCAGACCTGAACCTTGACCTTTTGTCAAGAGGAAAATGAGGAAAAAAAGAGACCAAAAAACACAGATGAGCCAAAAGCCACTGTCAAAAAAACCTGGGCCACCCGTACCACCTCAGCAGTGCCACAAACTGATCACCTCCATGCCATGCCGATTTGGGGCAGTAATCAAAGCAAAACTAGTCCCTACCGATTATAGAGTACATGTTGTCCCCTTGGAATTATAAGGTTCTATCTCCATTCCGAGTAGTTTTGAGATATTGAGCGTCAGAGTTTTTGCATTCCATTTGACTATGTAGATAGAACCTTATTGTTATTTTTAAAGGTCCCCTTCTTCTTGATTCCATGTTTTAAACTTTAGGTAGTGTGTAATGCTGTTGTTAGAGTACAAATAATATCTGTACATTTCTAAAGCTCAAAGTTAAATGCCATACGAGATATTTTATTTAACAGAATTTCGCCTACAAAAAACAACCCATTTGGACTACATCCCTCTAGTTCCTGCAGTAATGACGTCACTAAAACAGTTTTTTGACTAACCTCCGCCCACATGAATTCACAAAAATAACACTGTTATTTTTATCTCTGAGTCCAATCATCTTTGTTTGGCCTTCCCAGGGACGGTGTACTTGAAGATTAATGGTTACAATTTATGTTTAACTCAGTTCCCGAAAATTATAATCCACATGTAAAACTATGTGCAGCACATTTTGCTGAGGACAGCTTGCTGAGGACAACTTCATCTCTCAATCAGTTTAATGCAGGATTCGCACAAAGATTGTCTGTATATTTGGCTGTGTTGGGCCTGTGCGGTACTATCCTGGTGTGTGTATTGCCTATGTGGAAAGTGACGGCCTTTGTGGGAGCAAACATCATGACGGCACAGTTTTTCTGGGAAGGCTTATGGATGAACTGAATCCTGCAGAGCAGCAGTCACATGCAGTGCAAAGCATCTGACACAAGATCTCCAGGCAGCTCGAGCTTTGATCTGCGCCTCTCAGCAATTTGTTCAGATAGTTATCAAGCTTATTAAGGTCTTCTCATTATAAATATACCTTTTCTTTTTATGTTTTTTAGATTTCTGGTTGCCCTTAGATTTACCAACAAGTAAAAAAACAGCGATTTCAAATGTGACCATGAAGCACAAAACCAGTCTTAAGTCGCTGGGGTTTATTTTTAGCAATAGCAAAAAAAACAAAAAAAACATTGTATGGGTCAAAATTATCGATTTTTCTTTTATGTCAAAAATAATTAGGATATTAATTAAAGATCATGTTCCATGAAGATAGTTTGTACATTTCCTACCATAAGAATAAAAAAAAAAAATCTAATTTTTGATTAGAAATATGCATTGCAGGGTCACAAAAAGTTTATCTTATTTCATATAAATGTGACCAAAAATGTCAAATAAATACTAATAATTCATTTTTTCATTTGTGTTTTACTTTTTCTTATGGAGACAACCCAATGAGAATACAAACAAATGAAAATTATGTTTAAAAGAGGTTTAACTGAAGGATTAGTCGCACGAATATTTAAGATTGTTGTGCAGAATGTTTTAAATAATATTTGGCTAAGTACAGAAAATGAAAAATTGAAATCCCATGAAGGTTTCAGAAGCAAAAGAGCAAGAGGGTAGCAGTAATATTTCAACTAATAAACATTTACACAGCCATCTATGCTATTAGAAGTTATATACTATATATGTATTTATCTTTTTTTTTTTTTTTTTTTTACATTTCCGAACCTCATAGAAATGTGGTGAGTGTTGTGCTGTAACACTGTGTAATACTGAGCTGATTAAATATTTTGTGGTAAGACCACTGACCAATGTTAACTGCTTGCAGACAAGCTATCAGTACGAATGCAGAAAGTACAGCCACATCTGCCTAAAAAAAACAGCCATCTGTTACCCATATCTAACCCAGTTGCATTCCGTGGGGGTGGTCACTTCAACCCATGACTCAAAAAAAAAAAACCCTTGATAACGGTGTAAAAATATCTCAATTCATGGGAAAGCCGCTGACTTGGTAACACAGGAAGAGAAACATATACGTGATAATGTCAAGTATACTTCATATACACCAACTGTATTATGTATTTTGAAAATTCATAGATTCAAACATTAGCACTTGTGTTATGATAACTACAAATATGGCCAAAAGGATAGTTCCTCCAAAAATTCAAATTACTCCACGATTTACTCACCCTCAAGCCATCCTATAAGTGTATATGACATTCTTCTTTCAGTCGAATACAATAGGAATTATATTAAATATTGTCCAGGCTAATCCAATGCTTTATAATGGAACCCATTGTACCCGTACATTATAAAAGGAGTACTCATGGCTCATGGGGGTTTTATAAAGGCCTTCTGAAGCAACAAAATGTATTTGTGTATAAAGTATCCATATTTAATTAACTTAAACCTTAATCTCTAGCTTCCGCTAAGTATAATACGTTCGTTCACAAGATAGTTGTGTCCAGCGGATGATGTAGGATGTAGGAAAAGCATAAGCACCAGTGAGAATATGCTTGTCTGGCAAGAAAAAAAAGTTTTGTTTACAGCAAAGGAAAACCAGTGTCCTCTTGTTTTATAGCGAAATCCAAAATTTTTCTTTACAAAACACGTTTTGTACTAATTTATGACCGGTGTTTTGTTTTGCTTTCTCCTCTGTGCTTCCACGTTCGTCACTTCTGCATTCATCCTTACATTTGCCAATGTTCTACGTCATCCGCATGGACGAAGACCACTGTAGTGAATGAACAGGGCTCTCTTCCACCCTCAATACCCATGGCTGAAGTGCCCTTGAGCAAGGCACTGAATCCCCAGTTGCTCCCCGGATACCCATTGCTCAGGGTGTGTGTTCACTTCTCACTGCTGTGTGTGTGTGCACTTGGAGGACTTAAATGCAGAGTAACAATTCCAGGTATGGGTTACCATATTGGCAACTGTCACGACTTTCACTTTTCAAGTATTTGAAACTTAGCACTTTAAAAAAAATCAAGTAGTGTATCCGAGCCTTAAAGATGTTTTTCTGATAATGTGTAATAGTTTTTAATTTTGTAGTCAACTTTATTACTATAATTTACACTCAAAAAGATGATAGACATTCAAATTCATATATTAAAGGTCCAGTTTTACGCGCTTTTTTGAAGCTTTGATTGTGTTTACAATGTGCAATATAACATGGGTTCATGGGTTTCAAAAAAACACAGTATATTTCACACAGTTCAGCTATCTGTATACTGCTGTTTTCACTGTCACAAAAAACGGGCTGATGACTTCCTTGTTCTATGAAGCCTCTCCTTCAGAAATACGTAACGAGTTTTGATTGGGCCAGCGGTTCCTGTGTTGTGATTCGACAGCAGCTGAGAGCAGGCTGCCCTCCTGGTAACGTGATTGGGCTAGAACGCACGTGCTGGAGATGTATTTATAATCACAGGAGCGTTTTTACTGACAAGATGCGCATGAAAACCGCATTTGTTTTTTTGCACAGCCATAACATCTAGTTAACAAAGCTAAACAGCGTTGCCCTTTGTGTAATAAGTTACAGAAACTGTTAAACACACCAACTTAAATAATAAACTACACTTACCGGTTGTGGTCCATAAACAACGCCTTCTCCAGACAAAGAGGGAACTGCTCCATCTTTCAAGAATAATCTTTGTGCAAATCCAGCATTAAACTGATTGAGATTGAGAAAGTTGTCCTCAGCAAGCTGTCCTCAGCAAAAATGAGCTGCACATAGTTTTACATGTGCATTATAATTTTCGGGAACTAAGTTAAACATAAATTGTAACCATTAATGTCAAAGTACAGCGTTCCTGGGAAGCCCAAACTAAGGTGATTGTACTCAGAGATGAAAAAACAGCGTCATGGCGACAAAAACAAACAGCTCTTCCTTCTTCTCCGTTGGAGCGCAACAAGGCCACGCCCCCTGTTTGTGAATTCATGTGGGCGGAGGTTAGTCAAAAAACTGTTTTAGTGATGTCATTACTACAGGAACTAGAGGGCTGTAGTCCAAACGGGTCGTTTTTTGTAGGCGAATTCTGTTAAATCAAATATCTCGCTTGGCATTGAACTTTGAGCTTTAGAATTTTACAGATATTATTTATACTCTAACAACAACATTACACACTAACTAAAGTTTAAAGGGGGGGTGAAATGCTCGTTTTCACTCAATATCCTGTTAATCTTGAGTACATATTGAGTGGTACTGCATCCTTCATAACTCCAAAAAGTCTTTAGTTTTATTATATTCATAAGAGAAAGATAGTCTGTACCGATTTTTCCCGGAAAAACACGACCGGCTGGAGGCGTGACGTGTGGGCGGAGCAAAAGAATCACGAGCGCGAATAGGCTTTTGCGTTGAGAGGATGTGGAAGCTGTGACATTACCGTGAGGGAAAACCCATCATCCAAAACAAACCATGGCTTACAGTCAGATTCAGCCGTTTATTTATGATCCAGAATCAGATCCCGAGGCTGAAACTGAACGAAAGCAGCAGCAGCAACGACTCGCTCCGAGCGGGGCTCGAACCCGGGTCTTTGGCATGGGAGGGGACGCACTAACAAGGAGGAAGAGATATTTGAAGCAGTTTTACTCACCGCCTGCGGTTCCAACACATGATCGTGACCCTTTTTCCTCGGGATTGCATCATCCTTAAGAAAAAACGATACGCAAATCCGTCGTCAAACTGGGCCAGGGAACAAACAAAAACACTTGCACAACTCCGTTGATGCTCTGTAAAAATAAACTCCATCCACTGGTCCCTGCACCTGCAGGGTTGTCTTGCCCTGGCAACCAAAAACACACTTCTTTTGTGACTTTTCGCGACGCTCTCGCTCTGATCAGTGAAATGTCTTTGCTGCTCAGCCTTGCTATACGGGAGCGTGCGCTCTTCCGGCAGAAGTGCCCTCAGGACCCATATAAGGAAATTCCGCTCCATCTAACGTCACACAGAGCCATACTCGAAAAAAACTTTCCGAAACTTGTGACAAACCGGAAGGAGTATTTTGGGAACAAAAATACTCCTTCAAACGTACAACTTAATTTTTGAAACTTTGTCCATGTTTAGCATGGGAATCCAACTCTTTAACAGTGTAAAAAACTCAGTATGCATGAAATAGCATTTCACCCCCCCTTTAATACATGGAATCATGAAGAAGGGGACCTTTAAAATGATTTTCTTTTTACATAACATAGGCTTGATTAGACTTTAAACTAAATTTTCAAATCAAAACATGTCCAGCTTCTAATGCGGGTCCATTTGAACTAGTTTTGCAGCTTTGGCTTAACATTCGGTATGACCAGTATTAGGAGGAAAAAGTCTATCTAGTTAGACCTTACAACTGGTTTCCCTACCACATTTTTTGTATACAGCCATACCTATAAGTGAGAGCTACATATGACAATACAGAGACATTGGTAACGCTGTTAGAGATAACAGCAGTGTCTTCCTGAATTCATTCCTTCAAGGCAATAAGTTAAGAAACATGGTGTCTGCGGGACTTCAGATCTTGGGCATCTGCCAGGCTACACTCGGCTTCTTGGGAAGCAGCATTGTCTGTGGCTTGCCCAAATGGAAGGTGACGGCATTCATTGGATCCAACATTGTGACCAAGCAGAACTTTTGGGAAGGTTTATGGATGAACTGTGTGGTTCAGAGCACAGGACAGATGCAGTGTAAAGTCTATGACTCTCTGCTGGCTCTTCCTCAAGATCTGCAAGGCGCCCGAGCCTTGGTGATCATCGCCATCATTGCTGACATTGCAACACGTATGACTTTCTTTCTTATGACTGATATTGTGAGAGGTCAAGGAAGTTATAACTGTTTGTCTAGGAGCATTCTTCAAAATATCTTCTATTATGTTGCACAGAGGAACATCGACATGAGGATGAGACTATTACAGAATCTTCATTTATTATCATTTATACCATATTCAAATGATTATGGCATCAGTTATGAATGGGATATAAAGGCCGCCTTAGTGGTCAGATCTACAAACAAATCTCTAAAAGCTTAAACAGAAAAACAAAAGCTTGAGATCGAAACTGCATCTGGATAGTTGAATGCAAGTGATGCATTAACACCTGAGCCCTTTTCAAAAGTCTCATGCAAATTCCCAAATAAAAATGGGCCCATGTCATCCAAGTCTAGAAGTTGGAATATGGTTAGTCTGTTAGCATGCAGACTAATGGAGACATGGTCTGTTTAACCGTATTCACCTCTTCATTCATTTTCTCTATCTTTTTAGCATATAAACATCACATCACTGTCCACTGTACACCATTGTAACTTCTGAAATGATGTGGGAGGGCTTTTGGAAGAGCTGCATGATCCGAAGCACAGGCCAAATGCAGTGCAAACCTTATGAGTCCACACTCACACTAGGCACAGATCTGCAGGCCGCTCGGGCCCTCACAGCGATGCCGATCCTTTTGGGAGCAGTGGGTCTTGTTTTTGCCTTCATAGGAGGAAAGTACACCATCTTCATGAACCAATTCAAAAGATCCGAAGGAAGAACCGCCACAGCAGCTGGCGTCACATCCATTTTTGCTGGAGTTCTCTGCCTGCCTGTTTCCTGGTCAGTTGTGGTGAAAGTTTTTTACAACCCACAGATGGCTGACTCACAGCGAAGGGAGATCGGTGGTGACATTTACATATGTCGGTTGGGGTGCATCCATCATCCTGATATTTGGTTGAGGAATGCTCTGCACCACCATCTGTAAAGACAAAACAGAAGATGACGGCAGTCGTTCAGTGAAGTATCTGATCGTGCGCTCTTTGCAGGTAGGTTCCAGAAAGGTGGGCTCCCACAGGAGGCAGCCCATCTCTGTGAGGACGCTGCACAGTGGCGCTCCATCTGTCAGGTCCCAGTAGAGTCAGAAAGCCCTTTTGAATCACGGCACACCTCCTTCTGTGGGCTCCCATGAGAGCAGGCCGTCAACTACAAAGTCTCAGCTTGCCAGAGCCGAATCGATGCCAGTCTGAGCAGGACGAGGGAGTGTCGACTAAGTCCCATCTGATTGATGATGGGTTGGATCAGATACTGGCCACCTCTGAATTGAATATGCTTTCAGACATACATTTGATTAATGAGGAGACACCGAAAATCCAAGATATGTATTTATTAAGGGATTTACATGCACTTGGGCAGTCATGTATTGCCACTGTGAAAATGAAGAATGTGTGATAAAAGTACTATATATGTTACGGAGCCCCGCACATGACATGCAAGAAAAAATAAATAAATAGTGAGCACGATTTACTAATTCGTTCCCTCAATGTACTAAAACGTGCACACGATTAATATTGCATTCCCTCGATTTACTATTGTGTTCACTCGATTTGCTAAATCGTGCGCACAATTTATAAATCGAGGGAATGCAATAGTAATAATGTGCATGTTTTAGTACATTGAGGGAACTAATTAGTAAATTGTGCACATGATTTGGCTTAATATTTATTCCTGCATGTCATGTGCGGGGCTCTGTAATATGTTATTAGCTGAACATTAGTTTTATTTAAAATTAATAATGATCTCATTTGCTTATTTAGTTTTTTATATTTATTTATTTAGAGAATTTGAGGCACTTTAGAAAGTGCAGCTGATTGAGATGAAGATTTGCACTGTAAATTACACTCAGGCCTCAGGAGTTATGATTATTATTATTGTTTTATAGTTCATTTTAATAGCTTCCATTCATTTTATACCTTAATGTGTGTATATTTACACTATTTAGTGCATGTTCCTGATTGTATGTGGTAAAAATGTTTTTCCATCATGTTATTTGAATACATAATGTCATTTACTCTACTTAGCTGTGTTCTCCTTTATTGGGTAAAAAATTAAAAAAAGACATAAAAACACATAGAACAAACATATACAAAATTCTCAGTTTCGTTTAAATAGTAGGTTGTCTTCCTGCTAGGAAATGAACATATTTCTAGTTGAAATAGTCATAAAAGCACAGCTATATGATCTTTGTCACACGGTGGTCTTCCAGAGATGGACAATGGTTCGTTTCAAATGTTACAAGGGAGGGAAAAGAACCCTCTGTTCATTGTTAACCTTCCATGTATGTCAGCTCGAGCCCTGAATGAAACGGCAGATCCAGGCCAAACCGGTTTAACAGACAGTATCACTTCATGAAAATTCTTTGCATTTTTGTCTGGACACAGAGTGTTTAAAAAGAGTCCAACAGAATGTGTTGTAGTGAAGCCTAAGCTAAAGAGATAAAAAAGAAAGGAAGAAGAAAAACTCTTAATATTTATTCATTTTGCTTAAAAAATTGAATTAGCTCTTCTATGTTATGAAATATAGAGTAAACACTTCCTGAATGCCTTTGCATACACTCTTATAATATTTGTTTAGTCACAGCACTGTTTCTCCCTATTCTGCATGTTTCTAAAAAGAAATGCAAAGCATAAATCGTAATATTTTGGAAATTGTTAATTCACTTACTCATGTATATTTGTCTCTTAAATATGGACGAATTGTCACAAAATCAAATGTATTGTATTGGTTTCTATTGAGTATGTTTATTTATGCACATATGGTATAGCGTTCTTGGATATTGAGTAACATTTTATTTTAAGGTGTCTTTGTTACAGTTTAATTATACATTTAAGTACTGTGTAATATTAATAAACTACATGTACTTACTATAAGGTTAGGGTTAGGATTAGGGTTTGTCTTACTTGCTTGGAATCATGCTTAATTAATTGTTATTATAATAGTAATTACAAGGTGTAACAAGGAAACCTTAAAATAAAGTGATTATGAAATTTTCTTGTAAAATAGCACACACTCACAATCTGTTTGTGTGTTTTATTTGTCGCATGACACCAACGGAAATAACAGTTTCGAAAGTTTAGCGGTCAGAGTATCGAGGAGTGGCAAACTGAAAGGTTAGATGTAACTAGGGAAAGGCAGATTTGTGACCACACACCTTCAATATTTTCTTACAAAATCCTTTAGGTTCATGGACTTTACTTGAACAATGTAAAGTTTTTCGAGTGAATGCACTGTGTACCAGTGCCAGGTTAAATAATTTGGTGCCAATACAAACAGATAGATCACGTTTGAACTTTTCTCTGTCACTAGCTTCTCTGGAGAACAAAGGTATTGTCAAAACAAGTGATACTATGATTTCTAAAAAAATACCACCACCTATTGGTGGAATAAGCTGCATGGATTCTTGAGAACATTTGGTCACCGGGTTACTCTTGTGTGATCTTAAAATCATGGATTGCATCTAAAACTTTTCTGATACAAATAAATGGGACCTGGAATGTACCTGCTGTCCTTCTTCCACTCCTCCACCTCAACTACAGTCACACATCTCCATTTCTGCTCGTCCTCCAGTGCTCTGATCATCTGCTCCAGCTCAGCCTTGTACTCCCAGTTATTACTGTTCCAAAAAGGGCATATCAAAAAGCCATGTTTTATGATTCAGGCTATTAGTTTTAACACCTCAAACATGGGTGAATCAAAATGTGGATTCTTTACTGTATGTCAGACTGATCCAGCAAATTCATTTCAACACTGTTATGGTTTTAATAACTCTGTAATAACTGGTTATCTTTATTACAACAGTCTGATATAGCAACATGACATCCAAAACAGGCATTCCTGATAAGAAAATACAGATTACATTTTGAAAGTAAAAGCCTAAAATGAAAACCCACAGCATGGTAACAAGCTTCAACAGTATTTTCATCTTGACTGAGCAGGCATTGCATAAGCTTCTGATAAAGTCCAGTTTTCATTTTCTTCAGCTTTCTTTTGTCATCCTTTGATTTACCAGGTTCATCACGTTCTCTTGTGCCCACCAAAAATGCAAGTAGAGCAATGCTTACATGTGCAGAGACCACATCGAGGACAGCGGCCTTCTCTCTGTCACCTCTGAAAAATGAGCTCACACACTCATCTGCCAAAAAGGGGGCACGGTAATCCAGCAGAGTTATATCCTGAGAAATCAAATTACACATGAAACTGTTTTACTGGGAAAAGTCCTATAGGGCAATTTCTTACAGAATATTTTTATGACCTCTTTACAAGTCCATACATTTATATGAGGTTTATATAGATGTTAACGATATATGTACACATACAGGAGTACTGCTGATTGCATTTGGATAAAATCATGTATATATATGCTTTTGTAAATATACAGAGCTGGGTTGATTACTTACAAATTGTAATCTGTAGCTGATTCCATAGTCACTAACTAGTATTAGTTAGTAACTTAATCCACTACATTACACACTTTAGGGAATATAATTAGACTACTTTTAATTTATTTTTTCCTAACTCGTTTATCACATTTATTTAAATAGGACAGTCTTGTGGCAATATGGCAGTGACATAAAAATACAAAGAGTAAGATAATTCATTCTATTTACATAAGAAATGCATTAAACGTGATACTACATCAAGGTTTCCCAAACTAGGGTTTGTGAAGGAACTGAAGGGGGTTTACGAGTGTAATGAAAAGCTTATAATTAATTAAATCATAAAAATTTTGAAATTGAAATAAATTATTTTTAAATAATTCAAATAAAAAGCTTATTGAGGAAATGAAATATTTTATTTTGTTTACATGTCGTGGGATCATAACCAACGCCAGAGAACTGCGAACATGCAAATGTGATACTTCAGGTGTCATTCAAGTAAATATTTTAGGTGACAAAAAAGTTATTAAGAAATACATGGTTAAATAACCAACAGAGTGATAATTCAAATAAAAATGAACGTGTTCATCAGTGGTTGATACTTCTTAAACTTGAAGTGATACTTGTAAATCCAGTGGTCAAATGCTGTGTATCCACCTGACCAGTGACTGGTCTCTGTGTGAATGGCTATTTTAGAAAGAAAAATTTTAATTATATAATCCATAAAAAAGAAACTGTAGATTGATCATGAGTATTTTAAAATGTTATTTAAACATTACACATTAAACCAATTTAATAAAACACATTTGAAAATAGGATCACCATGTAATTAAACATCAGTCCCTCATTCAAATGTTATTTAACTGAGAGCGTGCACTTACATCACTGCAGTATTGAAAATTCCTTAAATTCTATTCTTCGTCCTTCCAGTAGAGGGTGGCAAAGAAAATCAACAACAAAGTATTCCAAACAAACTCCCCACTCAAGAAAACATCAGATTTATATTCCACAGTCGCCCAACATATGGCTTAATAAGAAAATGGACGCTTTTAAAGAGTTTTAAACACTTTTCGACTGCTTTACAGAGATTTCCATGTAGGGGAGCAAACCAAATCCGGTTTGCATTGTTGTGGTTTAGCGGAGACTGGAAACTCCTCGCCGTGGATCGGGCCTATTTCAGCTCATAACCTATTCAAGGTAACCGATTGATATTTAGCTGGTTTCCTTCCTAAATCCTAAAAAATGTATATATATTCGCAGATATTTTCTTTACAGTTTAACTTGACATTTCGCCGCTGCAAACGGAGTAAATACGCTAGCGTATGTCTATCTTATGTTAGGGTTTAAGAAAGAAGCTCGAGCTTTGCTAAGTCTTATACTTCTTGCTGGCTCGCTTTAGCATGGCAGACTGTGTCTGACTCAGAAAAGGGTGAAGACTGATTTTGTTTTCCATGAACATGAATAAAAGTCGTTAATACACGGCATTGTAGGTAAAAAATCATTCGCGTGTGTGCGACTTACCTGTGGTCTTCTGACTCCATGCATCTTCAATGTGAATTGTGAAAGTAGCACTTAGGATAAATAGAAACATGTTACACTCATGATAATGCAAAGAAGGTGAATTATTTAATTAATAATTATTTGACATAAAAAAAACAACAACTTGGACTTGAGTATAAAGTACAAAGAGTACACAGTGATAAAGTACTTGACTTTCACCGTCTTTGTTTTCAGGTGCTTAAGGAATCACAATGTCAATTTTAAGTCTGAAGAAGAAGCAACCAAAGACTTTTAAAGTCAAAGTCAGCACCATGGATGCTGAAATGGAATTCAGTTGTGAGGTATGGAAACATATATGAAAATACAAAACTGTGATTTGGTTTGGTCTGCCTGTATAATCATGTTTTTTGGTTTATATGTGTCTTACAGGTCAAATGGAAAGGGAAGGATTTGTTTGACCTGGTGTGTCGGACCATTGGTTTGAGGGAAACCTGGTTTTTTGGACTTCGATACACAGTAAAAGACACTTATGCCTGGCTGAAGCCTGATAAACGGGTGAGATGTGCAGTGCAGAGCTGGTGCTGAGAGCATTATATAGTAATATAGGAATACCCTAACAAGTTTTTTGGGGGGGGGGTTTAAATCCGTCTAGGTTTTGGATCAAGAAGTTCCAAAGGACTCCCCGATAACATTTCATTTTCTTGCCAAATTCTTCCCCGAGAAAGTTGAGGATGAGCTTGTTCAGGAAATTACTCAGCACCTCTTCTTCTTACAAGTATGTGGGAGTTGTTCTTGTGAATCTGGCATGATTTCTCTCCGTGATGGTTTTATCTGCTCTACAGAAACCTCTTTTTTGGTTTTGCAATGATTTATCTAGTTTTCTTTGAGCAAAGGTCTTCTAGAGTTGAAAGACTCTTCCCATTTTATTTTTTTACCAAGGTCAAAAAGCAGATACTAGATGAGGAGATATTTTGCTCTCCAGAAGCCTCTGTTCTTTTGGCGTCGTATGCTGTTCAAGCCAAGGTAGGTCTCTGTATCAGTGTTTGATCTAATTATTATATAGTGTCTAATATTAAATATTTCCTGTTTGTCTTCCTTACTGTAGTATGGGGACTATGATCCAAACTTTCACAAGCCAGGTTTCTTAGCTCAAGATGAACTCTTGCCCAAAAGAGTGAGTAATGGCTGTACCACTTGAGAATGGGTTCCTTTATCAATCTCCAGCATCTGCATATATTAACCTGGCTTGTGTGTTTAATTGTCTAGGTGCTGATGCAGTACCAGATGACAGCAGACATGTGGGAAGAGAAGATAACAGCTTGGTATGCTGAACACAGAAACATCACAAGGTAAGACTGTGCATGTCCTGTTGTGTCCAAGTCAGCCGCCTGGCCATGAAAGGCACACTGTGTTTGTTTTGTGTTTGTAGGGATGAAGCTGAGATGGAGTATCTAAAAATAGCGCAGGATCTAGAGATGTATGGAGTTAGTTACTTTTCTATTACAGTAAGTCTCTATTTTTATTTATTCAAATATTTCTTTATTGGAAAAAAATAATACAAAAATAATACAAAATCTCACAGCAAAACAAGAGGGACACAGAGCTGCTTCTTGGAGTTGATGCTCAGGGTCTTCACATCTACAACCCCAACAATAAGCTTAGCCCCAACAAATCCTTCCCCTGGAGTGGAATCCGAAACATCTCATACAGCGAGAAAGAGGTTGGGAGGAAAGAAAATCCTGACCAAAAATAGAAATGAAAATACAAAATGACGTAAACATACCATATGTGTTTCTTCTTAGTTTACTATCAAACCGTTGGACAAGAAAAAGGACGTTTTTAAATTCTACTCCTCTCAGCTCAGAGTGAACAAACTGGTGAGTTACTTTTATAAGTGTTTCTGTAATAAAGTGTTTCAAAATAGTTGCTAATGTCATTTGTGTAAATTAGATCTTACAGCTGTGTATTGGGAACCACGACCTGTTCATGAGGAGGAGGAAGGTGGATTCCATAGAGGTTCAACAGATGAAGGCACAGGCCAAAGAAGAGAAGGCCAGGAAAAAGGTCTGTCATTTCACTTCCTTTCATTAGTTTAATGGTGGTTGTCATAAACCTGGTTCATTTATGATAAAACTTTGTGGCGTTGCATTTCTTAAGATATGTTCTCTTCAGTTCTATTGAATTATTAATTTAATGTTTATTGTGCTAATCGAGCATTCATTAAAGGCTTAGTTCACCCAATAATCAAAATTATTTCATTAATAACCCTCATGTCGTTGCAAACCCGTGAGACCTCCGTTCATCCTCGGAACACAGTTTAAGATATTTTAGATTTAGTCCAACAGCTCTCTGTCCCTCCATTGAAAGTGTGTGTACGTCATACTGTCCATGTCCAGAAAGGTAAGAAAAACATCATCAAAGTAGTCCATGTGACATCAGAGGGTCAGTTAGAATTTTTTTGAAGCATCAAAAAAAAATTTTGGTCCAAAAATAGCAAAAACTATGACTTTATTCAGCATTGTCTTCTCTTCCGTGTCTGTTGTGAGTGCATTCACTGCAGTGTAGTGATATCCGGTTAGCGAACGAATCACTCAATGTAACCAGATCTTCTTGAACCAGTTCACCAAATCGAGTTAAAACAAACCAATATCCCGGAGTAATTCATTTACTCAAACAGTACACTCACTGAACTGCTGTGAAGAGAGAAGATGAACACAGAGCCGAGCCAGATAACGAACAATAGACTGACTCGTTCTTGAGTCAAGAACTGGTTGCATCGGTTTTCGGATCACTAGTAGTTCTTTCGGACAGTTCGATTCAATAAACCGGTTGAAGAAAATGCTTCACTGGTTCTTTTGCACTCGACATATTGGCATCATTGGCGATGATTGCCCTTGATTCAAGCCTTCGGTTTACCCGCGCTCATAACACTAGCACAGAATCAATCACCAAAAGAATCAGTTCAGTTCAGACGCCCTGTGTGTCGGTCTGCTTCACGCTGAATCACACATGCGCAGTATCATCAGCTCCTCGGTTCTCGAATCAGACGCGTCTGACAGAAACTGTTCTTGACTCGAGAACGAGTCAATGTTGTGTTCGTTATCTGGCTCAGCTCGGTGTTCATCTTCAGTTCTCTCTTCACAGCAGTTCAGTCAGTGTACTGTTTGAGTACACAAATTACTCCGGGATATTGGAGTGTCAGCCACATTAAAAAAGTTAACAGCTTAAGACATTTGTGGATTAATGCTTATTGGAGACGTGAACCGTTTTAAACGATTCAGTTCGATTTGGTGAACTGGTTCAAAAAGATCCGGTTACATCAAATTATTCGTTCGTGAACCGGATATCACAAATTGCAGTGTTTTGAAATCTCACAACAGACCTCAAGAGAAGACAATGCTGAATAAAGTCGTAGTTTTTGCTATTTTTGGACCAAAATGTATTTTCAATGCTTCAAAAAATTCTAACTGACCCTCTGATGTCACATGGACTACTTTGATGATGTTTTTCTTACCTTTCTGGACATGGACAGTATACCGTACACACAGTTTCAATGGAGGGACTGAGAGCTCTCGGACTAAATCTAAAATATCTTAAACTGTGTTCTGAAGATGAACGGAGGTCTCACAGGTTTGGAACGACATGAGGGTGAGTTATTAATGACATAATTTTTTTTTTATTGGGTGAACTAACCCTTTAAATATAATATAAATATACCCTTTAAATATAATATAAGAACCATACGCCTATAAGCATTAACAAAACATGGAGGCTTAATATATACCAACTTATACGTTTAGCTTCAGTATGGGCAGGATAAAGCACAACACTGTTCAAAACTTTGGTGTAAGTAAATTTGTTACAGGTACACCTCAGTAAATTTAGAATGTCGTGGAAAAGTTCATTTATTTCAGTGATTCAACTCATATTGTGAAACTTGTGTACATAGACTGAAGTAGTCTAAGTCTTTTGGTTCTTTTAATTGTGATGATTTTGGCTCACATTTAACAAAAACCCACCAGTCTCAACAAATTAGAAAACTTAATGAGACAAATAAAAAAATTTTTTAGTGAATTGTTGGTCTTCTGGAAAGTGTGTTCATTTACTGTACATGTACTCAATACTTGGTAGAGGGTTGTTTTGCTTTAATTACTGCCCCAATTTGGCGTGGCGTGGAGGTGATCAGTTTGTGGCACTGCTGAGGTGGTATGGAAGGTTTCTTTGATGGTGGCTTTCAGCTCATCTGCATTTTTTGGTCTTTTCTTTCACATCTTCATCTTGACAATAGCCCATAGATTGGGTTCAGGTCTGAAGAGTTTGCTGGCCAGTCAAGCACACCAACACCATGGTCATTTAACCAACTTATGTTGCTTTTGGCAGTGTGGGCAGGTGCCAAATCCTTCTGGAAAATTAAATTAGCATCTAAAAATGCTGGTCAGCAGAAGGAGGCATGAAGTGCTCCAAAATTTCTTGGTAAACGGGTGCAATGACTTTGGTTCTCAAAAAACACATTGGACCAACGCCAGCAGATGACATTGCAGCCCAAATGATCACATACTGTGGAAACCTGATGCTGGACTTCAATCAACTTGGGCTATGAGCTTCTCCACCCTTCTTCCAGACTCTAGGACCTGGATTTCCAAATGAAACTTGCTCTCATCTGAAAAGAGGATTTGGACCAATGGCAGCAGTCCAGTTCTTCTTCTCTGTGTCTGTGGTTCAGCAAATTCCTTGACACATCTGTGTGTGGTGGCCCTTGATGCCTCAGTCCATTCCTTGTGAAGTTCACTCAAATTCTTGAATCAATTTTGCTTGACAATCCTCATAAGGCTGTGGTTCTCTCGGTTGGTTGTGGATCTTTTTTTCCACACTTTTTCCTTCCACTCAACTTTCTGTTAACATGCTTAGATACAGCACTCTGTGAACAGCCAGCTTCTTTGGCATTGAATGTTTGTGGCTTACCCTCCTTGTCAGGGGTGTCAATGATTGTCTTCTGGACAACTGTCAGATCAACAGTTTTCCCCATGATTGTGTAGCCTAGTGAACCAAACTGAGAGACCATTTTGAAGGCTCAGGAAACCTTTGCAGGTGTTTTGAATTGATTAGCTGATTGGCATGTCATCATATTCTAATTTGTTGAGATTGTGAATAGGTGGGTTTTTGTTAAATGTGAGCCAAAATCATCAAAATTACAAGAACCAAAGACTTAAACTGCTTTTTATATGTGAGCACTGACTTTATTTAATACACGAGTTTCACAATTTGAGTTGAATTACTGAAATAACTTTTCCATGACATTCTAATTTTTTGAGATGTACCTGTATATTAATAGATTTTTAATATAATACAAATTGTATTTTAAATAAGGACACAGTTGATCAAAAGTGACTTTAAAGCCTATTATTAGGTTTTAGATACTTCTAGTTTGATTATATATATAAAAAACATTTTCACAAAAACTTTAAGCAGCACAGTTTTTAACATTGATAATAATAATAAATAAAAGCATCAAACCGGCATGTTAGCATGATTTCTGAAAGAGCATGTGACGCTAAAGACTCAAGGAATTGCTGCTGAAAATTCAGCTTTGCCATCAAATAAATAAATTACATTTTAAAGTATATTGAAATAGAAAATATTTGAATATTGTGAAATATTATTACAATTTATTACTTTTTTTAAACTTTATTATTGATCAAATAAATGCAGCTTAGAGACCATAAGCGATGTTTTCCAAAAGCATTTAAAAAATGTCAATGTACTTGAATTAGATTTTGATCAAATTTGTCATATTGTATTATCTTGTGCAAGATCTGTCCCATTGTCTTGTGTGTGTGTGTGTGTGTGTGTGTGTGTGCTTAGGTTGAGCGTCAGATTCTTGCACGGGAGAAGCAGATGAGGGAGGAAGCTGAGCGAGCGAAAGAAGACATGGAGCGTCGTCTGTTCCAACTACAGGATGAGGCTCGAATGGCCAATGAAGCTCTAGTGAGGGTTTTGCCAAGCTTGAAATTGAGTGACGCCAAATACTTGACTTTCTTTTCCATGCCAGCCTGTAATATATGTCCTCATAGCCCGAGTGGTATAAAAGTATGTGGTCAAGGTGTAAATGAGAAGAACTGCAGAGCTCTTAAGTTTCAAACCATTGTCATGAACTTCCATCAGAATTCCATCCATGCTTTGAGACTCCCTGAGCCTGATTCCATAAGCCTTTCTTCTCTGTCTCCATCTCTGCAGCTGCGCTCCGAGGAGACGGCTGACCTTCTGGCAGAGAAAGCCCAGATCGCAGAGGAGGAGGCCAAATTACTCGCCCACAAAGCAGCTGAAGCAGAACAGGAGAGGCAGAGACTGGAGGTCACAGCCCTCAAAACCAAAGAGGAGAAGAGACTGATGGAGCAGAAGATGAGAGAAGCAGAATCTCTGGCGGTTAAGCTTGTTGAGCAGTCAGAAAGGAGGTGGGCCAGTAGGATTTTCAGGCATTGACACCAATTCCAGTCAAAATTCTGGATACTAATTTCACAGCAAAATGATTGTATTAAATGAATACACCTTTAGTTAAAAATTGCTTCATTGGACTAAAGGTTCGCTATGAAATGTCCTTCTGAAACACATGAAGACACTGAAGACAGGACTTACTGCGTCTAAAAATTCAGCTTTACAATTGCAGGAATAAACCTTTTTGATACTTTCAAAAACAATTACAATTCTTAATTATTAAAAAATTTTGGCCACCAGTGTAAATATCAATATAAATAAAAAACAATAACTTGTAACCTTCAGATATTCTCTCCTAATTAAACAAGTTTTTAAATTAATTATTAAAGTAAACACAAATTAGGAGCAGTGAGTGGTTTTTAGTATTTTAATGCTAACATACTTGACACTCAGTGCTGTGATTGTCCAACCAGAATCAATTATTACAGGCCAACATTTAATTAGAGAAGTTAAATTCGTGTCTTGTATTTTGTGGCATTCAGACTGAAGGAGGCAGACCACCTGAAACAGGATCTGAATGAGGCTAAAGATGCAGAACGGAAGGCAAAGCAGAAACTTCTGGAAATCACCAAATCAACATACCCTGTAATGTTGCTATGACATGTAACAATAGTATTCTGCTGTTTATTATCCTTATAATGCCTTAAAAACATGTCATTTGTATCATGCACTCAGTTAATAGCAGCATACTCCAGCCCTCCTCCTCCCACTGGGCCAGAGAGTCCAGATATGACTCCAGACATGGGCAGCATGTCCATCAAAATGGATTTCAAGGACTCCGATATGAAAAGACTTTCCATGGAGATTGAGAGAGAACGGTATGCACTTGATCACTTTCTGTTTAAAAAGCTAGTTAAAATTTAAACTGAATATATGCTTCTGTCTCCTTGTGTGTGTCAGGCTGGAGTACATGGAAAAGAGCAAACATCTTCAAGACCAGCTGAAGGAGCTCAAATCAGAGATTGAATCCCTGAAGTTGGAAGAGCAGCAACAGGCTGGAGTCTACAGTCTCAGGAGTTATGCTGAACCTCCTTATATTCCCCACAGCAATGTGAGAAACACTCAGACGTACTGAACGAATTTATTGGATAATGGGTATTGTTACATGATTAATTAATATATCAAACATTTTGGGGTTAAATTTCTAACTAAAATAACTAAACCTACCATTCAAAAAAGTTGGGGTCAGAAGGATCTTTTGAATGAAATTAATACATGTATTCAGCAAAGATGCGTCAAACATATCAAAAGTGACAAAGATTTTTTGAAAAGGTTACGAAACGTATAATTACAAATAGGCTGCCCTCAATAGTCGACTAATCGTTAGTGAGAGTAGATGAGAATTAGTTGACCAAAATATAATTAGTTGCTTAAAATCCAGGGTCAAAGTCACACAGTGACTAACAGATCGTTAATGGCTAGTCTTTGTTAATACAGTACATCCATGGGCAGGACATCCAAACTCTCGACTATCATTCATCGACCTCTCAAATATGGCTTATCTGAAATATGTAAGTATTATTAAAGGGGGGGTGAAATGCTATTTCATGCATACTGAGTTTTTTACACTGTTAAAGATTTGGATTCCCATGCTAAACATGGACAAAGTTTCAAAAATTGTGACAGTGGCATTTCGAAGATGCTTGTTTAACAAACAAGGCCCAGTTTTTTTCGAGTATGGCTCTGTGTGACGTTAGATGGAGCGGAATTTCCTTATATGGGTCCTAAGGGCACGTCTGCCGGAATAGCGCGTTCCCGTATAGCAGAGCACTGAGAGCACAGACATTCACTGATCAGAGCGAGAGCGTCGCGAAATGTCACAAAAGGAGTGTGTTTTTGGTTGCCAGGGCAAGACAACCCTGCACAGATTACCAAAAAAAAAAAACAGCATTAAGGGACCAGTGGATGGAGTTTATTTTTACAGAGCATCAACGTAGTTGTGCAAGTGTTTTTGTTTGTTCCCTGCATTTCAAAGATGCTTGTTTAACAAACAAGTCCCAGTTTGACGACGGATTTGCGTTTATTTCTTAAGTTTATTTCTTAAGGATGATGCAATCCCAACGAAAAAGGGTCACGATCGTGTGTTGGAACCGCAGGCGGTGAGTAAAACTGCTTAAAATATCTCTGCCTCCTTGTTAGTGCATCCGCCTCCCATGCCGGAGACCCGGGTTCGAGCCCCGCTCGGAGCGAGTCGTTGCTGCTGCTGCTCTCGTTCAGTTTCAGCCTCGGGATCTGATTCTGGATCATAAATAAACGGCTGAATCTGACTGAAAGCCATGGTTTGTTTTGGATGATGGTTTTTTTTTCCTCACCGTAATGTCACAGCTTCCAAACGCTCTCAACGCAAAAGCCTACTGGCGCTCGTGATTCTTTAGCTCCGCCCACACGTCACGCCTCCAGCCGGTCGTGTTTTTCCGGGAAAAATCAGTACAGACTATCTTTCTCTTATGAATATAATAAAACTAAAGACTTTTTGGAGTTATGAAGGATGCAGTACTACTCTATAGGTACTCAATATTAACAGGATATTGAGTGAAAACAAGCATTTCACCCCCCCCCCCCCCCCTTTTACTTTACATGGCCACTTAGTCAAATGTGAAATTTGCTCTCTTCAAGTGTCTGTTCGGAGTGTGTCTGAACAGCAGCTCGTTTACTGCAGGACAGATGGAGGCACCGGTGTGCTCGCTTGCTCTTAAAATAATCCCTAATTTAGTTTATTTGTGTGCACTCACAATATTGCGCTTTTGTAAAATAATGAAAGCAAACATAATGTACGTTCTCCCGTCTCTGTGTGTATCTTTGCCCTACAGACTTTAAAAACATATATATATATATATATATATATATATATTTATATATAGAGTCGGGGGGTGGGGGGGGGTCCTATCCTGAAATGTTCTTATTCTGCCTTGTCTGTCTGTTGCAGAGAAATTCTGCCTACATGGCTCAGATGGCCTTCTATGAGGAAGTGTGAAAGAACAATCCAGTCTGTTTCAGGAGCAGTTTGCAGCTATCACTGATGCATGCATGTACACCAAAAATGCAGCAACCTCATATACTGTGCTTTTAAAATTAATATATTTCTTTTATGTTTTTGACTCTTGCAGTTTGCTTTTGTCTACACCTCAAGTCCTGTTTTACTGCTAGCACAAATTGTTTGGCACTTTCAAGCACATGAGACTATGTTCACGTGCCAGAAATATTTGCTGGAACTGCAAGGTATTAAGGGACATTTCTGATACAAATAGTAGCTTTAGAATTATCATATTATTAAATGATGAACACAAGTATGTTAATAAGGTTGGAACGGCACCAGAAACACTAGGACTTTCTATTCTTTTCCTATGGGATGCTTGATCAGTTTAACACTAGGTGCCTTTAACACATGCCACAGATAGTGGTTTTAACTACAATATCAACGAATTTCAATTCATTTGATGTATTTGAATCTTTTGAACTGTGGATTGTGTACTTGGTCTATTGTTTTTTTTTTTCTCGAATATGTAGATGATTGATATTTTCCAGTACACTCCAGTGCCTTTTTTGGAAAAGCTTGCACTACTCATTGAGCTGAATGATTCTCTACTGATGCACTCTTTCTTGCGGTATGACTAGTCTTATAACCCGCTTGACAAGTGCGTCAGCTGTAACTACTCTATCATATTCAGGAACAGAGGTAGATTGATGGCCTCTGTTTATGAATGTGCTGTACTCATCCATTTTGGCTGGAGTCTCTGAGTGTTTTTTGAATCCTTGACAGTTTTTAGTTGATACAGGCAGACACAGGCAGATTTATTGGTTTATCTACCGTTTTCTGTTCCTAAATCAACTTATGCTTGGACTTGTTATGGTTAAGAGCCATTTTGCCATTTGAGCACATTTACATCTTAGTAACATTTCAGATCTTTTTTTCCCCCCTCCAATATTTAAAATATTTTTTTCTTAGAGAACGTCAGAATGTCCTTTGTTTCAAAATGTAAAATGCAATGTCTCCAATTACACAGGACCCATATATTTTGCACTCATTTTTAAATGTTCTGAATGCTTTTGGGTATATAGACAGTGAATTTGTTGCTGAAATGTTGATGCAAGACAAACCTGCATGCTCCTATATAAAGGGATGAGTAGTTAATGATGTTGGAAGGTTGTTATGCCTCATTATGTTACAGCGGATTGTGCATTTAGCAGCATTAATGGATTTTGGAGCAGTATCTTTTTTAAATACACCTCATGCATTGCTAAGTCTTAGTTTAAATAGTGCCAGACATTCCTGTTCTCGTCAGCATGACTGTGTACATTAGCTTGAGATGTCATTTAGACAGAGTGACTTCACAAGGCAATTGTTCATGTTTTAATGAATGCCATCCAAGTTTGTGTTTGTCTTTATCCATCTCCACCGCACAAATAAGCTTGTTTTTTGGATTTCATAACATCATCATCAAGGTCATTTTCACTCTGTGTTTGATTGAAACACCTTTCTCAGCACAAGCTGCCTTTGTGTAATATGTGTGCCATGGGTTCAGACGCCGATTGTCCATCTGAATGTGGACCTACAGCAAACTCGTGTGCAGTGAATTGTAAACTGATACAAATAAACTGCAAAGATGCAT
The DNA here is from genome assembly GCF_023724105.1 of Carassius gibelio. Lineage (NCBI taxonomy): Eukaryota > Metazoa > Chordata > Actinopteri > Cypriniformes > Cyprinidae > Carassius > Carassius gibelio. Next base: position 13,152,438 of record NC_068391.1, read on the forward strand.
TTAAGAGATTTAGTTCTTTGTGTTTGTTTTCTGATGCAGGAACTGTGGAAAAAACTAGAGACCAAAACATAAAAATCCAATTTGTACGTCAAACCATTTATCTCACACTTGTTTGTTTATCTACAGAACATCCTGTGCTTCACGGTTTATCTCGAGGTGAAAGAACAAAATGAAAAGAGTCTGTCTCTGGACAATAAGAGAAAGTTCTGGTCGCTGGCAAAAGGGGGCGAACTAAACCACTTTTTGCTGTTGAATATCTCTTTCAATGTTTTCTAAAGGTTATTGAATTTTAAAAGGAAAATGAGCATTAAAAAAAAAAAAAGATTAGTAATGACCCAACGAAATTTCAGAAGAATCTCTGAAGTTTTCTCTGTATTCGTAGGCCTACATGTGCTCTTAGTCTTCAGTTACCTCATGGATATGACACTGGCTTCCTAAGCCAGTCCCAGCTGGGGTGGGTTTCATTGTGGTCCAATGGAAGCAAGTTGAGCCCATAAGTTAACCCAAACGCTGATGGACTGGGACCATCTTTTTCTAAGACCTGCTGTTGTCTTCTGGGACAGAGAAGCCATTGCAAAGGAAAACATCAGCGAGAAAAGCTTTGTTTTTAAACAGTACAGCGGATGTAAAGCTCAAATGCCTTCAATTATTCATTCTTGCACAAGTTCTAAAAACCAAACAACCTCACTAATGGTTGTTAATTGAAAATTTATGACATGTCATAAAGTTATGGCAGAGTCACCATTGAATGCATTTCACAAACACCCTCCTACTTTTGTTACTAGTTTTAGATGATAACATAACTAGCATATTTTAATCTATAGACATATTTCGATTTTTATTAAAGTACACTTATGTTTTTTTTGTTTGGCATATTTTTATTTCCTCTGGCACTTAATTGTTTTGTGATAAAGGAAATTGACCTCCTTTGATACTGAAGTTATGGGTAGTTATAAGATATCTGTAATGATGCACCTGAGGCCTGTTATATTTTTCTGGTGGCTTCAACAACAATCAGATCCACCCACAAATATTTAATGTACAGTGAAATATGGATGTGTCCAAAACTGTATATTTTATCATGCATTATCATACATTAAGCGTTCAAGGCCATCTGGCAAGTAGTTGAATGAAGGTGGAGATCTTGTGGAAAATCCAACTTGGTGTTGAGAATTAGAACTAAATATATTACTTTTTTCCTGAAATCCCATTGGATGTGAGTTAGAGATGCAAATTGCCTTGAAGGACAGGATTGAAAGAGAAAGCCCAGAATATCATATGAGTAGGCCTTCAATGTGCATAAAGTGATCCAGATATTATCAACCAAATGAATCCATGCTATTTTTGTATTCTGTATTATGCACTCATTGTATTCATGCCAAATTTGTTATTATTAGTTAATTGCTGTTATCTTAAAAAAATGTTAAAATATTTCAAAATTTCAAATGCGTAATTATGCATTAGATTTGAATATATATTCAATGAATTATATAATAATATATTGAAAAATATTAATTTATATATATAATTGTGTATTAATTGTATTTGCATTATAAAAATATTCAAAATAGTTTACATATTAATAATGAATTGTAATTAAATATTTATTATTCTAATATAATTATATAACAATGCATGTAAATGTAATCATTTATTTATATACTTTTTATATGCAACAATAATAGCTCTTTTCTTAAAAACAAATTAAGAAAATTAATAAATGTTTTGAACCGTGTAATTCATTTAAGAGGTAGTTATTATTTATTTATTATGTCTTGTAACCTAATTTTGGTCACTTTCTATTGATTATTTCCCAACACTGGGAACATTTTTTGTAAACCTGATCCACACAGAATCATTAGAGTGTCGCATTATTGTTCACTGGACAGGCACTAAGTGTTTCTTTTCTTGACAGAAGCTAAGCATCAAATTATGAAGGTCATATTTGTGTGTGTTTGTGCTGGGGGTTGGGTCCCTCTCTTTATTCCACTATACTTCAGTGTTTAAGTGATGAGTCACCAGGGTGTTTTGTACCTCGTACTGCAGGCGCAGGGACACTGTTTCCCATGCAGCACCTTCATGACTTGCCAGCTTAAAATTATATGCTTATTTTATTTTTATTTTTTTACGGTCCCATCTCCACCACTAATGTGTTTCACATCCCGTGTTGCCCCTGGCAGCATTCTGCTCAAAAATTTAAAAAATATGTTGTAAATAGACTTTGCCATTGCAGGTATATTTGAATATTTGTTTATTTGCAGTGGTAGACATTATTACCTTCAAGAAGCACTTTGGAAAACCAAGCGGCAGCACATTGCTTTCGCTCTAGGCAGATCGATGCAGAAATATTTTATACTCATGACACTCATATTTACTTTGTCATAGCACATATGCTTCTGAAAACACGTTTACTTGATTCATTAGCCTAATCATTTCAAGTTGGAAAGCTGATGGTTTGCATTTTGAATATGGGCACTTTCCTCACTCATCAGAGCCGAATGACTGGATGTCTTTTCCCACAGCTCATTTCAACTAACTGTTATTTGCTCATCAGTGATTCCCCTCTTTTTTGGTGCCTAGAAAAAGACCTAAATGGGCCCTGTGTGGAAAGCGAGACCTTGTGTCTTCAGGCACATCCCACATAACAACATTTCCTCTGTTTTTGTCACTAATTAAGACCAAAAAAATCATTAAATTAATGAGGATTTAAAATGCACACCATTTTCAAACCAGGGAGATTCTTTGTGTCTATCCCAAATGTGTTAATCCAATAAACAAGTACATTAGCTGAGTGAATATTTGAATTTCAGAATAAACTTTTTCCCGTTATGTCCTGAGATTCTTTGTTGGCACTGCTGCAAACCCAACCATTTTCCTCTTAGCAGTTTAATAATACGGCAGCTCTACACTCCCATTTCCCATTAATAGTGTATTTAGAAACAAGATTGTTGATTCAGCCTGCTTGCGCAAGTAAACAAGACATTATCTTGTCATCTTCAGCTGTGCACTGTCACTATTTTTCCTAAAGGTGAAACATGATCATTATTAGCTAATAGTTTCATCCAGTCCGTGAGACGTCGTTGTGCTCGAAAATTAAGGTAGGTGATCACTCCAAGGTATGAAAATGTGTATGTTAATGAAAAAGAAAAGCAGTGTGACAGACATTAGTATGGTGGCATGCTTGAGACTGCCTGTTTTTATTGCCCATCATCCAGAGTTGATGTGTCTCTGGAGATTTCCTGCAAGGCAACCCAGCTGAAGGTCAGATTCTCACACTTGTCTTCGTACTTTGTTTTAAATGTCTTCATGAAGTGTGGTAATCATTGTCCTTAGAAATGATGTAATCCGGTCCACAGTATTTTTTCATATGTAAGCAATTATTAGATTTTAAAGACACACTAAGTTACTCCAGCAGTTGAAGCCAACATACTCTTATTGCAATTGGTGACTAATTTGTATCAATTTTATGATCTCATTCATACATTTTAAATCAGCTTTTCCCCCAATGACAGTTAGGGTTAGGGTTAGGGTTAGGGTTGGGGTTCGAGGTGGATCTTCTTGCTTTTTTCTAAAATAGTTTTTAGTTTTTGTAAAAAATCGAACTAATATGAAATGTTTACGAAATCACAACATTGTAAAATAGTTACAGTTTATTTTCTTATAAGATCCACTTGGTTGAAGCACAAAACTGTAAAATACGGTCCAATGTACTGTGTTAATATGAAGGAAGTTTTCACTCATTTTACACTGTAAGAAAAAATTCATAGAAATACAGGACAGGATATTATCAGTCAAGTTTATGGCCATTTCTTTTAACCCTAAACCACAACACAATGCAATGCATAATTCAGATTGCGAGTAAAGAACCTGAAAAATCATTATGGAAAATCCTTCATATTATCACAGTATGAATGCGCATATTTTACTGACTTTTCTTAAAAGTGCAGGCTTAAAAGAAATGGCTGTAAATCACCTTTTTCACTCTTCTATGGAAGGATGGATTTTTTCTTATAGTGTAGACATAACGATTAATATTAGATAAGGTCAGATTGTGAGTTATTCATAGTAATTTGCTTAACTTATGTCTTATCCAAACGATATCAATCTGCAAATTACTGCTCATTTATTGTGCCTGTAGTGTGTCCTGAGACAGAGTGGGGTGAACCTGACTTCAGGGTGCTCAGGTACTGTCTTGTGCAGCCCCAGAGCTTTTGGCTGACTGCCTTTAGTCTGTGTTTCAGACTCTTGATTAAACAAAGGGCTTCTCGGTTTCATTATATTGGAAGAACATGACAGGTTTTAGAGCAGATTGTTGTGCAACCCCAAAGCACTGCTCTCAGGAGCTTCCAAACAACATAATTACACTCTTTACAGATGAAATGCTTTGCCAAACATTTTCCAAAAATGTAATGAGGAAAAAAGGCAGTCAGCATCATGGACCCGAATCAGAAAGATCTTTATTGCCAGGTTTTGTTACACATACAAGGATTTGTTTTGGTGACGAAAGCTTCTACAGCACAGACAGAATGACAGTGACAAGACAAGACAGATAATAAAAAGAATACAAAAATTAGAAATATTGTGGTGTATTATTACACATTTATTGCCAAGTAAACTGTTTATGAGATTGATTGGCTGAGGGAAGAAACTGTTCTTATGCCTGGCTGTTGTCCTGCTCAGTACTCTGTGGCGCCGACCAGATGGCAACAGTTCAAAGAGGAACTGGGCTGGGTGTGAGGGGTCCAGAATGATTTTGCCAAGTCTTTTACTCCCTCTGGATGAGTGCAGAGGGCTGTACCAGTGATTTGATCAGCAGTCCCGACTATCTGCTGCAACTTTGGTGCCCAGGAATCTGAATGACACCACTGTTGTTACAGTACTGTCCATGATGGTGAGTGGTGGGATGGTAGAGGGGTTTCTCCTGAAGTCCACTATCATCTCCTCTGTTTTGAGCTTGTTCAGTTCCAAGAATAACTGCACCAGACAGTCTGCTCTTTAATGGCCTCTATGGAAGCAGACTCTTCTGTGTCCTGTATGAGGTCAATAAGTGTGGTGTCAACTGTGAACATTAGGAACTTGATAGAGGTGTCTTTAGAGGTTCACAGGTTTCCCAGCCTTAGTAGCTGATGTCTGTCTGTCTGTCAGGAAGATGCTGATCTACTGGCAGATGAAGGGGGGCATAGAGAGCTGAGTTAATTTGGACAGGAAGAGGATTGAGATGATATTGAAGGCCGAGCTGAAGTTCACAAACAGGATCTCACATAAGTCCTGTTTATATGGCCTGTTTATACTAGACTCCCCATTTCTGTAGGCATCTTCTTTGGCCTGAAAGAGCTGTCTGAGTTTCGCAGTGGACCGTTTTTAGAAGCACTATTGCATTAACAGTAAAGGCATGTTATTTAATAATAAAATAAAATGTTTTGAGAAAAGGTGGTCTTTTCTTAAACTATAAATGTTTGGAGGGAAAATCCATTGTTTTGACCTTGCAAAAACTATCACGAGCAAGTAAAAAGAAAAAAAGGAGGAAACAGGAAAGAAGTTTTGAGCTACATATTAAAAGCTAATAGTTGTTTCCGGCAAGGTTTCATTGACATTGCTTTGTATTGTATCCGTTTAGAAGGAAAAAGACCTATTGAAAAGCCAATACATCTCTCTGTAAGGCTCTCTGGGATGCAGCTGAGGATTTCAAGACTTAGATAATTCATCATGGCAAATTCAGGGATCTCATGAAGCCTGTGTCAATGTATAGGATTCTCACCTAGCTGACTGCAAACTAATCTCCATTTCAGGATCTGGTTGGAGGAACTGTGGCATAAAAAAAGCCATCCAACAGTTACAACTCCCAGATGGAACACCCCATGAAGCAGTAATAACACTGAATGATCTTCATGCTCGGGTTTATTATATGTTTCCAGCACATTATTATTATCTTTGTGCACTATATTGTGATATGAACTGCCATACTATCTGCAAGTTGAAGGTTAAGTCTCAGGGGGTTTTGTTTTTAAAATTGCTGGCTTTTTTTACACTTTGCACTATTTTTGGGGTTGAGCCAGGCCAAGCCCTAGCCCTATCTGATGTTAAAGTGCCCTTTCGGTCTGATTTAGGTGCCCCCGGACTGTGATTGGTTGTCCAACATCTTCAATAAACAAGCTACAGGTAGACCAAAATGTCACAAAATGTTGGACCTTTGGTAGTTCCTAGGATAGCAAAGATGATACTAACCCTAAAACAACATTCAAAACTAACAAATATTGCTACTTACTATGCAATCACATAATAACTGCTGTTGACTGTGTCTTGTATTATTTTTTCTGAAAATTCCTGTCATATGCACATAAACTGACAGACACCACTTATAAGCTACGACTCAATATTGTAGAAACGTAATTTTCTGTAAAGTTGCTTTGCAATGATTTGTATCGTAAAACGCACTATACAAATAAACTTGAATTGAATTGAATTGAATTGATTTTTACCCCTGGACTGCAATTGTGTCTTCATAACGCCACTACTCCCCGCCCCTCCGGAGGTCTGTACACACGACTGGTTGTGAATATGGATGCACCAATATTACAAGTCTGGCAGATAAATGAACAGATAACAATAAATAAATTTGCTAAAAAATAACCAGTGTTAATAAATAATTTAACTGAGCAATGGATGATGGCAAAGGTAATCTAATCATGAAAATAGGGCAAATGGGCAGCCACAATTAAATCCAATATTGACCACTACCAGTTAAAAATAACTAAATCTCAAATGCAAAAAAAAAAAAAAAAAAAGAAAGAAAAAAGAGCCATTTTACTACCTCGTTAAAATTTCTTTATGTTTTGTTCTATTTTTAAATATATAAAAATATTGATTATATATATTTGTGAGCATTTTCTGAGATGGGTAGATTTTGTAATGGGTAGATTTTTGTCAGTTCTGGTGAACAGATCATAGAAAGCTGTGCAGAATGTGGCAATAAAGGAGCAGAGATCCATCAAGCAATTGGAAGAGCGGATGCTCTTTAATGAGACTGTGAGAGTAAGCATGGCTGCTGAATCACTCTAACAAACACCCACACAGCTGATCCCGTCACTGACTCATTCACAAAACAAGCTTTCCCATTAGCAATTAATCCCACCTGATCCCATGATATACTTAGCAGTTGCTAAATAATAAGAACTGAAGAAGATCTCCACAAAGGATAATCAGTTCACAAGCTCATAAGAAGCAAATGCACCATTATGGATTATGCAACACTAAAGTTATAGTGGAGCAAGGACTCTGGTGTTATGTTTATGAGATTTTGTGTCAAAGAATGGAAACCCATTCCTGACACATAAAAGAAAATGCCTTGATTAACCATACTTTATGACATATGAAGTCCTTATTATGACACGGAAAGTTAAAATATGAGCTATTTAGTCTTAATAATGAGATACAATCATTAAAAAATATGAGATATGATAAAATGACATGATGAGATAATTATTAGATGAACAATTGAATTGAAATCATCTCTTTAATGGTGCATCGAGGTGGAAGAATTTCTATCATGGACAGATATGATGTAGTGGGCATTAGGGAAATAAGCACACACAAAGCATCATGTAACTATGAACATCACCCTTTCCAGAGCATGATGAAATCTCCCAATGTCATCTCAGTGTTGTGAGAACGGAGCCAGTGGATGTGCTCGCGGAGCTGAAAGAACAGTATTACCCCACTGTTGTGAGCTGATAAGTCCTGCTGAACTTCCAGAGGCCCCTCTGGCTGTTTGCTGGAAACTCTATCAGCATGCAGCAGTGACTTTGTCTAGAGCCAATGAGATTAGACCATTTTGTTTTTCTACCGTCATGCCTTTTATTTAGAGGGAAAGCACATTGTGACTTTGCTTGATTTTTTAAACAACACCCATATTATTTGGTGTCGTATGTACATTTGCCACACGATTGTGCCAAGCAAAGGAACTGATCTGTCAATACCAAGGACGCATTTGCTCTGGATAGTACAGTAAATGCTTGACAAATGCTGAGATGTTCCCGTAAGGCATTATAAACAAGAGGCAGTTTGGCAGCAACTTATCTGCCATTGTAATGCAAATTGAGATCTCTCTCAAAAGGGCTGACTTGGAAAATCACTGTAAGAAGTTACAGTTTTCATCCAAAAGGATTTTTGATTCAGTCGCACATTAATTTCCAAATGTCATGACTGAAATTTCTTTGCATTTCGGTAGAAATTTTCTTTTTGCAATCATTGTGTAAACATGCATTTATATGTGCATTTTAACTCCTCTGAAATAATGCATTAGGAGAGCGATAACTGAAAAAAAAAAAGCATTACCTTGCAATCCATTATTATGAACAGTACAAGTATTATTTCAGGTTAAATTAGACTGGCTGGCACTTGACCCAAGAAGCTCATTCTGGGTCCTAACAATTTAAGCGTGAATAATACATGCTTTTTATATTAGTCTGATAGATACATATCAATGATTAATGGATCTTTAATATATTAGAGTTAATATATTCGAGTTGCAGAGATTTCAAATAGTCTTCTGGGCTATAATTAGGACTTGAATGGCATTTAATTGAATACAATTGTCAAAAAATGAGTTATGATATTTATTTTTTGGTACCATTTAGCCTAACATATCCTAATATTCCACTCCATTATTTTTAAAGCAAGTTCCAATCTAATTTTTTACAGTGATCCTTGCCAATTCGAACTTCTACTGCGAGCAGTAATAATTTTATTGGCACACTCTGTGATTGAAAAAGGCCAGGGAAGTCTAGGTCAATCTGGCCAGACAAGTTCAATTAAGGTCTTCCTAAAAAATCTCTCTCTGCATTTAAGATTGTGTTTTTGAATTATTCATGCTTTTTATCTTTTATTTCATCAGACAGCTGCATGCAGTCTAAAATGAGTCACGAATCCCACTTTAGAAACACACTTCCTCTGCATGACCTCACTTCAAACTTTGTTGTTCAGTCACAAGACAACATTACAATGGCATGTCCTTCACGAAAAGAAGTCAGAATGTTTTCTGGCACATGCCAATAGCTAAATCAATAAACTTTTGTGTCTTTCCTTGCAGAATGCTGTCCTTTCCTTTATGTTTTACAGTACATTTCATGACTGGGTATGAAAAAACTGATGTGTACAAATGTTTCAAACATGCAATAGCTATCCTCAGTTGTTTTTCATTGTCTAATGGCCTTCAAGTTTGTGCTTCCAGCTTTTATTTCAGATCCTAAACCCTCTAAATAAGGGCATTCATTCTTATCATTAACTTCCAGGAAAATGCATTCTGTGATACTGTCAGCTTTGTCAGATTTGCAGTCTATGCTTGTGTGACTGTGGGCAGTTATTGACCTTATAAAGATGATAAAACACTTTGTTATCTTGCGTGCAAGGACATGCGACCCTGTTTTTACTTAGCTGCTGCTGTCAGTTGTGTTTTTCACTTGCTAGATGTGCATTATGTCAAAACAAACAATTGTTGGAAACATTTTCTTTAGTTGCAGAGAGCCAAAAGGTTTATGCTGTCAGAAGTTTACATGTGTAAAACGTTCAAATAACAGCATCAAATGTTCATTTCCCTAATTGATCCTTGTTAAATACTTGTGTACAACTTGGAAATCCAGATTTAGAGTGCAACTGACATCCTGGGGCCAGTAGGTCCCTCCCTGCTCCTGATAGATATTAGCCTCCATCAGCAAGAGGACATCCATCATGCACAGGCCTCCTGACACAAGAGATTCACCCCAGGAACCTCTAGTGTCAGTCAGACTGAGCAGTGCTGAGGCTTCTGCTGGGAGAGTCTACAGATACCGTGGTATATATCTTGGTATAGGAGCAGGGGTCTGTCAGTGATGAATGTAACCTGCAAGAGTAACAGTATGCAGGGGTTTTGATGGTTTTTGGATTGTCAGGAGATGGAGATTCTCCATCACAGAAATAAAGTCACCTGAAAGTGTGAAAAATATCAGGAACTAGAGATATGTTGTTGTTGTTCTTGTTGGAGGTATAGTTTATGCAAAAATGACAATTTTATCATCATTTACTCACCACGTGAGTCGTTCCAAACCTCTATGACTTTCTTTCTTTTGTGTATCCTTTTATAGCTTTATGAGCTACTTTATATTGCTTTTTTATTGCGCTTTTTACTGTTTTTTTATTTATATGCACATATCTTAACAGTATCATAAAAGAGTATCAAAATATAGCTACTTATGAAAGGCTAGCTCAAAAGAATAATAAAAGTAACCTATATGACTCTATATTACAAGTCTTAAATTAAAACAAATGTGGACCTGTTCTATAAGCAAAAGTATTGTATGGCTTATAACAAATACAGTATAGCCTAGTGCAAGTTATAGGCTTTAGTTACTTAAAAAAATAAGTGGTTTAAGTATTCTTCAACATTTCTCCTCATTGTCCACTGAAGAAATAATATCGTTTGGGATTCGAAGCAAAGTTTTGTTTGACCTTTGTGTCTGCCTGAGAGAAAAAAGGACTGAATTAAGTGAGAGGATGCCATTGTGGTGCCTCAGCACGGATTGTGACAGGAGTAATGTATTGTTGTAAGTGGTGGGTCAAATGAGAAGTGTCTGGGTTTGCCCTTGGTTCCAAGCACATCCCAATGGGTCCTCAGCTCAGAATACAGTTCAGTCTCCCTAAACTACATGTATATGTATCTTTGCACATCTGTTAGACCTTGAATCTGATTGGTCGAGCAGCGTTCAAATGGTCCTGATATACGCTCACTGTGACTTCACTGTTTGTATCACTCCGATTATCTCTGTTTATGCGTTCCAGACAGACTGCAAGTTTGTGCATATTTTACAGTAACTCCCTTTGCAGGTTACATCAGTATGCCAAAATATGGCAACGAGTGACTGTTTCCATGATTAAGTCACAGAGTCATTCGACCAATTAATTCAAAAACACTGAGTCATTCAGGAAAGGATGTTTGGAATGATCCTGTTGGAGGAACAAATGATCACTAGCCTATCCTCTCTCCTGTCTGGAGCTTCAGGGACACTTATAATGACTCCTCATTAGTTGCTCTATACCTGGAAGAGTCCTGCTAAAGTCTTTTTCTTGATGATTTCCAAATTTAAGCCAAGAAGAAAGTGTAGTGTATGTTCAGTAGAATAGTTACTCAGCCAGAAATATTGACTTTATTTTGAAATAAACTATTCAGTCACTGCTATTTTGATTATAAAACATGCAAAACATTAAGAATATACAAAATATAATGGGCAATTCAGCCCTCGGATAAAACTTTCTTATGTAAAATGCATGCAGATTACAAACCTGGAGGAACCTAGATCATAAATGAGAGATATGCATAAATTTCCAGTCAGGTTGGATTTATGAATGATTTTATGATGTAAATGACATAAGTTCAGCCAAAGGTTAAATCCAATGACTTAAAGTTTAAAAAAATTAAGTTTCTCTTAATGTGAAAACATTTTTAACATTCACTCGAAATTGCAAACTGTTCAACAAAATTAGTGTTAAAAGTGACTCCAACTGAGCTGAAAAATAGGATTTAAATTTCCATATTCAAAGCATTGGGACTTTTACTTTGTTCAAATTTATGAAACCTTGTGTGTATCCATATTGTAGATGAATGTTTATTTCTCAGTCTAATTTACTCACAACATATTCCAGTGCCTCAAACATGTTTTATTATTTCAACCTTGAAATGTGAAACATTCCACTGAAAGACATTCATTGACATGTGCCCTTTCAATTTCCCTCCCAAAGCTTGTTGCATGTGACAACCTTGATGAAGAGGCCGTTTATTGAATTAAATATTGATCTTAATTGCCAGGTCATGGCCTTGTCACTGCAGGGCTGTAGACCTCAGGTCTCTAATGACCAATTATCTTGAAGTTTTGTCAGTTTTCATGCAGTTATGAATCCTTTAGGGACCAAAAAAGACTGTATACTGGGGGTGTATAATTCAAGCTTGGAAAGCAGTGAATTTAAAAATTAATAAATAAATAAATAAATAAAAAATTTCTGAAATACTATATTATTACACAACTCTGTTGAAAAGGGATTTAACCCGAAAATATGATGATGATGGCACGAAGGTTCTTGTTCTTAAAAATATAAAGACAGCAATATCATTTTAAGTTATAGAAATCCAATTATATCATGCATGAAAAATATTAAATTAACTATACAGATGATATCATAAATCTTTACCTTGGCCTCCTTCATATTGCTCCTCCGATTCCACACTTCAGTGTTTTACGTGTCGTTCCATGTCATACTGTCCTATGTAACCTCTGTGGGAAACCACTTCATGTTCATTGAAACTGTAAAACAACCTGTAAAGAACAAAATCAATCAGAATTCAGCTTGCACTGTCCACAAGACCAGAGTGGTAGAGAGCCAGAAACTTTCCACACATGCACCAGAAACAAATGAACTCACAAAACAAATGTTATAAAAGGCCACCCATTATAATTTGTGGGCCCACCCCTTTATGATCATAGTCTCACAATTTTTCACTCAGTTGCTGTATTTCGAGCTGAACCCTGAGGTGCCCTTTTCTACCCGTGGCCTATTTCCAAATGGACCACGTGGGCAGCGAACGGCAGCATTGTGATTAAATCTGGAGACCCACAGGTTTCTCAAAGCCCAGAGGCATCTCTGTTTTCCTCTTCGTATTGGGTCTCAGTTCTCTTTAATTAGTGAACATAGCTGGGGGTAGTACGTAGGTGTGCATGTGCAGGTCTAGTGCACAAAGGGGACAGAATGGGAAAGGTTTTGATGATCTCCATATTACAAACATCAGCATTTACTTCAGGAATCCAAGATAAACAACTGAAAAGGTAGCCAAGACTGAGAAATATCAATCCATCATCCAGATGTAGCTTGTGTACTGTAGTGTAGGTGTTTAAGTATATTAATTAACACTTGCTGCTACTGTAGTGAATGAACTTTCTATTCTTCTGTTTAGAGTCATGTAAAAGGGAGTCTCTCCTCCATATTAAGCACATCCTTGGTTTCACTCCTCCACTAATGCTGTAATGAATCAAATTCTGCCCTTAGCAACAATATTAGTCTCTCTCTCTCTCTCTCTCTCTCTCTAATTCTCACTTTGTCTGTCTTTAACTCCCCTTTTATACTCCATCATGCAGTTTACCGGTCTTGCATCGCTCTTTTCTAATGTACAGATACATTATCTAGCCATCATGTTTTTCATCTGTTCCCTCCCATGTTGTGTTTTCTTGAGTGTCTTCTTCTTATTATATTAATAATGACATGAAGTGTCTTTATTTTAAACTTTCTCTTACACAACTAAGTGAGCCAATAAGATGACAATCTTTCTCCTCTTCATTCAGAAGTATTTGTATATGCTGATGATTTCCCTCTATTTGATTATTATTGTATTATTATATTATAGATTTTTGTTATTATTTTTTGGCTCTATAAACTGACCTTGAGTTTTAAAGGTCACTATGTATTTAAATAATATTAATTAATATTACATTTTTTTCTCATTATCCTAGATTTAGATTAGTAATCATACAACATTACAGATATTTAGGGGATTGGCTCAGATTTAGATGTTTAGGGTGGGGCTGTTTTCTCAGCCAATGGTAGATGAAGGTAGAGATCAGGAAACCTGTTTGAAAACAGTCATTATTTTTGCAATTCTGTGACACTAAGTCACTGATCCTCTCATATATCATCATATATACCATATCCTCTCCTCTCTTGCAGTACACAGGTTTTGATCACCCAGTCTTCGTCTGCAGCTCTGAATCAAAGCCACCACCCTGCTCTCTTTTCCTTCAATGAACAGCATGAAAGGAATAATGGACAGATGAAGAGGTGAAGCATGCACACTAACTACCTACATTAACGAGAGATTAATTTCAGTATCGGCATGGGCTCTACACAGATTCACCACTCACTTCGTCAATACCGTCCTCGGCCTGATTTATGCAATCTATATTAGATGTTCAACAGAGAAGCTGCCATGATTCAAACTGATTGCAGATGGCTCTCTGTCCTTGTAATTAAGGTGATGGTAAATTGAGGAGCCATGTTTTTTTTAGGCACTTATTGAATTATGTGTAAGGAGCAGTCTAGGGTGAAGACTCTAGATACTAAATATTCCAGTTCTATTATAGTTTGTCCATTAATTGACCATTCAGTGTTACTAATGGAGTGTTAAATATTGATGCCTAAACAAACAACTTGGAATAGATAACCATGTAATCCGATATGACATTTACAGATCACAATTGTGAATATATCTAAAATAAATGTGACTTTACATCTAACAATTACAAATTATTTTTCACAATTACAACTTTGTCATAATTGTGACTTTACATCTCACAATTCATTTCTTCCCTTAAGACATGTCATTTCGGCCCTAAAGACAGAACCGGCTGTGTCCTTTCTCGCCCTCTCCTTGACCTGCATGCTGAAATTCTGGGGGGAAGAGGGCTTTTCAAATTTGTCCGATCAGTACTTCAGTTAATGGATGTGTTGTGTGCTCTGTTGCGGGGCTCACATCAATGATTCATAACAGGTGTTCTACCTCAACAGACAGCAGATGCAGAATTGCGTTAGGATGGTTTGTGGTCGGTAATATGTATTTAAGTGGATGTGTGTGTGTGTGCATGAAGTGTTATCCATCTTGTTCCCATATGTGTGTTTGGTTGAGGCCCTGCTGTGTATTGCTCTGAATACTCTCTCTCATGAGACTGGTGCTGCACAGTGTCGCAGTGATATAACATGCTTATGTATGATTGATTTAGGCGGGTGGAGGTTCAGAAGGATTGTATTTGTTTTTGGATTTCATGAAAACTCTGTGAGAAGAGAATGCCAGTATAATCTAACCAACTGCAGAGCTATATTGCATATATGGCAGTTTGTCAGATCAATCTCCCAGCAGCCCACCTCCAATCTAACTGCTTATTTCTCTCAACAATATATCCTGTATGTGTTGGGGTCAGGATTGAGTGTTTCTGTGGACATGTAGCACACTGGCCACTTCACAGCCCGTATCTTAAAGCATAATAATACTTCTTTTCCTATCAGGATTCCAATAGAATAAAACATACCCTAGAGAGTTTTCATAGAAAATGCTCAGTAGTGTAACAGATTGTTTTTACTAACGCCACACACACAGCAAGATCTCCCAAATGTATTATTTCTACTCTATACTGTAATTCCGCTATATTTGTCATTCACCGTGGCAGGAGATTTATTTTTGATTTACAATCGACCAAGCAATGCATTTATCTGCATCTGCTCTGATATGGCGTGTGGAGCATATGTTCATCACAGCATCCACCATCAATTAAACACAGACCGAGAGTACCATAAGGACGGAAAGAGACATGGAGCCATCACTCCATGACTGAGATATTGTAAGACAGGGGTTTTTGAACTTTTTAATGTCATGGACAATTCAAAATGATAATGTTTTAGAAATGATCCCTTAATGGTGCAAATTCTCATCTATATATAAATTTATATAGTTTGTACTGAGTATATAAACAGGGTTTTTGTTGGTCTTAATTCACCCTTCTACAAAACGAGGCCTAAAAGGTCTTAGATCAGAGCAGAAGGTCTTAAATTCATAGAGGCATGGCATTAAAGGTTGCATGTACTGAAACAAAAGAATATCTTCCTTAATATTTTGATTTTCCATTTCAGTATGTCCATTTCCAATTTTGCAGTGCGATCTGTAGGTACAGTAAAATTTATTTCCACATTTGTAGTGGTTTGGAGGAGACAGCTATTAAAGACTTAAGGACTATTAAAGACTTTTTTTGTTTTGTAATTTTTTTTTTTAAATGAATGGAGGTCTGTTGAAGCATATCTAAAAACAAATAGTATATTAGTATATTAGCAAAAAAAAAAAAAAAATAGAACTATTAGAAAATTTTTTTATGATTGTATATGCATTTCATGGACTGAAAGAAAACACTGGTTAAATTGATTGAATGTTGTACCATGACTTTATCAAACCATGTTTAATGTATATAGATAGTAAGTTCATGTTCCCTTTTTGTGACACTTCTGTTAGCTTTTCCTTTTTAATTCTCATGTTTTTCTGTTTGTTTCCTACTCCATATTTGACCTGTGCCTCCATTCTCTTTCTCAAACTCAAAGAGGAGAACACTGGTAGAGTGCCTCAATTGGAAAGATGAGCTGGTACGCAGGATGCATCATATTTTTGACTCCTCATACCATGTGCACACAATCAGAGAGCTCTGCCTCTGCCTAGTCAACACTGATTTATCAGGGAACCTTTGAGGGTGATCATTATTCTGCAGGGTTCCTCCGGCTGCTGATAAGGACCATCAGGACCATCAATCCCAAAGGCTCATATGCTTGTAGATTAGAGAACAATCATGAAGACAGGTTTGGCCCCATTTTTGCTGCTCCGGATGTGCAAGTGGAGTCTCGTTCCTCATGGGACCACAGACATCTACCACCGTGACCTTACATCCCTACAGCAGAAGCTATTGTTTAAACCTGCCAGATCGGGTGCAGGAAAAGCTCTTGGTGGTCACTGGTGGATACTGTACACAAAGATTGTGGTTGTTTAAAGTAATATTCTGGGTGCTGTATAAATTAATTCAATCTTCTGGCATAATGTTGATTCACTATAAAAAGAATATCAACATTTCTCCCCTTTTATGGTTTACAGTGAGGTACTTACAATTAAAGTGAATCTGTGGATGTTAAATGTTAATGTTAATTGACAAAATGAAATGCAGCACTGTCGGCTCAATCTCAGCATTTCTAAAAAAGATAATAGTTCTACAAAACACTTCTTTGAGATTTTTCTTTTATAATTTTTTTTATTAAAAAAATGATTAGCTGCATCCAGTGCACTGTAATGTGAGCGAATTATCAGTTGATTCGTCTTTTTCAACAAGTGATTGCTATTCAATCATAGGATTCGAACTGCTCTGGTGGCTCTGTCTTTGATTTGCTTAACCTTTCAAATTAGTCATTTGTTTGTGAATCAAACTACACTGAGCAGGCTGTTGTTGCATTAGACCTCCAAAGACAAAGTAATATGTGCAATCCGAATGAAAAAATATTATTTATTTTGTTGTTACACTGCCGTGGGGAGCTCTGAAAACACTGTACATAAGAGAAAGCCGTAAAATGTATGCTTACATTAATATCGTAGTGCTTAGTCTGACTTCAAAAGTTTCTTAAACAAATATTCTGAACAAGCCTACTGCATGAACTCTACAATATCATGTATGTGTTGATTCTAGGTCTGGACCATAAAGAGCTCCAAGAGCTCTTCCCATAATTGTGAATTGTTAAATTTTTTTTTTTTTTTATCTTTGGGGAATAGGCGTTACACATCACACTGTTCCTTTAACAATGCAATGGCGCAAAAACACACACCTTTTAGACCAGTTGCGCATCATGATTTCTCAACTGCCACGAAAGCCTCCTTAATAAAATATTGATTTTGTGCAATTTTTTACTTGTACTAATATTTTACATCAAGCCTTTGACCTTAGCTCTATTACATAGCAATAAATAAATAAATAAATAAAAAATACAAATAAAAGTAGTTGTCTTAGAATTGGCCTTAACTTTTTTCTTTTTCTTTTTTATCCTTTTCTTTTTCTTTTTCTTTTTCTTTTTTCAAGTGACAGGCTGAAATTTTTTTTTTGTGGTAATCCACATTGTGCCACATGTCCTGCTGACTTGAACTGAACCCAGAATATTCCTTTAAGACCTTAAGATGGACAACTGAGCCTCTGTAGTCTTACCACTATATTACCACTGACTTTTGAAGAAGAAAAAAGAAGAAAACAAAAAGCATGATAGAATATTACCGAACATATTTTCTCATGATCAGATGGTCAGTCCCAAGATGATCCCTTGCAATTATAACCTCTACGAGGCCACATGTCTTGTATTCAGTGCACTAATTTGTCATCTTCCTCATTTCTGTATAGGAGGCTTGACACAGGACAGTTCAATGGGATTTAAAAATGTTTGCCTGACAAACAAAGCCATTTTTTTAATCAACATTTGCCTTCATTTGCCACCTCAAAGTGAACAAATAGTGAGAGAGGGCCATTATTTATTCTGAAGGCTTGAGGTGTAAAACTAGCTTGAGCTGTTTTATATTTAAAGACATGCTGCTTTGATTTCTTAAAGCTGGAAATCTTGTGTCTGCCACGACTGATGGCTCAGTGCAGGATTATACAACAAATTTTACAACCTTACAAAAGTAATTTTACAACAAGATTTTTCCTGAGAGTATTTCATGTTTTCTTGCACTAAACAGCGTTGAATCATTTTCATCCCCATCACTTTGTGGTCACAGACAGTTCATTTAATTTGGACAAATACAGATATTTATTACCCAAAGTTATGCAATCATAACATTTATATTGTAGAAAGAATCATGAAACTGTATTTGTGTGGGATCTCTTTTTCAATTGTGTAGCCCTCAGCTTCTGTCTATCATTTAGCTTTTTGAATTCTTTATCTTATGTGTTTAAACTTCCATAATAATTCATTGCACACATAATCAAATACATATTGGTGAGAAAGTGTGATGACGAGACATGTTTTGTGAGCAATGAAAAATGTTTTGAGGTATGGGCTATGAGTATAAATGTGCATTAGATAATTAGTTCAGTTTTCCAATTAAAGTCCTCTGTGGGAGTTTTTCCCCTCAGGGATTTACAAGCTTTAAATGAAGCAGGTAGTCAAGTGTAACTACATCTGATGGAAAGGATGAAGTATTTTACAAGTGAGAGCGCTGACAAATATCTGATTACATTTTATTAGCAATGCCACAAAACCTTAAGTAAATTGCTTAAAGACAAAAAAAACATTTAGTTAAGATTGAGGAAATGTAAACATTTTTAAAGGCTGTTCTTACTGCATTTGCATTTGAAATAATGGAAATGATGATTATGATGCTGGTGATGAATTCTTTGATTGTTTTTTCGGTATTTCCAGTTTAAGTCATTTTAAACGCTTCCTTTTTCACTTCACTTGCAATGCATATCCCTTTCTCTTCAGTCCCTAAAATGCATCGCATTTACATTCTGGAGGCCTAGAAAGAGTGCCCCACTTTTCTAGGTCATGCAGCATCTTAATACTGACTCTCATGTGGTGTCTGTAATACTGTGTCACTTGAAGTTCGCAGCATTATGACCTGAAATGTTTCGGATGTGAATTGTGAGGCTGATTCATTCTTTTAAACCCAGTGGGGCCTATTTTGAATTTAATGAAGCAGACCATAACATGGTCTTTTATATTCACTTTAATGTTTAATGCTTTAGGGGGGACATCCGTGGCTAGATTTTATATTTGATTAGCCAAAAAAAAAAAAAAAAATATGACTTGAGATTTTAAAGTAAGGTAAAAGGTAAAATAAGAGTTCATATTTTCATAATCATTGAGTGAGATAGAGGTAAACATTTTTGTCCTGCTGTCCATGATGGACAGCCCTAAAAGTCTGCCTTGATTTATGAAGATAATACAGTTAAGCAAAGCAGTGTGCTTTTATTCAACAGTTCAATAAACAATATTAACATGAATATTTACACATAATATTAACAGTTACTTTATCTATTTTTGCCTCTGTGCAACACACAGTATTGGTGTTTAATTCCTGAATGAATCAGTTTTTGAACATATCAACAAATGGTTGAGTAAATTATCCACTGACTCACTCTTTAAGTGAGTCACACATTTTTCTGATTGAAATAGTGTTTCGAACAAATTGGATGAGTTCTGGGCCAGATCCATGATTTAATGACTCACTCATAAAGACTGTTGCTGTGCAACAGCTGAACGCATGAAATGAAGAACACTGAAAAGGAGAACGTTAGCTCACCAAGCTACCGGTAAAGTAGAGACTCACCCGCTGACTCTCTGTTCCTCTGCACCCTATTCCTGTTGCTAATAAACCTCGTTTTCACTTATACCAGTTATTCCATTTGTGGTCTCCTTCTGTTCGGTGACAATGACGTAACCAGTGTTGCCACCCACTCATACAACCATTTAACCTCTAAATTTCCTCACCGCTAATGCACAGACTAGTCTGTTTGGAAGTTTATTTCAGATATGTTATAAAAATAATTATTGTCTTGCAATTCTGAGGAATAAATAAATAATAAATGATTTGTAAAATGTTTTATATTCCATGTTTTTTTTTTCAAGCTTTTCTTAATTGTGAGTTTACATCGAGTGATACAATCAATGACAAGTCCCAGTGGTATTGTTATTTAAGCCCTTTTGGGAGAAATTAGAAAAAAATGTGGTGGTGGTGGATTACAGTATACTGTCACGGGATTGAAGTAAGCAGTTGTTTATATTCTCTTTCGTTGTGATTGACATGATCAGATGGACAAACATGATCCTCCCAAATGTTTTCTTAGAGCTACATTATGTTACCTATGGTTTTATTTCATCTTTATCCCTAGAAAGTTGCTTGTGTCAGGATAAATGTTTCGTTAGATAACTTTCATCTTAGAATTATTCATTTCCCTTATGATTTAGCTATTTGTTGGTTTGTTTGTTGTTGTTTTTTTTACCCTCAATCAATAATGCTGCACTTTGTTAGTCATTTGATACATAATTCATGTATGCAACGTATATGTGTTGAAGCAAGTCAATTGAATTTTCTGGCTCAAGGGCAAAGGCAGACTTTCTTCTGTGTTGAATCCAGGCGAATTAATTTCAGCGATGGCAGAAAAAGTAAATAAACAGATGGATGCTGGTGGTGATCGTGATTGGAGTTGTAACAAGGGGAGAGGGGCCTTTAGCAAGTGAAGAGAATTTGTCAAGAGTGTTGTAGGGCTCTCATGTGCAATGACTTTCTGTATATTTGACCAAAAATTTAAGCCAACGTTAATGCCCCCAAGAGGAAATTTTTGGACCCTGTCCAAGTTTCAAAAATACAAACAAAGTAAAAATAAATAAATAGGGTTGCATGTAGTTCAAGTATGCTGGAATGCTGTGCAGTCAGGATTACATGCACTTGAGAATTGTATTCATTTTTGTGACTGCTGTGTAAAAAGCATCTTACCCCGACCGCAATTTGCATTCAAATAAGTGCTCAGCTCCTCAGTGTATGAAATTCACAATCAACATCATGCTTCATTCACTCTCCCGTCAGGGGGATTGTATGGGGAATGAAAGCTGTGCAAGGTATGGAATGAACATGTCTGTATCCATGCTGTCAGCTTATAAACTCTGCTAGGCCTCCTATCGAGAGGTTCATAGGTCATGTAACATTTCTCTTTTTACTTTTACAACACTGGACATGTTACATCATGTTTATTTGGTTTAGTGTAGTGGTCAGGCAATCCTAGAAGTGGCAGTTCATGAAATGTAGAGATGCTGACCTCTCATAATAGCCTTATGCAAGTAACAATGAAATGCTTTAGATCTGCTAAATTACAAATATCTTATTACAGTAATCAATACAAAGTGAAGAGGTATTCAAAAATGTTGTTGATATTATTATTAATTAAAAAAATATTTAATTATCAATTTATTATAATGAATTAAAAGTATTGCCTTTGAATACATACTTATAATACTTAATTGTAATCAAATAGGCATGTATTTTTGAATAATAATTTGACTCTTTGTTTTAATCATGTAATATGAAATGGCAATAGAAACAGAAAACAGTTTGATATTAGTCAACAAATACAAAATGATGATCTCAGGATTTGTTGGAGGAAAAATAGTTTCACTTCCTTTTGTTATTCCTCCACATTTCCCATGAAAATCTCTGGAAATCTCTTAAATGTTGTCAGTTTATCTTTTGCAGTGAGCTTGTCTCATTTTTATCAGGCGACAGTAACAAGAACCACTTTCACAAGATTAAAAGGGCTCCATAGCAAATATTGTTTTTATGCACTGTATAATTTTTGGTGTTTGACTTGCAAATATGGATAAAGAAAGATAAATAGTACATTTGTTAAGATAATTGTCTTCGTGTTTTAAAATGATCTTATCTTTTCATTTTAAAACAGACTTTATGATTAACATTTCTGTTGCATTCATTTGTAATATCTGGCTTCATGTGAAATCTTCCATTCATCTGTTTTTACTGATAGGATCTCATCCTAAACTAATTAAACAGAAATACACATTAGACACTGTGACATTTGTATAATTTGTACTATATTGCTCCTCAGAAATAGAAGACTGAGTGTATATGTTAATAGAAATAATGCAAAAATAAGAACTGAATATATGACTTGACGATTTAGCACATTTTTGGGATGGGGTGATTTCCATCCCAAAGGCCTTGAAGCATTTTAATAAATTCAGTATGAATTGAATTAAACCCTATGACCCTATGATTTATGATGTATGACAGCATCCATATGATACTTCTTGTTTTGTTATGAAACGGGACGGAATTGCCTAGGTCAAACCAACCATGACTTTTCATTCACATGGAGTTGTTCAATATAAAAATCTTAAAATGATCTCATGAAATATGCACTATAGATTCTCTATTGAAATTTGAAACTCCAGGATGGTGGCTTGACCTATGTTATAAATAATACATGTGGTGAATCAATAAATATGTGGTCAATTTATGAAACATATATTGTTTCATTTATCTTAATATAGTCAATATTATTATTTTATATATATATATATATATATATATATATATATATATATATATATATATATATAGTGAGGAGCATTCTAATAATCTAAAGAAACTTTTTCCTCTCTAAAGAAACTTTAGTGCAATTTAAAAGTTCCATGAACGATCAATGCTAATGCCAATAAAAGGCCTTTAATTTTAAGAGGGTTTGTTTTAAGAGTCTGTGTGAAGACTGCGGCATAGGATGATCATTTCCCATCTGCAGAGGAAGAAACAATCCAATGCCATCTCAAGGTCATTTGTGAAACTGCTGTTGAACTGATTTGTTCATGCCAACACAGCTTCAGTTGTTAATTAATCAGATAAAAGCTATTTAATGCATTTGTGTTGCTTCCTTCATAGGTTCTCAGAGGACCAAATACATTTCAAATAAACTTCAAATGCAAAAACAACTAAAGTAATTATCATTGACATTCATTCACACTTCTGTTATCTTTTATTTTTTGTCACAAACTATTAGGCAGTGCATATTTACCCTTTGAGACTGTTAATGATCTTATTTTTAATTAGTAACAATACAACATAATTGAAAATTCATGAACATTACATCTCTGGGCAATGCAACCACAGCAACACTGAGAATAAAAGAGGGCTCATGATGTAATTCTGCTACGTTTGAAAGAAAGAAAATGCAGTATAAAATTCTGAAATACTGAATCAATCATTCAGTATGAAAAATTAGGTGGTTTGTGTCTGACAGGCACCCATGTCATCTGGACCTTGCAATGTTCAACACGTAAACACAAGTTTCCCAGAGTCCCAGCATACCTTAATGAAATGCACAATGGTTAACATCATCCTTTTGACATTTTTGCCTCTGTACTTCTGCCATTTAGCAGAAGCACTGCCATTTTTTCAACCAAAGCAGCTTATTACACGTAATTGTAGGGAGTTGGCTGCCCTGTCCTTTTCATTTCAAACAGTTATGCACCCCGTGTTCTGAACTCTGAATAATTATTGTGAAAACTGGATGCTATGAGTAGAGAATAGTCCAACTGTCCATGTTATTTAAGCATACCAGGTGCCAGAACATGTTGAACAATTCCCTCCATCGTCCACATGGTAGTCTATAGATTTAGGAGGAAAGTAACATGAGTTATAACTTTGAAGTAAAAATTAATATCTGGCATATCATATTTTGATGGATGTGCAATGACAGAACTGGTAACAAAATGCTATCAGCATGTCAATTGCTGAGACTTATATCCAATAAATATTGGAATAGTAGTAGGTAATAAACCTTAGTAGATATGAACCTCAGAAATGTCTTCATTTTGTCTCTGTCTGCTAATAGTGATGCATTACTGATCTATTTTTAACTCCACCCTACAGCACTCTCTCTGACACACCTGCTAGATCTCTGAAGGAGGGAAACGTTCAGGAGCAGATCGGCTGAACCACTCCAGCCGTTCAGTGGCTGCAGGGCAGCGCGCCCATCTCAGACGTTATCAACGCAACAGATTTATTGCGACAGAAAAGATATTTGTTTCCCCCCCTGTGTGTTTCGGCAAGAGACACGGGTGAAGGGGGACTCCTTATTTAAGACGCTATAAATCTGTCCGGGTGCGTTCGGCAAGGAATTTAAATGCAACACACCCTTGGGCGCGCGGCGGAGAACGCCTGTTACGCACGAGGCGAGCGCGAGACGGGGGCATTTCCGAACAAATCTGTTAAATGTTTGAACTTTAAAAAATACGACAGTGGCTTTTGGAACGAGCATTTCACCTGATGGATCTTCAGAAACTCTTCTGCGGCGGGAATGGGGCTGTCACATGCCAACGGGACCGAGAGGGGAAAACTGGGGCAACTGAAAATGTCGTTGTTTTTCTTCTGAATTAGTCTGTTCAGCATACTACATATGAGACCAGCGACAACGACTACTCCAAAAGAGAAGATTTCACAACATTGGCATTATAAACGCCCTGAGACTTTGCGAAATTGAGAACAGTGTATTTGAGGAGGTGAGTGGATTTCATATGCCTTTGCCTATAGATTCAGGTATGGGGTCTTCAGAAGACGAATTGGGTTATGGCACCTGTTGTGAAGGGAATAGGGTGCAATAATCAGATGGATATTGACGACACTTTACCGAATGGCATTTTTCCAGGGAACTTTACATAAAAACAAAAGTTAGGTTGGTAGTAATGAGTCTAATGTTTGGACGATTGACTTCCATCTTAATTGGCCTTTCTGGCCATAATTCTAAAACTTTACACGTCTTTGCGGAATACGTGTTTTATATTGGTCAATCACAGCATAAAACGATACAATATTTACTAATGAAGCCGGAATAACTGAACGCTCGATCAGAAAACTGTTTGTTTTCGGTCACTTTGTATTCGGTCACTTCAGGTTAACAAATAAAAGCTCAACACAAATCCATTTTAAGTAGGCTAGTCATATAATAACCAGGATGTTCAGTATAAGATTCATCTTGATAAATAAAGTCGTTCAGGAGTTAGGGTCGATTTTGCGATAACAATGATAACAATACATTATACAAATGCTTGTAGATTAAACCTAATTTAATTAAACTGCCATTTTACGCTACATTAAAATTTTGACCAAATGTTTACAGCGATGCTCAATGTGTTTAAATAGTATTGGTGGCTCGGGGTGTTCATTCACAGTAAGAGCAAGGTGATATTTGAAGGACTAGTGGTGTATGGCCCGTGTGAGTTATGGCTTGTCACTCCAGTCTCCAGAGGAGAGGGGACGGAGGGCTACAAGCCCACACTCCGAGCTGTTCGTCGGGGCTGTCCGTGGAAACGCAAGCGGCAGGGATTTCGCTCGAATTTTGCTGGGACGTCAGCGTAAAATGCCTTTAGATATTTTATTCTAAATGGGTCTCGAAAAAGTATGGTTTAGAATTGCCTTTGCGCACTGTGGAATGGATGTGTCCGGTCCGTGTCCAGCTAACGGAGAGGAAGGAAAGGAGCTGTGCGTACAGAGTCCCTCAGAAGACTCGCTTGTGATGCCCGCTGAGCGCGATCCGTGGAGGTAACAGCGAGGCGTCTAGGGTTCACTGCATGATGTTCATCCGAGGCACTTTTGGTATTGAGTTGAGTCAAGTTTTCTAGGCAGATGGGGAAGTGGCACTGTGATGAAAGCTCGTTCATCATGGTGTATTTGAATCATAATCGAGTCTCAGGACCGAAGCTTGTTTTTTGTTTTGCTTTTTGTTTTTTAGATTTCACATCTATTGAAGGATTTTGATTGAGTGGATAATGTTTTTTTTTTTTTTTTTTTTTTTTTTTTTTTGAGTTGGACACTGAATCAACTCAGTTTATTTATTGATTGATTTATTGTTCTCATATAAAAAAAAAGTTTTAAGTAACATTGGTAGCAATTTATTTAGTGAATTTATTCAGAGCAAACATATATTATACGACTGAATCAACCGGACTACATCCGGTTTCATTAATGGATGATATTTTTAATGCGCTGACCATACAGAAAGATTTAACATTTAACGGTAACAATTGCACATTTTCACTTTTTAACAGTGCCATAATCGGGAACTTGTATCATGCAATTGTCATTCTAAAGATATTTCACAAGTGTCATGGTTTGCTTTAGTCTATCTTCATTATCTCTCGAAGCTGATATTTCAGCCTTTAATTTCCCATGCATGTTTTATGTTGAGGAAAGGTGATATTTAAACCATGGCAGAAGGGTTTTACTGTATTTTTTATCTGACTCTTATGAACACTCAGTGTTAAGTGCTTCACAGCATGCAAAGGGTCTCTGGAGCAGCTTTGACATTTCTCTCATGCAACTTCATTCACAATGACAGATCTTTTGCTTCTGTGTCTCTTTCCTCATCTTTTTAAAGACCATGGATTAACATTTTAAGTCTGTAATTTTTCTGTGGACTAAACATTTCATTTTTGCATTTCAGCTTTGGCCTGCTTTCTCAGTCACCTTGTGAAGGTCATATAATTGTGTTTTAGATGCCGTTTGACTCCCTGAACAGAGATGTCCTATTTTGTACCCTTTGTTAGTCTGAATCTTTTTGCTTTGAGGGCGAGTACAACATTTGACCTTGTGAATGTGCATTCATGTTATTGTGGCTCATTATCAGCATTGTCCCATGTGTTTCTGTTTTGTGGTCATTTAATGAACTGGCTAACATGTAGGTGCAGTGTCTGTAAGGTGTCCTGGATCAGAGCCAGGAGCAGATGTGCAAAACCAAAAAGCCAAGATAGCAGCTGCTACTCACAACATCCGAAAACCTCACACCTTTTCCGGTACTGGCCGATGTGTTGGTCCCATGAGATCCCATGAATCAGACCGGCTAAAAGATGTCTTGGAAAAATCCATTAATATAGCATCATATGTTATTTATCTTGCCAACAGTGAATGCCACTTCCTTTCAATCCCTCGCTCTTTCTCTATCTCATTTCTATTTTTAACTATTAAATAAATGTTCCCTGCTGCACTAAGGGTTTAATGTGGCAATTTTGCTCAATATCTATTCACAACAGCTTTCACGCACTGCCTGTGAATTAGATATGGGCCAGATTAGGATGTACAGGCTTTGGAACAGAATGTTTGTCAAGGTTACTCTGGCAACCTCAGTATTATGTACTTCAGAATCCGTTACCAAAGCAACAACATACAGTACAATTTGGCCTTGGTTATTTGTCATTTGCATGTCTTTTAGCATGTGAATGCCAAGAAATGTAACTGTTTGAAATGTTCCAAATGACCCTGTGTTGGCTTTTTTAAAACGCATTGTGTAAATTATAACATTTTCTTCCACTGTGCATTTAATAAGCTTCATGTACCATTCAAAATATTTTTGAAAACTGTTTCTGCTCTTATGCTCAAAAAGCACAAATGGATCTATTTATATATCAAATAACTTTTAAAATGGAATTAATTCCTGTGGTGGCAAAGCTACATTTACAAAATATTCAAAAGTTAATATATTTTAAAATATTTTATATATATATTGCAACAATGCTAATGCTGTTACTGTCAGCATTACTGATCCCAAACTTTTGAATTTTATAGTGTATGTACATCCGGCACACAGGTCAAGTTTCAAAAGTGAACCAATCGACTCATCAATGGTTCTTTAAAATATTCATGTGTAGCATCCCTAGCAGCTTAGCTGGTATCAATCGAACTCCACCCGAAGATGCCTTCAGCTAAAGCCTGTTAATATCTATGGTAATTACAGTAGCACAGAGCCCTATTGAACAGCTAGGGTTCATCCTTAGTGAGCATTCCCACAAATTAGCTGCTTTGCTCCCTCTGTCCCCTCTTTACTAAACTTGTAATGTTTCCCATCAATATATTAGCAAAGTATGTTCTTCTATGTAGCTTACCCTTTAAAATATCTTGATTTAGTTTGACATATTTTGGTATTCATGTTACACATAAATATGCAGATCTGTTTAAAGCAAATTGGACTCCTTTGTTGTTCCGAACTAGGGAGGATTATGAACGAGGGTCACTTCTGAATCTCTTCAGCTCTTTAGCTGCTCTTATTAATGCTGCGAAGATGTTTGTTGTCCCATGATTTTTATATTTGTTTCAATGCATTCCCATCTTTCGCCCCAATAATTTATTCATTTATTTTTAGTCTCCAAGATTCTGGACTTTATCTAGGATAAAAAGGTCCCCAGGTTACATAAAGTATATAACAGAGACCCAAGTCATTGGGGGTTTGCCATTACCTAACCAGAGGTTCTATCATTGGGCCACCAATATTAGAATTTAAAAAAAAATGGCTCCAAAATAAAAATGTAGAGTTTCTTCCCTCTTGGCTTATGATGGAAGCTAATTCTACTAAGCCCAGCTCACTGAATGCTTTTCTCCCATTCCATCTTTCTCACCTTTTACTAAGAATTTGATAGTTGAGATCACTCTTAATATTTGGGCCCAATTTACGTGCTTTTTAGGATTACAGTCATACTCAATCCATGCTCCGATAGCCACTATCCATATTTTTTTTCTCACTGTCTGTTGTACAGACTGTCTGTTTTTTATTTTGGTCTAGTTGTGGCATTAATACATTTCATGATTTATATATTGATGTCACGTTTGCTTCTTTTCAACACATTAGGGACACATTTTCACAAAGCATAATTTTTTCAGATGCTTACAAGTTTGTCGTTTCGCTCAGGCTGCATTTCCAGATTTTCCTGTCCTGCCAAATGATACTCTTTTGAATAGGTTTTTTTTTCACTCCAGTTTGCACAATAAATCCACAACCTTTATCCTGCATCAATATGTATCAGACACTCACTAATTCTGTGCAAAGTTGATTTCTGTGTCAATTTTACAAAAGCTACATTGGCAAAAGTTTCTCCAGTATGTGACAGATGCTGTCAAAATCCAGCAAACCTGATTCAGTTGTTTTGGATTTCCCCTTCACTATATAATATTTGGACAAATATATATATTTTTTTATTACAGGGGATTAAGAACTGAAATGAATGCTCTCACTGCTTTGTTTGGAATTTGCCATTCACATTGGGGCCCATAGATCTAAGACCATAAAATTACATTTGGTACAAATGTTTTCATAAAAAATC
The DNA here is from genome assembly GCF_023724105.1 of Carassius gibelio. Taxonomy (NCBI): domain Eukaryota; kingdom Metazoa; phylum Chordata; class Actinopteri; order Cypriniformes; family Cyprinidae; genus Carassius; species Carassius gibelio. The sequence continues at coordinate 13,181,670 of NC_068391.1, forward strand.
ATTAACATAATATTTGAAGTGTAAAAAATAATATTTATATAAATATTGATGTAAATCAGGGCTCAACATTTTTTATAATCAAAATATACACTCTCAGAAAAGAAGGTACATAATTGTACCCTTAGGGGTACAATGGCTTGTCACTGGGGCTGTACCCTCAAGGGTACAGTTTTTGTACCCTTGTGATTTGTACCTTAAGAGACCATTTTTGTACCTGTGGTGGCAATTTTGTACCTTTATTTAACGGTACAAAAATGGACCCTTCAAAAAGGGTACAAAATTGGCTTCGACGGGGTACAATCCTTGATATGACATACACACACATATATATATATATATATAATTTACACACACACGCTGAATTTATTCAATCCTTTTCATTCTCACATTTCATTTTAAACGATGTCTAACTGTGACATATAAACGATCATCTACTGAGTAAGTGTATTTAACACCCCTGAGGTTGTTTTAAGTGTAATTAATCCTTTTTTTTTTTTAGTGCAAACTAAAAAAAGTTAATTTTTATGTTAAAAATAAAGTTAATGTACTAGATTAGACATAAAATCAAGAGTCTTCAGACAGATGTATAAATTTCAACATTTATTGAACAAATGGGCAAAGTGGCAACTTTAAAGCATATATCAGATGTGTAGAGGTTAATTAGTTACATTCATTAAGTGTGGTACAGAAACATAAAATAGTTAATAAAACACAACATCATCAAAGTTACCTAGACATGAACAAATATGACGTGTAGATCTGAGTTGTGTAGCATCCATGAATGATGTTGCTCGTTGTCCCATCAGCGAGCAGGTATGTCTGTGTGGTCTCTTCTCTGCAATCAAGCTGTTCTTGTTAGTGCCTGCAGATAAAAGAGAAAAGTAACAGTCAAGGTCAGCTCTCCAACTGATTTTATTTATATTAATTGTATTTTTCATATACCACCCATATGGCAATATTTTGAGGCAGACAATAGGTAGTGACAGAAATGTCCAAATGTACCTTTTTGAAGATGTTTTTTCAGCTTGACAGGATGACATTCCAGGTCCCTTGCAGCCTTGTGATGATGTGGGAATCAAATGAAGTAGGAGACCAATGGATGCAATATCGCTGTCCATTCTAGATAACAGATATGACAAAATCAACAAAAAAATAAAATAAATGCAAGAACACAGACTTCAGTTACAGCAAAATACAGCAAAACTATAGATATTCTTATTCTGAAATATAGTCTCACCTTAGACAATCGGTTTCTTCCTCCTTTACAGCTGACTCAGGGGTCAATTTGGTCCTTGAAGGTCTTGGGAGAAGCTTCTTGAAAAGAAAGAAAAAAAAAAAACAACAACAAAACAACAATTAATGACTACATCTCTCTCAGGAACCATTCAGCTTAGTTGATTGTGTAGACACACTATCGCTCTGTTCACAACCTGACTTTAGCACACATCTTGAGTGACACATATGGCCATATACTTTTATTACAGGGTTCGTTAAAAATGAACATTTCATCAGTTTACTCAGCCTTTTGTTATCTTTGTAACACAACTGAAAATAGTTTAATAGAATATAAGATTGCTGTCCCTTAACTACCACTTTAATACTTAATAAAGAGATCTAATCCATAAAGAGAAGTAATTTATATGTATCATGTGGTTTAGTCCAAATTTTCTGTTAATGTTCCCTGATCAATGTTTAAAAAAAAAAAAAAAAAGTAATTCTGTTCATTGTAAAGTGACCAAATCTCTTCAGAAAATTTGGTCTAAACTGCTCAATTCATTTGGACTTGTTTTATGATCTCTTTATGAACTTCTTGAAGTATTAAAGTGGTAGTTGTGTAGACTGTCGATGGAGAAAGTATCTCATTCAAAATATATTCATTTGTGTTTGGAAAATGAATGCAAGTCTTGCAGGTTTGGAATCACAGAGAGTGAGAAATAAAAAATTAAAAAAATCAATTTTTGGGTCAATTTACCATTTATCTTTTTGCAGTTTGATATCTTAAATTAGTAATTAGTAAATTCCAGGTGTGAACAAACTAAAATTGTGTGCCTGCCTAGTTAAACTTTAATTTTTCATATTCATTTATGCATTTTAAATTTGTACTGCACACAGAATAACATATAAATGAGACAAACTCACACTTCTGGCGTCATCTTCAGCATTCTGCTCCGTTCTTGAAGGGTCACCATCACTCACACTCAGAGTCATCAGACTCACAGGAGCTTCCTTCACTTGACACTGCAGAAGTCTGGACCAATTCTATTGAAAAAGGATAAAAATAAAAATAAATCACTTATTTCAGTTATTTAAATAAGTAAATGTGGTGAAACAATTGGGATTACCCCTAATTAGTATGAATGAGAATGAGTATGATGAGAACTGTCTATAAAACGGGTGTCAAATCATAAACTTTATTTTTTTTATATAGCCTTCATTCTAGGGTCAATTAAATGAAACATGCAATATTCACATGGAGGCCTAAAACAATTTAAGTATTTATTTAATCTGATTATTAAATACATTTGTATTTTTACAACTTTTATTCAAGTATTACATTTGTACATCATTTTAATGAGTAACATGAGTAATAAGACATCTTAAAATGAACAGTATACTACATAACTTAAGAATTTATCTATTTATTATTTATATTGTGAAAAGAAACTATAGACAGATTCAGACATGTTGCTCCATTACACACGTAATCTTGTCTATCTGGAAGCATTTGGGACATTATTTAACCCAAAATAGGATGCCATATGACTTGATAAAGTACATGAATGAACACCGAAGTAAACTGAAAGACTGACAGATTTACAGTTTCACGTACGTTACCTTTAACTCACTTTCATGCGCAGCTCGGCACGTCACCCGTAGGAGAAAATCATACAATCCGTGGCGACGGTTTTGCAATCCGTCCCATCGGTTTGCAAACCGTACTCACGAATTCTGAAACTGTTCCCTCGGTTTAACAAACCGTGCCGGTTATGAACTGACAGGATGGATTGCAAACCGTCGCCACGGACTGTATTTTCTTCTCCTACAGATGCCGTGCCGGGCTGCGCGTACTTTCACGATACTTGCATAAACGTAATGTTAACTGTCTTAAGAAAAACTTGATGACAGCGCGTTTGTGTCTTGACACAAATATGAAATGACAGACATGACATTCAGCGCTGAGAACAAGCAACGCAAGACAGTGGCGAATATAAGTTTTAACACGTGCTCTAGTCTCAGAGTTTTGCAATAGATAACGTCCATCAAATGACTGGTAAATGTTCCGCGTTCTGGCAGCTCTGGCTGCAGAAAGACTGCATATCTGCAGCGGCGAGACAGACACTTCAACACGGTGTTATGAGTCAGAAAAACGAGTTTGTTATTAGCGCGTAATGAAATGCCGCACTCAATGCTTTCAAAAAACAAATATATTCATCATTTGATGAATTCTCTCATTTGAGTAGAAAACCTACCGAATGTAAAGTAAGCTGCTTCAGTCTTCGACGCCACACTCCAGTAAATCCAGGCCTCGGCGGGAACAGAGGCGAGAGGACGTGTCAACGAACAAAAATGAAAGAAACGTAAAGCATAAATGACTTACATTGTAAGCACATTCCAAAAAGTTATTTTACACGTAACGTTAATCACCTTTTTTGAGGAAAACGCCTCTGTAACTTACATCTCTGCACCTCACGATCATCATTAAACCTGACAAAAACACTTGCATTTAGTAATTTCTAAATGTGTTCACCACCAATCATATTTTGAGTAAAATTATCAACAAAAATGTTTTTCCAGTGTACTTTTATCAAGGGAAAAGCAATCCAACTTACCGTCTCGGTGGCTTGAGGAAAGAATGTCATCCTTGCCTTGCAAGGCAGCCGTTACTGAGGGGCTGAGTCCAGACAATTCGGCGGGTTTTTTTATTCCGCACTTTTAGTGTAAAAGTGAACTTACACCATATAACAACACTGAACATGATTACTATTTAACACTGTAGATATTTAATTAAACTATTTGGAAATTAATGACTTTTAACACTGCAAATATTACACTGCTGATTTTACTCAAAGCCCTGTAAGAACCATGCTATGACTTCGTCTCTGCTAAAAGAAAGACCGCGAACTGGACGTTCTTTTCAAATGGAAATCAAGCAGCCAATCAGGGCTGGCTCTTGATATTGTACCTTAACCTTTCAAAGAAATGGTACATATATGTACCTTTTAATGCTTGGGAACATATATGTACCTTTTTGACCCTCAAAAAGGTACATATATGTACCTTGAGGTCCAATAATAAGCCTTATGGGGTACATCAGTGTAGATTGTACCTTGGGGGACAGAAATGGACCCCTACTGTACCCCTATTTCTGACAGTGTATACAGAACTTGTCAAAAGTTTGGAAACGTTATGATTTTTAAATGCATTTAATTAAGTCTCTTATGCTCACTAAGGCTGCATTTATGTGCTCAAGATACAGTAAAACACTAATATTGTAAAATAGTATTACAATTTAAAATAACTGTTTTCTATTGTAATATATTTTGAAATGTAATTTATTCCTGTGATGACAAAGCTGAATTTTAAGCATTATTACTCCAGTCTTCAGTGTCACATGGTGCTAATTATTCTAATATGCTGATTTAAAATTGTAGTAATATTTCACAATAGTATTGTTTTACTGTATTTTTGATCAAACAGATGCAGACTTGGTGAGCATAAGTGACAATGTATAAATAATGTTAAATAATAATAATATAACAAAATACTGTGTGTTTTTGTGTGTATGTGTGGATGCAATTTTAAAATCATGCAAATTTGTATTTATTTATGGGGTTAAAGTTTTCGTTAAATCCATACTGAATCTGAAAATTTTTTTCCATGTAGCATTCTGGACACATGAGCTGTATATGTATTTGCAATTTATTCCAACCCTGACAGTCTCTTAAGATCCCATATGATCAACGTCATGTATGTCCTGCTATGGATTTGCAATCTGTGTGTGTATATGTGGGCATTTATGCACGTATTTGAATGAAATCCTTACCAAATATACTTGATTAAACCCATTCACAGTTGTAAAGTTATGCATCTTTCACACAGCGGTGTATAGTACACTGAAAACCTGTTTGCTTATGATCCATTCTTCTTTTTAGGTCTAGTCTCTTTCTTTCAGCAACAGACATGAGATCATTACTCACTTTTGGAGTCTTCTGTGAGGCTGCAGGCGCAGTGGTTATGTGTTCATCTATTCATCTTAGCTGTTTGTTGTTCCTTTGAAGGGCGAAGATGCCTTTTCACCATGTGAGAGCAGGGCTGCTCTACACAGACAACTACCTGAGCACCTCTCTGTCTGAAACCAGTGAAGAACAGCTCGCCAACATCTCCACAGAAGAGCTTGGCGGTGAGTGAGAATGTCTGTGTCTGTATGTGTTTTGTTTGGATGGCTGCTATTTGTCTTAGTGCACTTTAATGCCTATTTAAAAAATGGGGGGGGGGGGGGGTGACAGTTGACATACATTTACACTATCTAAACTAAAATTGCTGTAATTTACTAACACTTTGGAATATAAACATAAGGTTGGTATCTTTTTAAAGAAGAAAATTAGCAGATTTTGGCAAAAGTGGAATTAAAAAAAAAATGTAAGTATGAAAAAGTTATAGAAGTTTAAATGTACTGTAAATAATATGCGCTATATTAATTTTATTTTATTTTATTTATTATAAATATTTTACATAACAGGTTTTACTCTAAAATTGGTATAAAATTAAAGCCTTGTGTCTAAATAAGTTATGTTATAAATTTGAAGTTGATATGAAAAAAATTGAGGTTCCTGTGAGATTTTATTTAGGGCGTCATACCACACACAGCCACTGGGAGTCATCAAAACTATTTTGAATTTTGCTTAGTGAATTTTTCTCTAGATTTCTCTGTGAATTTTACTCCTATCTCAAAATAACCACCAAATATGAAATCCTGAGACTCAGACCTTTCCAATGATATGTTTGTTGCCAAGATGATAAAAAGTTTTGGTTCTAGAAGACCGTAATGCATTATGTTTTATGACACTTGGCCCTGCCCACTAAGGGGGAGGTGACCGCCATTAGAATTTAAAGTACCATTTCCATGGTAAAGCAATGTCCGATTTCAAAATGGTTTTCACAGGATGAATCTTGGGCTTCTAAACTTTCAAATGATATATGATTTATGATGATTACTAAAAGATTTTATAGAGAAAAAGACAACAACAAAAAAGAGTGCCAAGTGTCCCACAGGTGGGACGGTGACAGTTATGGGGTTAAAGAACGTGTGCTTATATTTAAAACATTGCCCCAGAAATGGAAATGCAGGTTAATAAAATTTTATTTGAATTTAATTTAATTTAAAAAGGGTTCATATGATGCGATTTAAATTTTCTTTTCTCTTTGGAGTGTTACAAGCGCATGAAGAAGATCTGTAAAGTTGCAAAGACTAAAGTCTCAAATCCAAAGAGATATTCGTAAATAAAAGTTAAGAGTCAACCACGCCCTTCTAAAATGCCTTGTTTAAAAACGCCCCCTGTCTACGACACTGTGTGGGAAGATTTGCATAACACTGGCCAAATGTACTTGCAGAGAAAGGTGTGCTGTGTGTTTTATTGAAAAGCGAAACTACTTTGTTTGGCCTTCCGAAAGAAGATGATATCTGCTTCGTCATGCCTAGGGTCTTTTCCACATTAGTACGGTTTCATTTGAAAACACATCTTTTTCTCTCCATTTTGGCCTTCCATCCACACTGAGATGGCATTTTTAATCAAGATAACTGTAGCTTTTTGAAAACACTCTCCAATGTAGATAAATTAAAAAGAATAAAAATAAAGTATGGACTGTGAAAACAGAGGCTTTTAAAAAATGATGATGCGCAGAAAGCAAATTTAACATTTTCTGATGTTTCAATGTGAATAAGACCCTTTTGGAAAATGCTTGAAAATGCTAGTGTGAATGGAGAGTGTTTTAAAATCGCCGGATTGGCTTTAACCGTGGACGAAGCAGATTGTCACGTGGTTGTTTGTCGTTTCTCTGATCACAAATGCAGACAGGTTTTAATGTTTATGCTGTGTGATATGCAATGCCACGCGTACAAGCACATTATAAGTCATTATAATCATTAATTATGTTCCCAGTGGATGCAAAAATTCTCTCATTTGTAATGGGTTTTATTGGTTTTGTCTGGTCACGACAGGGCATGGCTTGACAGTATTGTAAAGGGCTTAACATTTTCGTCACAGACTTGAGGTATTCAGCCAATCACAATGTACTGGATAGATGGCCAATCACCTTACACCTTACACCTCGCTTTTCATACCGATGAGCTTTGTAAAAATCGACGCGTTTCAGAAAGGTGGGGCATAGAGGAGCAATAATGAAAGGAGAAATGGAAAATAATGTGGTTTTTTTACATTAAATCACATAAACACATTGTATTACACCAAATACACAACATAAATGTACTTACATCTAACATCATATGACCACTTTAACAAATTCAAAACCTGCTTTTATTTGCTTTTAAACATATAACTTTTCTTTTTGAAGATTCTTCATATAAATCCGTCCATATTGACCACGTTTGTCAAGTTTCCTAAAATAAACAAAAACATATAAAACCATAAATGTTGTTTATATGATTTAAGTCCTCTGTGTAAAAACGTAATTCTCTCTCAAATCCCATTTTCCATTCTGCATATTTAAGAATGAATTTTGATTAGGACACATCCAAGAACCCAAGGTGGTACTGGAAACAGTGATGTCATATCTGTCACAAGGCATTATGCATGTTTTGAATCTGAATGTCAGTGGTCATAAATTTTGTTTGTTCTATGAACTATGCTATGACTGCTGTTTTTATAGGAAATAATTGAACATTTCTTCACCTGCATTGCACAGAAAAATAACCGCAATATTGTTTGTAGCAAGAAGTTGACTACTAAAGCTTCTTCCTCCTCACCGTTTATAACATGGTCATTCAGTAGAAATTAATAATAGCAACCAAAAGAACATCAGGGCTCATTCACATATGCCGTCAGTGTGATAAACATTATAAACCCATTACAGTTACTGCCCCACTACAGTCCACTGGAACTGGAAATCTCACTTTCATCATCTTGAATGTCTTGCTGGTCATGTGTAAAGGCAGTGCCTTAGGGCACACAAGAAGAAAATCGATGGTCTGACTGGTGGATTAGAGGGTGTTGTGAATACAGTGTGAAACTCTCAGATGGAAATAACGTTTTGCAGCACCTCCTTTTAAAATGATTGTATAGACAGACCAGGAGCCGAGGGCTGGCCACAGTGGGAGGTTCTGTGGTTTGCATATTCATGAAATGAGGGACACAAAGTAAGAGCAGCAGTTCAGATGAGGTCTGTCTTTGCAGAAAGAAAAACTCTTGAGGGAGACACAGAGGGCCGTGTTACATAATGAGCCACTGGCTGAATCACTTTTTAATTTGATTTACTCATATTGAATAAAATCTAGATGCCTTGTAATAAGCCTTTGGGTTATTGTCTAAATCTGGTAAAAAGTCACATTTAAGGAATGAAAAGAAGCTAATATATCATTAAGTCAGGATAAAGAGGCTTCTAGGAAACAGGGTGTGTGGAGAGTGTTGGGTTTTGCTAATGGCAGAGGAATCAAACCACGTTCTAATGAGACTGACGTTTTGTTCTTTTATGTTTGGGGTCCCAGAGCAATGCATAAGTGCTTTATTTTGAAAATACCAATAGTAAAATAATCATTTTTAAAATTAATGAACATATTATTTCTTTCTTTTTTTAAATCCTATTTTTTTGTTATGTACTTTCAGATGGGTAATTGTTATTTAGGGTGTGTTAACATTTGGTTCAATTGAAATGAACTCTGGTGCGATTGCTCTATTAGTGCAGTTCAACTGAATAAGTGTGAACACTGCCTTCTGAACCTTGGTGTGCACCAAACAAGTGGACCAAGACCTTTGTCAAGCGGGATTGGTCAACATCCAAAACCAACTCTGGTGTGGATCAACTGAAATATGAATGCTGTGCATTGTATGCGCAGCTTTTACACATTTTATAAGTGCTTCATCATGAATTCTCATCCAGTAAAAATACCACCATATGCACATACAATAAGTGCATTTAGCCTCACACACAGCATTGTTTTTGATGTTAGGTATGTTCCATTGCAAAACGTACGTCATAAAAGCGGTCAAATTAGGTTTTGGCCTTATCCTTATGCCTTTTGTTTGTATCTTTAGGTTCTGTGCTATAAATTACCATTTAAATATTTTCAGGGTGTCCATTTGAAGTATATTATCACATTTGGTTTATAATCAGTTTTCAGAAGATTAAGAAAAGTCTTGAAATATCTAAAGTATCAACCTGACACTTCAAGGTTAAGTATGTTATGGGCTATTAATAAAAGACAATTGAGGTCTTTTTGATGCCAAAGTGAAATTAAAAAAAAAAAAAAAAACATCCAGGCTTTGTGAAATGCAGGAAGTGCTCAGTTCAGCTCTTTATCTCATAATAACACCAAGGTGGGTCTTTAAGACAGCAAAAAAAGTGTAATACACCTCAGAAAAGATACAAGATACAAGTGTTATATTTGTCATTGATGCTTGCGACTTGGTCTTGGATGTTTAACCCGAGTTGAACTAAAAAACTGGCACTGATGCCCTTTTAAACCATGGACAAACGTTCAGTAACAGCACACTAAATACACAGCTGTGAAAACAGAATGAGCTGCATTTGAGCTGTATTTCTGCTGTTTGTGTGATAGCACACTGTGTAGCTGGTGAGAAAAGCAAGCATTATAATACATACCGTCTAATGCTCACCAATGACATGCACATTCCACTTGAATTATGAATGTCAACTGAGTTATTTGTGTTAGTTGACCGTTCTGCATTTCTATTTTGTCTCATTTCTCTATTTCTCTCTGCAGAGATCCGCGAGGCATTCCGAGTTCTAGATAGGGATGGGAACGGATTCATCTCGAAGCAGGAGCTGGGTATGGCCATGCGCTCTCTGGGGTACATGCCCAGTGAGGTGGAGCTGGCTATTATCATGCAAAGATTGGACATGGACGGTGAGTCAGTCTCTTTCCACATCTCCCTTATTCTCAGGATTATTCTGAGATGGCACCTTTCACACAAACTAAAAGAAATGTCTGTCTTCTAATCATCTGTGAAAACAGCCTTACAATCTGTCACAGACCCCATTCCAATCCTTGCACTGGACAGATATATGATATTCTGAACAGTTCATGCTACAGCGATCATAGATTTGAACATCAATTTATCCAGCTCAGAGGGGCTGCAAATACACCAGCAAGCGAGGTGAATTCTGAGAAACCTGCATCTTACTCTCTCTCTCTCTCTGTGTGTGTGTGTGTGTGTGCTTGTGTGTGTCCAGCTCCAAGGGTCCTTCACAGTCGGGTCACTGTTGACTGAATAGTTTGAGTACATGCATTGATTTAGTTCATCAATCTGTCTGGAAGGTTATAGCTCTTCTTGATCAGGACATTTTGTGCAAGTAGAACAGTTACAGATGTTGAATGAAACTCACACTGTGGGTCTAGGAAGATCTTTTTCACCTCATAATATGAATTTTGTTATTTGGGCTACATTTTAAGATCTTAGCTCTTAATCATAAAGATCTTCTTTAGTGCTGCCCATAACCTTGGTACAGAATGCAGATACAAATGCACCTCTTTACTGTATTTCATTAATAAATATTAATGAGATTCAATGGTAGAGTAAAGACAAGGTTTTGCAGCACAGTGGAAACATTAGCGTGATAACAGCTCTTTCTGACTTAACACTTTAAGTTCCACTGTCGCTCTCAGCTGGTGTTGTCTTTCATACATCTCAGACCAGTCATTTTGTAATAAATTTTATACAAAAAAAAGGTTGATAGCTGTTATTACTTCCAAGACCCTGAACAGTTTCATTTAGCTGAGCCGCACCAGTAAAAAACTGCATAATAAAGCAATCAGCAAAACTGTGCAGAAATTACAATAGTTTCTGAGACTTCGGTGGATGTAGATTACTGATCCATGAAGGGCAACTAATAATTCTGTTCTATTCTGTTCTATTATTTAACTGATGATAAGAATTTTAATCGGCTGTTTTCATGAGGTGCAAGGTAAAAAAAGTTTCAGCGACAAGCAATGAAAGCTGCTGTGCAACGTGACAAATTTTCAACCAGTCAGAATATATTTCATTGTTATATTTATTTTATTAAAATTGTTGCTTTTTAAAGATTCAGTTAAAAGAATAGTTCACCCAAAATGAAAATTTGCTGACCTTCAGGCCATCTAAGATCAAGATCAGATGAGAATGCACAATTAAATATCTTATATCTGAAGATATTTATTCAATATGGACGGATGGATAAATTAATAAAAAATCTCTAATTTCAGCTGATAACCAATATGGAACCAACATACAGTATTTCTTGAACTAATTGAAGCTCTTTGTTATTATTATTCTTTCTGATTCTAATCCAGATGTTTTCTTCCTGATGCAGGTGATGGACAGGTGGACTTTGATGAATTTATGACAATATTGGGGCCTAAACTTGTTTCTTCTGAAACCAGAGAGGGCTTTCTAGGAAGTACTATAGACAGCATATTCTGGCAGGTATGGAAAGCTTCCATCTAATTTCTATATGTCAATGTTCTCTTCTCTTTCTCATTGTATGAGTGTGCATTTGTATTCTGGGTAAGATTACGGGTCACACTTTGCCCTCTCCACCAGCTTCCTCCTTCCCATGACAAATGTCAAATGTGATTCTTCTCAGACTGTGGACTTCAAAGAGAGCAGGCAGATCTGCCCATTTCAAAGTGAACATTTGTTCATATAGTGAGGAAAACCCAGTTTCACTTCCAAGAGATTTCTTTGAGCGTCGAGGAAGGCATATTAATATAAAGATTTGCCACTATAAAAGGAAGTATAGATCTGAATTAGTCATCACAGGCATTTGGGCAGAGTTTTCACTCTCTCTTTCTTGTTAGGTCTTCATCTCTGCTTTTATTTAATATAGCTGACTTCCTGTCTAGAGTTTATATTTGCATGTTTATGTGTAGCATCTTTTGCTCAGAGAGGCAGCTGAGCGGTGTGTGTAGGAGTGAGGAACAGCAAGGTCACAGACACTGCTTGTCTGGGAGGTGATTTAAAAGCTCGTCTCAACACACCTTTAGTGGGCCACAGTGACTCATAACTGCAACAGTAATCCAAGTAACAACATCACACCAGCATACCAAACACCCTCTGCCTCTCTGATGTTATTATGAGGCCAGTACAGGTCTAATAATGGCACAATGACAAAACCTCCTGGGAAAATTTGTGTATTGACAGAGCAGCTGTTATTTGGATCTTTTCATATTTTTTCTACTAGAAATCCTATCATTTTTTGTTTTTTGAATATGTGGTTTAACATACGCTATTGTTCAAATGCTTGGGGTAAGAATTTTTTAAAGAAATTAATACTTTTATTCAGCAACTATGCATTAAATTGATAAAAAGTGACAAATAAATTATGTTCTTTTGAACTGTTCTATTTTTAAAGAACCCTGACAAAAATGTTTTCAACATTGATAGTAGCAATAAATGTTTTTTGAGCACCAAATCAGCATATTAAAATGAATTCTTAAGGATCACGTGGCACTGAAGACTGGAGTAATGATGCTGAAAATTCAGCTGCGCCATCACAGGAATAAATTACATTTAAAAATGTATTAAAATAGAAAACAAAAATGAATCTGTAAAAATATTTCACAATATTATTGTTTTGAATTGAATTGAAATTGAATTTTAACTGTATCTTTAATTAAATAAATTCATCCTTAGTGCAAATAAGAGACTTCTTATAAAAACATTTTTTTAATCTTACTTGAAATGTTTCATTACAAATATTGATAAAAAATGAAATTAATAAAAAAAATATATAAAGAAATGAATTGCTACAAAAATAATTATTATTTATATTAATTGTATTCTACTACAACAATTGATAATAATTTATACAAATTGTATTTAATTCTAATAATATTAATAATGAACCATTATAAATAATACCTGAATAATATAAATAGAATATAATAAATTATTTAAATTAGGTTTTTACAATACAGTACAACAATTCTACTCTTTTTGTTTGTTTGTTTTGTAAAGATTAAGCAGATCTTTGCAGGCATTATCTGTAAGGCTCCTGTCAAATACATTACATGCTGTTTGTGTCATAAAACGATTCTTATAATATGAACACACCATATCTTTGACATTGAGGTCTGGTAGTGATCGTCTGTATGTAAAGCATCACATATAGTGCATTGGAACCAGATCAAGCCCAAAAAGCTGTTGATTTTTAAGTATGTGCAGATATGAAGTCATGAACCATTCAGAAGAAAGTTAGCTCTTATCTGTCAGCACAAAGAAGTTGTGTGTGTGTCCTCATAAGGGTGTCATCTCAGTTTGGATTTGCATGCTGACTAGGACATTTTTCATCCCAAGAACCTCGAGGCCGTTTGTGTAACATGAAAGACTGAGCATGTATTAGTGGGGGCGTTTAAAAATGTTCTTAACAAGATTGTCAATGGGGACGTCAGAGTGGAGCCAAGAGCTACAGGCAGTCATGGATTATTAGGAACGCATAGGCATAAACAAGCTTGTTTTCCCCCCCCTGAGGAACACAAACCTGGGGAGTGTGTGTAGTGTTGCTGCCAACAGCCCTGTTTTGACAGCGGAAATGATTTGAGACAAACACAGTCAGCATTAACCAGTATCACTAACAGCATATTCTAGCTCTATGTGATGTATAATTCATGTGTATATTTCGCTATTGTTTCAATAATGTTTCAAAACATCTCCACTGCAGCGACACCAGAGATGGAGATGCATTACATTATGAAGCTGATACATTGAATTATGTAGTCTACCTATGTTCTATTGCATTACTGTGGATTCTGTGATTCTATAGAAATGTAACATGTATAGATGTATTTTCTATACACAAAAGTTTGGGGTTGGTAATTTATTTATTTATTTTTATATTTTTTGTTCACCAATGCTGTATAATTAATATTTAATCAAAAGTACAGTAAAACAGTAATATTGAGAAATATTATTATGATTTTAAATGTATATTTTAATATATTCTAAAATGTAATTTATTATTTTGATGGAAGGAAGACATTTATTGGCAGGAATATGTTTAAGTTAAGAAGCCATTACTCCAGTATTCAGTGTCATATGACCAATCAGAAATCATTCTAATATGCTGAATTGGTTCTTAGGAAAGATTTCTTATTATTAATTTTGAAAACAGTTGTACTGCTTAATATCTTTGTAGAAACAGGATTGTTTGATAAATAGAAAGTTCAAAAGTACATAGTTTATACTTTTGTAACATTATAAAAGTTTTACTATCACTTTGATCAATTTATATATATGTATTTTTTTTCCTTCCTGACCAAAAATGTTTATACACCAGTGGTGTCAAAAGTACTGGCATTCATTACTCAAGTAGAAGTATAGATACTAGGGTTTAAAAAGACTTTTGTAGAAGTTGAAGTATCAACTCAAGCTTTTTACTCAAGTAAAAGTGTAAAAGTACTGGTTTAAAAAACTACTTAAAGTATAAAAGTAAAAGTAATGTAAGGGGAAAAAAATGCCATTAAGAACAAAAGCTTAGGCCGCACCACAGGGGCCTATTGTGCACTACCCCTCCTCAAAAAAACATTTTTCTAAAGGCCATAGGCCATAATGACTATAATGTTATATTAAAATGTTCATGTTGAAAAATTTGGGATGCACTAGGCTTCCTGTTTCAGCCGCATATATGAAAATACAAAAATGGTGTGCACATCCCAAACATCCAATTAGGACGCAGGTGCAAGACAACTAAATGATATAGACAAATAAAGAAGTGAAGTCTGAACACTGAAAACTACTGCTCCAGAGGAATTTAATCAAGCAACGTTTCGACCTTCAGGTCTTCATCAGCCGCATATATGCCCATTTAAAATGAACGCACTTTAGTACAATGCAAATACATTAAAGGACTAGAGATATGATGACTAGTTGCCAATAAGTATTGTTATGGTGCAAAAAGTCAAACTTCAGAGGCTTGTCATCAATAACTTTTAATGGAATGTAAATGTACATCCAAGATTAGCTGCAGGAATCTGCGAGGGCGATGGACAAGAACATTGGTGCAGGCTTAGTAACAATTACACTTATATGGTTGTCTATTTACAGTAAACATTATAGTGCTGTCAAAATGAATGATTAATCCAAGTGATTAATCAAAAACTAAAATAGAAAAAGAAATCATAATCCTGATACTTTCTTGATTGATAGCTTCTTGTATTTGGTCCATACGTCTGCTATGTCCAGTGTTCGGGGGGGAACGAGTTACAAAGTTGGTATAGCCTACTTATCACAACATTGTCAATCGCATCGTCAATCGAAAACGCTAATTTATTAAAACGTCTCGCCACCGAACTACCTACAGTAGTTTAATTTGTGGAGGACGAAGAAAAAGCACTCATTTGGTAAATGAGCCAGTGAGAAATAATAACTTTTAAGTAGGGTCCAGTGCCTTTTCAATACTTTTAAAATGGTACCGGCTCCTAAACGGTGCCTGAACCGATACTTTAAAAAAAAGAACCACAAAAAAAACTATGGATAACTTTAAAGAACATTACAAATATTTAAAATAAATCCATAGCTTGTTGTGCAAGTTGTGCTTCCCTTAATCTAAGCCTAATAAATGTATTTCACAATCTGGGTCATTATTTAATACAAAACCACACATAATGTTTCTACTGTATCTCTGTCACTCACTCTGATATTTAGTTAAGATGAGTGCTGTCTGTCACTGTCTTAAATCAGTTCTGTGAATTACTGTATGGTCATTCTTTATAAAGTAGCAACAATGTCGTTTTTAAAATACAGTACTGTGCAAAAGTCTTATGGACAAATTAGTATTTTCTCCCCAAAAAGGGTTTTAAGCCAGTTATTTATATCTTTTGCTGTAGTGTGTCAGTAGGAAATATCAGTTTGCCATTAATTTTAATAATAATCTAGTGCGATTTTGAATGCACAAGCAGTCTGACAACGGCAAAATGAATGTTTGGAAATGTAAACTGATATTTTATACTGACACACTACAGCAAAATATATAAATAACTGTCCGAACACCATTCTTTTAAGTGAAAATACTAACGTGTCTAAGACTTTTGCACAGTAGTGTATGTATAAAGTACGTATGATTAAATTAAGTATATTTAAATAAGTGTAATTAAAGTATGTGTTCGTTCATATGTGTTAAGGGCTAGATTTTCGCTGGAGGAAACGGCTGTGGTGTGATGAGCGAAAACTTTACAGATGAGAAACCGACTGCTACCTCGTGACCTTTTGTAAACTGTATTTATGACAAAGAACTGCACAGATATGGATATTCTAACAATCTATCGATAAACACATACCTTGTGTCCTCTGTTTGTTTAAGTGCGCATGCGCTGCTCCGTTCGCGGTTTGCGCCTCTGCGGATTGAAGAGCGCGCTGAAAGACGGGAGGAGACCGGTCTGACGCTGGTTTCATGTGAAATTTAAGCGGACTGACTCTGAGGCGATCGGATACCGCTTCCATACCCAACCCTACTTTTAAGAAATATATTTTTTGATAAACGAACCCAAAACTGTCTGTCCTGGCTGGACTGTGATGTGATTTGTGTCACGTGCAGGTGCGATGGATCGCGTACAAACCAATAGGGTGTCGGAATGGTATATGTTAATACTTCTCATCCAACCACAATCAAATTCACTCCATCCGGATGGCGCGATTTATCTGGATAGGTTTTTTTTTTTTTTTTTTTTTTTTGAATGATGACAAGCCGGAATGAAAACAAGCCGAAATGAAATAGCAGTAACGAAGCTATTTTTAAAATGTAAGGAGTAGAAAAGTACAGATACTTGCCTGAAAATGTAAGGAGTAGAAGTAAAAAGTCGGCTGAAAAATAATCACTCAAGTAAAGTATAGATACCCCAAATTTCTACTTAAGTACAGTAACGAAGTATTTGTACTTCGTTACTTGACACCTCTGTTATACACTAGTGTGAATATATAAATATAATTAAATAAGATTTCTGTTTGTACCCTTTTATATTTCAGTTCAGACATCTCAATAAATATCGGATACTAAAAATATTTGGGCAGAAGATATTAAATAGCTGAAAAGAAAAACGTAAAACTGTCTTGATATTGTATGTCAATGCCAAAAAAAAAATAAAAAATTATATGGCTCATGAATATGAATTAGTTGTAATATCAGTAATATTAAATATGTAATATCATTATCATATCATTAATAATCGGCTGTGTCTTTTCTGCAAATAGTGACATCACAATCAACAAACTTTGCAAAGTCTGTTGGAGACTTGAGCTGGCCAGTAAATATGTTAACAAATGTTTAGTGCACAATATTCAGCCTACAAGTGGATTGTGCCATAACATTCTCATGAATTTATGTTTGTTTAAAATTGGCCCTCTGTTTAGTATTCATGTGTGCGAAGGGCAATACTCCTGACTCTGTTGTGTTCTGAAATGAAGATTAACATATTTTAGACAGTTGAAGGAATGGGTGAATAAACAGAAGAGGAAGAAACTGAGTGAAATATGAAAAAGGCAATGTACTGAAATTATAGGAGGATTCAGGAGTATCCCCAAAAGTCACCACAGCATGGAGTGTCTTTTGTCAACTTGCCACAGCTGACAACTCAATTAAGCCATAAATCAACCCAGCGCTGTCCTCCTCAATGTCCAGCCCAGATGAATGACACCAGCATCTCTCTAACAACTTTTGCTTGTATAGCCAGCGGCTTCGATGCTGTGCTAGAGCCATAACTGTCTGATAGTAAACTAAAAACCTCTGTGGATGCATTTAGAGCAGCATGACAAACAAACTCAGCAGGACTGGATGCACAAATATTCACTTTTCAGAGCAGTTTGTGCTGACGAGTGCACAACGGAGATTACCACTAGGCTGCGAATTTAAAACACTGCAAGCTTTTAACGACACAAGAAGACGGCCACATTAGCGCAAACCACAAGGCTTTTACTTCAGTTAGAGTTTAGATTTTTGTACATGTTTTAAATGAAACATCAAAAGGGTAAACTATTTAAATATATAATTTGAAGCATTGAAAATTCTCGTTTCTACCATTGGGGCAATAATTAAGATGTTCCAATCATCTGGAGATGTTACAAATCTGCCTGGAAGAGGTCTTGTTTGGATACATGGTATCGTGGGTTCTATCAAATGCCAACAGACAGAAAAAAGCAGACCTTTACTGCCTCTGCTAGAAATCTTATAATGGGCCTTGTTTGGACCTTCCATCAGGACAATGATCCATCAAAATCATGAAATATCAAAACATCAAAATCAACATGACAATTGGTCACTGAGCACAAATTTAAGGTTCTGTCATTGGCCAGCCCATCCCTGAACTGAACCCTATAGAAAACAAGAGGGTGAACTGAAGAGGAGAATCACCAGCATGGACTTTGGCATCTGAATGAGATGGAGAGGATCTGTATGAAAAGATGATCTTTGATCAGGAACTTTGACCAGGCATTCTCAAACCTCATCAGGTATTATAAGAGAAGAGTCAGAGCTGTATGTCTTGTCAAATGAAGGTTGCAAAAAGTATTGCATAAAACGGGGCCAATAATTGCTTTAGAGAATTTTTTTTTTTTTATTAAAGATCAAAAGTATCCTTCCTTTTGATTGCTTTATTTGCTTATGTTTGCCAAGGGGGATTGGTCATCAAACTTTTTAAAATCTTTTTTTTTTTTTCTGGGAAAATATAAGATCAGTGGCAAAACAGTGAATCTTTGTTTGTTGTTGTTGGGGCTTTTTCATTGTTTCCCAAAACTGAACATTTTAGAGAGGAAAGCATTTGAATATAAATTGCAGCAGGGCATAATATTTTATATGATGAACAAGATGAATGATTGTGAAAGTGCGACTCCGATTGCAGACAATTTCTGACATGGTTTTCCAAACATCATTTGTCTATTATATAGCTGCATGTGGGCAGAAATCTCTCCTAGTAGTGTTACCTTCTCCATCATGCCTTCATTCGACAACATGTGGCAGTCTCAGCTCATTTGGATAAAGTGAAACTTTTCTCAACTTTTTCACACTGCTGGACACGCCCACGGTTGCTCTGTGTCGCCCGGAAATCACAAACTTCTGGTCATTTTATCACTGCAATGGCTTCATGTTAAGACGCTGCTCTTTGTGAAGATAAACGTGTATGTAATAGGTTAATGACACCTGTTTTCTGCTTGTAATTCTCTCATGGCTGCTGGTCTGCAATTATCCTGTTGATTGCCTTCTATCCTCCAGGACACTTCAGCTAATGGAAAGGGGATGGAAGGAGGACAGATGCATTGCTTCTTTCACACTGGCGGTCATTAACATGATGAGATAACAATCAGGCCCACAAGCAGATGGGTCCTAACTGTGTCAAATGTCACATGTGGAGACTGTGACAGAGACACTGCATTGGTTATGTCTTAAACCTCGTAATTGGCTCATCACCCTTGTCTGTAATGTATGTGCGATTGTTTTCGGCTTGATTGTGCTATGAATGCTGAGTACTGCATGCATAGATGTACATGCAAAATTGGACGTGTGTGGCCATGATCACAATAGACTGAGCAATTTAAACCAGTATTTAGCCAAGTCACAGTGCAAGTGTTTGATCTGCTATAGCTGCTGTTAGAGTAAGTAGAGGTAATACTGGCCCAGGATGCATGGAGCTGAATAAAAATGAGTTCATTCGATGTAATGGATGGCTGAGAAACCCCAGACCCTCCTGTTACAATCGCCCTGCTCCCAAACACACCATTCACGCCCAAATGCCATCTGTTCAGTTCACACTTCGCTAAGTGACAGTTGCAGAACTGGCAGCTGAATTACAGGCTGTTAGTGCCTTGGAAATGATTTCACAGAAGACTTGAAGTTGAATGTGTGTGTGTGTATGTGTGTTTGTGTACTTCCAGGGTATAGATCAAGTTAGTAGGGGCATATCAGTGCACTTCCTCACATGATTTTTCAGAGCTTTTTTGGCACGCATTAATAACATGTTGGAGTCTCTGATAAGACACCACAGACGGTCCCCCCGATGTCTTAACGGAGTGATATAGTATCGCTTGGCAGACTGTTTGAGATATTCTGAATCATCTTGTCTTGATTAAGGATTGGTTTACTTAGATTAAGCTGTGACTTTGAGGGGCCACTGAAAAAACAGCAGATAAAAATAGGTCTGTCAAATTAACATTTTAATTTAATACAGTTAGATATTGTTAAATTAACACACTTAATCATGTCTGACTGACAATGGAATGTCAATGGAAACCATTTGAGCTGAAGTACAGGCAGAAATACCTCCTAAATGTATGTTGTCCAGAAATTATTATTATTTATAGTAATAATAGTTGTATATAAAGCAGTATTTTGTTTTTTGTTTACTCCTCTGCCATAATAATGTCTTCATCCACTTTACCTTCATCCACAGTCAGACCAAAGTCAGACATATATATTAATAATAATAGTAGTTATTAATAATTTAATAATAAGTAGAGTAATAATAATAATAATAATAATAATAATAATGAATAAAACAACAATATTTGACTTATAAAAGGCCACAGCATTTTTTTGAATTATCTTCAGTATATTGTCTTTTGAGCCCACAGTCAGTTCAAAGAAATAAATCTTTAATAATAATTATTATTATTATTGTTGTTGTTGTTATTGTTAATAAAACTGATGATTTGACTTCTTAAGAGCCTTTTCCTCATTGCATTACTGCTACAATATTGTCTTCAAATGGTTCATCCTCATTAATAAAAAGCATGTTTTTTGGATCCAGTTGGTCCAAAGAGAGATGTAAATGAATTTATCATTATTATTATTACAATTATTTTTATTCATTTTAAAGAATACAATATTTTGACTTTTAAATAGCCTTTTTTTTTACCTTAATTGGGTGCCACAGTAATGCATTTAAAATATCCTAACATAATAATTTTGACAGGCTATTATTTGCATTGAATTTGATACAAAAGGTGTTGCAGGAAATGTATTTGATTAAGTTTTAATAGACTAAGAGCACTAATAAAAGTATTTGAAATTTTTTATTTGACCATCACAAATAACTAATGCATGCTATTTAGTAAATCAAATGATGTTGTTCTATTCTGCGTCCCGTAGAGTCAGCTGATTTGGCCGTTGCTTTTCTCTCCTCACATCAGTGTAGCTTATCACTCCATATCAGCATTAACGTGGCTATGAGTTATAGAGGGGGCGCAGGCAGGCAAGGAATAGGAAGGAAAAAGAGCCGAGCTCCTATTTCATTGTGACAAATGTGTCTGGACACCTTCAACACGACACTTACTGCCCTCGTCCCGTGCTCAGTGGGTCAACCAAAGACATCAGCCTCTGACAGATTTGTTCACGGCCCATCTCCCCCAGCGCGCAGATCCACTTAGCCGTGTGACATGAGAGCTGGCCACAAACCAGACACACTTTTAGCACCAGGTCTAGGTTTTGGGGGGAACTTGAACTTGCTCTGCTCCAAAACCTACTGAGCTGCCTATATGATGACATTTTAAATCATCATATATAAATCATCACCATATGAATTATATGGCAGCATTGCATAGATCCTACCCAGAGTGCAGAACCATTAATTGTGAATGAAGCAAATGAAACATTAATTATACATGAACTGAAATGTTTGAATAAAAACAGTTCAGACTAATGAAAAATTTATCATTTTAATCAATATTTGTGTGTGTTGTGTATTTTTATGCTTGAGTTTCAGGTTATTAGTTTAGCATCATGCTTACATTAAACTCATAGTGGTCCCCAGCAATTGTTCGTACCTGATTAAATCATAAAAATGTTTTTTTTGGTGTAAATTAATGCATTTATGTTCGTTCAGTGATGTTAAATATTGCTTTTGAGTTGAATAATTCGATGCTATTTCGGTTTATTTCATAGGGAATGCTATGACATGCAAAGTTGCTCTTTATGTAGATTGCAGCGGTTATAGAAAAGATTTAGAATATTATATTTATGAAAGGCATCCATTGTATACAAACATTGTAAGTTGGTCGAGCAATGTGCAAATGATCACAATAATTGTGGAGGTAGAACAGGCATTTTAACTCTCTGAATTAGTTTATTATTATGAATTAGTTTGTTCTGTCCTTCTTTATGAGAGCGCTCCCAAATCATTTCACATAGGTATTTACTTTCTCACATTTATCATGTACCTTCCATTAAAATGAAGTGTTTGAGTAATTGAAATGTTAATCACCTGCTACACTGAGCGATACTTCGGGATTGATGGTCAAAGATGTGAATCAATAAAGCCTTTCAGTGCCATCACTGAAAAATAATGCTGCACAGTAAGTGTAAATCTGTGATAATCAGAGGCCTCTCCAATGCCTGTCAGATCAAACAGACTGTGTGGATTACAGCCAGCGCACACACACACACACACACACACACACACGCGCACACACACACACACACACACATACATTAGCATTTACTCACACAAGGCAGACCTCCTACAAGAGCATTCCTTTATTGATGTCATAAATAAAGTCAAACTGAATGTGAAAGAAAAGGAATGTATCATGTGACAATATTGTTTTTGGTACAAAAAAGAGAGAACCCTATGTATATATATAGGGTTAATAGTATTTAACTATTATTATTATTATTATTGAGTCTTCCCCAAAGCTCATGGATTTTTCTGTGTGGTGGATGGTAATGGATTCCTACTATTTTCTTTTCAAATAATCTCATTAAAGGCTGTTATATTACTTTAATTCAGAGAGCAGACTTTTTGTTTTCAAGCACACTCTAAGTGCAGTTATCCTGATAGAGTGCTTCAGCACCTTTGAAACAACTTGCGGTAAATTGCCTCACTTTTAACGCCATGCAGGCATTGGTCATATGAAGAACTAGAACATTAGAACTGATGCCTGGAGGTACTAAATCAACATCACTTGTTAACACAACAGGGATTCAATCCCTACTTGTTTTATTGCACCATCATTTTTGGCCTTTTGGCCATTTTTATAGATCAAATGGAGAGTGTTTGATGTTGCTGATGAGTTTCCATGAGCAGATTCTTATTTAGGCAGTAGAGAGCAGGTCGTTTACTCTGAGCTAATGAGAGAAAAACACAGTTTGATATAAGAAATGCTATGATATTACAGTTCATAACCAAGACATCGAAAGGTCTCTTTCATATAGTTTTCTTTCAGAGAGATAGAATAGTCAGTGCTGGAAAAAGAAGAGAATTTGGAGTTGAAGTGATCCTAATGAGAGTATGTGTCTGGATGGGTGTGAATAGCTGAATGACAGAGATACATGCTCAGTGCTGTCATCTCGCTTCTCACAAGAGACAATCCTAGCTGATAATGTCTCATTGAGACTTTATGCATGGCATTGTCTGACAGGCTTCTGTGATAACATGAGAGAACCGTTGCTTCTGCATCTTTGCTGAATCTCCAGGAGCTTCTAAATGGCACAAGGACTGTGTGTTTGCTAAGGGGTTAAGGTTTGGCTGTTAGCATGGTCCAGTTAACTACTGCCAGTAGATACCGTAACCGTACATTCTGAGTGTGAAACGCTTTTTGAATGTCCTTTCAAAGGTTGCTATGCATTATGATAATAGAAACATAACACCATTATATTGTAGTATAATACGATAACATTATAGTATAGACTTTCCAATTTAATTTAAAGAGGTCATTGGATGCCCATTTTCCAGAAGTTGATATGATTTTTTAGGGCAGGGATAGGCAACTCTGGTCCTGGAGGGCCACTATCCTGCAGAGTTTAGCTTCAGCCCTCATAAAAACTCCCCTGCCTGTATCTATCTAGTAATCCTGAAAACACTGATTGCCTTGTTCAGGTGTTTAATTAGGGCTGGAGCTAAACTCTGCAGGATAGTGGCCCTCCAGGACTGGAGTTGTCTATCCCTGCTTTAGGGCATTGGTCTCAAACTCAGTTGCTGGAAGGCCACCGCTCTGTACAGTTTTGCTCCAACCCTAATCAAACACACCTGATCCAGGTAATCAAGGTCTTCAGAATTTCTAGAAACTTCCAAGAAGGTGTGATTTGGAGCTGGTTGGAGCTAAACTCTGCAGAGCTGTGGCCCTCCAGGAATTGAGTTTGATACCACTGCTTTAGGGTCTTAAAGGGGGGGTGAAATGCTATTTCATGCATACTGAGTTTTTACACTGTTAAAGAGTTGGATTCCCATGCTAAACATGTACAAAGTTTCAAAAATTAAGTTGTAGGTTTGAAGGAGTATTTTTGTTCCAAAAATACTCCTTCCAGTTTGTCACAAGTTTTGGAAAGTTTTTTTCGAGTATGGCTCTGTGTGACGTTAGATGGAGCGGAATTAGCTTATATGGGTCCTGAGGACACTTCTGCTGGAAGAGCGCGCACTCCCGTGTAGCAGAGCAATGAGAGCAGATACATTCACTGATCAGAGTGATTCACTGATCAGAGCGAGAGCGTCGCGAAATGTCACAAAAGGAGTTTGTTTTTGGTTGCCAGGGCAAGACAACCCTGCACAGATTAACAAAAGAGAAACAGCATTAAGGGACCAGTGGATGGAGTTTATTTTTACAGAGCATCAACAGAGTTGTGCAAGTGTTTGTTCCCTGCATTTCGAAGATGCTTGTTTTACAAACAAGGCCTAGTTTGACGACGGATTTGCGTATCGTTTATTTCTTAAGGATGATGCAATCCCAACGAAAAAGGGTCACGATCGTGTGTTGGAACCGCAGGCGGTGAGTAAAACTGCTTCAAATATCTCTGCCTCCTTGTTAATGCGTCCCCCTCCCATGCCGAAGACCCGGGTTCGAGCCCTGCTTGGAGCGAGTCGTTGCTGCTGCTGCAATCGTTCAGTTTCAGCCTCTGGATCTGATTCTGGATCATAAATAAACGGCTGAATCTGACTGTTAGCGATGGTTTGTTTTGGATGTTTTTTTCCTCACGGTAATGTCACAGCTTTCAAACGCTCTCAACGCAAAAGCTCGTGATTCTTTAGCTCCGCCCACACATCACGCCTCCAGCCGGTCGAGTTTTTCTGGGAAAAATCGGTACAGACTATCTTTCTCTTATGAATATAATAAAACTAAAAACTTTTTGTAGTTATGAAGGGTGCAGTACTACTCTTTAGGTACTCAAGATTAACAGGATATTGAGTGAAAACGAGCATTTTACCCCCCCCCCCCCCCCCCCCTTAAAGAAAATGTAACATAGTTTGATGAAAAATTCTCAATTGTAATGTAAAAACACTTTTTTTTTACTCTGTCAAAAACTGATATTTTCAGAGCAAGCCTTTTTGTAGCATTTTCCTTTAAATGTTAATGAGCTCTGCTGACCCCTGCTGAGACTGTTTACTTTAGCCACATATATCGTGAAACTTGCTAATAAGCACATTATTAGTAAAGGCGATTTGCAGAGATTCATTAAAAGACATTCATTAAAAATACTCCCTTCACTTGGTGAAGCTGGACCACGAATGATTCATGTAAAGATAGACACATTTTGGTAGATCAGGGGCACATTTCCTTAAGAAACAAATGTAATCCACTGCGTCTGCTGCGGCTCAGATGTCGGGAGTAAATCACGACTGCTATGTTCATTATTTCATCCAACAACAAAACAGCTCAATCGCTTAGGAGCCATTCTTGTCTACATCTGCTCCGGCAGTGAAACAACAGTGGACTGATGACAGCTCAGTCAGGGCAGGTCTAAGATGAGACACCAACCCAGTCTGTGCTGAATCGAGCTGTCAATCAGACTATCGGGGGAGGGGCCTGTCTTTGTGACATCACAAATACAGGCATCTGAGATAGGCTTGATTTGAGAAAGGGGTAAAGATTTTAATAGATTAAAAAAAAAAAAAAACACTGGGTGGATTTTGATCATTATAGGGTGGTTGTGTACACACACTGCCAACACACATCTCAGTTCAAATAACTTGTAAAAATGCACATAGCATCCGATGACCCCTTTAAAGGGTGCACTAAGCAAAAAACGCTTTTGACCACCAATCAGCGGTAAGGGGCGTGTCTAGTAATGATAGGGAGGAGAGAGTGCTCAGTGAGTGCACAGGACGGATAATGGCAGATCTACTAGACATAAAGAAATAAAAAGAAAAAAGAGGAAAATTTTGGAGGAACAAAACATTGAAAAGAAGGGTTATAATAAGGCAAGAGGCTGCACCCGTGTAAATATTGGAGCAGCTTTCCAGCACTGGTGAGAACTCATCGAGCAGAAGGGAATCAGATGCCTAGGTTGCTTTGTTTCTTCTTGATAGATGAGTTAAGTTGAATATGCTGCGGCTGGCAGTCATGGCAGATCCATGAGGGGCATACATGTGGGGCGGAGTTATCAAAATAGGGGCGAGGTCCTGTTGAGGTATGGGCATGTTTGTTTGGGTGCTTTCAGAAATCAACAACGTTTGTCAAAAATCGCTTTGTGCACCTTTAAGCAAGAATGGTAAATTGCTTTAGTAATTTATTTAGGCATTTGATTACAACTGCTATTCTATAGGAAATATTATAATATTTTTTTATATTTATTTTTATGTATGTATTTGTAGGATATATATTTCCAATTGAATTTAAGCAAAAAGGGTATAATAATTCATTAAACTGTAAATGAAACATCAAAATGTATGTAAATTTAAGTAGTAATTTGACTGATTTGCATTCTTATAGGAAATATTGAATTTATATGTAATATTTTTATTCAATTTTTTATTCAAATTTGAAATTCATTGATTATATATATTTCCGTCTTTTAGAAATTCAAAAAATTGTAAATTAATGTAACTGTGTCTATGTAATAATTTGATTGCAACCGCATTCTTATAGGAAATGCTGAATTTATTTTTAATTGTAATATTTATTTTCTTATTTATACTGGTATTAGCACTTATTTATTCAATATATATTTCCAATTTAATTTCAGAAAGAATAGATATTTAGATATTCAGTAAACTCTAAACTAAACAATTTAAGTGTGTACATTTATGAAGTAATTTTTGTTAACAACTGAATTGTTAAAGAAAATATTTAATTTATTTGTAATATGTAATTTTATCAAAGAAAATATCTTTAATATGTCTATTTTATATATAAGTGAATATGTAATGAAATCAGTGCATTTACATGATGCACATTACATATGCTTGAACAGCATAAATGAAAACACTTTCAAACATCTTGCAAAGATTTTAAGAGTCTGGAAAAAATGTGTTTGCGTGAATGAAATGAAGCAGAAGGACACACTCAGCAATGTAATACATATTTTCTCATACAGTTCAATAATTTATTGACTCTGCCAAGACAGGATAAATCCCCACCACCAAAGCTCATTCAAGGTGTCTGAGAAGACCCTTGACACAGAGTTTGCCGGGAAATTGGAAAAGTTCAAGTCTGTCTCTCTCAGTGATTCTGAATTATTGAACCAGCCCAAATTTGCCTCCTCTTTTTCGTCTTCTCCTTTATGCAGCTTTCACCCAGCTTCAGGTCGCAGTGCTGTCACCACAGACATTGCAGTTCAATGAGCACAGAGATGCAACTGCTAATTGGACATCTGAAATGAAGTCTCTTAGATGAAGTGTGTTTGTGTTACGGATATCTTTTGGTTGCAGAACAGTAAAGATGTGAGCAATTATTGTCTGATATTGTCAACATCTCATTTTGTGTCAGAAAGTTTGTCCAGTGCGATGATCAATCTGTGTGCTGTGCTTCTTTTCATTGTTCACCACTGACTGAGCGAGAATGAGTGTGATTGACTTGATTAACATAGTAAGTGTCTAGTGAACCTCTCTTCCTACTAGCCTGACTTATCTAAGAAATTCTCCCATAATAAATGACTGTAGGATCTGAGCACCTCCCCACGGAGAAGCACTGACAGCCCAGCCGTGCTGAGATTTGACAACAGGCCTCTTGTGTTTCTACTCCACAGTTTGACATGCAACAGATGTCCCTGGAGGAGCTCAAACACGTCCTGTTCCACGCCTTCAGAGACCATCTCACCATGAAGGACATCGAGAATATTATCGTCACGGAGGAAGAGAGCTTGAAGGAGAACTCAGGAAACTGCCAGACCGAATTTCAGGGAGGTAAATAGCAAAGCGAACAATTTCTTGTTAATTGACGGATCCTGCGACAGTTTGTTGAACTTGTGCTGATTCAGTGAGAGGGTGAGAGCGTTCTCATTTCCATTGTAACATCTAATCCTCATTTTAAAAAGTTAGCTTTTTTAAATGAAGCTGAAATCACATCGACTTTTGGCTTCTATAGAGGTATATATCAGAGTATATATCATTGCTTAACAATATAAGAGCTAGGTCTTGAAAGGTTTTATATGTTATCATTAAAAATCCATTTCTTTATGGATTTTTACTTCTGGTGGGCTCTAGAGCCTGATGTGTTTGCCCAGAAACTGGCCATCTAATAAGACGAGAGCTCTGTGCTCTCAGTGCATTATAGGTTTTTTGGAATGAAAAGCATCTGATAAATGTAATATTTTCCTTACTTCCAGCATTGGCTATTTTTGAATTTCACCCGCTTTTGAAGAATTATTGAACCAGATGTTTTCATCAGCCAACAGAACTAAAAGGAATTAATGGAATTCTGAAACGGGGCAAATATCGTAAATACTTTTATCCAATTACGTTTCAGCAGTTCAATATTTAATCTCAATATGCAGCACAGAATAACAACACAAACTGAATTGATGTAGGTCTGATAAAAAAAGAACAATTTCATGCCTCAAAATCTAATTAGTCTGTCACAATTTTTTTTAAATGTATGCTTTATTGACCCACACTGTGCCCTTAAACAGTTTCCCCTGAACAATTATTTCTATGTGTGTGTGTGTGTGTGTGTGTGTGTGTGTGTGTGTGTGTGTGTGTGCAATCATGCATGTGTCTAGTCCGGTGAAGCAGCTCATCAGAGCCACACGTTTTGTTTCATTATTGTCATTATGCACAGAGATCAGCAGCACTGCTGGATCATTGTTGGGATGGCCTATGCTCAGTGTGCTGTCATCTCTTCTCATTAATGCTCTTTCACATATGCTCTGTTCTACTCCATCAGTGCATTCGAAAAAGAAGAATCGTCAGACGTGTGTCCGCAAGAGCCTCATCTGTGCTTTTGCAATGGCCTTCATCATCAGCGTCATGCTTATCGCAGCCAATCAGATGTTACGGAATGGCATGGAGTAGCCCCGCCCACTGTGAACCCTGCTTGGTCTGACCTCTCTTAAGAAACATGCATCAAAAACTCCACTTTCTTGTAGTTTGAAGAGCGTGGGGAGCAGAGGATGTGAAGCAAGTTTTGTTTTTTATATTTATTATAGCGATTGTAATTGTGACAGACTCTGAAACGGCAGTGAGAGAGGTCCTTCATCATCATCTTGACAGGGACATGCAAGGGCTCCACACTGAATACCATTTAATGCAATAACATCCTGTGTCCCTCTGCACTGTGTGTTTTTCTCATTCCCTGTCTTTGAAATGCGACGACTTTGTACTTTATCTCACTCCAAGTCATGTCAGAAGGGAACAATGAGGCGTGATTGGCAGCCTGTCCAATGGAGCCACTGCAGGATGTCTGGTATCAAGAGCGTGTGCATGCTCATCTCAAATACACTGTATGTTTTCTTCACAGCATTGCATTGTTGAAGCTTATTTATGGAATTTATTGAAGTTATTGTTTAATGTTGAAGGGACTGGGTATTTTTGGAATAGATAGGGAAATTTCAAATTAACCAAATACACAGGCTACATCAGGATCTGCATGGAGTACTGTATCCCACAGTGCATTTTGACCTTTTGAGTGAAATACTTTTGAGTATTTCAGCAGATTTTTTTTCTCCTCCTTTTATTGAACCAGCAATACTAAAGGAATTTTTACATTGAATTCAAAAAATGCAAAATAACCGTAATTTTGGGCAAATTTATTTATATTGCATATATGCTTTACTTTAGCATAATTGAGAGAGAGAAAAAAATATATATATTTATTTGATCAATAGTGAAAATTCTGACATTTATAATGTTAAGAATTATATACTGATATATAAAGAGTCCTGCCTGACACGTGGGAATATATATATATTATATATATATATATATATGACCATGAATTAAGAATTTGTTCAATGACCTAAAATTTGTTCCCTCATTTTAGTTAAATTTGTTTTGTTTTAGTAATTTGTGGCCACGTTGTACTAATCTCTTTGGTTTGATAATCAAAATATGGAAATTAATAAATACAACATGGCAATTATGAACTAAAGTGAGGGAACAAAATAATAAGGCCATGTGGCCATGATTTAACTAAAATGAGAGAATGAAGGAAATACATTTTAATCAGTTTCATGTGCGGAGCTACATAAATCCATTTCAAATCAAATCTGTTTTTTTTATTTTTTTTTTTTATTTCTAGTCATCAATTTGTAGAATCCTGAATAAAAAGCATCCCTCTTTCAACAAAAATATGAAACAGCCCAACTGTTTTCTGATTGATAATATAATAAGAAATGTTTCTTGAGCAGCAAATCAGCATATTAGAATGGTTTCTGAAGAATCGTGTCTCACTGAAGACTGGCTGCTGAATGGCTGCTGAAAATTCATGAATAAATGGCATGGTAAAAAAATAATTTTAAATTGTATAATTTGAGTTACAAATGCATTGTGGCTTTCCAAATTCTGCAAAGAAAGTGGGATTAAATTAAATTCCACACATCTCATTATGCAAATTTTCTTTAATATTTTGCGATACACCTTGTGCATTATGGGTAAACAGGATCATTTTTTGTAATGAAAATTAGAAGTCTGTTTCAGTCGTGCCATTACACAAATCTCTCATTTTGTGTATCTAAACAAAAGAAGTGAGTATAATACTCTTTTTGATTTCAAATATACTATCTAGGTCTTCTAAATGTCTGCACATATTGTCTGGTTAAAATATATGACACTGAACTTCTGCGGAAGTGTCTATGCTACATAGTTGGACTTTTTGGTCCACTTTGAGTTTTTATTCACTCTCAGGCTCAGAGAGTCGGTGAATGCAACTCAAATTGCTCTGAATCAACCAGAAGTAAACTGGTCAGTCTCTAAAATAGCACTTTTTCTTTTACAGTTACAGTCTGTGTGTAATATAAAGATTTGTTTACCTGTTTGTCTATATATTTATAATGTTTGTGCACATCAATCCCCTTCCCTGTGTTTCCTACTATTGTGTATACAGACGTTTGTCACGGATCCCTTGTATATTGCATGTGTATTTATAGTGCCACGCAAAAGTTGTCTTTGGATTGTCTGTCTGTCTGTGTCATGTTTGCCTGTTCAGAGCACTAATGCAGTGCTTTTCCAAGGTCTGTACTGCTTGCAGGCATTTGCTGAGAGCATCAGTCTGAATGGCTGAACTCTCATTGTTTTCTTCCTGTGAGCAAATCTTATATGAAACAGTACCAGCATTCTGTGCCAAAATACACCACAAAGCAAAAGCGGATAATGGGGAAGCGTTTACTGGACAAAGTTCCTGTCAGTTTTTCAGAATGTGACAGAATGGTTTGAATGAGGACTGGTCTTTAGTTTTATTCCATCAGTCTGTGCTTTGAATCGAGGATCCTTCCAAATCAATGGCTCCATCTAGTGGATATTTGAAAATATGACATGACCGAGGTAAACAAGTGACACTAGTAATAAAGAAAAAGAA
Source organism: Carassius gibelio (assembly GCF_023724105.1). Lineage (NCBI taxonomy): Eukaryota > Metazoa > Chordata > Actinopteri > Cypriniformes > Cyprinidae > Carassius > Carassius gibelio. The sequence continues at coordinate 13,213,544 of NC_068391.1, forward strand.
ACAAATGAACCTTTACCAAAAACAAGCTGTAAGCGTGGAATACAGTGTAAATTCCATATATATCAATTTAAAGTGTATCATTATTTTTACTAGCCATTATTCTATGTATCCCCCTGCTTGTTGCCATCTTATTAGAATCTACATTCTCCAAAAATTACCCTTTAGTTTATGGGCATTTTGGATATATAATTTGGTAATATTTTATTTGCTACTGTATTTTATATTTCGTTGATTAATACTATTTGTTTTCAATTTTACTTTTTTTAATCTTGCAAAGGTTGATGGAATTTTTTTATTTAATTTACTCTCAATCCAGATCCTAACTTCACCTGAATTTGAAAAGCATGCCAAATAACATTTTATATGAATGTCTTTTTATGGAGTATATCAAGAGAAGGGTTATTAATATGCAAAACCGTATTCATATTGCATGCAGGATGTGGATTGACAGATTAAAGCAATATGGTTTCTAAACAAAAATGCATCGTTACTGTTTTTATACAGTCTATGATCATTACACGTAAAGTTTATGAAAAAATAAAAAGAAAGTTATTATTGAACATGACAGTATGTCTTTGCACCCAATTACTGATGATGATAATTTATAGAATATTTCTTGTTATTGTTGCCTAGGCCAGTAGGGGGAAGCATTGGATTTTCCACAAATAATAACTAAAACCGTCAGTTTTTGAGCCACTTCATAAGCATGTCAGCACCAGTGAACCCAGTGTTACCTGTACAAATGACAAATAAATGACTTTATCCCTTTTTCCTGACAAAAGATAAAAAGGCAGCACCATTTCTTAATAAACCAGTCTTGATATCTTTAATTTAAAGCATCTACAAAATAGCATGTTTACACAAACCACCTGTCTGAGGTAATAAACTCTAAAGGCTGTTTAATACTTCATAGTCGGTACTAATGATTCTCAGCTGGTACGGTGTAAGTACTGTAGTACAGCTGTGACCTCAACCACGTAAACAGAAAAGAAGTTTACAGGTCACTTCAAATATTACAGCATCTACAGTAGATGTAATCATGGTAAATGTGTAAAAAGGCACTTAATTTATTTTACATTTAGAGACAACAATGGATGATTTGTGTAACACTAAAAAAATATGTTAGGTGTAATACTCAGGTGTGCAAGTATGATACTGAAAGGAGTAAAGGAGATTTTGTTATAAGAAACTCACAGCTTCCTTTAGAAAAATAGCCTAAATCATCATTACATAGCACCACATTACTGCAAATCCCTCAATGAGATTAATGTTAATACTGCTGCTACATCAAGTGGCAGTGCTGCTGTAGTATTTCTACTCTGAGGTCAGCTTCAAGCAATTCAAGTGAATTCCAGCTAGTTCTGGTGTGCAATTCATTTAGATTCGCCAGGATTTAGATTTAAAAAAAAAAATTTTCTAGAACAGCTGTGGCCCAATTTTATGACTTAAAGATTTGATGTTCTTTTTTAATTAAATATCACTTGAGCTAGATGCAAATAGATGGTAATGATATTTCTGTATTAATGGCCATTAGATATTCTCAAAGGTGAGCACAAAATGTCCATGCTGCAAGCTTAAACACTGAACTTTGCGTTATAATTATGAAATCTGTAAGATTGTGGAATCAACTTTAAAAAATTGCTTTAAATGCTAAGTGTCTTTTTTTCTGAATTTCAAAAATCAAAAAATCAAAAAATTGTCTTATTATACACTACCTTTTAAAGTTTGGGGTCAGTAGAAAAAAAAAAAGTTATTGAAAGAATTATCTCATGCTCACCAAGGCTGCATTTTATCTTATATTTTTAATCTTATGAGCAAACATTCCTCAAGTCTTCAGTGTCACATGATCTTTCAGAAATCATTCCAATGTGCTGATCTGGTGCTCAAAATACATTTCTTAATTATGATCAATGTTGAAAACAGTTGTAATGCTTAATATTTTTGACAAAACCTTAATAATCCTTATTGACCCCAAACTTCTGAACAGTAGTGTATGCTGTGCAAAATAAAACGATATGCTTAAAGCTTTCAAAAATGACCATGAGGCACAGTTTGATTATGAAACTGTTTTTCATAACAGCTCAAGGCTCTTCTTCTGGACCAGCAATAAAGAAAAACAAACAACAGGACCCTATAAAATGAAGAGTCCAGCAGATTCAGCTTGTATGAAGCGTTTCTCTAAAACTCAGTATGTATGCTGAAATCCCTGGATCCAGTCTGACTGGGTTTCATGAAGACGCCCTCCATTGTTTTCCAGTAGCTGTGTGAGCTGCTGACCATCATGCCGTGCACTTCTCTCTGGCCGTGGATGGGTCTGCCGTACTGTTCCCCCGTCACAGACAGCAGAGCCTCAGTGGACGTGTGGCGGAACCGAACGGACTCCTCCCGCTGCCACACAGAGCCTGCACACAGAACCGTCCACTCGTCCAGATAGTCACCCTCGCCGTTCTCACCAAAGGCACTGACCTCCTAAATGGGATGAGTTTTTGAGTAAAATTTAACATCAAAACTCTGCATACAGTACCTTTACATTAAAGCGTGTATAAAAGCTGAAATATTAAAACCTGATTTGAAGAAAGAGGTGAAGTAAAGTAGTGGCTGTGTAGATTGCGGCCCGTGTTCACATGGGTCAATCGGATGTTCTGTCCACACTGCACGGGAGTCCCTCGATGACATGCGGCATCACTTGTGCCCCGCACACTCCAGTAACTGTTACTGTCCTCCGCTGTGGTCACACCAGTCACCGACTGCTGACCACTACCTGGAATCAACATTCACAGGTCATGCTGCTGCTGCATCTTCTATTCAGCAAGCAAGCATGCATTAATTTGATCAAAAGTAAAAATAAAGACATTATATCAAAAAACAATATATTACAAATAAATGCTGTTATTTCAAACTTTAGATTCATCAAAGAATCCTGAAAAAAAAGGTTTCCACAAAATATTAAGCTGTTTTGAACTTGATAAGAAATGTTTCTTAACACATTCGAATGATTTCTGAGCGATCATGTGACACTGAATCCTGGAGTAATGATGCTAAAATTACAGCTTTGCCATCAATGCAATACATTAAATTTCTCTCTCTCTCTCTCTCTCTCTCTCTCTCTCTCTCTCTCTCTATATATATATATATATATATTTAAAAACTAGAAAACAGCGATTTTAAGTTGTACAAGTATTTCACAACACTGTTTATACTGTATTTTTTCGATCAAAGAAATGCTGCCTTTTCAAAAAAAAAAAAAAAAAATCTTACCGATCCCAAACAGTGTATGCTTTTAACCCTACAGTATATATTTTTTTTACAAACTAATTATATAATGTTAATTCAATGATTTTTCAAATGAAATATTTTATAACACATCGAATGTTTATATTACTGCTGTATAGAATAGATGTGACGAGGAGCCTTGTTAATGAAAGTCACTCACCAGAACCATAGCGCACATCGTGAGAGTGTAACCTGACGTTGTGTTTCACATTGAGCAGCTTCACCACCGACCCGCACGTTACAAAACTCATTTCACTGCCGGAGGACAATGTAAACATACATGACAATAATACTGTTATAGGGAACTGGACCCGCAATAATCCTGAACTGCCCATGGCTTGCTGAGCCCAAAGGAAAAACTAAGCGTTAAAAAACCCTGCATGACGTCACATTGAACGCATGACACACTCAAATACAGAGCGCCGTCTTCAGGCTCGGAGAGACATCATTGTCGGGTATGGTTGTAAAATCATATTTTAAAATGGTTGAAGTGCTAGTTTAATTAAGTTAATGTTAGTTAGTTTACTTATTTTGCACCAGGAAGCTATGTATCGGTAACATTTTACAATAAGGTTCAAATTAACATTAGTTAACTACATAAGCTAACCTGTACTAACAATGACAAATAATTCAAAAATATTTATTCATCTTAGTTACTGTTTATTTTAACATTTAAGAATGAATAATTGATTATTCATCCTGAGCGGAAGTTAAATAATTGTAAACTGGAAACAGAATCCCGTCAGTAGCTCTTAGCCATTTTTTTGTTGTCACTCTCCAGCTTTTTCAAAAGTGATGCTTTGTTCTGCATCTCAGCGCATATTTTCAAGTGTTTAGTTTAGCTTCCTCGCGAGGAAAAGTAAGTGCGCTTTCGTGTTCGGTGTTTAATGTCAGTCAAGAACCAGTCTAGCTTTTAGCATTAGGGCTTTGAGTTCTCACAGCGCCACGGACAGAGTCGTTACGTAATTATTTAAAAATAAAACAGTTTTGTTACCGTTTACGTTTTATCCATCTCTAGCTTTCTGTGTGTTTCTTAGTACCTTCGTATTCATGCGTCCTAAATTCTTTGTCGCAGATGAAATCTGGCTAAGCACATGGATCTCAAGTTCATCTTGATGTGTGCTTTGGTATCTAAAAAGATCTGGACTCGCACAATTAGGATTCTGATGTTGTATCATAACATGTAAACATCAAACGTGTAAACATATCAAATAAGACAGACAAAGTGCTGTTTTGTATATCTAGTTCAATAACAATCAAGTTAAGCCACCAGTGAAGCTGATCTCTGTCAGTATTTTGTTTACTTCAAGAGATGTGTCAGATGCATGACTTGTTATTGTTATAATTACTGAACTGAATTTTACTGATTATGACAAGGGAATTGTAATCTTGCCAATACAACATTTGACTCTTTGTTACAGTAATTACTGCTACCCCTTTGAATGTCATCCTAAAGTCACAGCCATATTTTAAAAAACAAATGAAAAACTGTTTGAATTTTCACACAGGCCTTGCAAACATGTCTGACTTCATCGAGAGCGAGGCTGAGGAGAAAGACCTGAAGCCCAAGAAGACACAGAAGTTTATGGAAGAAGATGGTAAGAAATCATGTGTTGGTGCACTACTGTTTAACTTAATTAATTCTTATAACAGGTTCTGTTCTGTTGTTATTGGCACATTGTGTCATTGCTTGTGTTCTGTGTTGTGGATGTCTCCAGAAGAAGAAGAGGAAGAAGAGAATATTGAAGATCAGATTGAACTAATGAAGTAAAAAAAAATGTTCAGAAAAAGAAGTACTCGCGTGTGCAAACCATGGATGATGAAGGGGAAGATGATGAGAAAGACATGATCGCTGATGAGATCTTCACTGGGGATGGTGATGGAGATGGAGAGGTGGAGGATGGAGAGACTGTGGACACACTTCACCCTAGAGATGACGAAGAGGAGGAAGATGATGAGGAATCTGGTAGGAAAGACATTTACCCTATTCATCATCGATTTGAATTTGGATACTAGAATTCTATGGAATTTTGTCGCTTTTTCTTTTTTTTTTTCTTTAATCTTTGCAGATATTGATGATTTCATTGTGGATGATGATGATGGACAGCCCATCAAGAAAAAGAAAGGAAAGAAATTCCCTGGCTACACTAATGCGTAAGTGGTGTAAACTGTAAACAGTGTTTGAATTATGTAAATATGGACTTCTCTCTGAAGTATAATGGACTAGAGCCCTGATTAAATTGTCCTTCAACCCAGTGACTTTGTCTAATGTTGCTTCTTTCTTAACATTCTAGTGCTTTGCAAGAAGCTCAAGAGATATTCGGCGGTGATTTTGACTTTGCCGAGTTTGACACTGAGGCGTATGATAATGCAGAAGAGGAAGAAGAGGAGCAGGATGAAGAGTCATGGGATCAGCCAAAGAAGCAGACCAAGAGAAGAGTTGGCCGTCGTAGCATATTTGAGATCTATGAGCCCAGCGAGCTGGAGAGCAGCCACATGACCGATCAAGACAATGAGATCCGCTCCACAGACATGCCAGAAAGATTCCAGGTATAAATCAGTGTTAGCCTGCGTATATACCTTTCATTTGCAGTATCCCGTCCCATGTGAAGGAGATCAGAAACTTCTACAGTCCCCCTGCACCAGTGTGTTTCCTTTCATGGGTGGATATTTCATAACCTCTTGTCATTTGCAGTTGAGGGCCATCCCTGTAAAGCCTGCTGAGGATGATGAGCTGGAGGAAGAAGCTGAATGGATTTACAGGAATGCCTTCTCCACACCGACCATCTCCATGCAGGTCAGAACTGATTATTTGTATAACCTGACTTTTTAAGCATGTTGTCGTAGCACTAAGCTAATTTGGATGCTTATTTTGTTTGATTTGCATTGCAGGAGAGCACAGACTACCTGGATCATGGGACAACCACCAATTTCAGCAGAAAGGGTCCCAATACCATTGCTAAAATCAAAGAAGCACTGAACTTCATGCAGAACCAACACTTTGAGGTATGGTCCTAGAGGAGAAAAACAGGGTGCAATAAACGTGGCTAACTGATCACCTGTTTTATCTCTTGTCTCTTCCATCTTCCAGGTTCCCTTCATTGCATTCTACAGAAAGGAGTACGTGGAACCAGAGCTGAACATTTATGACCTGTGGAAGGTGTGGCAGTGGGATGAGAAGGTAATGGCTAGTCAAAATTTTCTCTAAATGCATTGTGGTTGCTGTTGCTGCTGCTTTTTTAATATGAAAATGAATTATGGCTGTTTATGTTGTCCTCCTCAGTGGACTCAGCTGAAGACCAGAAAGCAGAACCTGACACGTCTTTTCCAGAGGATGCAGTCTTATCAGTTCGAGCAGATCTCAGCTGACCCTGACAAGCCACTGGCAGACTCGACTCGTCCCTTAGACACTGCTGATATGGAGAGGTAGGACTACAAACCTAACAAGCTTTCTAACATTTTATGCTGTGTCAACAGTATTCACTTACGCTTCCTGCTTTGACAGGCTGAAAGACGTCCAGTCTCTTGATGAGCTGGGAGACGTCTACCACCACTTCCTGCTCTACTATGGCCGAGACATTCCCAAGATGCAGAATGCAGTCAAGGCCAGCAAAAAGAAACTGAAAAAGATCAAGGAAGTGTCAGAGGAAGATGGTACAGCTGTGTTTTCTTTGAACAAGTTGCTAAAATAATGGTCAAGCCATGCATTAGACTAAAACAGTTTCTATTCTGCTAGGAGAAGAGGCAGAAGTGGAGGAAGAAGAGGAAGAAGATGAGCATAAGGGTCCAGATCTAAAACAAGCTTCCCGTAGAGATATGTACAGCATCTGTCAGAGCGCAGGCCTTGGTGTGTACATCTTTGATATATATATATATATATATATATATATATATATATATATATATATATATATATATATATATATATAAATAAGCATAACCATATATATTTTCCTTTTATTTCTGCTGGCTGAGTCATACATGCTGAACATATTCCCTTTTGCATTCTGCAAAAAAAATGTATTTTAAGAATATAAACATAAAGGAGCATATTTATTGTATTTATAGTAACATATTTTGTGTGAGAGATATTCTTTTAACAGATAACTAATATTGTGGATAACTGCAGTGTATTTCAATTAGGAATTCACACATGCATACATCTGATGACGTGGTTTTAGATGGTCTTGCCAAGAAGTTTGGTCTGACACCAGAGCAGTTTGGAGAAAACTTGCGAGACAGTTATCAGAGGCACGAAACGGAGCAGTTTCCTGCCGAGCCTTTGGAACTGTCCAAGGACTACGTGTGCAGGTAATGGATCGATGCAAACTTGAGGTTTTTACCTCTCAAAAGTCTTTAACCCACTGCTTATTAAATAAAAAGATAGCATTTTGCATGGTTATTCATAAATCAAATGTTGTCATAGTCAATTTAACAGCCCGGAGGCTGTTCTGGAAGGTGCTCGCTACATGGTGGCCATGCAGATTGCCCGTGAACCGCTCGTCAGGCATGTGCTCAGACAGACCTTCCAGGAGAGGGCCAAGATTAACATCAAGCCAACTAAGAAGGGCAAGAAGGTTGGTACTTAGCATTTGATTAGGAATTACAGACTTGCCTTATAATGTGTTTTACCATTATTTCATTAACTGTTGTGTTTTTGTTTATCTTCTACTCTTTTCACTTAACAATGTACATCAAGGAAAGGGTATTAGCAGAATAGCAACCTTCACAGCTGCTCCCAGTGTTAGAGCTTTAGCTAGAATGTTCAGTTGTGGTATTTAGGTGTGTATTGTAGGCAGCTTTTTTGCTGTGCTATTGTAGTAAACTTGGCCTTCTATTCAAACCCAGCCTGAAGTGATATGCCAAATGCATCGCTTGCTCGTTCGTCAGGAATCCCCCTTCAGTTAATGTCTGTCATGTTTCCTAGGATGTGGATGAAGCGCACTATGCCTATTCCTTCAAGTATCTCAAGAACAAGCCTGTGAAAGAGCTCAGTGGAGATCAGTTCTTGAAGATGTGCCTGGCTGAGGAGGAAGGCCTGCTCGCCATAGACATCTGCATTGACCTTGTGGGAGTCAAAGGGTATAGTTATGTCCTGAAAATATTAGCTTGAGGTCAAAACTTGAATTCAGCATCAAGGATCATTAGACAAGAGATACAGAGCGGTTCTGTTTGCCATCTCCACAGGTACGCAGGAGATCAGACCTACTTTGATGAGATTAAGCAGTTCTACTACAGGGATGAGTTCAGTCACCAGGTGCAGGAGTGGAACAAGCAGAGAACTCTTGCCATTGAACGGTCCTTGCAGCAGTTCCTGTATCCTCAGATAGCCAAGGAACTGAAAAACAAGCTCGTCACTGAAGCCAAAGACAATATTATTAAGGTGCCACGTTGACGCCATGTTGCATGCAATACATTACCTTCGAAAGCTAACAAAGCCATTTCTATACCAAACGGTAGGCTATAACAAATTGATTTGTGTTTGTTGTGTCTGTGGTAGTCTTGCTGCAAGAAGCTGTATAACTGGTTGAAGGTGGCTCCTTATCGGCCTGATCAGCAGGTAGAGGAGGACGATGACCTTATGGATGAGTCGCAAGGAAAGGGTATCCGTGTACTCGGGGTGGCATTTGCTTCCGGCAGGTACTTGAGTGTTCAGAGTGAGAGAATATTTTACATTATTTTAAAAAGAGACGCACTATATCAAGGGTGGCAAACTCAGTTCCTGGATGGCCACAGGCCTGCAGAGTTTAGATTTAACCCAAAATAAACCTGATATAGCTACCATATTTTCCGGACTATAAGTCATACTTTTTTTCATAGTTTGGCTGGTCCTGCGACTTATAGTCAGGTGCGACTTATTTATCAAAATTAATTTGACGTGAACCAAGAGAAATGAACCAAGAGAAAACATTACCGTCTACAGCCACGAGAGGGCGCTATATGCTGCTAAGTGCTCCTGTAGTCTACACTGAAAACATAGAGCGCCCTCTCGCGGCTGTAGACGGTGATGTTTTCTCTTGGTTCTTGGTTCTAAATAAATGCGACTTATAGTCCAGTGCGACTATTATATTTTTTTTCTCATCATGACGTATTTTTTGACTGATGCGACTTATAGTCCGAAAAATACGGTAATCAAGTCCTTCAGGTTTATTTGGAAACTACATGGTATGTAGGAATTGAGTTTGACACCCCTGCACTATATAAACATCATAATATTGAATATATAATTTATATTTAGGTAATTTAATGTTCACTTAAATTGAATCTCAATTTCATATAAAAAAATATGTAAAATTATATGTTATTGGCCATAACATCATTATATATTTATCAACTTTTATATTTATGAGTGTCAACCAGGATATATATATTTTCAGTCCATTCATACTTTTGAATGGTATCTGCTAGTGTTTGCTTGTTCTGTTTTTATAGAGATACACCAGTGTTCTGCTCCCTCGTTAATGGTGAAGGAGAGGTTGTGGACTTCCTCAGGCTTCCTTACTTCCTGAAGAGGAGGAATGCATGGAGAGAGGATGAAAGAGAGAAGAAGGTGAAGAAACCGAAGGCCTGCGAATCATTTACTGTTCAGCTGTTTCATTCCAATTGACATCTGTATTGTGTTTGTTGTTTCCATAGCTTCAAGATATTGAAAACCTCAAGAAATTCCTCCTTAGTAAGAAGCCACATGTTGTCGCTGTTGCTGGGGAGAATCGGTGTGTTCATTATTGTGCTTTTTGATTTAAAAAATGCTGTATGCAAGTTTTAAACTTTATTTGGACGCCAGGATGCTTATGTTTTATTTGGATGTTTGTAGTGATGCTCATATGGTGATGGAGGACATCAAGCGCACCATCAGTGAGCTGGAGCAGGACTCCTCTCTGCCTGCGGTGGGGGTGGAGCTGGTGGACAACGAACTGGCTATGCTTTATATGAATGGCAAGAAGTCTGAGGTCCATGCAATGAGATAAAAACATCAAATGTACCCATAAACCCATGCTGAAGGCTCTGTACTTTTAATACCTTTTCTAATGTTTCTCAAACATACTGCTCTTCTTATAGGCGGACTTCAGGGACTATCCACCTCTGCTTCGGCAGGCTGTGTCTGTGGCTCGTAAGATTCAGGACCCCCTAGTGGAGTTTGCCCAAGTTTGTAGCAGCGATGAGGACATCCTGTGTTTGAAACTGCATCCCCTGCAGGTACAAGCAAATTCCTGCATCTCCTGACCTTTTTTTTGCCATTTACTTTTAAATACATTTTGGTTTGCTCCATGTATTTGTGGAAATCAGCCTCGCAATGTCTGTCAGTGTTATTTTATTATAATTTTTCATTGCCTTTATTGTATCTGTTCATAATTTAAAATAAATATTTTTTACTTTTGACTATATTTTCATGTTTTAAATTGACTTATTTTGTGACTTATTTCTTTTAGTTGTCTTTAATTTACGTAACCTAATTTTTCATGTATGTGGGTGATAATAATTTTTTTTTTTTTTTTTTTTTCAAACAGGCTTGACATTAAGGTCAACTTGTCAATACTTTATCATGTTTTATCTTATTAAATGTTCCTCAGGAGCATGTAGTGAAAGAGGAGCTGCTGGGCGCTCTTTACTGCGAGTTCATAAACCGGGTGAATGAGGTTGGTGTGGATGTGAACCGGGCCATAGCTCACCCTTACACCCAGAGCCTGGTCCAGTACATCTGTGGCCTTGGACTTAGAAAGGGCTCACACCTGCTCAAGGTTAGACCTTTTTCTCTAAAAATGTATCCTCGTATTTGATATTCATGCTGTTTTTCAAAGATCCCACCTTTTTCGGTTTACAAAGTCACGATGTTAGTCTAGCTAAGGGTTGAGAAGTTTCTATGATGTTTATCTAAAACTCAATCATGAAATGTTGAAATCATCTTCTGCATCTTTCCCGATGTTCTTAAGATTCTTAAACAGAACAACACTAGGTTGGAGAACAGGACCCAGTTGGTCACCATGTGTCACATGGGACCCAAAGTCTTTATTAACTGTGCTGGTTTCATCAAGATTGACACTGCCTCTCTTGGAGACAGGTAAGATACTAAACGTAATGTTTGTAAATGAACGGTAGCTGACTCTGAATTAGGGCTGTGCGATATGAAAACAAAAAAAATTATCGCAATTTCTTTGATCAATTTTGTGATTTCGATTTTAATCATGATTTTAACTCACCCAGGTATGCTTTACAGTCATAAATGCATTAAGTATAAATTTGAAATATATTTCCAAAAGAAAACCAATTAGAGCTTATTAAAAAGTTGTAACATGTCTGTAGAACAGACATAAGTCAAAATAATCATTAAGTGAAGGTGAGACAAAATGTCTAGAGACATATGACGAATAAATATAAATAAATAAATCCCGTGTCCAGGGACTTTTTTTTTCCCTTTTTGCCATGCATTGGTCGTAGAGCTCATTATAGCGTGCCTCAAGTGCTGAAATATATTTTTGTTATACATTATACAGGTTCACACGTACTCCGTCTACAGTGCGTATTCAGTATGTGTATGCAATGCCGAAGCAGCAGCGAGAGGGCGTTATTGTAACGCGAAAGCACAATAAAATAATGCGCGAGCGTGAATCTCTCTGCTCGCACGCAGATTTCATTTGCTTTGTAACAAAACCAGACCCGCGTGCTCTGATACACGCTGCTCTCGCTCGGAGAGAGTGCACGCACTTAAAACGTGTAACCTCTCACTTAAACTGCGTCCTGTGCACTCACAACTCTCTCTATGCTCATGTGCTAGATATTAAATATTTTTGCACGTTTCTATTTCTAGCTTTTTACCGCGTGCATTGGGAATGGTCTGATCCGTTAACATGGGCTCAGAAATAAAACGTATCAAAGACAGTGTGTTGACCTGGAGTTAGGCATATATATGCCCAGTCTGTTCAGTTCTCGTGCTAGGCGCACTGCATTCTGATTGGATCAGATAGCATACTGCGGGAGGTCAGGACCGTGGAAAATCGTGCTATAAAGCGATTTAGGAATCGTGATTTTATGACTATTTGGATCAATCGCACAGCCCTACTCTGAATTATACTGCATACAGCCAGAAGATGTGATGAAATAACACCGTCTTTCATTCTGCAGCACTGACTCCTACATCGAGGTCCTGGACGGTTCTCGGGTGCACCCTGAAACATACGAATGGGCACGTAAAATGGCAGTGGATGCTCTAGAGTACGACGAGTCAGCAGAAGATGCCAACCCAGCCGGAGCACTAGAGGAGATTCTTGAGAACCCAGAGAGGCTGAAGGACCTGGATCTGGATGCCTTCGCTGAGGAGCTGGAGAGACAGGTGAGCTTTGTCATAACGTTGAATAATTAACTTCCACATATTTTGTTAGCAGAGCGGCATATGAGGACATAAATGGCACTTGACTTAACTTAATGGTTATTTATTGTTATTTATTGTTTCAGGGTTATGGTAATAAGGGAATTACACTGTATGATATTCGAGCAGAGCTTAGCTGTAGATATAAAGATTTGAGAGCGCCATACAGGTCTTCAAACACAGAGGAGGTCTTTAACCTGCTCACCAAAGAGACACCTGGGACCTTCTATATTGGTAAATAATACCTGAGCATTTTTAGATATTTTAAAAACGTCCCTGAGTAATCTATAGTTGTACACCTACAGATTTGTATACTTAGTATTTAGTGGTATTTTTGGTGCTCCTTCATATGTTTCAGTCTTGACACTGTTGGTAATAATTTCCTAAATCTCTGTGCACATCTAGGTAAACTGATCACCTGTGTGGTGACTGGCATAGCTCACAGAATGCCACAAGGTGAGAGTTACGACCAGGCCATCCGTAATGATGAGACGGGACTCTGGCAGTGTCCATTTTGCCAGCAGGACAACTTCCCTGAGCTCGGTGAGGTGGGAATTGGTTCTGTTACCTTTCCAAAGAATTACATTTTAGCTTAGGCACACAAGTGAAGTTCATATCTCATCTCATATTGTGTTTTTCTTAGGTGTGGAATCACTTTGACAGCGGCTCCTGCCCTGGGCAAGCCATCGGAGTGAGAACTAGGTTAGATAACGCTGTCACAGGCTTCATCCCGACAAAGTTTCTTAGTGACAAGGTGGTGAAGCACCCTGAAGAGAGAGTCAAGGTGAGCAAATCTCATATTTGCTTTTTATAATTTATCTGGTGTATATTTATAAACAATACACACCATATATTCTCTGCTGTTAGGTTGGCATGACCGTGCACTGCCGTATCATGAAAATTGACATCGAGAAGTTCAACGTGGATCTCACTTGTAGAACGTCTGACCTGAGTGACAAAAACAATGAATGGAAGCTTCCCAAAGATACCTACTATGATTTTGACGCTGAGGCAGATGATGCGAAACAGGAAGAGGAGCAAAAGAAGAAACAGTAGAGAACCAGTCAGTGTTTCTCTTTGAGAGATTACAAAATACATTTTCAAGTGGTGCCTTTTTCTCTGAAGTATTATGATTTTTGCTTTTCTGTCTTTAGCTTACATTAAGCGAGTGATCGCTCACCCGTCCCCTCGCTCTCAGACTTGACTCGAGCCGTCAACGCTCTCCCACGAAACATGACATCCCAGATGTTCAACGCCATAGCGGCGGTTACAGGCCAGGGCCAGAATCCCAACACGACGCCGGCCCAGTGGGCCTCCAGTCAGTATGGTTACAGTGGCGGCAGCAGTGCAGGAGGTGGCGGCAGCAGCAGCGCTTATCATGTAAGAAACCTGCACATTTGCACTCGGTCACCTATTCAACGAATTGATTTAAAACCGGGTCTGCTAAAATTTCATATTCCTTCTTTTCCTGTTTTTTCAAGGTGTTTGCAACGCACCAGCAGCCAATGGCCACACCCATGATGACGCCCAGCTACTCTTACACCACACCTGGCCAGCAGCAGGCCATGACCACGCCCCAGTATCCCAGCAGCACCCCGCAGTCCTCACACGGACACCACCAGCGTTCAGCCTCCACCCCATCATCCTCGTCATCGAGAATGCGGAGTGCTACTACTGCTTTCTTGAAAATGCAAAACCATGTTTACTGTCGCACCAAAAATAATCAGTGCGATAAGCATTTGAATCTGAATGAACGGTTGTTGATGCATCTGTTCAGACCTGTGCTTTGTACATTATCCACACCGCCGGCGCCAGGGGGGGTCTTGGGGGGTCTCAAGACCCTGCCAAAAAATGCCTTGACCCCCCATTTGACCCCCCAGCCTCTTCCTGATTAAAAAAAATATATATATATTCGGGATAAAGATCCAAAAATGTTTCTCTTCAAACTACGCAGAACAATAATAAATAATAATTATTCCGACATTTATTCATACACTGAACCGAGAACCGTTTCTGTCGGACGTGTCCGATTCGAGAACCGATGAGCTGATGATAACTGCGCATGCGTGATTCAGTTTGAAGCAGTCTGACACAGAGCGCATCTGAACCGAACTGATTCTTTTGGTGATTGATTCTGAACTGATTCTGTGCTAATGTTATAAGCGTGGGTAAACCAAAGGCTTGAATGAAGGGCAATCATCGCCAATGACGGCATTACATCGAGCGCAAAAGAACCGGTGAACCATTTTTTTTCTCAACTGGTTTATTTGATCGAATTGTCCAAAAGAACCGGTTCACTTGAGCACCTGCTCCTTTGCCCCTTAAGTGCCCTTTTGTCAAAGCAAAATTTCCTCGAATTATTTTTGTAATTACATAAACTTTTGTGAATGCCTGCCCATGCCCAATCATAATATTAGTACAATTTATTAATAATAATTTAGCCGTAAATAAAATGACCAACATGATGACCGTTCACCTGACTACGACCTAATCCAACCGGGAAGATTCCTCATGCTGCACGCGCATTTTTTAATTGCTAGAGGATATTTTCATCATCGTGGCAGCTCGTAAGTGGTGTTTCATTCTCAGCGAAGTGATTTTGATGTTTATTTACTTATTATTATTTTACAAGAACGATGTGATGTGAGAACATGCAGATACGTTTTTTATATTGCTGTGTGTAGCCTGTAATAATAATTATCACAACACTGGTAAGGCTTATTCAGATTTTCTCATTCTCTGAATTATCATTATAAAAATAAAAACAATTCAGAAATGAATTAAAATATAATTATAATTTAAATGTGATGCAAATATTTTTTCTACAATAGCAACAGTGTTTACAACAGCAAGACCACTTTAGCCTGTAAACTCAATAATATCTATCTGGAAATAAATGTTAAAATATCAATGTCAATAAAAATCTATAATATACCTGACATGAAAGTGAAGTGTGAAGGATATGAATAACAAATGTAGCCTGTCATTTGTTTACATTGCAAATGTGTTTTTGTTGTTGAGTAGCAGTAATAAGCAGTTATTAGCCATGTCCACTGTATTTTTTGTTGGTTTTCATGAGACCCCCCTTGAAAAGACCAGGACCCCCCATTGCCCCCCCAATCAAAATTGTCTGGAGCCGCCACTGATTATCCATGACAGAGTAAAGTACTAAAAGTGTTGTCTGTGATCCCTGCAGGACAAGTTCCCACACTGCTGTGGATTGGGGTAAAATGGCTGAACAGTGGCTGCAGGAGAAAGAAGCCGAGCGGCGCAAGCAAAAGACGCCCCGCATGACGCCCCGACCTTCACCCAGCCCCATGATCGAGAGCACACCCATGTCCATCGCCGGAGACGCCACTCCCCTCATGGACGAGATGGACCGATAGGAGTAGGGAAGAGGGGTGTTCAGACATTTCATATATAACCAAATTCATCAACATCCCATCTCTCACCCTCCGACTTTTGCTCTTTCGTTGCTAGAAGTATCTCTTTGAGTCATTCAGAGCTACTGATACAGATACAGACACTTGAAATGTGCTGATGACAAACAGATTAGGAAATGGACCTACAATAAACGTTTGTCACAAGGGTTTTCCTTTTTCTTTTTTTTTAAGTATGTGCGTGATGCACCCCATTTTTCATTTCAGTTTTTTAACTAAATTTAAAAGGGAAGGCTTCTAGCATGAGACGTTGCATGATTTTTGCCCATGCGAGCTGGTATACAATCAGCATAAGATCATTAGTTCAGTCCCACTCAGAGAGCTTTTCTTTCCTGTATCTGGTTTAAACATTTAAATAAAACCCCGTTTCAGTATGAACCAGAGCACTGTAATGATTCATAATCTGTGTTCTGTTGAGCTGCTGCTACGCAAAGAATTAAGCACTGGGGAGATCTGTAAAGCTATTTAGCAATTCATTTATCAGCTAAAACAAAAATGAAGTATGTGACTTTGAAAGAGATCCTGTAAATATTGTTTTTTGGGGCAGTTACGGTGATCAGAACATATGCATTTCAAATTCAGAACTTTGAAAAATTCTTTTTTCAAGGTCATCTTTGAGTTTTTCCAAGTTCAGAATCATACATTATTTCTCATAATGTGCTTCTACAAGAAAACTGAACTACTGTGCTAGATACTGACGACTCTCTGATCAGTTTTTTTTTTTTTTTTTTTTGCTTTTTCAGTTTGGGGGCTGTTTGTGTTTGTGAATGTGTCTTTGCTGGGCCAGACCTCCTTCCACACATGCTGTTTTGAACAGTGTCTTTCCTTCATGTACAGTCCCTTGTATCACTATAGACAGAAATTGACATTCAAGCGAAATGCACTTTATGAACAGGCTCCTTATACTGTAACAAAATTTTCACACACCAAACATAGTTCTGATTTCCCCACCACCTCCAGTATAGAGAATCTTCTAATTTCTGGGAAGTGTTTCTGACCTGATCATGTGTTCTTATAGTACTGAGGCTAAACGATGCCTTCAGGTCAGGAAGTGAGCTCGGTGTCTAAATCGTTCTGTTCAGTGCACTTCACGGATGACATCCATTTAGTTTCTTGCCTTTGATAAAGTTTGTCAAAATGAAACCCGTCTGATTCAAGTGTTTTTATTCACTTTAAGCATGTTTCTTAACAGTCCATGCTGATTTCAGTTAGTAAAGCGCGATCGTCTTCGAGCTTCAGTTACTAAATTTCATACAGCTGTGATTTTAAGATGCAACTAAAGAGACTGTTATGAAGCTTTCCTTGTGACTTTTGTTGGAATTGCAATGCCTTAAGAGACACAAGTCGCTTCCACAAACTGTCAAATGTAAGACACAGCTACTAGTGGACAAAAAAAACCAACAATACCTTTCTGGAATTTTTAACCTTTATTCTCTCATGTAGACTTGAGGGGACATTTCATTACAGAATATAACCGTTCAAGTGGGATGTTTGGTGAGCTGCTCATGTTTGCTTCACAGTGACACTTCTCCATTTACGTCTAAACAAACCTTCCATTTAGCTCGCAATGGGAATCTTGTGTCGTGTAGACGGCAGCAGAGCCGGTGGTCATGAGTGCTGGCATATGTATCATATTAGCCAGAGAAACTCATGATGCAATGAAAAAACAAGGGCTACATTTACAAAATATCCATTCAGAACCGCCAGGAGGGCATTTCATGTGACCTCTTAAGTATCCTGCACATAAACACTGCTGTTTGCTAGGAAAAAGCAAATGTGAAGGCACAACTCATTACCATCAAATTGCAGGGATTTGCATCGCTTCATGTAATAGACTTGAAATTATTTATAGGTAGATTTACATATTTAAATCATTATATGACACTGCTTGGAACAAAAAATTAACACGTTTTTGGACAAAAACCACTGACTTGATCCTGGTTATTTGATAGTCTACTCTATGACGAACTAAATTAATGTGTATCCAGATAATAATCATATAATACAGTTATGATATTGAAAAATGCATTCATATTCATAACTTAAAAAACACATGGAATATATCATGGATTCCTTAGTACACTTCTGATTACATTTCAAACTTCACTTTCAGATGAATTCTTGTAGAGGTCCCCTCATCTCACTGGCCAAGTCCTCTGTGTGTATCATTTTTATCTTCAAAGATGTTCATCTGGGCATTATGGGACATCATCCCGAAGTCTGTACTCAAGGATCACTTCTATGGCCATTTGAACGTTACATACTTTTAGTCAACGACAGCAGCTGGATTGTCTCTTTTTAAAATTTTCATCACAATTGTTCGAGATTTCTGTGAAGAAAAGATGCAAATATTCTTTTCTGTATGGCAATGGTGAAATCAGGGTTAAACATAGATATAAACTGTATATATTGAATGAAAGAGAACTTACTGACAATATCACTCGCTTGTCTAGAGTTGTTCCTCTCCAGCTCAGATAACACAGTCGCCTCAAATGTAAGCGATGCAACCCTGAGGAAAAAATCTCTCACACTTTCCCCTGTAAAGGACAACAGAAATAATACATGTCATTTCATGTCATATGTCATTTCAGAGTCATTCAGATTTTTCAATGTTTCTGAAAGAAGTATCTTGCAACTTTTGAATAGTAGTTTATCAATATTTCACAATAATGCTGTTTTTACTGTATATTTATTTGCCTTTACAATACCTTTTATGTTTAAAACTACCTTTAGATATTATTTTGAACTCAAGTATTTCTGACATCAGCTCAGACAAAACTAGTTTAATTGCAAAGAAAACACCTGTGGTTAAAGTCTACCTGACAGCGCAGACACGGCCCAATACTCGGCTCTGATTTCCTCTGAGATCCGAACGGCTTCTTGCTCCATTACAGCCAACTGCTCTGGGTGCTATGGGAGGGAACGATTCATCTTAGTTACCTCCATCTTGGGATTGGCAATGTCATTTCATGCATCCTTTCTTCTTTATGAAAAAGTTAATGCGACCCTTCTGTGCCAACATCATGTGAAAGTCACAGTGTGGCTTCGAAGAGTCAAACTGAAAATGACTCACACTAAGATCCTTTTTGGTTCCCACGAGGAAGAGGAGAACACTAGATGGGTCATTGTCTCTCATGGCATCTTCAAGCCACTCTCTGAATAAACAGAGACAAGTTGGAGAAAGCAGACAGGATGCATGACTATTCAGGCAGTCTTTCAAACCAAATTAGTGGTCATACTGTACCTTGCATGATCCAAAGAGCTATAATTGCTCAGGTCAAAGACAACAATGATGGCTGGAAAATAAAAATGGATTTTCTTTACAGAATGTCACAAATAAACAGTAAGAGTATGCTTAATATGGTCTGTTTTATTACCTTGAGCTCCTCTGTAGTATGTGGATGCAATGCATCTGAATCTTTCCTGACCTGCTGTGTCCCACCTGCAGTGAGAAAGAGACTTGTGATCAAAGGATGCAACCATATGACGACTGTTTAATAAAAAAAAAAAAAAAAACACCAAACTCACAACTGCAAACTGAAGGGCACCCCGAGGACCTCAAATCTCTCCATCTCAAAATCCACTCCAATAGTTGCTTTGTATGTCTTGTCAAATGAGTCTTTGCAGAATCTTGACAACATAAATAACAAATGTAGTCACCCAAGCATTTTTACACATATTATTATTATTATTATTATTATTAAATTAACATTAGTGACTTTTACCTGTTTATTAAACAGGTCTTTCCAACTCCTACATCACCAACAACAATGACCTTGGCTACATTCAATCTGGAAATTAACGTTAACAATAAAATAATGTTCATATAGTACATTACACATCTGTATCTGTAACCACTCTGGATGCGTTTAGGAAGTTTTGTCTGCATTGTGTGGGCCAGCAACCCCCCTCTATAACAGCAAAACAAATGTTTCTATATTTGTGTGAAAGAGAGAAAAAGAGTGTCTCACCCTGTTTTCTGTCCTTGACATGCATCTTTAACGGTAATATTGAAGCCATCTTTGGTGTGCACTGCAGCATCCCTTGTAAAGTACTGAATAATAGACCAATAGAGATATGTTAGGTTAAACTTAAAAAAAATTACAACAAGACAAAACAAAGAAAAGAACACCTTTCACATAATAATCCTGTCCATCTGAGTCCAGTTTATAACACTCACTAGGTGAGTAAAAACAGTAATCTTCTAAAATGAATGTGTTTCGACAGCTAGGGAGAAGACAAAATGAATATCTAATATAAAAGTGTTACCAAAGGGAGTTCACAGATGATCCTGTTTCCTTTCACAGGGGGTAGAGAGTTCATCATGTGAGAGCTTTAACAAGAGCAAACGCTCAACCATTCTGTCCGGTGACTAGTGGGATCAATAAACATAATAATAACAACAACGATAATATATTAAAATAAAAACAGTAAATAACACCAACAATTAATGACAAATTAACATGCTGCAGTATAATACACAATAAACTTTTATGTCAAAATGCCGATATTTAAAAGGCAATACCAATGAATATTTATGGAATAATAAATAAATACAACTTACCTTAAAAGGAAGAATGCTTTTTGTAAAATTATTCTACAAGTAGCCTATTTTAGACTTGACTAACTTTATTTAGTCGAAACAATTTTGTTGTAGAGGCAAATATTATTTAGTAGGCTATAAGGTTATTTTGTGACAAATGCATTAAACAATACAAAAAAAGTAATCGTTTAAAAGTAACTTTTGGCTATCACTGCGTGACTGTGCTCCTCATAAGCCCCGCTCTGCTGTGGCTGCGCTCGATATTTACAGCGCGCACGTGGACTACAGAACCCATAATGCCTTGTGATGTTCTCGCGATGACTACGCATGTTAACGTGAACCCCTGCGATATACTGAAGGAAACCCCTCTCGTTCTTCCTTTCCCAACATGGCACCGAAGGCGAAGAAGGAAGGTGCGTTAGGTTTATAGAGTTAATTGTATGAAAATTACGTTTATTATGATTATATACAGCTGCGTTTTCACTTAAGTGTAGCTGATGTATGTATGTTTGTGTCTAGCTGTTAAATTAGGCGTCTGGAGTGAGATAACATTGTTTTGATGCCAGAAGTGCCGGAGTGAGACGTGCTTAGTAATAACCGCGGCTAACAAGCTAGCTGCACGCTCACGCAGCCTCGTTATATCAGACTGTCCCGAGTGTTAACCCCATTAGCCAGTTATCATAAATTGGTTGTTTACGTTCTACTTGGATTGTACACAGTAAAATATAAGTAAATGACAGCTTGTCATCGTTAGCAAGTCCCACACACGTGGCTACCCACATCTGTCCATTTAGCATTCATTACCAATCAATTTACGTGAGTCTTTAAATCAGCCCCGAGAGCAATATTGTTTTAAAATTTAAATCACATTTGTGTGAAATTCTTGTGCGTTTTATAGCTGCTGTCTGAATGTAAACACGGTGATAACCATTACATATGACGTGCCTTTTGAAAGTCTTAACAATTTTTTATTGTAACGCAATTAAATGCTTGAAAATGCAGTTTGGACAACTTAATACTCATTCATTGTATGCCATATAGACTGATTTGTTAATATGGCATGGTCATAATTGTTAAAATGTTTCTACAGCTGTCCCGGCCAAGACTGAGGCCAAGTCCAAGGCCCTTAAAGCCAAGAAGGCTGTGCTGAAGGGTGTCCACAGCCAGAGGAAGAAGAAGATCAGGACCACCCCGACCTTCCACCGGCCCAAGACCCTGCGTCTGAGGAGGCAGCCTAAGTACCCTAGGAAGAGTGCTCCCCGCAGAAACAAGTGAGTCTCTTTTTCTCTAAAATTCCGATTGTGATGTATTATGCTTTACAAATGTCCAATAGTCTTGAAATTGGGCTTCCTTTTAGGATGCAAATGATGGGAATTGCGATCAAAGCATGAATTTATATGATTACAATTTTTAAACACTGATGCATCCTCATTTCAGCATTGAGATGTATTTGAAACTAAAGCATACATACAATGTTTAGAACTTGCATGAGTTTAAAATGGATATGTTCTGGCAGGTTGGACCATTATGCCATCATCAAGTTCCCCCTGACAACCGAGTCAGCCATGAAGAAGATTGAGGACAACAACACTCTGGTGTTCATTGTTGACGTCAAGGCTAACAAGCATCAGATTAAACACGCTGTCAAGAAACTGTACGACATCGATGTGGCTAAAGTCAACACACTGATCAGGTAGAACCTGGTTTATTCAAGTCTTTTAAAGTAGTGGTTCTCTAAAAAAAATTGTTAATTGTTAATATATTAAAAACTAAATCAAATGAAACAATGAGTGTATCTCTTATAATATTATAAATGATTAAGTAAATTATTATGAAAAAATATCCTTAATATTTTTTAATTTAATTTTAAAACACACATTCTTCCAGTTTGGGTTAAGTTTGAAAAGTAGCTTTATCAATTTCATCAGAAATATCCAGGGAGCTTTCATATATTGAGTAATTATGCAAAAATGATCATTATTCTGACGTGTAATGTTCTCAAAGGATCCACTGATACAGAGGAAAGGCATTGTCAGATTTGTGATGCATTCTGAATGCTTTATTTATCGTTTCCTGCAGGCCTGATGGTGAAAAGAAGGCATACGTTCGTCTTGCACCAGATTACGATGCCTTGGATGTTGCAAACAAGGTAAATTAGTGAATATAAATGTTTGAAGATAGGAAATCTTCAGCCTCTGCAAATGTAAACTGAGTTTCTGCCTGAATGTTTGATGCATTTAGAAGAACCACTGATGCGTTATTTGTTCTTTTGCAAAACATTTGTTCTCCGACCTGTGCTGATTGTCATCTTTTTCTTGCAGATTGGCATCATCTAAAGTGCTCTTGGTCAGATGTACAGAAGAATAAATGTTTGTAAAACAATTTTTGTGTTTTGTGCCTTTATTTGTTTTACATTTCTGGAATTTAAAGGTTTGAAAATTGAGTTTGTTTACACTTTTAACCAAAAAAAGTGTTCATTTGTGGTCATAGAATTATTATACCGTAGATAACCAGAGCATCAGCAAGTGAATATTTGACATTTAAATTACAACAGTTGTATTAAACCGATGTATTAAATGTATAAATTATTGTAATTAATCCATATAATTTAATTTTGCTCACTAAAATTATTGGATTTGTGGATTGATTTCATTAATTCAGTTTTGAGATGTTCAATTCCGTAGATGTTTTTTAGTACACGGAGAGCAGTGCAGGGGTTTATTTTTTTAATTATTTTTTTTAATCTCAGACTGTAAAACATGCTAAATGAAATGCAGTGTTAAGTTAATGAAAGTAAAAGTTAGTTGCTTAATGTTAAATTTTATAAGTCCCTGTATGAAAACTAATTATAGGGTCAAATAAATATACATTTTAGGTTGGCCTTAAAACACTTTCTTCTACAGGGAGTACCGGAGTCTCTCCACCACGGGATTCTCAGCCTTAAAAAGGTTAAGACTCCCGAATTAAATAAGATGCAAACTAAATTCACTGTCTCTATTACAAAGTCTTGTGTTGTTGGGCATTATTTGCATTTTCCTAAAGATATCCATAACAGGCCAGAAAAAATAATTAATATTCTGTTTTATGTATAAAGAAAAATTCCCAGGGAATTCACTGATGTTATGAAGTGTTTTTCCTTTCTGCAGTGCTGAGGTAGCTGTGTTTGCGGACGCATCGTGTCTAAATAACATATGTCAACCAGTAGTCCTTCAGAAGAAATATATGAGGCTGATGTAATTTCTGCATTTGGATGCAAAGCTCATTGTAGGATTTGAGTATTAGCATGATCTGACACACTTTACCACATAGTCAGCATTTTGTAAAAATGCTTTAAATAATGTATTTTATAATAAAATGCAATCATTGATATAGTTTTGCATCACAAATGGTGCAGTTTCTCAGATTAAGATGACAGTTTACTCCACTGCCCCCTATAGGTTCAACATTGCTTCAGAGATGGACATAAATACATCAAAAAGTATTTTTTTACAAATACTTGCTCATCTAAAAATACTGGTGTGATAAATGTGTTTAATTAAAATGAGTACGTGTAAATAAAAAAAGTAATTGGAAAATACAAACAATATTTTAAAGCAATCATTCGTAGTGCAAGAGGCAGTGCCATTACATTTAGTAATACTGGAGTTAGATACATAAAACTAAGAAACACTTTTCCCTAATTGAACAACTTAAACGTTTTTTTTTTTTTTTAGCCCTATTACGAGACAATATATTGATCCATATTTCTTCTCATTTCTTGTTCAATTAATGGCATGTAAAAACTCTTCGGGTTTCATTTATTGAGCCATTTTCTCTTTCTATGATGAATGAATGAATTTGGAATAGGTCTGAATGACATGATTAAATAATTTAAAAATGATCTTGTATTAAATAAATATTCATTTAAAAAGGTCTGATATGAATGATACTTTTTCATATAATATGTTTAAAAAAACTGTCTGATAATATAAAAATGAATTTGTTGAGTAATATTACATGTAGAATTTCCAAGTAAGATGAAAACAGCTGTCTGATGAGAAATAAAATAAAACCTTTAAAAAAATTGCAAAAAAAAGAATTATCTTTAAATTCACTTAGTTATAAAAAGAAAACTCCCCGATTCCACAAAAAAAGTTTCACTTTAGATAAACAGTACAAAATACATTTTTGAGGGCTTTTATTTTATAATGCAACATCAGATCGTCCTTAAACTGGCTGAGTGACACCCTGGGGCAGTTGACTGTTAATCTAAATGTAATTTTTTCTGTGGAAACAAGGAGTTTCCTTTTTAGAGCTATTCAAAATCACAGGCAGAACAGGTAGAATATGAGTTTTTGGATGGCTTTTAGTTTGTAATGCAACATTAGACAGTTCTGAAACTGGTTGTGTGACACCCTGGGGTAGTGAACTGTCAATCTAAATTGAAACCGGTTAGTGGAATGGGAGTTTTCTTTATAAAGCTATCTGAATTTAGACAAAACTGGTCATATATGAGTTTTTGTTGGGCTTTTATTATGTAATGCAACATCAGACAGTGCTGAAACTGGCTGAGCGACACCCTGGGGTAGTGAACTGTCAATCTAAATTGAAACCGGCTAATTTATCAGGTCATATATGTTTTATATAACATTTTATTATGGATGCGCGCACTTTATTTGACAACTTGTGCACAGTTCAACTGAAACACCCACTTTCTGCAATGATCAAGCTTGGAATGACCTGGACAATTTTTTTATTTAACCCCGACTGGATTCTTTTGAAAGAAGAAAGCCAAAAACACCTAGGATGCTTCGAGGTTCTAATTTTCATTTTTGGGTGAACTAACCCTTTAAGTGAGCTGTAGCCAGCAACTTTTTGCTCACTCTCTTGCATACACTCCATAGTAGCAGAATTGGTTCAAAGTCAGAGTTGGAAACATGTATCTTTCCACAAATTTTGTATGTATGCAAATTGTATAATATTCAAGGTACAGATTTCTAGTAATTGTGCAGTTAATTCTCGTATTTTCAGAAAGTTTTGGAATATTAGTATTAATATCTTGTTTTGCTGCTTGATAATACAAACTGGTGCGTCTTACCATTTTATGTAATGTATTATCTTAATTATGAAAACACTGGTTTGTAGTGCAGTTTTACCGTTTCTGGATTTTGTTATTCTTCTCGTTATACAGTTGCTAATGAATCAGAAGTATCAAATATTCACAGAAAATATCTTACTTCCACATTGAAAAATAAAGTGGATAAATTGAACCAAATGCTATCATAATGTTAATAATTCAATATATTTTATTTTTGACAAATCCCATGTTTTGTACTGTCAATCCCTGCATTGCCTTTTCTTTGAATGTTTTTGTCTCAATATTAATTGTTGTTTTCTAGTAAAAAAAAAGGCTAAGAATTATTAAATTAAGCTTGTGTGAAAAGCAAAATTTCTTAAATCACATATTAAGTATTGTTATCTAAAAAAGTATCTGCCAATTGTATATGAAACTCAAAGGGAAATCAAGTTTATTATTGTTATCCCACTGGCAGATGTTTTTTTTTATTTTTATTATTGTTTTTTTTTTTCAGATTTTACACTTAAATAGTTAATTTTGCAAAAACAACAACAACAAAAAAAAAAAAAACAACATTTACCATCTAACAGAATACTTAAAGGGATAGTTCATGCAAAAATGGAAATTAAGACAAATTTTTTTGCCTTTGGGCCAGTTTGAATTTGTATCATCATTGGAACAGAATTGGAAAAAAATGTGTTCATTATCAACAAATCCATCAAGACATTTGTAGCTTCAAACTTTCTTTTCACGAATATACATTGCATTTATGCATAATATTGCTTTCTCCAGTGAAAAAGTCATTTAGTGTGAATCAGAACAGAAATAAGCAGAGATTAAACGCCATTTACAAGCCAACACAGCAGAAACTGTCAGTGGATTTTGATGTGTCAGGACGAACCGTGGATGGACTTTTTTTTTTTTTTTTTTTTTACTGGAGAAAGCAATATTATCTATAGAGGATTCTATTTTGACCAGAAGCAACAGTTTAAAGTTAAATGCATTAAAGATGGATTTGTTTCTTACAAACACATAGCTTTTTGCTCCACAATTACTCTCTTAGAAAAAAATTTATTTGAAAAGGTACCGCCCCAGTGACAACTTTTGTACCTTTTTTTTCCGAGAGTGCAGTTAACTGATGGATCTCGAGTCATATAGATTATTGTGATGTTTTTATCTTCTGTTAACTCCTTCTGACCCATACATATCTATGATTCTGACGGCACCCATTCACTGTAGAGGATCTATTAGTTAGCAAGTGATGTAATGCTAAATTTCTCCAAATCTATTCCAATGAAGAAACAAACTCATATACTTCTTAGATAACTAGAAATTGAGTAAATCTTCAGCACATATTTTCCTATTTTGATACTGTAAAGCTCTATATAAATAAAGGTGACTTGACTTGACTTTAAAGTTGTTTATTGAGTTTAAGTTTTATTCTAACATATGAAAACCTTTTAAATGTCTCTGGTTCACATCAGACTCTCTCTGGTGAGGTTTGCTCATTCAGTACAGGCATCGATGGATGAACTTTGTGTTAACATTCACTTGAATCCAGTCTTAGGACATCAACCTTCGTTGGTTTAGTCCTCAGCAAATTTACGACCACTGTTGTGAGGATGCCTCTTGCTGAAGAAGTCGGTTCGGAGGAGGCGGTAGAAGTAGATGAGAATCATGATGTTCATGAGCATCATGGTTATCAGGAAGTAGAGGGCATGATCCAACGTTGAGTAGTGGTGTATTAGATACCAGGTGAGGTAAAACTGTGCTCCGAGCCGGAAGGTCGTGTAGGTCACCACATTTAACAGTTTGTTAACGGTGTAGATGAAAGAGTTGTGGGCCACCTTAGCCAGTTTGAGCAATAAACGTGTGTGTAGGAACACACTGTTCACCTCCACAAATAAAGCCACCACTGCGCCTGCCACATACTGATGAGTGAACACAGCGTACAGGAAACACCAGATCACCTACAGGAGAACAGAACAGATTTACAGTTTACACAAAACATGAATAGATATGATTGAGTACATAAAGAATGGATCCTTGTGAGGATGCAGTTATAAACATTGTAAATCTAGCAACAGTATACTTTGTGCTTTCTTCACTGGATAAATGACAGAAAACTGGTCAACACTGCTGTGTGTTTCTAATATACAATGACCGACAGAGTGACAGAAAATTTGACAAATTTCTTCTGACCGACATAATGTCACAACAACAACAAAATCTTCTGTCTCAAGTTATACAAATTGTATCATGGAATTTATTTTTCTATTTTTATTTTTTGGCTATTGGAGCAAATGAAAAAGCAAATAAGAACATTTCTTGTAGTTTCCATTCACCACTATAAAAGTTCGACAATCTATGATGACTTTCACTTCGGAGATCCCTGGAAATGTGATTACAAGTCAACTACCAATAGTTCTTGTATTGCATATTTTCGGACATATTTATCTAATTAAATATGCGCTAATTAGCATACATCTCCAGAAGAGAAATCTAAACATTGAATCAGAATTAGAAAGAGCTTTATTGCCAGGTATGTTTAGACATACATTTATTTGGTGACAGAAGCTTCCACATCACAAACAGAATGACAGTGACAAGACAGATAATAAATAGCATAAAATTAGGATAAGTAAATAGGAATTAACAATGTATATATACAGTACAGACCAAAAGTTTGGACACACCTTCTCATTCAAAGTGTTTTCTTTATTTTCATGACTATGAAAATTGTAGATTCACACTGAAGACATCAAAACTATGAATTAACACATGTGGAATTATATACATAACAAAAAAGTGTGACATTATGTCATATTCTAGGTTCTTCAAAGTAGCCACCTTTTGCTTTGATTACTGCTTTGCACACTCTTGGCATTCTCTTGATGAGCTTCAAGAGGTCGTCACCTGAAATGGTCTTCCAACAGTCTTGAAGGAGTTCCCCGAGAGATGCTTAGCACTTGTTGGCCCTTTTGCCTTCTGTCTACGGTCCAGCTCACCCCTAAACCATCTGGATTGGGTTCAGGTCCGGTGACTGTGGAGGCCAGGTCATGTGGAGCAGCACCCCAATACTCTCCTTCTTGGTCAAATAGCTCTTGATGCCTTCAGTGTGACTCTACTCATAGTCATGAAAATAAAGAAAACTCTTTGAATGAGAAGGTGTGTCCAAACTTTTGGTCTGTACTGTATATATAAATATATATATAAGAATACACAGTACAAAGTAGACAATAGATGGCATTTGAATGTAAATGTCAAACCATCTCACGAACAGTTAATTTGGCACCACCTCTTGATCAGTGAGAAGGTCCCACACTACCCTGTTTGCATTTGTGTAGTTCACAGCATAGATATTTACATACGAAAGCTTCACTTAGGGAAGCAAGTTTTGAATTTTTTTTTTTCAAATATTGACAGTTATCAACAATTATCTGTGCTGGCTGCACATTCCTGTGAACAGTAATTTACCAGAAAATTCCACAGCAATATACAGTGCCATTAACTAACCAAAATCACACTTTCCATGCAGTGTGAGGAAAGAAACTGTTTTTATGCCTGGCTGTTCTGCTGCTCACTTCTCTGTAGCGCCAACCAGATGCCAACAGCTCAAAGAAGAACTGGGCTGGGTGTGAGGGGTCCAGAATGATTTTGCCAGCTCTTTTACTCACTCTGGATGAGTGCAGAGGGTTGTATCGGCAATTCACTCAGCAGTCCAGACTATCTGCTGTGATCTACTAAACTCTGATTTGGTAGCTGAGCTTAACCGGACACAGAAAGTGCAGAGAGTAGAACTATATCAGCAGCTCCTTCTTCCTCATCTGGTGAAGCAAGTGCAGCTTCTGCTGGGTCATCTTGACAATGAAGTCTATGTGGAACTCCCACTTCAGGTCCTGAGAGATGGTGGTGCCCGGGAACATGAATGACTCTTCTGTTGTCACAGTGCTGTCCATGACGGTGAGTGGAGGGAGTGCAGAGGGTTCAAAGGGTTTTGAATCTTCAAAAGGCAGTTTCAAAAATCTAGTTTCATTTCGTTACATAATATTACAGTCAGTGTTTTTTTGTTTTTGTTTTTTGGATCACTCCATAAATCTGAAAATACTGTTAAAAGCCAATCAATACATCAATAAATGTTTTTAGGAAGAAAAAATAAATAAAGTTATCTATGAATAAACCTCTGTGTCAACTCATTCAGAAGATAGATAGAAATAAAAGTGTGAGGTTTTCGTGTAAGTGCTACTGAAGTGGAGATTTCTGGTTAAGTGCATGAGAAAAGCTCTTTCAAGATAAATATTTTAATTGAAATCCACAGACACAAATAGAAACTAAACAAGTGTTTTTTGTAAGTGTTTTTTGGATGTTCTACTCATTTTCTGTTGTAAATATCATGTATGTATCTGAATGATAACCGAGTAACACTTATTTTCTCTGATTTTGTTGCTGGAGTGTGTAATGTCTTTTTTCAGGTTTGGGCCTTGCCAAACAAGCAATGAGAAAAAAGGACAAAGTTCCAAAGGTAAATTTCCCTTAAGTAAAAGCGAGAATGATGAGCAAGCAATCATCGTGGCAGTCCATACACCCCTCAGCTGAGCCCACTCTACCTGTTCAAAATGAATATATTTATTGCTCAAGAACTTGGTCCTGAATCTCCAGTTTTTCCATCGGAAACAAGCTGTGACAATGCCCAAGTTTTTATGGTTTTTAGGTTAGAATTTTTAAGACTTCACATAGCATTTTTTAAACATTTTTCATTGTCTTATGTCATAACCCGTGCATTGACTTACCATAACATGGTGAAGTAAAAACTCCCAAGATGCTTTTGCGTAGCCACTAAAAATAATGTCACCAGCATCCTGAATGAAGTAGCCTGTTGAAGGAGATCAATGCTGAATTTACTGACCAAACAAAACCTTTAAAAATAAATTGTTTTGTTACAAGAGAGATTTCATTTTATATCGTTCCATTTCCAGTCCCTGTATGTGGAACAGGTTTACAGTAGGGTCAGTCAATCAGTGTTAAAGGTGTCAGCTTGAAACAGTTTTTATAGATAAGACTCACAGATGAATCTGGGGATAAATCTTTTTAGTATTATGTACTACCATTGGGATCAAATAATTTTTTTCAGTAAGAAAATATTACTTTAATTCATCAAAGATGCATTACATTGGTCAAAAGTGACAGAAATCCATTTCTTTCAGAAACAAATATCTTCACTTTTTCAAATAAATACTGTCATTTTGAACTTTCTATTTCTTAAAGAATCCTAAAATATATATCACCGCTTTTATAATAAGAAATGTTTCTTAAGCACTAAATGAGCATATTAGAATGATTTCTGAAGGATCATGTGACACTGGAGTAATAACTGCTGAAAATTCACCTTTTAAAAAATATTAACAGAGAGCAGTTATTTTAAACTGTTTAATATTTAAACAATTTTAATATGTCACAACATTTTATTTTATTTTTCAATAAAAATGCAGGTATGATAGCTTATAACAGACAACTCCAGCTTTTTCTACAATATCATTCCAAAAACCTGAGTCACAGAGCAACTTAAACTCTTATCAGGAGATCAGGGTGACACAGAGGCAGGACAGGGATTTTTACATGGTTGAACTTGCAGGAGAACGTGAGAATCAGATAAATTATATGTGAGCTACATACTTACTTGTGTGGTCTGGGTTAACTGTGTTGCATGTGTGCAGTACTGTATGACAGTAATTGCATCAGTGATAGTAATAGTGCAGTGTGTTTTTGATGTCTGCTGATGTGTTTACTGACCAGAGGAGACGACGACTAGCATGTATGCTGATGGGGTGTAGGTGGAGTGGATTTCATGCACCATCACAGGATGCTGTATGACACTGTCGGGACACAGATTCATGCAAACTGTTGATCATATCAACCAGAAGATCAAAATATAACAGGCATGTGCTCAGTTACTGACAATAAACAACACAAAAGAGTGTAAAAAAAGTCCATTGCTGATAAAAGTCGAAAACACCCACATTGGTGAAACTCTTGCTTGGTTTGAGGGATGATTCATTCTATGACAATAAGAATGGTGAAATTTCTCATTCTCATGTAACTCTCATTCATGCCTGTCCAGCAGGTTTTTCCTGTTTCCAAACTGAGAGATCAGTAACTGAAAGTTAAGTGCTGTTCATGAACATTCAATAACTTTTGTTTATTCTTAGACATGGCTTTTAGTACAAACTATATAACAACATCTAACAATAACCACAAGCTATTAAGATATTAACAAAGAATTATAATGTGCTTTGACTCTATATGTACAGAAAAACTGCAGTAGAGCTGTAGTCAAGTCCGGCTTTGTCGAGTCCAAGTCAAGTCCAAGTCCAGGACTAGTCGAGACCGAGTCAAGACCGAGTCCAAAGAGGTTCGAGTCCAAGTCAAGTCCAAGTCCAAAAGTTTCGAGTCCAAGTCCAAGACCGAGTCCAAATGAGTGAAAAAAGGGTCCTATTCAAGACCACATACTTAACTACTGATAATGTTTGTGATGCGAGAGAAAGCATATCTCCTATTCTAAGAAAATCATTTTACATTATTATTTGTAATGATCAAAAAGCATGTGCAAAGTAACAACTCTGTAGGACAGGGGTCTCCAAACTACATCCTGGATGGCCAATGTCCTGAAAAGTTTAGCTCCAACTGGCCTTAAAACACCTGGAAGATTAGTGTGTCTAGTAAGAGCTTGATTAGGTTCAAGTGTGTATAATTAGGGTTAAAGCTAACAGGGGCGTTAAACAAGATCCTGGGCCCTATGCATAGGCAGTCCTGATGGGCCCCCATGCCCCCCACCCATGAAAATATCCAGGTAAAATAAAATATATTTCAGATTCATACTTTTCAAGGGCCCTCTCTTCCTTTGGGGCCTTGCTAATGAGTACTGGTTTTACCCCCAGTCCGACCCTGGGAGCTAAACTTGGATAAACAAACAAAGTTTGGAACTGTAAGGTCAAATAATTTTTATGTACTTTATTTTTTGTTGACATTATATCTGTGGTCAAAAATGTATATGACTATGCCTAATTGGCACAGTGCACAGACACACGCAAAGCTCGGGATATGACAAATGCACGCAGCAAGGCTAGAATGGATACGTTTGGCTCTACTGGGCATGCGCACATAAATACAGCAATTTTTGTCATACTGTGCTAGTGTTTGCATAGACTAGTCGAGCTCTGTCGGAAACAATCGACTACTCCAGCATGCATTAACCATAATGCATACAAAGTGTTTGCAAGTACGACGTGAATTTTAGAATTACAATATTGTGTGGAGCTGTTACTATATGACCTTATCTATGTTGCATGTAAAAATAAAATAGGCCTATGTAATGGTATAATTAGGATTGTGCCTGAAGCCGAATACCTTATTCGGAATGGCACGGATAATGGCTTAAAAAACGAATAACGGACAAGGAATAATTCTGCCTGAATACTCGGCTGAAGCTGACAGTCTGGTGTTTGCTAGATAACAGGTGAGCCAGGGGATCAGCGCCAGAAGTGAATGAATGTAAACTTTATGAGTGAAAAGCGCGCAAATCAAACACCGCATTGTTGTCGCCTCTCTGTGCATCTCTCAGAAATCAGAGCGTTGCAAGAGTAATTTTACCTATAATAATATACATCATAGCTACACGTTATATTATTTGTATATATTTAAAAGGCAAATATTGAAAGCTTAGGCTACCATGATACGAATGAATGGAATAAGCACAGCGCGCTCACCAATCAAACAGCCGCGCTGCGCGTCTCAGTCTCTCAAAAACCAAATCAGTTCTCTCTCAAAAGTAGGCTAATAATCAACATAGATATGGATACATTGTCTACTTGTCCTACATGTTTGCATCTTTATGTTTTGCTGGTTTGCGCGGCACACACACATCTGTTTAGTGAAGTCGACTATACATTATAGACTCGCTCAAAGTGTTCTGCGTAATGAGAATGTGTGCATTGAATGGATTCAGTCGTGTTCAAATGATCACTATGACACGTTTGTCATGACATCTCTCTGCTTGCATGATAAATATTATTTTAGAAATTAATAATTAATTCAGTTTAACACGACATACTTGTTCAGTGATAACTACGAAAAAATATATAAAAAGTCATAACAGTCTTATCAAGTAACTGTAGGCTACGATGTTGTATCCGAATGCAGATAGGAAAAATTTTGTGATTGTTACAGATACAAATACTGGCTGTTACATGAAAATGTAAATATGTAATGTCATATATAAAGTTTTTAAAATTTACATATTTAATTGTTGCATAAGGCTATACATTAATACGCGTTTATTGATAAAAAAAAAAAAAAGGCTATCTAGGTGTAGACGTAAATAAAACACAATCTAACAGGTAGAAAATTAAATTAGAAACATCTAAACTTTTCAGGTCGCAGTAAGTGCACCACTGGTCATGCACATCCTTTCCCGGAACAATACTGAAAGCTAAGGCAAGATGGAGAAACAGATGATCATAGTTGTACAAGGATAGCCATTTTTTAAATGAATCTATTAGCAGAGCTACTGCAAGTGATTTTAAGTGTTGGAATTCCATTTATTCTTTGCTGAAACTTCTGCGTCATCATGGAGAGCGGGTCATGGTTGCCCAGCAACAGCAGACGCCACTGGAGCGCGAGCGCAGGCTACAGAGTGCTTTGGAAAAAAGGAGAGCGGCGCGCCTAGCGTTTTCCACACAGTTTCAGTCGCGACATCATGCAAATGTGGTTTTGTTTTGAAGGAGACATTTTTTTTTTTTTTTTTTTTGCTGGACTCGGTCGAGACCAACTAGAAGACTTGGCGAGTCCAATGGCCAAGTCCGAGACAAGTCCGAGTGCAAATTCAACGAGTCCGAGACAAGTCCAAGACGACAGAAAAATGTCTCGAGTCCGGACTCGAGTCCAAGACCGGACTCGAGTACTACAGCCCTAAACTGCAGTGTCTCACTCAGTATTTTGAGTTGTAAAAAAATGTTTAAACATCCTTAAAATACGATAAATATTCTATAGCAATTTATTAGACTTTTTTTTTTAGATGTAAACAATTAAATGAATTTCAGAGTTAAATAAAACTCTTAATAAAAATATTAAAACTTATGTCATAGAAAATAATTTTCAGATTTTTATGGTTCACGCAAAAGCATTCCTTTCATGCCTACAAAAAGAAAAATAACTAATAGCTAAATAACAACAACAACAAACAAAAAAATAAAAATTTAAACGTGAGCTCCAAAACAAGTTATTTTTATTATTATTATTTTGCCTCTCAGGTAAAATTATAATTTACAAATGAATAAAAATGAGATGATTTAATGACATTTTAATGATGTATAGATATTTTCACTGGAAGATAAAGCCGAAATATTTATCATATATATAAAAAAATGAATGAATAAACAAAAACCGCTCACCAGGTGACGGCCCAGATGCCAGTCAGCAGTGAGTGGACGAGTGACACTGAGAGGTTCCTCCATTTCCACGTCCTCCAGGGGTCTGTGTCCACTGTCCCGGGACTGGGCACAGTCTGCAGGAACCTGTGAAGGATCCTGAAGGTTACAGAACAGCACAAGACATACAGGGCTGGATGCTTCTGGACTTCATTCAGCCATGTGGCCATCCTCCACACTCTTTATTCTGCGTCTCTCCTCTTCTCAGACAGTGAGTCCTTGTTATATTGTTTCTTTGCTGATCTAAACTTTCAGTGCCCTTTCCAAAGTAATCCACAGGAATTGCATTCAGATTCTTGAACCAGTCCCAGTCTTTTTTTCTCCTTGTAATTGACGACAGTCTTCCTTACACCACTACAGAGTCTTTGTTTCTAATCTCCAGCGTCTCGCTCTTTCTTCCACGTGCTGGTGCCTGTCATAGGTGTGGTATCTGTCACAGTACCTGTTTGCTGAACACTGATTGGCTGATGATGAATGGATGTGTGGGCGTGTTACAACAAGGAGTGACAGCTGTATCTCTTTAACTTGAACTTTTTGAGTCAATTTCCCTGTATTCAACAATCCAGCCGAACGCTCCGTACATGTAGTGATATAGCCGCGTCAGCTGTGTGTGTGTGTGTGTGTGTGTGTGTGTGTGTGTGTGTGGGGAGCACAACAGAACAATAGAAGCCATTTAAACTCACAGTCATACTGCTGTCCCTAATAAATGAAACGGCTTGTGTCCTGCAGCTGGATCAAATGACTTCACTCATACTGTCACAGCAGAGGAATGGTTTACAGAAAAAAAGCTTGTTGTGTTTGGTCAGCTTTCAGATGTGATATGAGCAGGGCTGGAAATGGGGCCCTTGGCAAAATTAAAATTAGTAAAAGTCTAGTAACCACGTTTTAGGCAAATTGACAGTTTTACTACAAATAACCATGGTTAAACTATAGTTAGTGTAATAAAACCATGGTTAATTTGTGGTTACCATAGTTTTACTATGGTAATCATTGTTTTTTGCTTTTATTTGTAGTTTTTGGGGGGCTAGACGGAGCAGTTCCAACTGCTTAAGTATCATAACTGTTTAGGCTAATGTTAGCTAGCTAGCGATGCTATCCTCCATAAACATCATCATTATGGTATTCTTCATAGTCATTAACACAGTTTACTGTGCAGTAAAATTTCTATTACATTATATCCAGTAGATGACAGCAGAGGACCACTCATTAGCAGTTGCCGTTTACAATATTTATTTTATTTTTTATTTTTTTCAAGACTTGCTTTTAGATTTATTTTAAAATTGCTATTCTAACTAATGTTAGTACGCTTATTATACTGAAATATAAAGAATAGCAAGTGCAGAAAGTGAATAAATAAGCCCAGACACATGCAGACAAGCTAGAAGGGTAAATTATGTAAATACAACTAGTTAACTGAAATAAATTAATTAATTCAATAACAATGCATCAAATATTTTGAAATATTTTTAGATTTAATTTAATTTGTTAAGAAGTTTTCCCAACCTTGAAACTTTGGTGCTATTTAATTGTCCAACAGTAATAAATGAAATACAATACAGTATGCATACCAGTCGTTGAGTCCGTTTGTACAGGTTTATTATTCCAGTAGATAGAAGTTTTGATTACAGATCGTTCACATCTATTTGTCTCAACGGCTCGGGCTCAGGCTGCTGAAACTGGGAACCTGATTAAATAATCAATTCACTTATTATAATACAGGTCTGAAGTAGAAGCCACAATCAAAACAAATGTAGGCTGGTAAGTTAACAGTAGTGTACGATTCGGTTAAATAAAGACATTCTCACCAGACTGGAAAGATATTTGGTTTGGTGGCATAAAGGGTTGAGGTCCCATCATCTAACAATTCACAAGACAAAAACGAAACTTTATTTTTCCAAGTTTAACAAAAAGAAAACTCTTTAACATTAACAAACATAAAGGACTCCATGAGTAAGGAACACGTACAGGCTGAGGAACATTTCCAACACCCGGACCAGAGAAAGGAGCAGGTCTAAATGAACCCTGGAAATCCGATGACATAGGGACTGTCACACTGAAGTTAGATGCTTGAGAAACATTTTGCTGCATGGGAAACTGTTGGGCCGGGCCACCAAACGTGTTCATGGGTTGAATGTTGAAATTAGGTAGTGGTACAGCAGAGTTTATCACAGGGGCCTGACCTTGAGTTTGATCATATATTGTTGGCTCCTGTGGTCTGAGCTGGTTTGAAATATTTGGACCGCAGTATCTTGGATGACCTTGTGGGTCATATCTTGGCATGACAGGCTGTGCATCAAATCTTACGGGTTCTCAAAACGCATCGCACCTGATGGACAATCAAATCTAGCTGCACCCTGCTGTTCATCATAATTCATTAGTCTAGCTGGGAACCGTGGTTCCTCATATCTTGGTGGACCATGTTGCATGTGAGGATTATCAAACCTTGGTGGATTAGCAAATCTGTTTTGGTGGATTGGGTGGTCATAATGAACTGGGGTTTGAGGGTCAAATCTCACGTTACGAGGCTCTGTGTACCTCATTGGCCTGTGTGATACTACTGGGTTGTTAAATCTCACAGGTCTTTCATGGGCTTTGGGAAATCTTTCAAACCGTTGAGGGGCATCAAAGACCACCAGACCCATCAAATCCCCCCTTATTGCCTTCATACCGAGGAGGAGAAGCATAAGGTCTTGTAGGACCATCTAACATGGGCTCTCTCATCCGGCTAGGTGGCTCATCAAAGGGAGCTTGAGAATATTTGGTGCATCCTGCCGTGGCGTGTTCACCAATGCCATAGATCCTTCTGAGGAGTGACTCAGTGTATTTCCAGGAGATTCACCATGGTTTCATCCACTTGTTGCCTGTTCCAAGAAATGATTATACCCTGGAAGAACCTCTACACTTATAAGACCTGTTCGACTGGTTCGGGAGGGATGCCCTGACAAAACATGTATATCTTGCACTATATTGCACTCTGTTTTGCACTTAATGCATTTTAAATTAATTTTATTTGTTAACGGTTGGCGAATAAAAATAGTTAAAAACAGACAAATGAGGTTTCTGTCTTTATTTATTTATATTTACCTGGGCTCGGGGCCTGTGCCGGGCCTGCTGTTTGCTTGTGCATGCAAGGGCAGCTGGAACATTTTTGGTTCCATTTGTTCTAAAATGTGCCCAAATGTTCACGCAAAGATAGAAGGCATGGTTTCAGTAACCACAGTTAACCACACTGAAGCAGCCATGTCAGGGAGATGCTGTGTGTATCCGGGCGAAAGCAAAAGCACTTTATTTGGCATTTCTAAAGTAGGTGCATTTAGGTATCTTTAAGATTACTTACAACAGAACAGCAACGCATTTTACGGATGACCGTTTCGTGAACCTAGGAGACAAGGTCATTCTCACTTTGTTATGATAATCTGGTGCTTCTGAATCAGCTACTCTAAGTATGTTTTGTTGTTAGTTTAACTATTTGCTGTTGACTGTTCAAAGGTAGAGTTTGGCAAAGGCAAAGCTATGTGTGTGTGTGAGAGAGAGAGACAGGGTCACAGGGTCTTAACCGTCCATGGCTTGTGTGTTGAAAACACATGCAAGTTTGGTCACTGTGCCTGTCACACCACTCTGTTCCCCTTTCGGGCTTGAGCTAATGTTAAAACTAAGGACATTATTAATTGTCTTTACATTTATTTTGATAGATGAAGCTCATTATGGAAAGGGGCATTACATTTTCTGAAAAATGCTTGCAGTGTTAGGCCAATCACATGCACTGGGTCAGTTGGCCAATCAGAGCAGACTGCTCTTGTCAGAAGGAGGGACTTTGTAGAAAACCATGTGTTTGAGAGAGGCGGGGCATAGAGGACCTACAATAATGTACAGTATTTGAAAAAATTATGTGTTTTTTAACATTAAAGCATGTCAACATATTCTGTTACACCAAATACACAAAATAATGATCTTTAAAAAAGCATCAGTATTGGCTAAATCTGGACAACGGTGAGAAGATAACGGGCCAGAACCGCGCCAGCGCTACAAAACACTTCTGGCTGAAAGAAATGCTTTTTCTTCATGGGCCAATCTCGGCTGAAAGCTGGTTGCCATGATTTTGCCAAGTTAGACATGTTTCTGGATCAACATATTTTGTTGATGCTGGATCAACATTACTGTCCAAAAATATAGACTAAACCCATAGACTTATCCTACAACTGATCTGATATTTCCTGAAAAGATATCCCTCAGTTCTGATAAAAAAAAGTTTATAAATATAATTTGTTTGACAAAAGATGATATACATTTCATAAAGTTATAAGAATGGCATTACAAAGGTAACAATAAAAGCCCCTGCAAATCACTTTAAAAAGTTACATTATAACACCCACAACATATCTTAAATTTTATATTATAAAGGGTTTTATAAAATTAATCTAAAAGGTAAACAAAAAGTACCAGTATTATACTCCCAACCCCCCCACACACTTTTGCTCACCAAAGATGCATTTATTTAATCAGAAATAGATTAAATACAGTATTACTGTCAAATATTATTACAATTTAAAATAACTGTTTTTTATTTTAATATTTTATAAAATAAAATATATTATTGTGCTGGCAAAGCTGAATTTTCAGCAGCCATTCTTTCTAATAAGTCTAATTCAAGTCATTAATATTCTTTATATATATATATATATATATATATATATATATATATATATATATATATATATATATATATATATATATACATACATACATACATACATACATATATTAATATATATATATATATATATATATATATATATATATATATATATATATATATATATATATATTAAATGTGGCTTAATAGGCTATATAACAAGTTTTTTTTTACTACATTTAAAAGTTGTTTCAAGCATTTAATGTATGTGTGAATTGATTCAAAAGTTGAATTCTAAGCATTCAGTTTTTAACCCCTTTGCATTACAACACTGTTTCACTGTATCTTAGCAACAGTGAGAAGCATGAGCATTCTGATTGGTCAATAGTGTCATATGTTCAGGCACACCTATGCAAAGCTCTGTGAGATTCTATGAAGTTGTTTTGAGTCCTGTTGCCTGGGAATGTGAGATTGACTGGAGTGTAGAGTATGCCATCTGCTGGTGCAACTAGAGAAAGACCATTTGGCCCTGTTGCTGTTTTTCTTGCAATTGGAAGATTTAAGGCAGGACACCTGAATGAATATTGGAGCACACCGCGAAAAATCATGTATAGAACAAAAAAAAAAAAAAAAAAAACACTATTAATAAACTCTTTAAATTCTATCACGGAAATATGCTTTTATGCATTTGACTCGGTTGTCTCAAATAAATGCTGGTGCAATGTTAAAGGGACAATAAGTAACTTTTTATGTATTTTATTATCTAAAATCAATATTTTTATTCATAAATATGCCCTCAATGGTGTACAAATACCTATGCCAATGTTTAAACTAATCCTTGTAAATGAAGAATTTATTATCTTTATATACATGGGACGGGTAGGTTGACGGAGGCTTCCATGTAGTTCCGCCATCTTGCAAAACTATAATAGCAGAGAGGGACAAAAAGTACTAAGCCAACGCGTTTCCACAGCGCGTTTTCGGTCAGAGCCAGAAACGCAGGTGCAGAGCAGTGAGAGGCGCTTGAAACTGCACCGGCAAGTTTAAAAGTCTGGATTGCATTCTTATTATGGACCATACATATGCCGCGCCACAGTAGAAGAAAACATCGTCGCCAAAACAGTCAAAAATAGAACGTAAAAGGAAACGTGACCGTAGATTACAGAAAACAAGAGTTAATGTCGGGGAAGCTTTTTCTAGGTGGAAAGAGCTAATGCTTGATAAAGATTTCAAAAGAGACGCTGAAGTGGCCAGTTTTCTTCTCAACAGGTAAGTCAGTGTTACAGTCTATATTATAATATTTTTTTTATATCTAACAATGCACATAATTCAGAAAATATAACGAATAAATTAGACATAACTACTAATTACAATATTTCATGTTTTCCACAGTCAGTAATTCATACTGTAACATTCGTTTGTTAGTTGTCATGTTGTAGTTTGTTTGAAATAACACACCTGTTCACCTGAAGGAAAACTCGACGAAGTGCTATTAGAATACATCCTGTCAAAGCTTTTTGGTACATATCGCCTACCGTAGATGCAACGCGCATTTGAAAAAGCGAGGCGCTGGAGAGCAAAATTAGTTTGAATGCAAAATACAATTTCACCACTTGATGGGAGTAATTCCTACTCAGTGTCCCTTTAAAAAGAAACATTGTATAGTTAACACTGGGCGGAGAGGTGATTTTAAATAAATAAATTAAAAAAATTAAATGTAAAAATCGCTGTCCTAAAGACTTTTATATTTTTTTGATCAAAGCAGCTTGATAGAAACAAATGCCATCATACAGGAGACAAGTTCTGTGGGCAGAGTCATTTGACCCAGTGCTTTAAAAGTTAAATACAGTCTTGTCTCCCCTGTCGTTTGGAGCTATTCGTTTACAGGAACATGCCTCTGGCAAGACAGAATCAAATAACCCACACATTATTCATCAATTGTTTTGTTTTGTTTTGTTCAAATCTGTGTAAATGTACTATGGAAAGTTAGTCGCTGAATGTGATACTGCTTTTAGATGCAACTGAAAGCATAAGCAAATTAGACAAAACAATACATAAACCAACACACGAGGATTGGGGCTGTGTAGTAGGCCACTGGGCCAAGGAAGATCTGCTGAATCTTCTGTGGAATCCTGACAGCACAGATTCAGGCCTAATCATGAATCTTGTTTGGTCCAGAAACATTACGTATGAATCAGCATCATAGTCAATTCAGACCTCCTTCGACTCTCACATATGGATAGCACGTTCCTGACGCCTGTTAATGATTCAGCCTGTATTGGTCAGCCAATACACCTTACCAGTGCTCATATGTGTTTCATATGACCACTTGTCTTCTGATGTCCCACACACCTGTTGTTACACACCATACACAAATGAATATAATATAATATAATATAATATAATATAATATAATATAATATAATATAATATAATATAATATAATATAATATAATATAATGAGCATTATATAGTCTCATAATGGGGGGAGGCATGTTTGTAAACTGTCTAATAGTATGTGAAAAACAAATGTTTTGAACTTTTCAAGAGAAACAATATATTTCCTGTGAAATATGAAATATATATATTTTTTATTTTCCATTCAAAATGTATGCAAATATTTTCAATTCACCGGTCTATTTTTAAGATAATTCTCTGGAAATATAACCCATCCGTTCAAGAGAGGAAAAATAAATATTTTGTATATTAGGTGCTTCACTGGCAGTTTTCAGCAGCAAGATTGAAAAGTTCTGCTGCGTCATGCTCTGTTTCACACTGTTTCAGTCTTTAAACATTCCCAACGTTGCTAAAAGTTGAATTCAAGACACAAATTTGACTAACAGCAAAATAATATTTAAAAAAATTTAAAAATCTGCTTCATCAATGTACTCAGCAGCAGCCAATCCAAATCAGTGCGTCATAGTACTACAGCTTTCAGCAGAGGAAATCACCAATTAACATCAATTAAATGAGAATATTACTAAACTGTATATTCAAACTAGCTGAGATCTGATCCAGTCTCAGCTGATGATGAAGACTCTGGGCCCTTCCTCTCTCATAGGCGGCAGGCTGTCTATGTTCTCTATGAGCATGTGCTTGTCCTCCATCTTTGACGGGCTCTGTGGCTGATAAAGATTGCTTCTTAGATCTTCAAAACACATGTTCATGTCTTTGAAGAGGTGTAACATGCTCACCCCGATCACGATCACCAGGAAGCCCCCGATGGTGCCCACCACATCCACTCCTGACATGGCTCCCCATTCTTTAAAGAGAATCACAGAGGTGCTCAGGACTACGGTGGTGAAGAAGACATAGTAGATGGGATATACCAAGAGCGTATTGAAGGTGTCCAGCGACTTATTCAGATAGTTGACCTGGATGATGATGGATCCGATTAAGGTCAGCAAAAGAATCCAGGTGAGAGGGTGACGGACCACTGAGAGGTCAGAGAACATGGTGCGTATCGCGATGCCGAGGCCTTTGACCGAGGACACAGTGAACGCTCCGAGCAGAGAGCAGATGCTAATGTAGACTAATATGTTAGTTTGACCGAAGCGAGGGGAGACGTAGAAGATCAGGAGCATACAAGCAACCAGCAGAGTACTGGCAAACACTAAAAAACCTTTAGGAGAAGCAGAAAAACAGCTGTTATCCATTATAACATGTTTTTTAGTTCTATAAATAAAGGTATTGAAACACTAACCAGGATCCAACAGTTTCTCTGTCATTTCTGTAAGCGTCGTCACTTCTTCCTCTTCAGGTGCATGTATAACCATTATAGTGCTTCCCAGTATGCTGAGCATGCAGCCAAGTTTTCCAAGCAGATTCATTGTTTCTCCGAAGAAGTGGGAGGACAGAACTGCACTGAAGAGAGTAAATAAACATTACCATTAATACCTTTCCATTTAGTTCTAGTGAAAACACTAGGAAACACAAAAGGCCATAGACAGAATCAGTGCACTCATAATGAGAAAGGTCTATACAACCGTTATCTCATGAGTTCAGAAGATCAAGGTGGAGATCAGTGCATGATTTATTCTTGGTATATGTTTATAATCATCATATCATGATGAAATGGCTGTTTGTTATTGAAATGGTCAATTGGCATACTCTTTGAACATCAAGAATGTGTCAAAATCACATTTGCCAAAGATATGACATAATTTCAGCCTATGTTGAGACTATTAATAATTTTTTTTTTTTTTTTTGAATGTTGGGGGAGACATTTGATTTTTTTTTTTTTATCAAATAAATGCATGAGTACAACATACTGTAGCATTACTTTGGGTCTTACCTGGGCCCTATAGCTCACTCAAATGTACTTTAATTGTGTGAAACATATTGCAATTCAGGATTTTTAACATTATAGTCATATATATTTCAAAATATATTAGTCCTCTGACTCACATGCTTATAAAGGTTACACAGCATTATGTGGAGCAAACCATTGGCGAGGGTGAA
This sequence comes from Carassius gibelio, assembly GCF_023724105.1. NCBI lineage: Eukaryota > Metazoa > Chordata > Actinopteri > Cypriniformes > Cyprinidae > Carassius > Carassius gibelio. Next base: position 13,257,796 of record NC_068391.1, read on the forward strand.
TAAGGGTGGTGCTGTTACCTGATAAGAACACTGAGAGCTCCTAAAGGGGTCACCACTGTGGCTGGAGCAAACATGTACGCTGTGAAGTTTGCCGCTTCACCTCCACCCACTGCGAAAAAATGCAGGATGTTATCTAAGTTTGTTGGAGTCATCAGAGGAAGATGATCGACAGATGCTTTGAACTGCACTCACTTGTCAAAAGGCCTCCCCACCACAACCAGTCCTTCAGGTACCCATGACCTCCCTCAGCTAAACAGACAAGCATTTTCACATATTCAGTTCGATTAATAACACAAAACAGAGCCTGCTGCTGATTCGGTCATTATTAGGTAAGCACAAACAAAGAAGGAACCAGTTTCAACCAATTTCACAACTATTTCCAGTCAAGTAAAATAATTAGCATTAAATCGAAATACCCTCAAAAACAAAACCAGTAACTCAACATTCTGAATATTAAAGGATAAACTCCATGCAAGGTTTACTGCATCAGAATTTGATGGCACTTTTGACGTTATGTAAATTCTGATGTAAATTGCCTTACCTGCTCTCGTTTCCCCAATACTGGCCAAATGCAGCAACGCCTTCTTCTTCAGTATAATGCTTCCTCCTATGAGGAAAGCTGAGAGCACGGCCAGCGACAAGCCCATCCAGAAATTGTAGTTGCTCCATTTGTTGATGGCGAGAGCTGCTGTGGTGACTGTAGAGTTTATATTAGAGCTGTCTACACTAAAAGATGTGTTGCAAACCCCCGTGTCAAACACACAAACAGAGGCGGGACAGAAGATCCTTATTACTGAACCTGATCACAAGAAAAAAAGAGGAACTACGTTACAACAATAATAGGTTTAATTGCCAAAACAGTTTTTGCTGAGAGTAAAATGTCCAACAAAATTGTTCAAAACAATTTTTTTTTAAAGCAGCTTATTCACATAAAATGCTTTTTTATAAAAACATAAAAAATCACTCATCACTATAGCCTGCCATTTTGTTACTCTTTCTTCAACATTTTAATATTATTTATATTTTAAAGTTTACATAGTGTTTTTATAGGGAACAACCAAAGCCAGCGGCCAGTCATTGACTGAAAGGCTGGTCATACAATAAAGAATGTTAGTCCTTTAAACAAATATGTCATCATATGTTAATAAACATGTCAGACTTTCCAAAGGACAACACAATGATGAAACTTATAACTACTAAAATGTGCAACTAGTACAAAAACAAAAAAACATACGTCATTTAAATCTCAAGTTTTCACATTACATGCAAAAAAAAAAAAAAACAATAAAATTACACTGCAATTTATATTGGGCTCTTACATAAGTAAGACAACAAACTCTCTTACCATTGCTACATAAATCGGATGACAGGTGTACGTCTTTCATTGTTTCCCCCACACTATAAACGACGGGTTAAATCTTACCGAAATGAAGCCATTTAAAAACGAATTATTTTGTATCAGAATAAACTACGAGATAAACATTTCTCTCGGACTTCGCCTCGGTTAATTTGAATATGCCAGAATACACGTTTTGCATCGGTTCCTCCCGAGCGCGTAACTTCATAGCACTAAAGAACCACAGATACCTGAGATGCGCGCGCACGTAAACACGGCCACGAGCAAAGCAGGCAGGTATCGACTGCCACGCCCGAGCAGCGTAGTTACGAGCCAGCAGTTGTCAAAACGGATACACAGTAATGACCTTCCTCGTAATACAATATGCAGAACGCAAACACACGTGAAACTTCCTATTCAGACTTGACATTTGTATTGAGTGGGGCAGGACGTGGTTACTGCAGTTAAAAAATACATTTTACTAACTGTTATTGTAGCATTATTTTATTATTATTATTATTATTATTATTATTATTATTTTTCCAGTTTTAAATTTTCATTTTTCTTAAACTTTCATCTCAATGTTGTTGTGTATATAATTCATATATTTACTTATACCTTAAAGACTTGTTATTTGCTTGTTTGTACTGAAATCTCAGAGCAGCAGAAACATGATACTGCTTTGGTGATGCTATTGGCTGACATTAATTTCTCCAGAAAGCTGAAGAACGGGTTTGAGCAGAGATAAAAAAGAAAGACATACTTGTATTGACTGTATGTGTTATTTAAAGAGACAGTTTAGCAGGCTTACTGTATTTTGATCACTGCTTGGGCTTGAGTGCATTAAAATTTAATCTCTTCTCTAGTGAGTGCTATTTGATATGTTGCTGTTTGTTGTTTTGCAGCTAGGTTCTCCATTCCATTTGGAGAAGGATCATGATGTGATCTTATGAGAATTGAGAACTTTGAGACACATCAGTTGTTAAATCAATCTGATTATCCATTGTCACCTCAACATTTAAATACCATGACCTGTTAGAACAAGATTTGTAAGCAGTTATTCTGTTGTGCTCTGGTGTGTCAAAATCAGTTTTTAAATAGAGCAACATGGGGCCATTGCAGACAGCCTGGAGACTGGTAACCTAGAGCAAGTGTGCTCACACAAAACTCCCTCGACACCTGCTGCATAACCACAAGTTCCACTGCATTTCATACAGTGATTATTGAGTGTGCAAATGCAGGATTAAACATGAGTTTATATGAATCTTGCGGTGAATTTAAAAAAATAAATAAAAATCAATAAAATAAAAATCAATAAAATAAAATAGTTGCCCAGTTGCAAAATGCAAATACATATGCATACACACATACAAATGAAAAGTATTTATTTATTTGAAATGACGAAAAGGAATGCATAGAAGTGACAAGTAGCTGTTTTAAAAAATATATATATATAAAAAAAAATAAAAATAAAACATTTTCATGATCGCTTCATTATTTTACTTTTTTAAACAATTATTCACTCTTCAACAATTATTCAAACATGAAGTTAAATTAATCTTGCATGAATAAAATAAAAAGATGTTCAGTTGCAAAATGCAATAAATAAATAAATGTTACAAAATGTATCAAACACCCCAAAAAGAGGACTAAATATTACGGGACAATTCTATAAATGGCCAGTTGATGTCACTGCAGACTAATAAACAAAAAACACAGTTTTAACCTGACTATTTTACTGCTGTTCAAGAGAAAATCATCTGAAGTCGAAAGGGGTGATAAAGTTGGCTTATTGTTCAGAGATTTATTTTACACAAACCATTTTAAAAGTCACACAGGGACTCTGCCAGTCTAGCCTATCTAAACACAATCTCTGATGTGATTATATGGATAAAAGAAGGTAGCCTACTAAATACGTTATAAATCATTTTAATCAAGACAGGGGCTAAAGAGGGTTAAATAAACCATATTCATGTTGTTAGCATTTAAAGGGTCAACACAGTTCAGTTTAATTCTTCACAGATTCCAACAAATCAATACTCCAAAAGATAGATAAAACCTGACATTTTATTTATCCATTCTGTCTTCAACAAACAATGAAACCATGTGACATATAGAGTCATCTCTGTTGTCTCAACATACCGTTCCCATCCTGCCCATGCTCAAGCTCATGCAAATGTCAGATTGGCCACCTGAAAGAGAGATGAGAATGGGAGAAAAACGTCATTCATAGCAATAGACTGCTTTAATTTGTATGCATGTTCTAGTTTCAAGATGGCTTTTGTTCAGTGTGTGCGTTGCACTAATTACCATGATCATTCAAAACGGAGCACAACTCCTGCTTGCAGCCTCCCACACAAGCTCTGAAAAACAATTCATACAGCCACAACGAAAGATGATGTCGTTCCCCAGCACAGCTACACTTTCATAGGACAGATAGGTAGCAAACATCATTTCAATAACAGAACAGCACTGGATGAGGTTATTATTAGCAGGTCAGATGGCAATGTCAATCAGCACAAATTAACATCATTAATGACAAAGGCACTAGCCAAATTATGCTCATTATGATTGGCAGAGATATCAGACCTCAGTGTGCATGTCATCCATTGAAGGACTGATGTCTGTAGGTGACTTAGGTGAGTTTTTTGCTTACAGAATGATGAAGTTCTGGGTGAGGTGAGCCTGGCTTGGTGTTGTGACCAAATGTTTTTTAAACCATGAAATATTGCTATATGTGTTCCGTTCATTACCTGCATTTCAGATAATAATAAATCAATGGCTTTTTTCATAAAAAATCTAATAAAATTAATCTTATAAAACCATACAATGACAATATTGCATTTGGCAATCAAGTAATAAACATTGTCAATAGTTTTAATGTATATCTGGGGTTTATCTAAGCCTAAGTTACTTCCTCTTGCCATCTCTGTAGAATTGTAATTTAAATAATATTTAATTATTTATTCATTATAAATATATTTGTATTTTATTAAATATATTTAAAATAAATGTATTTATTTACATACAAAATAGGTGACAGATCATAAAAAACTGAAGCAGCAAATCAGAAGTAGTTGTTTTTACAATTATTTGAAAAGAAATCAAACATTTTTGCTTATCTCTCAGGATCTCTTCTTTTTTTAGCAAACAGTGATTCACTCTGCTGCAGAATGTGCTCGGTATAAATTAAGCATTGTATCTGGCATGTCATGTAACTCTCAGCATTCACAAGCTTTTTGTCTTACTTTTTGACAAACATTGGTAAAGCCTTTGACTTCAGTATTTTTCCATACTATGGGAGTCAATGGCTATCAGCAACTGTTACCAACATACTTTAAAATATCATCTTTTGTGTTCAACAGAAGAAAGAAATGTTAATTTTCAATGCTATGAGAATGCTTTTTGTGTGCAAAGAAAATAAAAATAACGACTTTATTGAACAATTTGTCTCCTGCGAGCTACTGACATTATTGAGATTAGCACGATGCATGCGCGCGATATGCTAAAGCTCTCAGATCTCATAAAAAAATATCTTAATTTGTGTACTGAAGATGAATGAAAGTCTTACGGGTTTGGAACAACATGAGAGTGAGAAATTAATGACAGAATTAACATTTTTATGTGAACTACAGTATATCTTTAAATGTAGGCACCTAAACATAACCCTAAACACAGAACTTTTTAGCTTCAGCTCTCAGAGATGAATGAATACCTGTAGGCACACAATTAGCCGAGTTCAGATAGTGCTGAATTTCTGAACACTTTGCAAATGCACGAAAGCCTCTGGCACTTTCCATGTCTTGAGCATTCTCTGCTGGAAGTGAGCGACTGAGTGAAAGGCCAGGCCTATGGGGGAAACAGAAGGAAGCGAACAAATGTGCCATTTATCGAGATCAATACAGCACTCTCAGAGCCAACAGAGCTCAAACAAGATGTTCTGTATCAGTGCAGCTCAATCGTGGACATGCATTCATCTGATGACGTTGAAAAGAAACATAGATGACTTAACTGTGTATTTTCTGGCATCAATCATTCTTAAAACAAATGCAAATATCAACTAGTTAAGAACAGAAAGCAAAAAAAGGAAGATAGGCACATATGTCAAAAAGAAATTTTGATAGGAAACAAAAAGCGTTCAGTAAGAAAAAGTTTATTTCTGAATACTCGTTGTCAACACGTTGATGTCTTGCTGTTACATCTTGCTGCAGTTTTTAAAAGGTATTTTGTGAGTTGAATATGAAAAAAATATATTTTTCATGAGTAGGGCTGTCAATGTAATAAGGTATTTTACTGATTAAATAAAATAAGCAATAATAATATGAACACCATTCTGAATAACAGTAACAGAAAACCTCATAGAGATTTACAAATCAAATGTAAAAGTCAAAAAAACAAACAAACAAAAAAAAACTTGCTGACAATATATAAATCACATCTTGTAATGTACATTAAAAGCTGTCATGCCACAATAACATTGTATTTTCAAATCATTAATTAATTGAAAATGTCTTTCTTTCTCTGCAAACATGGATATAAGATTAATTTTTCTAATTGATCAGTTTGTCAATCATGTTTAATTGATTGACAGCACTATTTAAGACTAATAATCAAAGAAACATCCAAAATACAGAATTTCACTTTAAATACAATACCAAAAATAATTAAAAAAAAAATCTAAATGAAACAAATAACCGATCAAATGGAAAATAAAAGCCACAAAACGCTGTTTTGTCAAAACATGTTCCACGTCATGTTATGGTTGATTCTATTTTGTATAAATGGAACCGGATGTTTGAATCACTGAAGGTACACAAAAAGCTCACCACAGAACCTGACTGGTGAGAGAAGGTTCTCTTGAATGGCTGAATGAAGATCTCATGCTTAAGAGTTTTGACATTCAGTTTTACCTCTGTGCTCGTGTATAGTCGTTTTAATCTGGTGATCCAGTCCATTAGAGTTCGTCTCATCCGTTGTTGATAAACCACCTCACATCCTGTTCTGTGTTTGAATCAGTGCATCCAGAAACATAAAGCCTGATGTGGCACCTCAAAACTAAAAAGTTAGTCTTCGTTTAAAATTCAATAGGTTTGAGTATCATCAACTGACATCATTTGTTTCCTGTCTATGTATCCAAAAGGGAGTTAGTAGTTATTAGAGCATAAAGCAACCACTGACAACAAGCAAACAAGACATCGCCACAGTGCTTTGTTCCTCTCAAATGGACTGTTAAGAGTCATTCTATTAAACCACCTTATTAATCTCACAGCATGAGCAATTTATATGTTGATGTCTGTGTGTCACCTATTAGGAAGATTTCCTTAAAATACTTTTCATGGAATTTGTTTGCACGACAATATTCAACTGTTATGACAATATTACAAACCAAAGCTTTAGGACTTTTAAGTAGATGGTCTCCTGAGTGCTCATGCTGCCCATGAATTTGTGTACAGTGACGTCATTAGCGCTTCAGTGTGGGAATGATGCATTATACATATCATCAGCTACTTCAACAGAAAAATGTCATGTAAACCAAGAAAGGGAGACAGAACCGAAGTGACAGAACAGTAAACCAAAAAAGCAGAGCTGCCTGCATAGTCTACGACCCCCTCTTCTTTCTCATCTTTAATTCACAGACTCTATCGAGCAGCATTAATTGAGCATGGATTGGGAAATGGTGATTGATCCAAAGTGTTCATAAGTGAAGTGTGAGACTGAGCTAAAGGAGTAACTATGACAAGCCTCTCCAAACCTATGGAAGAAGTCACCTTGGCTCACCAATCAAACTGGTTGGAAAGGAAGACATTTGAAGACACACTGATGTTAGCATTCTTCCTTGCTTTTCATTTGACGACATCAAACAAACTTTCATTCCATTCATAATCGTTTCTAAAAGGTGAAGTGTAGTTTTTTATTATTATTTTAATTATAAAATTTTATATAAAAATTCTGACATCATTTACTCACCTTCCAAACCTGTATGGTTTTCTTTCTTTTGCGGAACATATTAATATATTTTTAGTTTCTGCAAAATAATGTTTCAAAAAAAAAATTTCTTCTTTCATACAATGACAAGTCACTGGAGATGGGATGGGGTGTGGAGAGACATTTTTCAAAATATATTCTTTTACAGTTCACAAAAAAGGTAATACAGGTTTGGAACAAGATGTGGGTGAATAAATTTCCAATGTTGGGTGTACTGTCCCTTTAAAATACTTTTTCTATTACCAGATTTATATGCACCATCTGTATACAGTGCCTTGCAAAAGTTTTTTTTTTATGTTACTGCCTTATGTTAAACTGCTTTAAATTTGAGAATTTAGCTCAGGGGCATTTATATTACTTGTAAATGTTACTACACTTTACGTGAAATTAACCTGTGACAAATTCAACTGAATGGGTATGATTTAGAAAGGCAGATGTCATGTCTTAATAATAGGTATAACAGCTTATAATGCATATCAGAGCAAAAACCAAGCCCTGGGGACAAAAAGCTCAGAAACAGGTTTACGTCAGGCCACGCAAACCTGGAAAAGAGTTCAGAAAAGGGTTCTGCTTCATTGAAGGTTCACAGAATAATGTAACCATTACCCCCTTAATGGAAGAAGTTTGAAGTGGGGCTGTTTTCCAGCAGCAGGGACTGAGGGACTCATCAAAGTAGAAGGAACACTCAATGCATCAAAATATTGAGATGAGATGTGTTAATCAAAACCTAGTCTAGAGCATTCTTCCAGAACCTTCCAGCAGGACAATGTGTGAATGTGAATGTCTTTGAGTGGTCCAGCCAGAGCCTGGGATTGAACCCAGTCAAATATTTCTGGAGAAGGATGGCAGATAATTGCCAATGATGAGCAAAGTTTGTTGAATCAAACAAAAAAAGACAATATATGTAGCTAAGGGTATGAATACTTATGCAATGTACTTATTTCATTTTTTTTTTTCATTTTAATAAACATATGAATTTGTGACAATTCTGTTATTGCTTTGTCAGTTTGGTGTACGGAGTGTAGATTGATGTGGGAAAACATTTAAAGCAGGTTAACAAAAGGCAGCAACATAAAACGTGAAATATTTATGAATACTTTCTCAAGGCAATTAAGCACTTTTTGGTCAGCATCCTAACCCAATTTTTTTGTTTAATTTAGACTATTTGTTTGTTGTTTTTCAGAGATTGCATACTTCACCCTAAGGTCACCCCAAAAAAGGAAAATTAACAAAAAATTAACTCAGGCCATTCAAGTAGATGAGTTTATTTCTTCACTGGAATAGGTTTGGAGAAATTTAGCATTACATCACTTGCTCACCAATGGATATTCTACAGTGAATGGGTGCCACCATCCACATGATATTCATCACGACTCCAGTCCATCAATTAATGAAGCTTTTCACTTCACAAGACATTAATTGATGGACTGGAATCATGTGGATTAGTTGTCGATTATTGTGATATTTTTATTGAGCTTTTTTGAACTCTCATTATGATGGCACCCATTCACTGCAGAGGATCCATTGGCAAATGACGTAATGCAAAATTTTCCAAATCTGTTCCAATAAAGAAACAAATTCATTCAAAGTACATGTTAGACAGCAAATGTTTATTTTTGGGAGAACTATTCCTTAAACTATCTGATAAATAATGATGTAACTATGGATGAAGAGTACTCTGGGTAAAAATGTTCCAGAGATGTGTGTCAAAGATATATGATAAGGCAGATGAAAATGAACACAGTTAGAAATTATTTGGGGGAAACAAGACAATAAAGAAACACTGCAGTTCAATCGTCAGTAATTTATGAGATTGAGGAAAACCTCTCAGTTTTGTCAAAAATGATGCTCATACAAAAACACCGCACACACGGTCTCCTTATTGCACCAGAGTAGTTCCAAAAGAAAAGACAAAAACATCTTAATATTAGAAAAGTGATTTTCCTCTCTCTTATCTAATTTGATTTGGAGCCCAGAGTGTGTCCATGAATCCATCTGGCAGTACTTCAGTGGCAGGTGAGCTGTACGCTGCAGTGTCTGCTTGTTCCCACTCTTTCCAGCGATCTCCTGATGTCCCCATATCTCAGAGAGGCTGATGGCCGTTTACATCCCAGTGGTGCTGAGGCCCATGGCAGCTGCCTGGCCCATACAGGGCAGAGTCTGTGCCGATTTGGGGAAGTCATGGGCCATCACACGTCCGTTCTCGCCACCAGTGCCCATCCTACTCAGTGTGGGGCTGAGCATGGCCGCATCAATGATTTGCTAGGAGAAAAGAAACACAAAGCTCAGACATAACGTATTGAACAGGCATTGCAGCACAAACAGCAAAATGGTTTTGTTTTGAAGCCGGCTAACTCTACGCAACAGCTCTGACCTCAATTACACATTTCACTTGATCTGAGGATTTGCTCCAGCCAGTGCGGGCAATGATCCATGATAAGAAATGTTGAAAAATAACAACCATCAAGTGCAGCAATGATGAGACCAGTGCCACACTTACTTGAAGCCACTCTCTCATGTAGCAGTTTTACATAATGAAACCCCGTAGGCTTGAAACTGGAGCTAATGATGTGTATGTTGGCTTGTACATCCTTGACGAATAAATGATTTAAATCCAGCATACTTCTGTGGATTGCTGGGGATTATGTTGATCGGGCTGATTCAGACTAATTGGCCTGCAAGCAACAAAGATTTGTTGCAGTGATATTCTAAGTGTGGCTGTTCTGTGATTGTCATTGGTGAATAGTGGCATGTAGCTGAAAAGATGATACAAAATATATGGTTAAAATACTTATAAGCAGTATAAGACTCAAAGAAATACTTCACCCAAAAATGATAATTTGCTAAAAATGTACTTACCCTCAGGACATCCAAGATGTAAATTAGGTTTTTTTTTTTTCATAGCAACATTTGGAGATTTTAAGATTTGGAGAATTTAGCAGTACATCACTTTCTCAGAAGTGAATCCTCTGCAGTGAATGGGTGCCATCAGAATAATAGTCCAAACAGATCATTAAAACATCACAATAATCCACAGGTAATCAACATAACTCAAGTCCACCAATCAGTGTCTTGTCAAGCAAAAAAAGCTGTGTATTTATAATAAAGAAATCCATCAAGATGTTTTAAACTTCTAGTAAACCCTCTATCCATTCCATTGCTTTTAGAGAAATTGAGATAAATGTGCACAGAACAAGCACCGTTTATATGTAAAAACAGTTATGCCTGCATGTGGATTTTGAAGTGAGATGACAACGGAATGGACTTTTTCACTGGAGGAAGCATTATTATGGATTATGGATTTACATTTTTTCCAGAAGCATCAGTTTAATGTTAAAACATCTTAGTGATGGATTTGTTTCTTATAAACCTTTTAGCTTTTTCACTTCAAATATATTAACTGATGGACTGAAGTCGTGTAAATTACTTATGATGCTTTTATCGTCTGTTTGGAATCTCATTCTGACGGCACCCATTCACTGCAGAGGATCCACTGTTGAGCAAGTGATGTAATGCTAAGTTTTTCCAAATTTGATGAATAAACAAACTCATCTACATCTTGGAATGCCTGAGGGTGAGTACATTTTTTGGGGGTGAACTATTCCTCTAAATTGACTCAAAAATTTACATTTAAACTTTCCTACACACTGCCTGAAAGATATATTTAGGTAACACCATGTGTTTCATAACCATGCCTTAAAAATGACTTCTCAGATTTCCCTTTGAAGGACCTTAAATAAAAATTATGAGTCATCACATGGGTTTGTGGCTTATTAAATTTATTATTATTATATAAGTCGCTGTATTTGTCTTAATTTTGTAAGCATTCGGGAGTAATGCGCTCCAGGATTAGAGAGAGGCGCAGTGGGTGTTATGATGTTTACACCCACCTAAAATTACCTCTTAAATGCCAACACGTTCCTCTGCCAGATCCCCCAGAGGAAGTGAGGTGAGTATACGATAGCAGTTATAAAACATTATAAGTGCCAAACATAAAGCCCATAATTAAATGTGGACAGATCTGGGCTGTAGATGCTGAAAGGGGTAGATTATCATGGTTTTTACACACCTTCATCCTTTGAGACTCGATTCTGGATTTGTAACAGAACTCAACCAGGGCTACCAACATGGCCAGCCCAAGCCCACCAATCAGAATGTAGAAAACTCCAGCCACATTACTGAGGCTCAGAGCGCTGGTCTTATCCTGCAGAGCAGAGATGACAATCAAATACTCGCAGTGTGATCTGTTACACAAACACACATCTGCAGGAGAGCAACATACATAAATTATCTCTTACTATAACAGTTACTCAATACATGAAACAACCAACACCCAAAATGATATTTAAAGATATAAGGCTAAGTACACATAAAAAAAATATAGATATTTATTAATTCACTATATATTTAAATAGCTAACTCATAATATTCATTCTGTCACAGTATATAAAATGAGTAAAAAAAGAACTGCCTAAGTCATGCAAATGCATGCGTCAGTTGCAAGCTTGAAACAAACATTAATCTCTCAGTAAATTCTGTCTGTCTCTGCATATTGGTTTAATGCTTAACAAAGAATTATAAAAATACAAAAATATAATAAAATATTAATCTAATTAAGATATTTCCCTTTTTACATTTAAACAATATCTATACCTTTGATTTAAAATATATAGTACAAAACCATGCAGGTGTAAACCATGATTATTTTTTTTGGCCTTGTTTTTAACATTTCTTGATTTCTGTGTTTTAAGGGGTCTCATCCAAAGGTCATAACTAAGAGCCTTTGGCATCTCTCTCTGTCTCTGGTGGCAGAGACGTCATGTCAGGAGTGGTGGGAGTCAGTGACATGCATCTGTTTGGCAACCATATTGAGGTCTCATCCACTGGCATGCACATTGTCTTTGGACAGAGACAGCATTGAAGGACTCTTATGGGGAAGAGCACTGGATTAGTTAGAGGGCATTTCCTGGAAACGCTTTTCTCTCCATACTGCCATTTACTCAAGCGATAGATGGATGGATTTAGATTTTAAATGTTGCTGTTGATATGAGCAGATACCATGAAGAGAAAATAACACTAAACCACTACTACTGAGCACCTAACGTTTTCATACTGGTTTGTTGTAATTTTTTGAAATTCTATTGATTATATATGTAGAGAAATCAAATACATTGTCCATAAAAAATGTTGATAAAAACCACCAAAGGCAAGGTGGGTATTACTTCTATGAGTTCATGTATAAAAAAGCACCAGATTAAAAGAGCTGAATATAGGTACCGGTAATATGCATTTGAAATAGTGCTAATTTAGATAATCTACTATTTAATATTACAATTTTGGTCAGTATTGGTTAATAGTCATTAACCTCCTCTTCTGTGTATAAATTTTATATCTGATTAATAGTTTTAAACAGATGTGAATACTAAGATGTATTTTAAAAATGAAAAATGTAAATTCTTGGTGTGTCTTGGGGCCCTATACAGAATAACAGGATGAATATGAAAATATAATTATTAAATCCAAGTGTGGTGATGATTTCAAACAATCACCACTATGGATTAAAAATAATGACAAATGTTAAATGCTTAAAAGTTCTTGTATTTTCAGGAGACCAAAGCAACAGGTAGAGCAAGTCATTCATTCACAAAAACTGATTTGCAGAAATGGAGCAAGCCGTTAGTAGAACTATATTATTTATGATTATCAGGGCCAGTATATGTATACGCGGAAAAGTAATGCTTTTTTACTCTACGCTGATCAAAATTAACATTACATCTAAAACATATCTGGTTTTATGGTTGCTTAGTTTTAATTTTATATCATGGCTTGTGTAACGCTGAGTTGTAATAGCCTACTAAGGTTTCCCTCTTACGTCACACTCCTGGATTCCTCAACGATGCTTAACGCGCCTCAGTGAACTAATACAGTGATATAAACAAGACCTCAGTTCTCAGTATACACCTTACCGATGATGCAAACTACATAGGCAAGCAGATTTTTATACATTTTATATTTATAAGTAAAATGTCTTTTCATAGTTATATATTAAAATAATATGAAAATACATTTTCTCTTGAATCAAAACAACAAATTTGACATTTTGTTTTATATATATACTGTATATATACTAGTGGTGGGCATAGATTCATTTTTTTAATCTAGATTAATCTCACTGTGATCTTGAAATTAATCTAGATTAATATAGATTAAAATTGCTCATTCGAATTGCCGTAGCTGGGGTCAGCTGGGACCCGGTGAAGGTTGTACCAGTGGGCCCTGTTTGAAATTGTTTAATTTGTATGTTCATTTATTTTTATTTATTTGTGCTATTTACACAATGTTTAAGTTTTTTTCAAGTTTGTTGGTTTCAATTTACAGAAACCAAATAATTAAATGTAAAATAGCATTGGATAGTCTTTAGTGTAAAAATGAAATATACAATCAAACCTACATTTATTCAGACACCTTCAACATTTCTCACATTATTACAGTTTTGCTATATATATATATCAAAAATTATATCTGGTGTCTGAATAATTTTTGGTTTGACTGTTAAAACTACAAAGTAATGCAGTCAAGAGCAGTGAGTGATTTTCTTTCTTTCATTTTCTTGGATTAACATTACAGCAGCCAGTAGCTAAATTAGGCACAGTCCCTTTAAAGGGGGGGGTGAAATGCTATTTCATGCATACTGAGTTTTTTACACTGTTAAAGAGTTGGATTCCCATGCTAAACATGGACAAAGTTTCAAAAATTAAGTTGTACGTTTGAAGGAGTATTTCTGTTCCAAAAATACTCCTTCCGGTTTGACACAAGTCTCGGAAAGTTTTTTACGAGTATGGCTCTGTGTGACGTTAGATGGAGCGGAATTTCCTTATATGGGTCCTAAGGCACTTCTGCCGGAAGAGCGCACGCTCCCGTAGAGCAGAGCACAGACATTTCACTGATCAGAGCGATTCAGTGATCAGAGCGAGAGCGTCGCGAAAAGTCACAAAAGAAGTGTGTTTTTGGTTGCCAGGGCAAGACAACCCTGCACAGGTTACCAAAAAAAACAGCATTAAGGGACCAGTGGATGGAGTTTATTTTTACAGAGCATCAACGGAGTTGTGCAAGTGTTTTTGTTTGTTCCCTCTATTTCAAAGATGCTTGTTTTACAAACAAGGCCCAGTTTGACGAATTTGTGTATCGTTTATTTCTTAAGGATGATGCAATCCCAACGAAAAAGGGTCACGATTGTGTGTTGGAACCGCATGCGGTGAGTAAAACTGCTTCAAATATCTCTGCCTCCTTGTTAGTGCGTCCCCTCCCATGCCGGAGACCCGGGTTCGAGCCCCGCTCGGAGCGAGTCGTTGCTGCTGCTGCTCTCATTCAGTTTCAGCCTCTGGATCTGATTCTGGATCATAAATAAACGGCTGAATCTGACTGTTAGCCATGGTTTGTTTTGGATGATGGTTTTTTTTCCTCACGGTAATGTAACAGCTTCCACATGCTCTCAACGCAAAAGCCTACTCGCGCTCGTGATTCTTTAGCTCCACCCACACATCACGCCTCCAGCCGGTCGTGTTTTTCCGGGAAAAATCGGTACAGACTATCTTTCTCTTATGAATATAATAAAACCTAAAGACCTTTTGGAGTTATGAAGGATGCAGTACTACTCTATAGGTACTCAAGATTAACAGGATATTGAGGGAAAATGAGCATTTCACACCCCCTTTAAGAGACGATGAACGCATCCAATATAATACACAAACCATTTTTTCCTCAACTGTTTACTTTCACTTAAGAAATAACTGACAGTTTTTTCGAGCATAATTTCCAAGGTGTATATTTTGACATATTTTGTATGTATTTGTATATATTTTGTATATATTTTGTATGTATTTATTTTTGCACAAGAGCAAAAATAAGCAAATTCGATTTTCAAGTGTTTTGAGACGCCTTTCTCTGCGTGAGCCCTGAACACCAGAACACCGCGAGTATTGAATTGTGCTCTTTCACATCTTTTTGTTTGTTCAAACTGCGATTTGTATTTGTTCGTTCAGGTGCAGGAGGGACTTCGAGGAGAACTTCGCATAAGAGAGCTCGGTTCAGTGTCGCTGTCCGTGATACGCGGCTCTCTTTCTCTCTCCGAACCGAACACAGCGCGCGAGTAACCAGCTACTCTGTTCAGCTTTTCCACGTCTTGTGTTTGGATGCTTTAATGTTTAAATCGACAAGCGGTAAGGCTTAACAACACGTCTAAAAGATTAGCTTTCGTGACGATGCGCAGCAGTGGCCCGTCAACTGTCCTGAGCATCTTTTTAGTCGGTTATATAAAATATCAAGGTGAAAGTCATCATAGCTTGCTTAGTATAGACCCAGTTCCCAACCCAACTTTGAGAATAGATTAACGGCAATATTTTTTTTTATCGCCCGATAAGAGTCTCGCGTTAACACAGCACGTTAACGCCAATAACGGCCCACCACTAATATATATATATATAGAGAGAGAGAGAGAGAGAGAGAGTGTGCACAATATAATATAATATAACAGAAAAAGCTTAATCTGTTTGGGTACAATTGATTTCAGCTGCATTTACCCTCAAACTTTTATCCTTAAGTGTGTAAACTTATTGATGAATGGATGATTTGAATGAATAGGTTTGCACTCAGGGTTTATGCACAAATAAGTATCAACGCAGTGAATGAGACCTAATAAGTGAGAAAAGCTTACTAATTTGTAAATGCAACAAGCGAAGAACTAAGTGCCAATGCAGAAGCACTGAAGTGAGTGAAGAAAAAAAACACATGTTGCCTATTTCTATAAATACAACACAAGCATCACATCTATTTTGTAATGTGGGAAGTAATAAGGGCCAGACAGCAACATGATGACAATGCGCACAAGTCTCTGGGTAAATGGCAGATTGGAGACAAAGCGTTGGCTGTGGTGCGTGCTTGAGAGAAAAGAGGACAGGTTCTTTAGTAGAGCGCTAAAGCTGGATCTCTAAGTGAGTGAAGGGACCAATGAGTGAACTGACCTTTCTGACGGAGTCCTTGCTTCCACACTCCCCCTTATCGTACCACCATTTGTTTTTCAGTTTGTCTAAGACGGCTTGCTCATTGAGTTTCAACACCGCTAGGTTTACGGGGATTCTTCAACCAGGAAAATAACATAAATAACATTACCCATGTTATCTTATGTTATTCAGCATTTAAGCAAACATACACCCATAATTATATTTTGATGTGTTCTAAATGTCTACAGATAAACAGAAAAGAAAACAAAAACTTGAAAAAAAAAGAAAAGAAAGAAAGAACAGCACAGTCACAGAGTTTGAAAACTGTCACTGCGAAAGTGATATGCATTAATACTCCATCTAGCTTTGTGACCTTTCTCCCTACGGCAAGATGTGTATTACTATATCACTTTGGGTAACCGGCAAGAGATCGAAAACACTCGGATTTGCACAATTTTGAGTATGACACCCAAATGACAAGGTTATAAATTGACCGCCAATCATTTAAACGTATCATTCGTATTGAATAAAACCAATCGAGTTGGAATATTTACAATTGGTGTAGAAACGGCAGCCGAGGTGTTTGTTAACTGAGGTTG
Source organism: Carassius gibelio (assembly GCF_023724105.1). Taxonomy (NCBI): domain Eukaryota; kingdom Metazoa; phylum Chordata; class Actinopteri; order Cypriniformes; family Cyprinidae; genus Carassius; species Carassius gibelio. The sequence goes on from NC_068391.1 coordinate 13,274,715, forward strand.
CCGGTTACCCCCCCAGGGTATTGGTTACCCACTGGATAGCTCATATTGGGGCTGACCTTGGAATCACCTCCTCCGCTGCCACACTCTCCCTTGTCGTACCACCATTTGTTTTTCAATTTGTCCAACAGGCCCTGCTCGTTCAGTTTTAACACTGCCAGGTTTACTGGGTTTCTTGAAATGATAATAAAATAAGCTGGGTCAGCATTGGTGATATGATACGGCGAGGCAGAGGTTGTGTCAAATAAAAGTGAGTCTATTAAGTCGTAGAGGAAGTGAACAGAACATAAAACTGATCTGACTGTGTGCCTGGCTCTGCTGGGCTTGTTGATGTGATATTAGTTGTCTTGTGTTGTGCTAAAGTGTAAAAAAAATTGACCAAATTATGAGAGATTTTACCAAGCAATACCCAGATTGTAAGTGAGGAAACAGGATGAATTAGCTCTGGATTTAAGCCCTTTGTCACAGCGTGGTCCAGTAAGCGGATCCCCAGATTAAATTGATATTACTGTAGATTAGCTCTGGATAATCTGTTTCACTGTACATTTCATTTTTTGGGAATCCCACCACTGCAATTAAGCCCAGAGCATTCTTAATGCAGCCTATTCTCACTTGTGAGGGGGACTTTCTCAGTAAAATCGCTGACTTCTTTCTGCACCCCTCGAGACTGGGGGAGAAAGAGGCCAGTGTGCTTATGGATGGCTAAAACAAAGCTAGACTTCATCCATGAACATTAATCTGAAATCTGCAGGGTACACAAGACAACAAGAATGTCAGGAAGGATAATGGTGGATAAGACCATCTCAACATCTGAAATGGAGCGCATTAAGAGAGGATTTTTGAGAGAAAGATAGTGAAAAAGTCAACGGTCAACATCTGATTTACATTTATTAGCTCCGGACTGGAAAAAAGACTACTCTTTTTTTTCAGGAGTGTTTTTTTTTTCAGGAGCGAAAATTTTTGTTACTGTTTGAAAGGTCTTAAAGGGATAGTACATCCAAAAATGAAAATGATGTCATTAATAACTCCGTTCATCTTCGGAACACAGTGTAAGATATTTTAGATTTATTCCGAGAGCTTTCTGTCCCTCTATTGAAAATGTATGTACTGTATAATGTCCAGAAAGGTAAGAAAAACATCTTCGAAGTAGTCCATGTGACATCAGAGGGTCAGTTAGAATTTTTTAAAAAACATCGAAAATACATTTTGGTCAAAAACTACGACTTTATTCAGGATTGTCTTCTCTTTCGTGTCTGTTGTGAGAGAGTACAAAACTGTGCAGTTTAGTGATATCCAGTTCGCGAACGAATCACTCGATGTAACCGGATCTTCTTGAATCAGTTCACCAAATCGAACTGAATCGTTTGAAATGGTTCTCGTCTCCAATACGCATTAATCCACAAATGACTTGAGCTGTTAACTTTTTTTAATGTGGCTGAGATTCCATCTGAGTTAAAACAAACCAATATCCCGGAGTAATTCATTGACTCAAACAGTACACTGACTGAACTGATGTGAAGAGAGGACTGAAGATGAACACCAAGCCGAGCCAGATAATGAATGAAAGATAGAAAGATTGATAAATTCTAACTGACCCTCTGATGCGCCATGGACTACTTTGATGATGTTTTTCTTACCTTTCTGGACATGGACAGTATACCGTACACACAGCTTCAATGGAGGGACTGAGAGCTCTCTGACTAAATCTAAAATATCTACAACTGTGTTCTGAAGATAAACGGAGGTCTTACATGTTTGGAATGACATGAGTCATTAATGACATAATTTTCATTTTTCAATGAACTAACCCTTTAAAATCATACGTATTTGTATTTTAAGAACTCCCTTAAATTATCTGTGTGTGCCTCATTTTTGTTAAATCAATATGCAATTTCATGTGTACAGGATGCATTACATTGATCAAAAGTAACTGTTCAAAAGAACCGTTATTTTTTATTTATTAAAGATTAGTCTACTAAACAAAAATTATCACAGTAACCACAAAAACATTAAGCCACAAAACTATTTTCACCGCTGATAATAATAAGAAAAGTGTCTTGAGCATCAAATCAGCATATTAGAATGAATTCCGAAGGATCATGACACTGGGAATGACTGCTGAATATCCAAAGTATTTTTCAACGTGGAAGTAAGTAGTTTTCTGTCAGTGGTCGAGACGTCCGGGTCATTATCCATAAATAACCAGAAGAATAAGAAAGTGCAATAAATGGTAAAACTGCTTGTGCTACAAACCAGTGCATACATAATATATTAAAGATAATATATTAAAATACTATAGTAAGATACTCCAGCAAAAAACTGCTGCTAAAAATAGCTGGAATCCGATGGCACTGGAAGCCAGACACAAAAATTTACAAATGGCCACGCACACTTTTACGGGAAAAATAAGGTGGATAAGCTTTGTCAACACAAGAATAATTGACATCTTAAAATATATTAAAATAGAAAACAATTATTTTAAATTTTAATGAAATTTCAAATATTACTATTTTTACTGTATTTTTGATCAAATAGATGCAGCCTTGGCGAGCAACGATAATTTATATTGTTAAATGGAGTCTAGATGATGAAATTAATTCTTGGGAACTCTTCCCTACAGTTCAATTCTGCTGAACAGGCACACAGCTCTTATTCAAATCAGATTTAGCATTTAAAGAAAAACACAGTGGGCTTTGTAGGCCGCTGTGGTCAGAACTTCTTCGCAAGGATGTGTTCTTTGATTCATGTATGAAGGTTATGAAGAATAGAAGAAATGGAATGCATTCAGTCAAAAGTACAATGAGACGGGGTTTTCACACAAAAACATAAACAATCTTCCTCTTGATGATGGAATCATAACAAACAAGAGTACAAATTTTGCTGTGATGAGAGTTGATGGTACAGAACACACAATTATAACTAATTCCAGTCAACACATAAAATGAGAGATTACAATGGAGACGTTCAAGTTCGACAAACAGAACTTTTTAGCAAAGACAAAGTCTAATCTAACTTTAGTTGTAGCTACTTTATTAAATTATTGTAAGAGAAAACTCTTCACACTTCAGCTGTCTTTTGTAATCCCCTCATCTCTCCAGTGTAAACTCTCAGATTTTCAAAGAATCACATTGTCAAAAAGAAAACATTTGTTAAAATGTTAGGAGGCTCAGGCGTACCTCAGGGCAGATCCTTTGGGTGTTGCTATTCCATAGCCCTTTGAGTCCAGGTTTCCTCCCACCTTCATGGTGTCACATGGCTTGCGCTGCTCGATGTATTCGTTCATTGTGGACTCCAGCAGATAAGCATATTTCCCTTTGGACTTTCTCACCCGTACGACACCTTCGTCTGTCGTCTTCACAAATACAGAAGGGTCTGCAGATTTCATGTAGGACCACATCTTCTCAAAAACTGCAATCTTTGATCTCTGAGGATGGATATAACGAAGTCAGACTGATCAAAAGTAAAAAAAAAAAGTAAAAACATTTCTTGAGCATCAAATCAGCATATTAGAATGATTTCTGTAGGATCGTGTTAACTGAAAACTAGAGTAATGCTGCAATTTTTTTTTATAGATTCAAAGAGAAAAAGAGAATTTAAATTGTAATAATATTTCACAATATTACTGTTTTTACCATATTTTTGATAATTTTTTTGATCTACAGCACACGTGACAATTATCATTGAATAACAACTTGAATTTCTGGCTTTTTCTTCACACAAAGCAGCCACAGTTTAAATGCTTCAGTCTATTTTTACATTTCTAAACTTAGATTTTAAATAGACAAAGTACCTGATATCATAGTCTTTCACAGTGCCATTTCAGGAAGACTGCAACCATTTTTGTTCGGTTCTCTCTTTGAATACTCAATGTACAGATAAAATGTGCAAATATAGTACCTTCAGGGCTACAACAGCTTCTTATCAGGGTAGTACCCTCATCTTTGTACCTTATCTATTCATAAAGGGTGCATATTACAGTTTTTCTCAGTCGCTTTGGTACATTTCTTGAATCAAACTCACAATTTGCAAAACATAAAGTGCATTTCTCAAAACAACCCGTACAAATAGCAAAACACCATGGATTACCTGCAAAAGCCAGTCTCCTGCTCAAAATCCTTAGTTCATCTCTCAAAAGTAAATATCTGTGTCAATGAACATATCAGTGCCATCAGAATGACAAGTCCTTGTGTCATAGTGTACGGATAAGACAGTCAAATTGCTTAGTCATGTTGTCAATATAACAGTTTACTCTGGAGGGATGATCTGATGTAAACCTCTGTATTGAACAATATGCCATATGCTTATGTATGCCATATCCATTTCAAACGTACACATTTACACATTACTGTATGTGGGATATTGACTGAAAGAGACTGGATAGAATTCCCAGTTACACTTTTACAAAGTCTGACCAAAAAAAAAAAACCTTTACAATGTCATTGTGATATAGAAAAGGAAAAACAAATATGGACACAAATATGAAAATAAGTCCATTTTCAGAATGTGTAACTCTTGTGTTGTCCTCTGTCTATACAGTATAAGCTTTTCAACTGAAGATTCATGAGATGAACCTTTGAGCTATTTCAGAGAAAGGGTTTATCATTGGTTTATCATATACATTCTCTTCATAAGTCAAGATTCACTTGGACAATTCATGCCAAATGTACAAAAAGTCTAATAATAATGTGTAAAAATAAATATAAAAAGTGTGCTAGGCAGTTTTTGACAACTAGATTAACCATTTTGCATTTAATGACTTATATGATGAACTAAAGACTAGATGTTTTGAAGGGTAAGACTGTTGCACAGAAAACTATGCAATACATTTTGAGCAACATGACATGAGCAACTGATAATGTAGGAAACTGCCGATAAACATGCATAATCAATTGCATGAATGTACAAAAGCAATCGCAACTTGTTCAAAAGAATGAGAAACTGGTTTTATGATGTGTATAAATGGCTAGATGATGTGGAGGTTGTACAAGTAGTTTTGAGAATTTCATTTCTGTTTTGAAAAATGCACCAAAGTGACTGAGAAAAACTGTAATACCTTGAGCCTGAATATTAGTATCTTAAAGTACTAACATGCACTTTTAGTGGAAGATAAAGTACAAAACTAAGGCACAATCTTTGAGGGCACTGATAAAAGTATAATTTTTGCACATCTTTCCTGAGAGTATAGTAAATTACTTCCCTCTTACCCTGAAGAACTCTTTGGTGGATCCTCCATCCAGAGTCCCATAGGCGATCTCTGTTTGCTTAGCCAGATCCTCAGCACTCTCGATGGGTGACACCATCCTTTCCACAGTGAGGAAGGCAGCCAGGTTGGCCGTGTAGGAGGAGATGATAATCAGAGTGAAGAACCACCACACACCTCCAACTATACGACCAGAGAGAGATCTGTGGAGGAAACAAGTACAGCAGAACAAAACAGGTGGTTATTAGCCGGAAATATTGTAGTAATCCTCTTTATCAAATTAAACTCATAATGAAGAGTACTATTTTTCATATGATTCTAATTTCTGGCTGTGTACAAAGTAGAAAGATAATGATTAATCATTAAATTAATTACTTTATCAGCAGGCATATATGATTAAGAAAGGCCGCCTTAATGGTTGAGATATAGTTATAAATCAGATCCTGATCAGAGTTTAAACAAAAGCAAAGTCATTTTCAGCCTTTGTGTGGCAGAATTTAATTATCTTCAGAACGGTCTCATGTAAAATGTCTGGAACCTCACTTATATGAGCCTAAATGAAAAGACTGGAGGACTGCTGTGTTAACGGTTACAATAATACACCTTAGTAATGTACTGTATAATTGTGTTTCTTTCCTTAAAATAGGAGCTGGATGCATTAAAACTGAATACACTGCAGTTAAATGTTCACATATAACTGAGAAAATATACATATTTTTTTTAAGCCGCATTTCAGAAATTACAAGCATTTCATGAAAGCTGCCAGTATGCAAGAATGATTCCAAGTATTAAAAAAAGAAGAAAGAAATTCAAGTTATTATACTTTTTGGATATATTCAATGGGGCAGTAACATCAGCATCAACATCAAAAGTTTAATGTGTTAAACCGAGTAAATTAAATGTGAGGAGGAAGATTAACTTGCTTGTGTGAATAATAATACAACAAAAAGAAGGTTTTTGTCCAGAAGACATGGCCAGGTTTGATCTGTGACTTCTCAATACATGTATATTGATCTGAGTGCCTCAAACATTGAAAACCATTTTCTTATCTCACTGTTCCCTTAGCCTTAAATTGAATCAAAGATTCTGTTCTGCCAAGCTTGCACTAAAGTTCTACTTTCCAGTACATGCTGTGCACCATTCAGCCCTTTTGCTTTCAAGGGAAATTCTCTTCACAGCTTCCAATGATATTATCAGTTATTAAAGGGGCCAATAAACCACTCTGAATTTTTATAGGGAAGTAAAATGTCTAACATTGGAACATTGTTGGAATGGTAATGCATGTTGTTGAACGTTAGATTCAGATCCGGAACAGAAATGATATTTCATGCTTACTAATACTAATACTAATACTAATACAAGTCTACATTATTTAGTATTGACAACTTAAATGCCATTAACAGAACTACCCTCGTCTTTAATTATCTCAGAAAACACAGCACACACTTTCTCATGTCAAAAGGAATCTTTGTATTTATTTATCTTTATTTATATATATTTATGTTTGTATAAATGTATTTACTTTTTAACAATTTAATGCATCCTTATTGAATCAGACACAAAAAAAAATATATATATATTATATTATATTATTATATTATAATAAAACATACCAACCAACCTTTTGAATGGTAGTGTATATTAATTTTTTATTTTATATTTTTTATTTTTTTGTGAGATGTGATTTTTTTCTGTATGTGAAAGGTCATAGGACCTTTAAAAACCATTACAGGTTCACAAGTATTTGAACACACACAACTTGGACATTAGAAGAATGCCGGCATGATCCTCTAATGAATACTACAAATGAATTATCAAACTAATCCATGGAATATGGGTCACTCCTGCACTGAAAGCAAAGTAAAAGGTTCCATTCTTTCAAACACCCTCAATCACATCTCCATTGAGACACGACGACTCACGACAGAACTGTAACAAACAAAAAATAAAGTCTCCTTATTGTTCCAAATTGTAATGCTGCAAAATATCCGTTCCATTACGGGCAGCCGCCGTTGGGAACGTTGTGACATGCTGATTGTCTCTGATTGTACTCTAGTCTGGTCTCACAGTTCTGTTAAACACTGCAGAGGATTTCCAAACACTCGGGATGGCAAGGTCACCTCGACCATTGGAAAGGCCCAAGCGAGACTTCCCTCTAGGCTTCTCTGTATGTGTGTTTGTATTCTGAAATTACACTAATGTGCTCTTGACTGAAATGTGTGACCTAAACGTAATGTGTACGTGACCTGCTAGTGTCATGGCGTATGGAAGTGTTTGTAAATGGGAGAGTATTTGTGTACTGGGGAAAGGGAATCTGGACAAAGTTGAAGTGACAGTCAGAGGCCCGCAGGAGGAAGGCGGCACCACGGAGCCTGGGTTGGACTGTCATGCTCGCTGCAAAGCCTGATGGTCTGACCCCGCACAAACACACATGAAGAGACACAAAAACACAAACCACATCTCAAATAATGCTCCTAAGGCTCACAATATGTATCGCTTCCTCTGGGTTACTACCCGCTCTGATTCTCAGTCACACACACACACACACACACACACACACACACACACACACACACACACTCACTTCTCCTGGCTCATATCCTGGAGCACACTTGGATTATTTTTTAGTGTGAACAGACTGATCATCAGCCTCCAGGACAATTTAAATCATTGGAAAATGAATCTGGCCTTTATGTGACAGCTTTCCTAGGAATTACATCTACACCATCCCTCACGTGAACACTCTTCAAACCAAGAGGTTCATAGCAAATGAGACACCTATGGCTAAAATAAATATTTTCACTTTATTTTCTAAGGTGTCAATATTTGGCCAGTTAGCGCAGCCAAGTTTGCTCTTGCTTGTAGACGTTTTAACTACATGTAAAATTAGAAGCATCCTGCATTTACTCTTTGATAACAAAAGCTGTCATTTGCATAGATGAAATCGGATGTAAGAATAGAAGACATACATGTAATATATAAATATCAGTACAGAAGATAAACAATTCAAAATAGATGATAGATAGAATGACAGACAGACAGAATTACAGACAGAACAACAGAATGATAGATAGACAGAACAATACACACTCTGACAACAGACAGACAGGGCAACAGAAAGAAAGATAAATAGAATGATAGACAGAATGACAGACAGAATGTTTCACAGAAAGAACGACAGATACAGGACTACAGAGATGATGGTAGATAGACAGACAGGATGACAGACATACACAATGATAGAACTGTAAACCGAATGACAGAATGATGGAGAGACAGACAGAATCATAGATAGACAGAACAATACACTGACATGATGATAGACAAGGCAACAGAGAGAAATATAAATAGACAGAATGACAGACAGACGGACGACAGACAGAATGACAGATAGACCGAACCACAGACAGACAAAACAAAAAACAGACAAGATGACAGATGGAATGATGGACAGACAGAACGATAGAAAGACAGAACAAAAAAACAGACAGGATGACAGATGGAATGATGGACAGACAGAACGATAGAAAGACAGAACAAAAAAACAGACAGGATGACAGACAACATAATAAACAGACAGAAGGATACACAGGATAAAAAACAGACATGACTACAGACAGAATGATAGACGGACAGCACAATCTAGAGACAAAACAACAGACAGAACGTTACAAAGAAAGAACAATAGACAGAACCATAGACAGAATGACAGAACAACAGAACTATAAACAATGATAGAAAGACAGAATGCTGGAGAGACACAATGGATAGATGACAGAAAGACAAATAGAACAATAGATAGACAGTACAACAGATAGACAGTGCTTACATTTAAACAGTTTTCTTACTTTACCTTTAATTAAAATTGTGTCAGATTCAGTGATGCAGAGCAGAGAAATAAATCACATCAATGAATGAAAAACCCAATTAACGCTACAGCACTCAAGTTGTGTGTCTCAAATAAAGAATTTATGCAGATGAACAGACGATTTCTACTAACAGGTGGCTTTCAGCAGTCAGAATCTAAAAAGGCAGCTCACATAAGCACACTGTTTCCATAGCCTTGCTGCTGCAACACTCAAATGTGCTATGACATGTTACAGTGTTGATGCTAGTGGACGTGACAGTGATAGTGAATTACATGCATAGTAAACAGTCTGCAATTCCCACTTCTGGGTGAACCACTAAAAGAAGAGCAGCAATCGTTGAGTTATTAATTTATATACAATCAGAGTTGCGTCAGGCTGTTTTGCTTCAGTAATTATCTGCATCTTGCTAATCATCTGTGCCATCTCATCATGACTTCAGATTACGGCATAGCTCGAACCAAGCTAATTGCTTTGATTGCTCACATGGTTACAGTAGCTTCTCTATTTGCTATCTATCTCGAGAGGTGTCAAAGAGACTTTGTTTCTGGCACCTTTGTAAGAAATAATGAATTAATGAACTAATCATCAACTAATCAGGAACTAATCAGAGAATCAAGAGGCTAGATGAGGTAATGGAGTATTATGAAGGGGTGGTGATGGCGCAGTGGATAAGATGCATGCCATTGGTCGGAGAGACCTGGGTTCAAATCCACTGGTTGACACCAATGTGTCCCTGAGCAAGACACTTAACCTCTAGTTGCTCCAGAGGCGTGCGACCTCTGACAGATCTAGCAATTGTAAGTCGCTTTGGATAAAAGCATCAGCTAAATGAATAAATGTATGTAAATGTAAATAGCCTCACAGTTCAAAGAACAAGCACCTTTATGTACAGTAACATTTCAAGAGAGTTAAAAGTATTACAGATACCTGTACATCTGCCCACCAACACAAGGACTCATGTCCAGCGCTGTATAAGTTCATTTTTTTATTTCAAATTCATATTTTGTGATGTTTTACACAAAAAGCATCTAAACATCCTTATCTGCGTGCGCACCTGCTAATATGACCACCTGTTCACAGTTAAGTTTACTTTTCTTAGTTATTTAATGCATTGTTTGCATAACTACTTTTCATAGCAATTCATTCTCAGATAAGCAAGGGATGGAACTTTAAACTTAATGCAATGCAGTGTAATGTAATGTGATGTAATGAAATATAATATAGATCAGGAGACAATTGATTAATAAAGCTAAATAATATTAATATTTTTTAATTATATTTATTTTATATTTATTAAACAGTTGTTTCTTGAATTATCTAAATGACTGATATAATAATAATAAAAAAATAATAATAACTATTATTATTGGATTAGCCATTTAGATCAAGAAACAACTGCTTAATAAATATGGCATAAATAACAATAATTTCATATTCTTATCATTGCATATTAAGTTGTTTGACTGTAGCCAAATAATTTAGCTACTATTATGTTCTATCGTGTTTTATAATTGTTTTTAAGGATTAATTATCTGAATTGCAGATCAGCTAACAAAACTTTTACAATTATTTTTTTTTAAATAAATAAATAAATAAAAATTGGATGAAGAACTGTATAAAATACTTTTTGGGGCCATGAAAGACTGGACATGCTCCCTATCACTGTCTGAAGCCCTTAGGTAAAAAGAACATGATGATTCAGCACCATGTCAGTTCATGAAAACCCACTTACCTCCCACAAACAATGAGCACTGATCAAGGACTTTTCTAACGACTTCATAACCTTTCATTACTTCAGCATTCCTTCTTTAGCTCAAAGGGGAGAGGTGATGGCGTTTTCCATGGGAGTCCTGAGCTAGCATGCAGAAACACTGTCAGGCACAGTGCTCTGGCATAGACAATCACATCTGTCATGGAACGCTCTCTGGCAGTGTAATCTAGTTTGAGTGTGTTGCTTGCTTCCCTCAAGCCAAGGATATACATGTCCAACCAAAATGTCAAACACTAGGAGAGGAGCCAGCACACCCAGAGGCTCAAGGCCAATCTGCACATAATGAGGCTAGAGGACCCTTTCAGGGTTGTCAGCACTAGCCTAACCTATGGTTACACTTTCCTCATGACTAATGCTAGCGACAAAGAATTGTGTGAACAAGTGCCAATTCAGCCAGAGAAATAGGACTGCATTTGAAGATCAGGGTAAACTGAGCTTATTTTGTCTTCTGGGAAACATGTAATTATATTCTGTAGCTTCTGCAGGGCAGTACGCAAATCAGTTTGTATCGGGTAAATAAAATGAATGACTCAATGACTTATTAAGACCTTTTAGTTTCTTATTTAGTGTATCATTTCATTAAAAATAACAATAGTTAAATATTAATAAAAAATTGGCCCAGAGAAAATGCCTGCACTTCTAGATCATGTTTAGATATGGCTTCTTTTATGATCTAAAGAGTTTTAGCCGGTAACGGTGAATGGCACGGTGGACTGTGTTCACCAACAATGTTTTCTGGAAGCATTCCTGATTAAAGTAGCATTCCTGTATGTGATGCAGTGCCGTCTAAGGGCCGAAGATCATGGGCATCCAGTATGGTTTTCCGGCCTTGACCCTTACGCACAGAGATTTTTCCAGATTCTCTGAATCTTTGGATGATATGATGCACTGTAGATGATAATAACTCTTTGCAAGTTTTCTCTGAGAAACTCCTTTCTGATATTGCGCCACTATTCTTCGCCGCAGCATTAGGGGAATTGGTGATCCTCTGCCCATCTTGACTTCTGAGAGACACTGCCACTCTGAGAGGCTTTTTTTATACCCAATCATGTTGCCAATTGACCTAATAAATTGCAAATTGTTCCTCCAGCTGTTCCTTATATGTACATTTAACTTTTACTGCCTCCTATTGCTTCTGGTCCCAACTTTTTTGGAATGTGTAGTTTTCATGAAATCCAAAATGAGCCAATATTTGGCATAACATTTCAAAATATCTCACTTTCAACATTTGATACTGTATGTTATCTGGCCATTTTAGTACAGTGAACTCATTGTCATGTTCAAGAAACCAATTTTAAATGATTAGAGCTTTGTGACATTATCCTGCTGGAAGTAGCCATCAGAGAATGGGTACATGGTGGTCATAAAGGGACAGAAACAATGCTCAGGTAGGCCGTGGCATTTAAACAATGCCCAGTTGGCACTAAGGGGCCTAAAGTGTGCCAAGAAAACATCCCCCACACCATTACACCACCGCCACCAGCCTGCACAGTGGTAACAATGCATGATGGATCCCTGTTCTCATTCTGTTTACGCCAAATTCTGACTCTACCATCTGAATTTCTCAACAGAAATAGAGACTCATCAGACCAGGCAACATTTTTCCAGTCTTCAACTGTCCAATTTTGGTGAGCTCGTGCAAACTAAAGCCTCTTTTTCCTATTTGTAGTGGAGATGAGTGGTACCCATTGGGGTCTTCTGCTGTTGTAGCCCATCCGCCTCAAGGTTGTGCGTGTTGTGGCTTCACAAATGCTTTGCTGCATACCTCGTTTGCAAAGAGTGGTTATTTCAGTCAAAGTTGCTCTTCTATCAGTTTGAATCAGTCGGCCCATTCTCCTCTGACCTCTAGCATCAACAAGACATTTTCACCCACAGGACTGCCACATACTGGATGTTTTTCCCTTTTCACACCATTCTTTGTAAACCCTAGAAATGGTTGTGCATGAAAATCCCAGTCAGTTTAGAGTTCAGGAGATTGTCTTGACCAGGACCACACCCCTAAATGCATTGAAGCCACTGCCATGTTATCGGTTGATTAGATAATTGCATTAATGAGAAATTGAACAGGTGTTCCTAATAATCCTTTAGGTGAGTATATATACAGTACAGACCAAAAGTTTGGACACACCTTCTCATTCAAAGAGTTTTCTTTATTTTCATGACTATGAAAATTGTAGAGTCACACTGAAGGCATCAAGAACTATTTGACCAAGAAGGAGAGTGATGGGGTGCTGCGCCAGATGACCTGGCCTCCACAGTCACCGGACCTGAACCCAATCGATATGGTTTAGGGGTGAGCTGGACTGCAGACGGAAGGCAAAAGGGCCAACAAGTGCTAAGCATCTCTCGGGGAACTCCTTCAAGACTGTTGGAAGACCATTTCAGGTGACTACCTCTTGAAGCTCATCAAGAGAATGCCAAGAGTGTGCAAAGCAGTAATCAAAGCAAAAGGTGGCTACTTTGAAGAACCTAGAATATGACATATTGTCACACTTTTTTGTTATGTATATAATTCCATATATAATTCCACATTTATTATTATGTGTTAATTCATAGTTTTAATGCCTTCAGTGTGAATGTACAATTTTCATATTCATGAAAATAAAGAAAACTCTTTGAATGAGAAGGTGTGATTACCTGCATGACCAATTGGTTTTGGTCATGCAGGTAATCAGAAACTAAAAAATAAAAGTCATAAAAGTCATAAAAGTCAATCGATAATCTAATCTTTACCTTCACTTCAAATTAAATCTCCCTGTTCCAGTCTTAATATATTCTGAGGCATCTCATTTCAACATGATCTGCATTTCAGATGTAGTTCAGGGATGGTGTAATGCAGCAGACAATTAAGATCATCTTTATTTTACAACCCATTATCTCCATCACAGATGTTGTTTGTGGAATATGAGTCAGGCAAAAGTAAAGGCAGCGGTGGAAGATGAAACAAAATATGATAATGTCCCCCTACCTTGGTGAGATATCACATCCTTGCTGCATGAAGGCTCCCAGGGAAAACCACAGGCTATTGAAGATCCCAAATTCATTGGTGTGTTCAGGTTGCTTCTCCTCTCTCTGATTCTGATTCTGAGCGTCCTGGCTTGGCGACTGGTTGGATTCTGGTAACGGTGGTCGGTTCTGGTTTTGGTTTTGCTGCTCCGTTTCTTCCTCTTCGTCATCTGCATGCCACTCGTACGGACTGAAGCGACTCACCAGGAACAGCACCACACTCACGCCAATGTAGGCAAACACAATGCACATCCAGATCTCGTACGCCAATGGGTCCAGGAAGGAGAAGACACCTGGTTTGGACTTGGTGGGCTTCTTGATCATGATAGATATACCTAAGCTCATATAGGGCTTGGAGAAATCAATGACCTCCTCTCTGACCAAAGTGATGGTGAGGGGGGCGACAGCCACGTCTGCTTTCTACAAGACAATATGATTACATCATTAAACAAAGAAAGAGTGCCATGTGTGATTTACTGTTGACAATCATGTTTCAACAACTTCTCAGAAAGTGATGCAATCAGACATTCAGAAAATGTTTTACGAAACGTTGAGATCCAGTTTGCATACAACAAACACAAACCAACAAAAAGCTTTACCCACCATTTTAGAAGCAGCTGAACATATAAATAACTTCAAGTATTATGAATCACTACAGTCAGTTCTACTCAATGCTGCATCCTCAAGAGAATCCCTCACACGCTATTGCTCTCTACGCTTCATATTAATGCCATATTTTCTTCAAGTTGAAGAGAAATCTAACGAATGCTGCTTGACAACACTGAGCTGTGGTGTTCGCATTTAGCCCAATGTAGACAGAGTACATCTGACACTGCTTAGCATTCCAAGGCAACTAATTCTGCAGCCTCAGGGTAAAAATGCTCTGAATAAAAAACTGAGTGCGTATAAAAGCCAACCACACATGCACCTCGGTTTTGCTATTATAAATTATTTTGCTATTATAAATGATATCGTGCTAATTGGCCTTCGTTAGGACTCTTTGTTATGTTGTTAAAATTGCCAGAAAGTCAGACATTGTAAAAACATGCTCTGACATAAGGGAAAATCTACCTTTGTTAGACCCGACCCGAGGCATTGAGTTTTGGAAACACCATGTTCTGTCCTGCAAACTTTGCCAGCACTTTGCTATATATTTCAGAAAATATTTTTGTCACTGTTAACAGACTGGACCTCCAAGGAATGGAGGAAGTGAAGCTTTAAGCTAAATTCACTGATGTACGCTAGAGATATGCAGACTTAAAATGCCAGCCAAAATAAAATAAAATAAATAAGCAAACAAACAAACAAATCTTTACCACACAAAACTTGATAACATACACAGATAATAGCTACTTACGCCATACACTAGTTCTCCAACCATCCCATTCCACATCATTGTCTCTGAGTCTCTGGCTCCATACTTTCCGTCCCCCACTAGTTCTAGCCTGTAGGAATAGCCCACGTGCTTGGCGATCTCTGCAGCCAGCTCCACACAATAACCTTCATATTTGTCATTTCCCACTAGCTGCTCATGGTTCTTCTTCAGCATCACATATGGAGACTCCTAAGGATAAAGAACACAGTGCAGGTTAAGTTTGCATTTCTTGTTTTGTGTGGTAGCAAGGGCCAGATCAGTCGAGTTGTTTGGTTACTACATGATTAAGAGTAGTCAAAGAGGCTTGAAAGAAAATTTTGCATCAGCTACATCAAATGTTTTCTGCATTTCCAGCATATTTCTCAGCTTATATATTATTGAAGGGTTGCATTTCAGCTCAGTTCTGTGCATCTACACAGAACAACATCAACAGAAAAAAAAATACATTTAACAAAAAAACACTGAAATGTGTATAGGAGGAAGCACACCTGTGGTTTTACCATAAAACAAGTGATATAACCTACCAGGAGCACCAAAATATCACTATGTACATGGTGACAGCAATATTGCTAATGCTTTTTTTATGTCTTTGTTGTATGCTCTAGCAAGTTTGTGGCTACTTGGTAAAATGGGAATGACTGGACCTGAAGGAGCAGTGTGACGCACCAAAAAGACCGTGATGCACCAAACCAACATTAAAGAACTAAACAGTTTAACAAGCAGACTGTGTTGTCGCCTGTTGTCACCTGCGTCTAAGCCCAAAAAATTAGCTTGAACACACCACGAAGACTGCAGGCAATAGCCAACTAGCATGTATGTTCTGTGTTTGCAAAAGAGGAAATAACTTTCTATATCAGCAAGTGGCAGTAGTATATATTTGTCCTTCAAAAAGAGAAGATAAAACTAGTTCTGTGTCAAAGCAGGCTTGCTTACCATTTTGAATATGAATCATGCTAATCAGTTGGTCTTTACACATTCCAGACAGCCATTTCATTATGATAATATTTGTGTATCAGGAATGCTCTGATGTAAAATAAGAGCAGCCTCTGTGTTCATTCTTGGCTTTGTCATTTGCACGCTTTTATTACTTTCACTATTCTGATCATGCACTGGTTCACTAAGCTGAACAGCCAATCAGATTTCACCGAGCTGACAGAAGTTCAACGACAGCCCAACAACAGTCATCCGTCAGCTTGGTATGCCACAGCTTTAAGTGTTAAGTAGATCAGCCTACTGCATATAAAGCTCAAGTATAAGTTTCCTGTCCATTCTCAATATTATTGAAATATCATTATTGACTTTTTATAGTTAAAAAAGGTGATTAAGACTATATAACACAGTGTGACACCCATAATGAGGCTCTATATTTCACAACTTTGACTTTATATCCTACAATGTGATTTAATTTTATTTTAAGCTCACATAATTATAAAATATTTTTACACTAAAGAAATAAGCTACCATATAAAATAGACAGTTATAAGCTATTTGGTAGAGCATTGCACTATGAAGCGCAAGGTTGGGAGTTCGATTCCCCGGGAAACACATGATAGGTAAAAATGTATAGCCTGAATGCACTGTTGCTTTGGATAAAAGTGTCTGCTAAATGCATAAATTTAATTTAATTTAATTTAATTTAATTTAATTTAATTTAATTTAATTTAATTTAATTTAATTTAATTTAATTTAATTTAATTTAATTTAATTTAATTTAATTTATGCTCAAACCATGGATTGGCATGGATTTAGGATGGGACTATCTGTTTGGTTGACCAGAACAATACTTTTTTAAATTATGCTTAGTGAGAATAGCACACTCCAAGGCACCATTAACTGCACACACACACACACACACACACAGAAAACATGTACACCATTTAATCTTAATAACACTCATGATTTGTAATTCACACGTATGTGACATATTGCCTGATTTTATATATGTCGTATATATTAAAAACCTATATCAAAACCTATACTGAAACATATATGTTTATATAGGTTTTTTCCATGTGGGGTATTTTGTTTAAAGCGCTATGCAAATAAAGGTGACTTGACTAGACTTGAACAACTCACCAAGATGGTGGTGACTATGTAGGTCCTGTTTTGCAGTCCAAACGTCTCATTGAGCATGTTGATGTAAGTAGCTGTGTTCACGTATTTCTCACGTTGGTTCCAGTAGCCCACCTGCAGGCAGAAAAGAGGAATGTCACAGCATTGCACATGAAATTCAGAGCCACTATTTTTAGAATGTTAAATAATCATATTGATGGCTTAAGAGGAGCTGTAATCACTTGAAATGCATGCGTGGCTCTTTAAGCCTGCCTGTGACTAACACTTCATTCGCTTTCATCACAGCTAGTGCTGAAGTTTCAGGAGCAACCTCGGGTTAATCATTCCGGATCAAATTTATGTCAGGAAAATGTCAAGCATGATCTGTTTTCTAAAACTTCAAGTGAGAAGTCAGAATGTATGATTACTGGTATGGGATGGTAAGTGTGGACGCCATATGTGTGCATATGTGTGTCGATTTACTTTCTTGGGTCCGTTTGGGCCAAGTTCCATCACGCTGACAGTAAAGTTGGTCCGATGTCCTTTTTCATTAAACTGAATATGTCCTGTAAGCCCTTCAAATTGCACCTACAGAGACAATCACACATAATTGGATTGTTCATAATTTCATCTTCATCATCGACACAGAACTTCACTAGGTGTGAAACCTGATTTGCATTTTTGTACAGGAAGCCAAATGATACTTTCGATCAATCAAAATAAAACAGAAATCACCATGGCTTACTGTGATTATCACAATGGCTGCTTTTTAATCAAACAAATATATGCAACATGTCCTAAGTGCATCACAGTGTTCCTTTACACACAAGCAGCTCATGATCCTGTGTTTTCAGTGTCTCAAAGCAGCATTAAATGCTGCTCCACACAAATTCATCTCTGCATTTAGGACCCTCATAACATGAATTAGGAAATGCAACATGTTCCAACCATGTTCCCAAATTTATAATGAGAGGCTCATTTATAAAACAGCTGTGGTCAACAAAGAGATGCTTAAAGGGCTCCTTGCAATTAGCCTTTTTCCCTAAATTGTGAAGGCCTAATTTTGCATGAAATAATGGGATTTTTAAAAGCTGAAAAGCCAATGGTAAAATTGGCTCTGCATCAGCCCCTGAAACTTTTAAGTCTTGAACCAGAAAAAAAAAGCCCAATAAGAAGTCACAAAGCCTATTCAATTGATCAGCATCCTGTTAATATGTATGTAGCGCTGCACAGAGGCTGTTTTCTGTTTGTCTGAAATGAATGTATATACAATCAACATCTATAAGCGATTGCTGAGAATTTAATCAGATAATGGATCAAAGTAAAAAAAATTGTGATTGCATAATAAGGCTGAATCAAATTACTTTGGATGTTAAGAAGAACCTGATGTTCTGTTTGTTATATAGTCAGTAAAAATACAGGCCAGTTCTGAGGTTTGCCGTTCTTTCCGACGAAATACCAGCTTTGCCATGAGAACCAGTACTCTTTTGGTGTAAAAAAAAAGTGTCTGGTTACCTGCTGTAGGGCTCTCTGAATGTCAATGCCTTGGCCCCAGGGTGCAGGAGGGTTAGCCAGACACTCTCCTGCGTTCCCCCTGCGAGATATATCAATGTGCTGCTTTCTCAGGTTCTGGAAGGCAGTGGCCATGACAGTCACCCCGTCATATGTAAGCGCTCCAGTGTACTATTATGTTCCAAATGTAAAGTAAGGGGAAAAGGATAAAAGGATTTATTCACAACCTTAGGCTTTCACATGCCCTGCTGAAAAGTCCGACATAGAGGGTCACCGGTATACATTGATGTGTTTCTTGTTAGTTTAAGTAGCCAGATTTAATTTTCACAAACTATCTTAACCTCTTAAACGCATTACCCATGCAGGATCAAAATGGAAATTCAAGGTCTTTTCAGCAGGGCACACACCTTTTTAAGTCCATCATGAGAGCATTTAAAATCATATTTTTATGACTAAGACCTTGCTTTACCTTGAGCCTCCTTTTGGGACTTTTCAAGTCTTTACTGTCAAACTCCAGCCAGTGCTGTATTGTCCTGCTGACAGTAGGGTTTGTGTAGTTCATGAGCTGGAAGCCTGTCACATTGGCACCGCCGTTCCTGAACTCTGTGAGATTAAGATCCAGAAATCCCTGAAGGCAAACACATCAATATCCCAATATTCATTCATCTTTGGAGTCTGCCTTGATACACAGAATTGTGTTAGATTTCAGAGTAATAAAATGAGTTAAAAATCAATTACACTTTTTTTTATTGAAGCAATAAATTAAATTGAACAGAAAATATTTTTCAGTCAAACAGAACACAATATAAACCAGAATAAAGTCATTAGAGTCAGAACACATAATGTAGAAATAATTAAATATTCTTAGTCTTGCTAGATCTTAGAAAAAACCCATTCGAAACAAGGTTTAATTGCACAGTAATGGTTATGAATATAATGTGGTTACATCATGGGTATCAATAGAGGTAATGATACAGTCGCATGCATAGACATACATAGATATGCATGCTGGGTAAATATCACTGTGTGATAACAGCTAATTGTACTGTCTCTGTGTTTATGGGTATGTTGCTCATCTGGGTGACCAACCCCTGTGGCGATGAACCCAGGGGACTCTATAGTGCAAAGTGTTGCATCCCTGCTGCTTTCATCATAGTTGGTTATGGGATGACATCTTTTCTCTTCATCACTGAATTGGATTAAGTACAGTACTTGTCTTGTTTGGAGGATTTTCTTTTTACCCATCAAAGAACCCAATTGCATATATTTACAATGCTTTCCTGTGAAGTCACAGTTCACGAGTTCTGCTTTACAGTTTATTTAGTTGGCTTTATGAACAACTATTATTTTGTAATATTAAGATATTAAAACCATTCTGAAATTATATTTAAAAAAATAAATAAAGTAATACAAATATTCAAATAAATATTAATAAAACATAATAAACTACCATAGTCCTGACCTAAGTGCCACAGGGAAGGTCTGACAAGTATAGCCATTGAGTGAAAATGGAAATGACATAATAAAAACATAAATATAATCATAATGAGATTCATAATGAGAAATTAGGTCTCTTCAGCTTCTTCGGTTGGCCAATTATGTTTTCTGAGCAACCATTATTTTGTTACTCCCTGAACTCCTTAATGCATTGCCAGCCCCTAAATATTTCAACCATCCTGAACAATTCAAACTAGAAATAGAAAATCTAAATCTAATCAAATATTAATAAAACATTCCAAACTTCCATATACAATCTAGGAAAGATCTGAAAAGTATGGTAATATAGTGAAAAAAAAATCATATCATAAGATGAATTTATTTTCGATGCAAAAATAAAAGGATCTCATACCCTTCGAGAAAGGGTACAAATGCTAATTCTGTCAGCTCAGGGGGTAATCTGCAATCTGTCTGCATTGTGTGTAACATTTAAAAGCATGCACACTCCCCAGTCACACAGAAAAAACGGAGAAAAAGTAGCCATGCAATGTAAAACACCACCATCAATTCGTCTGAGCGCTCCCTTGCGATTCCAGTCAATGTTCAAGAGGTTAACCGACAATACATCATAAGTAGCCTCAAGGCTCATAGTTCATTCATGCAGACCAAAGAGGACTGAAGGATACAGGATTCTTCACTTACCAGGTTTGCTAGTATGAAATGGTAGTTCTTCAAGTTCTTTTTTTGTGCCGCAATCTGAAAGACAAATACAACACATTAAACAGCATTAAAGCACTACCCTCTCTCTTGCTGTCAACTAATGGCAGGCCTCTTTCCTTTGATGCCAGTTAAAGTATAATTTTTAGCCTGGCTCTCTAAATAGCGATGAATAGGTCCCATCATTCAGGACTTAATTGCTGTCCCTCCCAAGCTCATTGAGTGTAGAATATCTATGATCAGAAGGATAAGTCGGAACTAAATGAGATTGAAGGGAGGAAAGAAGGATTTGGCATATGTCACCATAGGAAGTCCAATTATAGGACTTAATGACTACATGTGCATGAAGACCGCATTAACACCTGTGAACAGCAGCGGGCTTCTGGAAGCACACTGTCAGGGTTAACTGTATCGGATGCTGATTTCTGATCATTGGGTTTGGCACTGTTTCTTTGAGATCTTGTCTGGATGGTGAATGGCGAGAAAAGTAATTGCCTTGGTGTGCCTGAAGGAGGAATTCATTGTTTCTCAATCCTCAGATGGGAAAGACATGGCATAACTTTAAAGTGTACTGAAAAATGATCTGCAATCCAATAAGACATGTAATGTCCAATAATGAAGTCAACATAACATTTCTTAAAATTATGTCAGATGTCCCAGAGCCATTAAGTTAAGAGTATACACTGCGAATTGTGAAATATAATTGCAGGCCTTTGACCATACTTGGCAATACTTGGAATCCTTCTAGAAATTAAGAAATTCATTGGGGATACTGCCGAAGCAATACATTATTAATTGAGGTATAAATTTTTGTAGGTTTTTCTTATGTTAAAAAATAACTAAGTGTTTTGCTACAGTAAAGACCAAATAAAACTCCACAGATTTCCACCCTTTTGATCAAAAATCCCATACAGAAAATTTCGTCTGGGCCAACCACCTGGTTATGGGTCTGCACAGTAAAATACATGCACTATACACATGATATAAAAAATGAAACATGTTCTTGATAATAGTAACGTATGAAGCATTTACCAAGTTTAAGATGGAGTTGAGTCTCTCCAGCTCACAGTCCAGAATGACCCTGTACTCCTTCTTCACATCCAGATCTTGGATGGTTTTCAAGAACGCCACCTCTGTCAGAGTGTCAAAGTTTATGGATGTCACCTGCCAGGTCTTTTCAGCAGCTGTGTCCAAGATCTTTTGCAACACCGTCAGACCTTCAATAAGTAAAAAAAAAAGTCCCAGTAAGAAGACTCATGTGGCTTTAACTGAATATTCATAATAGGCAGCCGCTTGCATGGATACACATATGTTTTAGCACAATATGTTGAAGCATCTGTACCTCTTCAAAACATCAGTATTTTAAGACAGTGATGCAACTCTGTGAATATCACTTTAGTGATGTACTGTAACATCCTGGGAAGTAAAGTCTTGATTTGGAAAAAAAACCCACATGCTCTGTTGAGTCACATATTCCGGAGGAGCAGCTCTGTTTCCACATTTAGCAGGGGGTCTCCACTGTTCTGCTCCAGCTCTAATCAACATCTGCTTTCATATCACTTAGAAGCCTCTTTTCTCAGCTTAGGGAAAATGCTGGGTGTTTTTGTAAGGAGGACAAGTTAAGACGCATTTGAAGTTGTTTAGTCTGGGCAGATTTTAGAAAAACCTTGAGCAATCATGGTTAAATAAAATATTTGGATATGCAACATTTATTTTCTCACTAAACAGTGCTCTTTTGTTACATCTAGCTAGCTTACGTCTGATTCTCAGCGTCCTCTTATATATTCTCAGATTTTTTTTTCCTCTAGTGCTTATTATCTTTTCAAAGAAAACAGAAACACACGTTGAGAAACTGCCTTTTGTAATCTGGTTGATCAAAAGCCACTACCGGCAATTGTATGAACTGTATGGCTATGATTTTCTTAGAGGAAATTAAATAATGTGATATTAATGGCCAGCATATGGATGGCTTGCTGTGAATTTGCAGAGACACAATGCAGAGACACAATGTATGACTAAGCACGCATCGTTTCAGATCATTTGACTTTTTCTGGTTACCTGCATGTGGTTTGGTCATGTGATGGTTTCTCGCATATGGAGAGAAACTAATAAAAGAAAGAACGGCTGATTGTTCTTCAAACAGGAACTATCTTCCAACAATGACAGCTTGTTTCCTGTGTAGCAGACGCAGTGATATAATTAGTTTAATGAAAGATGATTCGCTCCACAGTAGCATCTGTATTTTAAGGTGAGTGATTTCCCAGCCTCTTATGATCTATTGACTAATTGAATGTAATTAATCAAATTCCTCTATTTATTTGACTGTTACCTTAGCTAAGTCAATGACAAATAAAAGTCTTTCAGATTGTTACACGTATCAAGCTTAAAAAATAAAATTCAAGGCATTAATGTTTACCTACAAAACCACCACTAGCTCTGCACCCCTTTACCTAAATTCATTACTTCAGAGTTGTGTGCCCTCAAGAAGCTTGCATTCTCCAAGTGAACGACACATTATTGTACCATCTCAAAGAGGCACAAAATTACTTTCACTGACTTTTTCATTAACTGTTCCCTCCTGGTGGAATGACCTGCCCATCTCAGTCTTTAGCCATCTGTTCCATCTTTTTTTGACCCTCTAAAGCCCCTTTCACACTGCACGCTGGACCCGGCAAATTGCCGGAACATTGCCGGGTCGCCTTCTGTGTGAAAGCAAACATGTCCCGGGATTGATTCCGGGACTGATCCTGGGTCGAGGACCTAGTAACATTGCCGGGTTCAGTCCCGGAACGAGCGCTGTGTGAACAAAAGCCAGATCTATTGCCATGAATGAACAGATATTATCTTTAAACAAAACAAGAAAAATTTACTTATCCTGTTCAAAATGTTCACTCCCAACTCTTAATGTATTGTTTGCTTCTGGAGCATCAGTGTACAATGTTTTCACCTTTTATAATAGTTGTGTATGAGTTCTTAATTTTTCCTCAGAGTGAAAAGATAGATCTCAAAATTATTAGTCATTGTCGGATGGAGCCAAATATTCAGAAGATGTTGGAAAACCAAAGAATTTGCAGGACTTGAAGGATTTTTCTGAATTTTAGTTTAATGATTTACTTGAAGTGTCTGTGTTTGCAAATATTGAAAATATTTTTCTCCATCTAAATGATGTTGTAGTCCTCTTGAGTTTGTTTATTAATATTTGCAATCCTGTTAAATGTTTGCAGTCTTGCATTTGCTGAAAAATAAAAATTGTGTTTTGCTGTTGCCTTGTTGTGTTTGTGGCTTCGTTTACAGTTATTATAAGTGCATATGATGCATTTTTGTATAGAAGGCCCATAGGATTTAAAACATTAAGTATACAGTAATTTATGCATGTTAACTGAGACACGGGTGTCGGTTTAAAGAGATTTAACTGCCTGGATTTTGCTGGGACTATTGTCATGCACAGGGATGTATGTGGATTTACCAGTGAGTGAGTAAACATTTCCACACACAGAATAGTCCGTTTCTGACAGTGCCCAGAAATCAGAAACGCCAGAGCATAGACAGAAACTGACAGAAACTATCCATTTATGTGTTTATATGCTGACGTCAACAGTCCGGAAACACACCTTTTCATGCAGTGAATGTAAATGTAAGCTTTCAGACAAGTTTTTGCATTCATGTTGGATTTAAATATGTTTATTTCACTTTTTAATAAGTTTACATTTATGTGAACATAAATAGCTTAAGCATCAAGTAAAAAGTAAATAATACTTTATTAATTATTACTCAAAGAAAAAATATTATAATAAATAAGTAGTTTAAATAAAAGTTAATTAGAAATGCTAAACTGTGTTTAAAAGGAGATCTGGGTGGTCATGCAGAACTTCCCAACTTCAAAAGACAATCTCATTTAGTCATGCTGACTAAATTAGGTAAATTCCCTGTCAGCCTTTACCCAGAGGAACAGGATCAAAGCCTGTGCATTTTGAAAAATCAAATTATGACGCTTTAATACAGCGATCAGTGTTGGCTTATGCTCAGTTACGATAAGCTTACTGGTCAATATGAACGATGCATTCTGCAGAGAGGAGACTTTCAACTTCAAAGACATCAAATCTCCAATTTAACCAGAGGCAAGTGCCTTTAAAGCCAAAGCTAGATCAATACTGACACAAATAATAACACACATATCAGTGTTTGCGAGCAGCACAAATGTACAAAAATACAAACCACCAACCTCCTGATAAAGCCTGACTACAGATTTGGTGGAAAATTAGGCCATGCAAAGTTAAGCAAGTGAGATGTTTCAGTGCAAACTAGCTGGCACATTTAAATGGGTCAGGAAAGCGACATACACTCAAATAAATTTATCAGAGACAACATTAATAAGCTAATTTTAGTATTTAAATAATTTGCATTTGTTGTGAATGCTCGGTTGCACTATCAGACGTGGATTTGGATCGTAATTGGTGCTGTCATCACAGTTGCTCATGCATTATGGCCTAGTCTCTTAGAGGGAAGCTTGGTGTTAGAAAAACAGGATTTGTTTTGCTTCACTTTCAAAAAATGTATCAAAATTTGTCCATTTTTGTAAACACCATGTCTTTTGCGAAGCTCTTGCATGATTTTTTTCCAAACGAGACAAAAAAGGTCTTTGCTTTTGGCAGAGATTCAACTATATCTAGAGATGAGCAGATAGATAGATTACAAAAATAGACAGTGATCTTGGCCCACTGCATACTATTAGCATAATACGTTAACAATGCATATCATTAACTAAAAACAAGACTATAATCTGGATTGTAGTGTACAAAGTGACTCTTGGGTTCAGTTGTCCACATAAATACTGCTTTCTGCAGGATATACACTGAAACTTTTGTCACTAGGGTGAAATTTTGTATAATTCTGCATAATTTGCATAGTACCTGCACTCTTTTATCCCTGCTTTCAATATGAGCCATCATCTGAAAGGCTTTCATTTCACATCTCTCTGTAAAATACAAGATTAAAAGGAGATTTGCTAATTATGGAATAAGTACTTGGATTATTACACAACAGAAGCCAGAACAAGGTTTGTCATTGAAAGAACGGTGAGTTAGCCAATGCATTCACTGGCATTCATTAAAAGACTTTGTCAGATAGCCTTTCGAGACGTCTCTACAGCCTTGGCCACACCAACGCTCTACCCTCTCCTGACGCCTGTGTCTCGGCAGCTGTAAAATAGTCTCGTGCCACAGAGCAAACCAGCTTTATCTTCCATCAAGCAGCACTAACCCGCAGATAAGACGTAGGGAGATATGGACAGTGTGTTAGTGTTGCCTAGCACGAAAAGGGAAGCAAAAAAGTGTAGGGATTGTCTTGGAAGAGCAGAATTGGCTTGTTATCACCCACTTTTGCCGCGCTTCTCAAAATATTGCACACACAGGAACAAATTTCCTCACCGCCTTTAACAAAGTTGGCTGTGTGTTTACAGGCCCTAACTCTATTATCTGGGTCTTTGAGGAGATAGCCCACATGCGGCTGGCTCATCATGCTTCTGCTTGGTAAACATCTGTGTGAGCTGGCAAGGACAGATTTGGGGGTTGTGATCACTAAACTGCTGCAAGCTCCACAGATGATGCTTGTGCCATCTGCAGTGGCTTTAAGATGTCATCTCTGAGTACCTGAAAAATGTCTCATTAAAAATTAGCGTGAGACCAGGTAATTGTAGGAGTAGTTTTGCATGGTAGTAGAGAACACCATAACACCTCTATTAGGGAACCTTTCCTCCAACAAAAAACGACCATATAGGTCGTTTGTGCAAGCATTTATTATGACCTATATTTACGTTTTAAAGTTAGGCGCCCTCAAGCGTGCGTAAAAATAATGACAGTATCGTGTTGCGTCTGTCGTCATGAATTGACGTATAAAGTCATTAGCAATCAAAACACACGTTTTGACATTTAAAACATTAATATGAAAATGACCTTTTGCCGATAGGGGCGCAATTGTAGTATACGCTCTGATGGGTCGTATTTCAGGGATTTGGACAAACGACCTATATAAGCGTATTGGTTGGAGGACAGGTTGCTATTAAGGATTTGATGCATTCTAAAGCTTGTTGAAAGGTTGGACTATTTCTAACATGACACATTGCCTTGATATAAAAAATGCAGCATGGTAATTAAATTATCGCTGTAAAATACATAAACCAATAAATGAAAAATGTGAAAAATAAATCACTAAAAACTAAAATGAGTGAATTTAGTCATAACAACATTATAATACACAGTACGAAAACTGCATATTAACATATGACACTCAGACATTATAATGTGCTCCTACGCCTAGTGAGAATATCGTTCCCAATATTTATACGGTTAAAAATGGGCTCTGTCTCATATAGCCTTGTTATTTGTACACGCTGTGACTTTACAGATCACAACATTTAAATAGGAAAATGTTTGCATTATTTTGTCACTTATTGGGATTACTATGCTAACAGTATCCATTTACATCCAGTCTTTGTGTTAAGCTAGGCTAGCGGTGGGTGCGTCAAATAACATTTACAGAACGCACAGAAATGAAAAAGGTATGTATGGACTTATCTAACTCTGGAGGATACTGTGAATAAGCTAAAGTCCCCAAAAGTCAGAGTGTTCCTTTAACTGAGAGATGCACAATAATTATCAGCCGATATTTATCGTGCACCCCAAGTATAATGTGCTACATGACATGACAAACATTTCACACAAACACTCGTATGCATAAACAGTTACTTAAAAGGTTTAAAATAACCTAGAAGCTGAGTACTCTTGTATCCAGGCAACAGGAGAGCAGAGGTAGTTGTTGTATTTGTTTGTAGATGAAACACTCAGTGACCTTGTGTTCCTAGTTCAGCACTGGCACACATCTGCATGATAAGTGAAACAATAATGTGTGTTTCTTGATTCAGGTTTTAATTTCCCTTAATTTTGTATAATCAAGAGTGGGGTGTAGACAAATTCAATACTTTGTAACATGGTGGGGAATTCACAATGAACTGTGCCTGTTGACAGTGCTGTTATTTGTTATTTGCACATGCTCTCTGTGTTGTTTAAGCACCGATTCGCTAAAGGAATAATGCAAATCAGGTAACAGCAAAAATGCTGCTACAATATCTGTATATCATTGTGCAGTCTCTCTCCACCACTGCAGTCCTGACTGATTTCAACACCTGAATCAGCTCTTTAAAATGCTCGACTATACCACGCATCTGGATATATGGTTATGATGATCTTCTCCATTATTAAATGAGTAAATCCTGCTATAATCAGTAGTAAATCTACACAGATGTGATGTTTTATTAACAAATTTCAGGAGGAGAACGCGTAGATAATCAAGCCCTCTCCTCGGACAGTATGACAAATACACATACTATTCTTCTCGCTTTATTATCTGCAAGGTGAACTTGTGAAACCTCTTTTAAATGAAGTTCTGTTTACCAACTGCTTTCCGTGAGGGGTAATGATGTGAAGTTTATTTTACCAGACAAACAGAGCTGTTCAGTTTGTAGTCTTAAAACTGGGAAGAGAATTAGCATTTTCTTGCCACGGTTTCCCTTGGGAACTTCATTTAGGTTTTTAGATTAGTGGTTTTACATTAAGAGGGAAATAAGTGTAGCTAATATACAGTAAAATGACTGTATGTGTAGCTAATGCTGCCACACAAAATCATGCTGGAGGGGACGACAGACAAAAGCAGGACACTGTACCTGCACCCAAAAAAGGTCACCCGATGTGGATGTTTTCTGGATTCCATAAAAAAGATGAAGTCTTCGAAAACCCAGTCTCCAAGAAGTGCCGATCGACAGTATGCTCTTTTTGTAAGCCTTTGTACACTTATGGTTATGAACTCTCTCTCTGTCTGTCTCCATACACTTCAATTTTGAGTGTGATTCATGATTGACTCTCAAAATTTCTACAGATATTGCAATAATATTGTTATCATTAATTATTTTGGCCATGATAATCATGTAGAAAATATCTAGTGCCACGGGAGCCCTAATTGGAAACTGTCGCAACCCATACAACTACCACAGAGTTGTGACTTTACACTTGTGAAATGATGATGAGTTATAATGAATTGATAACTGATGTAGTCTTAATAAAGAGGCTTCAGAATTCACAATTGTGGTCCGACCATGTATAATTTATGTTGTAGAACAAAACATTAAAGTCACTTCTGTTATGAGGATGGGTTTGGGACGAACTCAGATGCAGACAGGATGTACTGAACACAAGATTTATTATACAAAAAGGGGAAAACAAAACCCACGAGGGGGAAAACAAGGACTAGGGTAGACACTAAATAACTCTACAAAACACAATAAACAAGGTAAACAAAGACTCTGAACACTAACTACTAACAAACACTCACGGTAGTACAACGACTTCTTTGAGGGGTTACAAGGACACGATATCGCAGGAGGCTGACAGGTAGGAACACATAAGTGGAACAATGAACCGACGAAAGACAGAGCACACTAGGAGATCTAAATAGGGGAACAATTAAGACACGACAGGTGGCACAGATAGGACAATCACGACAAGACTAGGATAACAAGGGGGGCGGGGCAAGGGAACGAGACAACACAAGCACATGGCCCAAAGACAAGGCCATGTGCTTGTACACAAAACACGGGTCTGTCATGATCCTGCCTCAAGACTAGAGAAAAGTCGGGACATGAAGCCAGAATCATGACAACTTCAAGTAACCTGATTCACAGACCTTATTTTACTCACAAATCGAAGACTGCTTTTCTAAAACCCCTTCAGGAAATTCCCAAGGGAAGCCATGGTGAATTAGTCTTACGGATTGGTCTACAAATTGATTTCATGACTGAACAGTTCTACTGCGCTGAGTTTTATGAATAGGGTTCAATCAATAATTCGCTTTATTTACATAGAAATGAAGCATGTTTGTACTGAAAATAATGACAATGACTTTAATTAAGTATGGCTCAACACTTAAAACTCCTGGTTAAAATGGACTATGGGTGGTTAACAAATTAGAACAGTTTTTGTGCAGAAAATACTGTGCACAACATTGGCACAAATTGCCTTGCTCTGTTCTGGTCATGGGATCCGTAAATTATTGCAATAGTGATTTGGAGTTATTCTCTAGTGACAGTCTGATAATGATTGGATATGGCAAATATGATGGAAAGCCAGACACGTGTCTACAGTTACATAGTACAGCCAGTGCTCATCCATACTCAAATCACAAATGAAGATCTTTCAGTGAACTTCAAACAGATTTTCAGAACAATCCTGTGGAATCAAGGAGCCATCAGTAAAATTACTACACCCGAGGCATTGGAAATGTCAAAGTATAACCCTATTATAAGCCAAGCAGCTCAATAGGATTACATCAAATCATCACGTTTTTCCGACTTTCCCAGCAATATCTTTTAAAGCTCCTAAATCACAAATCACTAAATTAGCTGCAGTTCATCTTCATGGCATCCCGAGTAACCTTACCCCGAGTATTACAACATTTTATTAAAACTGCAGCTCCAGTGGCAATGCAGATGCAGGAAAAAAACTAAGAATGACATATTCAACGCACCCTGAAAAAATCATTGTAGAACTACTCATTAATTTAGTTTCCATCATTGCACTTTTGAAACTGCACGTTAGCAGGATAAAGAGCCAACCTGAGTCGGAGCTGTACATGTAGACGAACTTGGTCCACTTGTAGTGCTCGACAAGGGCGATCAGAGCATCCTGGAGCTCAGGTCTCAGCTGGATCACAAACTGGTTGTTGGTATTGATGGGGAAGCTGGGCGTGACGAAGCACACATGTAGAGCGCCACAGAATGACATCAGCATGTTCATGGTCTTCCTGTCATAAAGGCCGATGATGGCGTAGACTCCTTTGGAGAACTGGGAACAAACTGGGAAGAGTACAGAAGCAGACATTTAAAACTAACGTAAAGGACATTCGATTTGCACTATTAAATACAATTTGCAAATGATGTAATTAAATAAATATATATATTTTTTTCTTATATCTTATGGGAGGGGTTTTCAAACTGGGGTCCATGGAAAATAGAACAAAACAAAAAAGATTTTTCAAACAGTATTTAGAAGCTTAATGTGGTAACTTAGGATATTTATCTAACATAAAAAAAAAATTTGAACAACATTTGTTGTAATAAACAATATGCAATATATTTAAATTGAAATGAAAACTTTTACATTTATAAAAATACAAAAAAAGATACTTAAATATTTTGAAGATCATATTTTAATTACGTGCTCTAGATGTACAGTAACAACATAAAATCTAATTATTTAAATACTATTATTACACATTATTAATTTTTATACTTTAATTTTTATTGTAAGTTTAAATAATAATAATAATAATAATAAAAGATTTATAGGAATGTCCTTCACAAAAAGGATGGTCAAATTTAGGGTGCTTAGCATCAGAATGGCTGAAAACCCCCGGAAAAAAAGGGAAATGGATCTTGTTTTAAGGATTTTTAGTTATTTTCATTGGAAACAAAACAAAAATACTGACAAACACAAAAATAAATCATTATCAATATAAAATATGAAACACTCATTACCACCAACTTTCAATCAAGACACAGGTATTACAGAAGCAAGCAAGTGCTGGGTAGTAAATAGGTTATCTAAAATTCTGTCATGATCACCCACAAAGCACTTCCTTCTGAAAAACAAGACCTCAATACGTCTTGCCCTGCATTCTTCTTTGTAATTACAGTGACAGTGAAACCTCCACCCACCAATCATCTCTGCTCCCGCCCCCTCACAGCCGGCCACACACCATGTGCTTAAGATGCACATGGCAATTGATTTTTATTACACTTCTCTACACGGGGGCCTGTTTCATGTATTTGTGAGTCCTTTGTTGCAGACAGTGTCAAAACTGGGTCTTCTCAGAAAAGTTTCAAAACACCCTAAAAAACAGTGTAATGAGTTTCCTACATTTTCACCTGAACTCCAAACTGTCCTACTTCATTTCTTTTACTTATATTCTGTAATTATATTAATGCACCTCTGGGACATTTTACTACTGCTCCACTGTCTTTTTTAGACCCTATACCACATTGCATACATTAATAGTAATGCAGTGGTTTTTAGATAAAATTATAGCATTTGCAATAAAACACCATAAGAGAGCCTCATTTACCATAATTTCAATGTGTTTCCATGTTAACACCTTCCATTCATTCTAGCTAAGATTAATTCCAGGGGAGATTCATACTATTTGTATTCAGAGATGTTGGTTCCCTGGGGCTTTGAGCATGTGAACGCGGGATGTGCCACAGTTGTGACATACTTCAGCTCCAAATCTTCCCTTCAGGAGAGCAAACTTTCAAACCAGCCTCAGAAAACAACTCTGATAGCAGATAGCTTTCTCTGCTTCTCATCTACTACAGTCGGTACTATTTAAGCCTCATTCCCCCATAATAATCACCCTCATTGTCCCCTCCACAGCACTGATAATGAGGATTGCCAAATACACTGTCATGCATAGATATTTATCTTTTAATACAGGCGATAAAGAGTCAATGTAAGGCTACACAAAGTATTAATCTCAATCATTTGGAAAGATAACGCAAGATCTTCTTTATCAGCGTTCTTCATGCCTACCACAGATAAAAGACGGAGGGAAACGAAAAGGAATCACTCAATCATTTTTATGCAGTGCTGGTTGGAAGGAGTATCAGGGTTTGTGTGTATGAATGTACAGTTGGGTTGGGGAAGAGAAAACAAGTTTCCTGCCTGTGGTGATCTCTACGATTGCTGAAAGATATTTGTGACAGGTGGATCCAGTGTGAGTTATTTCATCTGATCTTCAGTCACTGCAGTGAAGATGAGAAGAGCTCCACAGCATCAGTCTGTTCCAGCAGCATCTGCTCTCCTTGCCTTTGGTTTTTAAGCAGCTGAGGTAAAAAGTGTGTTTGAACTGATGTGCAGTCCTGTGACATGGCTGAGAAACCAAAATGGTGATAGGAGGCATTTATTCCAGCCATGGTCAATCAGAGATGTGGATTTTTACTGGTAATGTTTTGATTGTGGTGCATTATAGCTTTATGTAAGGATCGTTTACACAAATATTAACATTCGTCAACAGTTATTCAACCTCATGTCATTCTCAACCTTTAATTCTTGTATGAAACCCAAAACAGAGCATTTCAAACATTGACTTTCTGTTTTCTTTAGAAAACAAGTGCATGGTTATTTTTTACTGACATGCTCTTAAAAGGAAAAAAGGACCATACAGTATACAGTGAGAATAGAAAATAATCACCCCCACCCCCGTTAAAATAATCACATTTTGTTGCCTTGCAACCTGAAATGAAGATGGATAAACTTTTTGTTTTATTCAGCTGTTTTTGCTCATTCACAGTGAAACCTATAACATCCAAAGGAAAGATATAACACCAACACATCAGGGGAAAAAAAGTTGGAATCACCCCCTCCTAAAATTGACTTGTAAACTCAATCAGGTGTAACTTGCTCAGCATGAAAAGAGCTTTCCTGGAGCATTTCGAAGCAAACAATCAGTATGGGTGGCAAGGCACTGCCAAAAGATTCCTGGGATAAAGTTGTGAACAGGCACAAGTCAGGAGATGGATTAAAAAAATTGAAAGGTTTAAATCAATGCCTAGAAGCACAGTGAAGTCTATAATCAGGGCTCAAATTGAGGGGGGATGCCAGAGGATGGAAAAAATGGTTGAAAAAAATGACAAAAAGCAAGCCCCTGGGTAAAACCACCATCCCATTGGGATTAATAATGTGTATTATAACATATCATGCAAATTAAATGTTAAAATTCTGTACTTATAATGATTCACAAATTAAACAGTGGTGATTGGCCAATCAGAACTCGGTACTGTAACAAGCAGCTCTCAAGCGGAAGCAAGTTTTCATCATTATATTTCAAGCAAAATGGTTCATGCACAACTTTTGAAGTTCTTTAAAAGAAGACAACAGAAAAGATATGATTTTTCCTTGATTAAAATTTAAAGACATTCCCCGACATTATGTTATTGTACTGTATGTGTGACTTTGAGGGATTGAATCACCAACTTTGCAAAAAACAAACAAAAACATGTCTTGAGAGTCCAAACGCATCCACTGCACGATGAAGCCTGTTAGAATTTAGTAAGAATGCCCTTATAATAAAA
This sequence comes from Carassius gibelio, assembly GCF_023724105.1. Classification (NCBI taxonomy): domain Eukaryota; kingdom Metazoa; phylum Chordata; class Actinopteri; order Cypriniformes; family Cyprinidae; genus Carassius; species Carassius gibelio. The sequence goes on from NC_068391.1 coordinate 13,308,825, forward strand.
AAAATACCCATCTATGAGTTTTTACATTTTTATAATGATTGGACAAGCAAGTAATTTTCTGAATATCAACACATTTGTATGAGCACAGAGCAGTGCATAGCAACACTGTGTTTCATTCCTTGAATGAATCTGTTTTGAATGAATCAAGTGAGCCAGTGATTCAAGATGGACTCACGTGTTTCTCTTCTAATTGAATCAGCTGTTTTGAACAAATCATTTGTTTAAAATGATTCAGTAAATTGTTTATAAAAACATGGACTTGCTACTATATTCCACCTACTGGCCGTTTTATTGTCATCATTATTTATCCATACAGGCCTAAACCAGACAAGGTGCACTGCCAGTAGAAAAACACATTTAGCAAAATATTGACCAAAATTCCCGCATTTCAGTCACCAGAAAGCAAAAACTTATAAATGATAGTTCATTAAGGCAAATTTTTCATTAAACCTTTTTAAAAATAACACACATTTTTTAATCATTATGTGAAATTTGCTACAGGAACGGCTGTAGAAACAAAGAGTGGTCATTGCGTGCATGTGACAACAATATCACTAATTCTCCACAAATGTGGCTCAAACGGTAGGGTTGCAAGAAAAAAGACACTCATCAAGAAAGGCCACACGCAGTCAAGATTCTGAGACAAATAAGACTAAAATGTAATTATTTGGCCTCAACTACAAACGATTTGTCTGTTCTTGAGGAAGATCTGCTGCCCTCTAACAGAAAGTTGTCAGTGGGAAGAAGGTTCAACTTCCAACATCACAATGACCCAAATCACACAGCAAAACTGAGCACACAACGATTGAAAGAGAAAAAGATGAGTGTCCTTGCATAGTCTAGTCAAAGACCAGACTTAAACACCACTGAAAATCTGTGGGATGACTTGAAGACTGCCGTCCACAAAAGGTCAGCATCAAATTTAACTGAACTTGAGCTTGAATTTAAATATTGCAAAGTCTAGACGTGCAAAGTTAGGAGAGACATATCCCAACAGACTAAAGGCTGTAATTGAAGCAAAAGGTGGTTCAACAAATGCTGACACAATGGGTGATCCTTTTTCTAACTCAGTGATTTGTGTGTTTTTTTCTTTTTTTTTCTTTTTCTTACATTTTTTTCCTGGTGTTATATCTTTCACTTGGATGTTTGTAAATACAGCTGGATAAAACAAAAATGTTGTTCATCTTCATTAGAGGCTGCAAAGCAACAAAATTATTTCATTATAATATTGTCATTACTTCAAAGGGGGGTGATTCTTTTCTGTACCCACTGTAAGTGGTCGATATGACTCATGCACTACTATATTCCAAGTCTGCCAAAGGCATACTATACACTCTTAAAAAGTGCAATGAGCAATTGTTACCTTTTTTTCTACCTGACCTGATTCTTAAAAATTACTTAGTTGTTGTAGTCAGGTTGATTCGGTGATAATAAAATCATATAAATAAAACCAGTTAAGTTACTTGCACTTTTTTTTTTTCACCAGACAATTTTTTTTTATGTTTTACAGCAGATTTGTCTGAGAAATAACTAAATTTAACCTGTTATTAATAAAAATTGCAAAAAAAACTTTTGGATATGATGTGTCAGGTTTAATGTCAATGACACCAAACACCATTGGCACTCCAGTCAAATCTGAGAGCTATGGCAGTGAATATTATCAGCAGGTCAATTTCTTACACAAAACTATTTTATGTCTTCTGAAGAATATTAAAAAATAAATAGTAATCCATTAAAAACAGAAATACTGTGGATAAACTGTAACAATATTTCAATGTTGGTTATTCCTGTGATAGTAAAGCTGAATTTTTAGCAGCTATCACTCTAGTTTTAGTGTCACATAATCCTTCAGAAATCACTCTATGCTGATCTGATGCTCTAGAAAATATGCTTTATTATTATCAATGTTTATGATCTAATTATTAGTAACTACTTTTTTATCTTCAGATTTCTTTCATAAACAGAACGTGGAAAAGTATAGCATGTATTTAAAAAAGAAATCTTGTTTTCATTATATTATAAAAGTATTTACAGTCACTTTTGATCAATTTAATGCATCTTTGCTTATTAAAAGTATACATTTCCTTAAAAAATTTTTCGAACCATAGTGAGTCAGTATTAGGACTGTGAGATTAATCAAAAATGTAATTCAATTTGATTCATATTTAGTTGTATAGCACTTTTCACAATGTACATTGTTGCAAAGCAGCTTCACAGAAAACAAATTAATATAATAAAATCATGATGTGAGAAAACACAATTTTTCTGCCACCCCCCTCATGGTGCGTGTTGACTGGCAAAGAGCAATTGAGCATTTGCATTTCATTCATATGGGACTTGAGCTTCATGCTTAATCAATTTGTTAATTATTGCAGATTAGGGATGTTTTTAATTGGCTTTCCTTGTTTAAATATTAAATAAAATGACACTGTATCTTTACTTTGGGCATTTAGAAACAAAGTTTGAATCTTTCCAACATAATTGCAAGTATCTATGAAAATCTTATTGCCCATGCGCTGAAGAAAAAGCATAGATTAAACACTCTCACTACAGAAACACCATAAACAATAAGCACTGTAATGTTTTAAGTGTCAATGAGTGGAGTTCTGCCAATATTTGCCATAATAATGTGCAACCGAATGCAGCACGAGAACAGAATACAGCAATCAAGACAGAAGAAAATTCAGACCTTATTGTCACTGTTCTAGTTTCTGTTGTTTTTCATTGTTTGGTGTTTACCCACATTCGTGTTGTTTTGGCATGATGGTATAGCTTTTTGATAAAGCTATAAATAGTTTTCCAAATTGCATTCATGAAATAAAGTGTGTAATGAAAAACTATCTTAAAATTCCTAGATCATATCAGAGATTACAGCCACAGATTACGGCTCTTTTTGTCACCTAACAGAACAGATTCTGTCCCTGGTGTCCTCTAAGCAGCTTATAGCCTCAGTCTTTGCAAGGTGATATATCTGAAAAGGTACATTTTTAAAACTGTATCACTCCAGGCCGGTGAAGGTCGAGGAGCATATCCTGAAATCACCACAGCTAACCTCAGCCCGTTCTTGAGTTCTTGCTAATGGCTTTGCAGATGAAGCTAACATAGCTGCATGAGCTATCCTTGGCAATCGTCTTCGGATATTCAGGCTAGCTATCACATCAAAGCACTCACTGTCTTTAAAGTCTTCCATCACTTGTATACATAGTTTTAAATTTAGGCAACGACACAGGTAAAAGCTTTTCAGCTGTCTATGTGAGTTCCAAGGGGAAGACACACAAAACAGTGTTTGTTCCTGAACTCGCTCTGACATGAGCTTCAATGGGTCTTTGGAGCCCGCCTGATTGACATGCTGCGGACATTTGGCCCGACTGCATGTCAACGTGATGAAAGGACTGATACGTGCTGAAAGGAGGACCACAGGGCCGAATAGTACTAATGCCAAGAACAGACTGTCATAAAGGCTTGTAATATGGCAAAAGCAGAAAAAGATTCTTAAAATAATTAAAGCTACAGTTGGTAACTTTTGACGCTCTAGCGGTTAATAAACAGAACTGCTTGCGTCTTGCGGAAGAACATCGTAGCCGGAACTACTTCTCTCTGTTTATGTCTATGAAGAATCACAAAGGTACTGGGTTACTCCGCCGCGGTATCCCCGAAGCAATCTAAAATAGTCCGAATATAAACACTTATTATAGGTGCACCCTAGTGATTCAGGACAAGCTAAAAACACGGTGTGGTAAATGGATTCATGGTTTACTTGCTTATTATATACATTTTTCTACATTTTGAACACAAACAAAGTTACGGACCGCGGCTCTGATTGGTTGTTTATTACCGGGAGCGCATGACTTTCTACAAATGGCAATAAGACCACTGGGAGGAGCCAGAGGAGCTTGATTTTTTCACAGATTATCTGTCTCATATTCTACTGTCAGGACATAATGACAGGTTTAACAAATATGTAAAAAAAATATATATATTTTTACAAAAGTTACCTACTGCAGCTTTAATGTATTGTAGAAAATGAATCAGGTTTAAAATGATGTGATGATGGGGTTTGATTCAGCTAGAAAGCCATGAAGAGAAACACTCATCGCCATCCTGACAGACTCACTGGCTTTTTCAACTGTCACTGGGAAGTCGACTAGTGATCATGTAGATCACTATTCATCAGTGCAACTGACAACTTTAACTTCAACATTAAATCAAAGATGCATGGAATTCTTCAGGATTAATATGGTATAACCATTTTAATGTGGGCTGCTGATATTGCATATGAAAACATCTAAGTGCCAATTCTGATAAACTGCTTACAGTCAAATACTGTGATGCATTTCAAATGAAGGCTGAAATGTAGCATTCATTCAGCACTGCTTGAAGATGGATAGTTGAAAATGACCTTTTTTTCATCATTTACTCACCCTCATCCTTAAACCCGTGTTTTTCTTCTTTCTTCATCAGCACTTTCATTATTCAACTTCCCTTTCCTAAAGAAATTATCCCTATAAAGAGGACCGTATTCTAAAATCTGTCCATTGCAGTTTAATCTTAACACTGCATTTATCTCGATATAACACTGTACAGTGCCTTGCCATGTCAGTTAAAGCCTACAATTATCAGTGCTTTTTAAACTCTCCTTCTCACAATTTTCATTCTCACAAGAACAGCTATCCTACTCCAACTAAAATTTTGACAGTTTCCAGCTTCCCTCAAAAGTGGATTGTTCACTATGCCTCCCTTTGTGGCTCTGCCTCCACATGCATACATCAAAACCCCTGAAAATAATCACTTTGGCTATGATGCAATGAATAATAGATTAAATGAATCTATTTGAGTCATGTTAAACGGTTACTGTAGCTCTTCAGAGTAAAGGCAACTTCAGCAACCCGTTCAGGCACATATCTAAGAAAATCTGTACTGCTATGTGTGCCATTTCTGCCATGCATGTCATCTATTTTACTAAGTATTATAAATATGATAACACAATGGGAACACATCTAAATTTCTTATTCTGAAGATATTAAGCCTTTACATGTGTTATACAAAGAAATACTTAGTTCATGAATAAAATATGCAAAGACTTTATTTTTTCCTTGCTCTTTTTTTAGATTATCTGACGTTATAAAAAGTGAGAAATGCTATAACATATGAAGTGAAAATCTAAACATACATCTCTTCTGATCAGGTTTGCAGCATTAAATGCAGGAACATATGTTCAGAAACGCATGAGACCACATTGCATTTGTAGTATAGACATTACTCTGTCCTGATTTAATCCACAAGAACTAGGACCACCTATACTTTTGTCAATCAACTATTGCACTAAAACAGTGGTTGTCACCCCATGTTCCTGGAAATGGCTGTGGGTGTAAAATGGAGGAGGCTACAGGAACAGGATTGAGAGCCAATGCATTAAAACAAGAGTTAGTTTGAGGCACTTTAAAGGAAACCAGCCATCTAACCCCTTTGAAATCCAATCACAAGTGACTCACAGGAGACGCATGCTAATACCAAGTGTAAACAATTTTCAGTCTCAGCTGACCACTTATGATCAGGTCATTCAAGACGGATATACCTGGTTTAAAAAAACTTAAGACAGCATTATTGTGGAAATAATCACATTATTAACATGCTGTTTTTGAAGCATTTTAATTTCAATGGCATTTTTTTATTCCAAAGGAAAAGTAAAAAATAAAATAATAATAGCTGAAAATATACTCACCCTCACACCATACAGGATGTAGAAGAGTTTGTTTCTTCATTGTAGACCAATTGGGTACATTTTGCTTTCATCACTTGCTCACCAATGGATCCTCTGCAGTAAAGAATGAGAGCTCAAAAACAGCTGATAAAAACAACACAATAATCCACAAGTAATCCACATAAATCCAGTCTATCAAATATCATCTTGTGAAGTGAAAATCTGCGTGTTTGTTAGAAAAGAATTTATCATTAAGGCAATATACCGATCAATAGCCCTTAACAACACTTTCTTCAGTTAAAAAAGATCCATCCCGTTGTTTTCTCGCTACAAAATTTAGAACTGTTTTTGCTTGTAAATGGTGCTTGATCTGTTCATATTTCTCTCCCGAATCAGACAAGATGACGTTTCACTGGAGAAAGCAATATTATTGACAAAGCACTCATATTTTAGCCAGAAGCAATGTTTTGAAGTTTAAAAAAATCCTAATGATGAAATGTTGTTGTTGTTGTTTTATCGTTTTTTTTTTACATAGCTTGTTGCTTCACAAGACATTAAACCATGGATTACTTGTGGACTATTGTGATGTTTTTATTAAGCTGTTTGGACTTGGCACCCTACACTGCAGAGGATCCATTAGTGAGCAAGTGAACATTTCTTCCAATCTGTTTCAATGAAGATACAAACTCTACTACATTTTGGATGGTCTGAGGGTGAGTAAATTCTGTCAATTATTTGCCAATTAATAGACAGTGAAGAAAACAGACCCAAATGGGCTTGAAATTATTACAGCGAGTTGGTCATTTTTGCTCATAACAAACAAAAGCACATTTAAAGTTCTCCAGAACATATCAATCAAGTCACAAAAACACTGATTTTCTTTTGTTATGTTTCTTAAAGCCCCATTCATTGTTCTGATTTGTTCTTGCAGCAAACTGAATTTTGTTACACCTCCTGGCACACAAACTGCTCTAGTGATCTCAGGTTTTGTTCTGGGAACGTTTATGACACGATTAGAGGATAAGACAGCAACCATGCACAATCGCCCAGAAGAGAACTCACTGCAGATGTAATTAGCTCAACATAATTACTTTCACACTTCCCTGTGACAAGAACATACGGACTCAGCCCTTACTTTCCTTTGATAACCTCCCTCTAATAAGGCCCTCTCGGGTGTCACCCAATAAAAATCCCCTAAGGAGTCCCCTAAAACGGAAAACATCACTCCAGCCCCAGTTTCTCTGCTCAGCCTCCAGTAACCAGCATACTCTGCTTTGAGGCACTGAAACTTACTTAAAAGGGCACCACTGATGAGAGAGGTTTGTCACAAGCACTCATCTGGGAAAGACTATAGCACATGTGAACTTGTCAGGATGATCAGTCTACTGTGCAAGTGTCAAAATATTCCAAACAATTATCTCAAAAGAAATATCTAGTCTGCAACAGAAGCTGTTTGCATGCTAAACATTATACAGGGTTGCACGTCGCTGGCAGGGTTGAACACAAACATGGAAAGGTTGCCTGTGTCAATCTCAGACATCAAAGGGCAACATTCCTCACTGACAGGCAGCTGAGCTAGGAACGAGCTCTCTATTCGACTCATCTAAAAACGTTCATATTAGCAATGTACAGGAGCTGTTTCATATTGTCTCATGACAGAAAATATGCTGTCATACCTTACTATATACAGTAAGGTAATATAATTGAGCTTTTTTTTCTTTCTGCTAAAACATTGCCTAAAGCATCATAGCCACTTCTTTTCTGCAAAATTATGGTACCACAGTTGTTAAATATTTTACAGTGTATTTACAGATTTGACAGCATATTTTCTGTCATGAGACAATATGAAACAGCTCCTGTACATTGCTAATATATATATATATATATATATATATATATATATATATATATATATATATAATTTTCATTAAAATTTACAGTTTATTTGTTTAATGAAGAACACTTAAAGACATAAATCAATTTTGTAAACATGTAAAGGGCACGTGGTCGTGAAAGGAGTAAAATTAAACAAACCATTGTGGCAAAGTGAAGCATTTGCAATTGTGAAAACACACCACTGGCTTGTGTCAAATTCAAGCTCAGGTATTCTAGGACATTTTGCCAGCTTTGCAGTTCTACCTGACATTGACGTTATTGACAGTAATCCAGCTGCGTTTAAGAGCAACAAAACATCTGAGGTTCTCCTACTTCACTGGCAAAGGCCAATCATCACGTGCAGAGTCGTACAGAAATTCAGCAAAGCAACAAGCGTGATGGAAACATATCGCGTGCGCACTGCAGAGGTTTCGTTTTTGGGAAGATGACCACGAAGATGTACATTAATATAAACTTACAGGCGTATGTCATGGCAAAGCTGCTCCCCGTGTCCACCATGTCCACTTGGGGTACCAGTTTAGGAACATCATTGTGTTGAGAGAGCGCGAAACGGAACACGTCGTATTCATGGGAGTCGGTTGGAAACAAACCTCCTGTCGAGATTAGAAAAGTCATTCAGAAGCAATAACACCAGAAAGGAAATATTTAAACCCAAATGGCTAACTGTACCTCATCCTGTGCGATGGAAACTTTAAATCACTGTCAGGACACGGTTATGAACGATAGCCGCCGAGTACTCACCTATGTTGATGTTACTTGGGAAACTTGAACATGAACACAACCCAAGCAAACCGGTGAAGAGTAAGACGAAGCCTTGCCACATATTTCCGTTTGCATTTGAGAAACTGACAAGTAGCCAAACATATATATATACCAAAGACTTTGTCCCTTCACTCACACTGAGCCCATAGCGGTAACAGAGCCAGCAGAGCGCAGATAACCCAATAATCCCAGTCCTGTTGGTTATAGCGGTGTGTGAATGAATAAGTCTATCTCTGACAACACTACTTACAAATAAACACACTCTCTGTAGTGTAAGCAAAAGAGAGGAAACGCGGATCTTGATCGCGTTCTTAAGAGCATCACCGCGCGCTCCCGGTAGGTCGTTACTCTACTCGGAGTAGAAGAGCAAATGACTGGGTAAACTTGAAGCCGCGCGCAGACTGTACCATTTTACAGCAGCTTCATTCTTCAGTTGTTATGTTACGAAGCCTCTGTATGTAAGATTATTATACTCTAACCTGCATAACATATTTGTAATAAGAGCATTACATGGGAGCATTGAGTGTGATAAACAGTTAAGATCTTATGAGCAACAGAACATTAAGTGGGACAGTTGGTGTAAACGATGTTACCCAACAAGAAAACAAAACACATAAACACCGCATTCTTTTCTGTATATGGGTCAATGACAAATATACATATTTGAAGCAAAAGGTTTAAAAACAAAAATAAATTTCATGTTGGTGTCATAAATAAAAAACTTTTCTTTATTTTTTTCCAGAAAAAAAAAAACATTAATTTGACATATGTCAATGCAAGTAGTAGCCATCAAGTTAAAAAAAATACTAAAATACTTTAATTACACCTGAGTTTACACAACATAATGAGTATTAACAAAATATTGTTTTATTTCAATATGTTTAGCTCTGTCAAAATTAAACATGAATACTTTGTCAAATAGGAATATAATCTGACAATAGAAATGATATAATGGATTTTTAAGTCTAGTTTAACTAAATGACATAAATTCTAGAGTAAATAAACAGGCCACTGACTCTTTTAATTGAGTTTGGGGAACACTTAAAACACATAAGTCATTGATTTATCACAATGACGTCACACAGTTCCAATGCCTGTTTAAACTTAAGAAAAATACCCAAATTCTACCCAGTATAAATCTCTGTAAAAGAAGGCAATTGTTTTAAGGTTCACCCTGAATCAGTGCTTTTAATAATAACCCTGACCCAACATTTCTGTTCAAGAAATGATGATATGAAACTTAATAATTGCATTGCCCAGAATGAAATTAGATTACATTAATAGTGACATAGCCCTATATAATTCAGACGGCACAAATCGCTTCATCAGCTTCAGGATGTAATGACATTAACATCCATGACATGGACCATTTACAGTCTGGTGGAGCTGTAGTCTCCCTTGGCATACCAACAGAAGGAGGAACTATTCCCATGGTTTATTGTGTTGCACTGGCAAGTGCCAAGAAAATGCCTTATGGGAATTGGGAACACGAGTTACTGCAAGTTAGCAAAAAAAAAAAAGAAAAAGAATGAATGAATTATTGAACATCTATAAATAAACCATCAATGTTGTAATAAAATAAGTGAGGTTTCCTTGAGCACATGTTATGCAGTTTCTAAACTGGGTGGCTTCAGATTTTAATCAGCTTTGTTTGAGGAAAGTGTCCAAAGGAATTACATACATCTGATGTCTTCTTTAGGGTTTTTGCATTAGCATTATATTATATTATAAACAAATAATGGTCAGCAGAAGGAAACATGAAGTGCTCTAAAAATTCTTGGTAAATGGGTGCAGTGACATTGCACCCCAAATCATCACAGACTGAAGAAACTTGACACTGGACTTCAAGCAACTTGGGCTTTGAGCTTCTCCACCCTTCCTCCAGACTCTAGGAGCTTGGTTTCCAAATGAAAGGCAAAACTTGCTCTCATCTGAAAAGAGGACTTTGGACCACTGGGCTACAGTCCAGTTCTTCTTCTCCTTAGCCCAGGTAAGACGCCTCTGATGTTGTCTGTGGTTCAGGAGCGGCTTAACAAGAGGAATACGACAACTGTAGCCAAATTCCTTGACACGTCTGTATGCCTTGACCCCAGCTTCAGTCCATTCCTTGTGAAGTTCACTCAAATTCTTGAACAGATTTTGCTTGACAATCCTCATAAGGCTGTGGTTCTTTCAGTTGGTTGTGCATATTTTTCTTCCAAACTTTTTCCTTCCATTCAACTTTCTGTTAAAATGCTTGGATACAGCACTCTGTGAACAGCCAGCTTATTTGGCAATGGATGTTTGTGGCTACCGTCCTTGTGAAGGGTGTCAGTGATCATCTTCTGGACAACTGTCAGATCAGCAGTCTTCTCCATGATTGTGTAGCCTAGTGAACCCAACTGAGAGACCATTTTGGAGGCTCAGGAAACCTTTGCAGGTGATTTGTTGAGATAGTGAATTGGTGGGTTTTTGTCAAATGTGAGCCAAAATCATCACAATTAAAAGAACTAAAGACATAAACTACTTCCGTCTCTGTGCATTTAATTTATTTAATACACGAGTTTAGCAATTTGAGCTGAATTACTGAAATAAATGAACTTTTCCACGACATTCTAATCTATTGAGATGCACCTGCACGTATTAGCTTGTTACAAATAAAATGGGTCAAGCAATTCATATCTTTTTACTTATATTTATAATTTATATATTTATATATAATATTATAATAATATATATTTTACAGTACACATATTAGCTGTAACATTTTTATATTTTATTCTGTCAACAATTTTATGAAAACTTGTATTTAAGAAACTTCTTAATCCTTGATTTAAAATTTCCTAAGCATACAGGATAGGATTCCGAGCAAGCATGTTTCTGTTATACAGCCCAAGAAAGTATCTGATGCCATATGCATCTATGAGGAAGTATAAATACTGCTATAGATTGTGAATATGAGAGTTAGCGTGAACATGATTTATTGTTTTTCCCCCTCTGTACTGTGCTGTACAGGTATGTAATGTAAGTCTGCGATGACATGTAGTAGGCAGAACCAGGCAACACTACATGACCACATAAATCTGGCTCTGGTGGATCTACGTGCTATGGAATCAGAACAGTGGACATACATCCTGGTTACAAGAGGATCCATCCTCTGGTTATTCTTGTAAGAGCTGGCACAAATTTTACTGCTGCTCTTAGTTAGAAAATATAAGGACATCTTAGAAAATCAGCTAAGAATATTTACAGTCAGAGAGCTTAAATCCACCATGCTTTGTGATTCTGCTAATCTTCATTCAAATACTTTTGAACCAGAGTCAGAAAAAGAGAAATGCACAATCAGCTTTTTCCTGACAGTATCCGTATCTCCTGGCTGTCTAGAAAAGTGCATTATTTGGTTATTCATCTTTAGGCAGTCAAACGTCTTCTGAAAAGTCATCTGAATCAAATTAACCTGACAAAGTACTCAAATAAACTGATCCTAAGAAATGTAATGCTAATGAATCAAACAGCATCAAAGCTATATTTGAATATATGTGAGAATAAACGGTCAAAGGAATTCCACATTCACATGCTATGTGTAGCAATTTGTCCCGATGTTCACAGCTATTCTTTGACATAAAGGTACAAGTGAATTAAATATTTAGTGAGTAAATAATGCAGCTCAACCTCAGGTTAGTTGACTGTTACTATTACAGAAGCCTTGATTGCGCACTTGGGTTCTTAAAGGGGAGTGCTCTTAAAGAAAGTCCCATTTGAGCCCAGGCACAGCCCTCAGTCCAGAACATTAGTTGTTAAAGGTGATGAGGCATAGCTAATTCAGCAGCACTGGAAGTAACATTTGCGCCTCCATAATACAGTACCTTAAAAGCTTTTCACCTTTGAAAGTCAGACATGGAAGCAAGACATCTTTCAACAGGAAGCACTGAAGCCATTACCATCATTATACAACATAGAAGCCAAGGAAAGAGGCAAGTGTTTGACCCAAAAATATGAGAGCAGGTTCTTTTTTTGAATTAGGACTATGAGAAACTGATTTTGATTTGTGTACTCTGTTCTCTGCACTCAAAAATAGTTCATTGGCTGAAGTTTATTCAGTTGGCTGAGCACTGGAAATGGGTTTTTCTAACATTAAATTAAAATGTGAACTCTGTTCAAATACCTGGTGCAGCAGAAACGAAATTACACTGAACAAAATTATAAACACAACACTTTTGTTTGTGCCCCCATTTTTCATGAGCTGAACTCAAAGATCTAAGACTTAGTGAGCACTTCTTCTTTGCCGAGATAATCCATCCACCTCACAGGTGTGTCATATCAAGATGCTGATTAGACAGCATGATTATTGCACAGGTATGCCTTAGGCTGGCCATAATAAAATGGCACTCTAAAAACTTTCAGGCTTACTGTATTGGGGTGTCCGGGGGGGGGGGGGGGTGTCCTTATGCAGTGCAATACATCTCCTTCACATAGAGTTGATAAGGTGGTTGATTGTGGCCTGTGGAATGCTGGTCCACTCCTCTTCAATGCATCCAAACGTTTGATGAGCACCACTGACTTCCATAGTATTTTTTTTCCTACTATGGAGAAGAAACACATGCAGGGCTGGAACAAGAGGAGGGTGAGTAAATGACAGAATTTTCCATGTGAACTACCCCTTTAAGTGCTGTAACTGAAATAGGTCATATTTGTCAGTCAACACAGCATCTTTCAGACTAAACCAGGAGTTAAATGCTCTCGTTTCCCACTGGATTTGCCTGTCCATACTGCACTTCCTCAGAAATATGCTGTAAATCTTTCCGAGCAGGGATGACAGTGTACTTAACAGGGGAGTAAGAACATCAAATGATGTGGCTGATGGAATGAGACGGATGCAGCTTTGTCAGCATTATTTCAGCAGGTGTCATTCTATGTAACATGAGGAATGAATCTGGGCCGACTGCACAGGCCTAAAGCCATTTCTGTAATTTTTCTAACTTCCAAAACTGTATTAGACCACCTTTACATCCTTTCAATCATATGACATCTTAGCCACACCCTCTAAAGACATGTCAGCCAATCTGATAACAGCAAACCTGAATGTCGTTTTTAGAATGTTTCAGTAAATATTTATTAATGGTCTGGCAAAATAACAAAATTAGCAAGTGAAGTTTAGCAAAAAAAAAAAAGCAGGCAATCAGCATTATTTTGATATATATCATTTAATTCTTCATTAAGTCATTAAACTCTCATTTTATCATTGCTCAAGGCACCCTAAAGCACTAGGCTTGTTCATTTGTCAGCACTTTAGTCTTATTAAACAGGATAATGCACAAAGTGATAAGCGTGGATACAGGATCACATGAATGCATGAATCAGAACTGAGAGGGCTTTGTGCAAACTTGGATCTGCCTTTCTTACTTAAATCCTCCTTAATTGCCTTTATTTCAGATGTAATAGCAACTGAACAGCATTTTTGTGGGTTTGATGATGGGGGCGGGGGGTTGTAATGACTCTCAGCTTTATGGGTCCACAAACATACTGTGAACACAAACATAACACATCAAGGGCCAAGAGACTTGTGCAGAAGAACTGCTGCATGTGGAGGAAGGTGAGGACAGAAGTGGTTTGACTTGGTTTTGAGAGAAGCCCTCCACAAACTTGCAATATTTTTGAGTAATTTCAGGGTTGGACCAACATTTGTTAGTGCAGTCGGGATAGAATCTTATCAGCAATGGAAGAAAAAAGAAAAGCTGTGATGACTTTCATCCCCACTGTGTCCCTCAAGAACATGTCAGCCTGAAACAAATATTACAAAGCGATGCTACAAAACTGCCAGTTGAAGGCGAAAAGCCCAAATTCTCATCATTTTTCACTAGAGCCCAATTGAGAGAGTCAGCATTTTCCTCAGCGTTAAGATATCAGCTTGGTTAATTCGATGAATGATGGATCATATAAAAAAAAACATCTTTGGACTTATACTAATTGCTAATGTCTTCTCACTAACTCACTGCTAATTAAGGCAAGTTAAAAAAATAAATAAAAAGGAAAAGGAAGATATTAAAAGAGGGGGAAAGTGTTGCATTATTCATCATCATACTATAATATATTTTCATATCATCTTGTTTTTTACTACATAGAGAAAGCCCCAAAAACGATGAATGAATGGAGAAAATTATGCTTATTTTTCAGGACACAAAATGGATAGTTCATTTACTCATTCTCCACTTATTCCAAACTTGTATGAATTTCTTTCTTCTGTTGAACATAAAAGAAGGTTTTGAATTTCGAAGAATGTGAGTTACAGTACATTTGATGGTAGCCTTTGACTTCCACTGTATTTTTATTATTAAAATTCTTCAAATTATTATTTAATGCATTAAGAAATCCATTTGATGGATAGATGGAACCATTTAGGACCATTAAGCGTCTTTGTATCAGTGTATTATTTTCATGACAATTAAGCATGTGTTCCATCCAACAAAATAAAATAGCATAAAATTAATTTTATCATTGTTTATTATTTTTATAGCTCATTTAATTTATTTATTGCATAAAGAAAGCCCTACAATGAATGGATGCAAAAAATAATGCTTATTATTTTAGGAGCATTAAGATTCTTTGTATTAATGTATCATTTGCATGAGAATTAGGCATATACCTTCAAATAATAAAATAAAATAAAATGAAATATTCACTCAGTAGGTTATGTCACTCAGTAGGCTTTATTAGACTTACCCATTAATGGTTTTTAAGCTCTATTAACTCACACTGAAAAATGGGCTTTGTACTTACACATACTGTATAGTGTGGTACAGTTTTATAAAGGTCAAAATAATATTTCTTGACCATTAGCAAATAGCATGGCATTTTAAGAGAACATTGCAAAACAAAGGCTTAAAGGCTTGACTAGCTTTAACAATCAGGGGATCAAAAGTTCAGATGACAACCAGTTTTGAAGACATTCTGCAACACATACTTAATGACATGTAATTGGAAAGTTTTACACACAGTCATGTATATTTCAGATTCAGTTAAAGAAGTGTTACAGCTTAGACAGAAGGACATTTATAAAGGTGAAAGTTCTTGGCTATTTCTAGTTTTATTAGTTGATTGGAGGCCATTGATGAGTAGGAGTCTTTGATCATAGGACGGCAATAACCTCCAGGATCCGTCAGTAAGGCCAATTAAAAAGCCAGCAATGGCACTACTGAGAGTGTGTTTATGCTTAGTTCTCCAGCCTCCTCCAGCGAAGCTGTCAGCCCTGTCCATGCGAGAGATGGGCTCAGGCACACCTACAGTCAAAGCTCCATATCCCCCACTCAGTTCTTCACCGCAGCTTCTGCTAGGCTTGCACATCTAATGCATAATGCATTTAATAATGTAATAAATAATTTGTAATCTGACAATTAGTAATGTGTTTCTCAGCTGAAACCAGAGGGTGAAGTTTGATGTTTTTAATGTTATTTTATTAATGAAGCAACAAAATGCAGAGTTGTGCAGACAAAAAGGAGAGAGAGACCAACGAGAAACTTCCATAAAAATAAAAAATGCATAGCAACATTGCCATCCAGTCTGTTGGGGAGGTAGTACATAATATGGGTGAAGTGTATCTTGGAGAGCTTTTTTCATGCATCTGTGGAGCCACAAAAACTTCAGTGGCGGTGCTTGCAAAACAGATAATGCAAGTGTGGGAATGTGTAATGGTTTAGAATTCCTATACAATGAATGGTAGCTGTATATGCACAGCAGATTCAGACACAGACCGCATTTTGGCTTCTGTGTCATATTACATCCTTTATAATAGCTTATTAATAAAAAAAAAGGAGGTAAATATGTTTTTTGCCTCAACATTTGTAACATTTAACTAAGCCTACACTGTTCAGAAGCAGGTCTTTATTCCATTAAAGAGAGCATAAAAGTGAAAATATTATGTGTACAAGGGCTGTTTTAGAACTTTTAGGACACTAAGGAGCATCTGTGTGTCCTAATGGTGTGTGTTTAATTTGATTCAATTTGACTGCTCAACAGTGCAGAATGCAAACAGAGTAGAAACAAGAGCAACACAGCATAAGCTCTGGTTCCTTCACTTATTTAAGCCTTGTATTGTCTCAGCTGTTCAGAGAACACTGAAACACTGTTCAGATATCTCTCCAGCTCTAGGGTTTTTATTTATTTATTTATTTTGGCATTGCAGTGTTTCTGTGGTCGTTGTTGTTTGCTCAAGAAAAAGAGAATCTTTGCATCTTTTTTTTCTTTATTTTGTCTTTATTTTATTATGTCTGAGGGGAAAATAGTTTCAGCGTTTTAAATAAACACATGTCGATCAGACAGCCTCTTGGGCAGTCCTTGGCCAATAAAAGCTGCTATGGAGTCCAGACCTTCTGCCATCAGTTTGATGGTCTGGTTACGCAATACTATGTTTGAGTTGGCATGGCACAGAAGTTGTGTTGAGTTCTATGAATTTTGACAGTTCATTTGCTATCCCAACCCATGTTTATTCTAAAAGAGTGATATAATTACTTTCATAGCACACACTTAGTAAAAAAAGAAAAGAAAAAAAAGAAGAAGAGGACAATGCCAAAGTAAATACTAAAATTAGCTCTAAAAGCTGATAGAAATAATAGTTGACAGTCACCAAAAACAGCCACTGATGTACAGAAATGGCTGATGCTCAATTTAGCGTCAAATGCAACACCATAGCCTAGTGATATCTAAAATAACAGTCACACAGGCCAGTCATTTTATCTCTACCACAGAACCTCTTCTGACATGTAAGAGAATGACCACACACTTTCATCTTGTAAATTTCTTAATACTGTCGAAAATATTAAGCGATTAAACAAGTCTTCTGTGGCCTAATCAGTTTAATTGGAGCATGTGTTGTAGAATCAGGTCATTAAATCTATAGGTCATCTGTCATGTGCTGCTTCTTCTCCAATCATGATCTTTCTAATCTGTTCATCCTTAGCAGTTTTCCTCATAGTTCTGCATTCCAGAGAGCTTCTAATTAATCAGCTTAAGCAAGCATGCTTTGAAGTTAATTACATTTCCAGACACCAATTCCTGTACCCAAGATCCAATACAGCATCATGCATGTGCCCATGTATAAACAGTCTGGGTTCAGCACAAGTTAATCAGTAGCATTGTGACAAAATGGTGACTGCCAAAAAATGTTTGACTCATCCCTTGTTTTCTTTGAGGCACTTACAATGGGAGTAAATAGGGCAAATTTTCAGAGGAAATATATGAAAATACTTACATTAAGTCTTATGTTAAAACGTATTACTTGAGATTTAAAACTGTAGATTATAAAATTTAGAGTAATTTTAGGGAGTTGTACTGACATGGATGTAAATATACAAAAAGTGCAGTTTTTCCACACTGAAATCATGTTAACATGCATGTATCTAACTCAAACTTTCAGGAAAAGAGTTAAATATATATATATATATATATTTGGCAGAAATGGTGATATTGTCATGTGACTGTGGTGTAGTTTGTTTATGGACATTTTAATGTTTACCAATTGACCCTGTTCATTTACATTTTATGTGTTCCACTGTAACCCAGAATTTTTTAAAATAAGTTGTGCAGCATGCTCCATTAGAAAGGGCCTGATCTTTCTGATGTTGTGCAATGCAGACCCACAAGACTGAGTAGTCTTTCCAATGTGGTCATTGAAGGTCAGCTGGTCATCAAAGATTACACCAAGATTTCTGACTGAAGTTGATGGGGTAATTGTAGAACAACTTAGCTCAATGGTACACTCATGCTGTAGAATTGGAGTGGCAGGGAAGACAGGAAGCTCAGTCTTTAGTCTTTTCCTCTAGCTCTAGGAACCTCTAGTCTTTGCTAGGTTGAACTGTAGGTGCTGTTCTTTCTTCCATGTTGAGATGTCCGCCAGGCAGACTGAGATCCGTGCAGCTACTGTTGGATCATCTGGTTGAAATGAGAGATAGAGCTGTGTGTCATCAGCATAGCAATAATAGGAGAAGCCATGTGACTGTATGATGGGACCCAGTGATGTAGTGCATATGGAGAAGAGGAGGGGTCCAAGAACTGATCCCTGAGGAACCCCAGTGACCAATTGATGCGCTTTGGATATCTCACCTCCCCAGGCCACCCTGAAAGACCTACCAGTGAGATAGGATTCAAACCAAAAAAGTAGAATCCCTGTAATGCCCAGTGATGAGAGGGCAGACAGGAGGATCTGATGATTGGCATTGTCAAAAGGAGCAGACAGAACCAGCAGAATAAGAACTGATGATTTGGAATCAGATTTTGCAATCTGCAAGGCTTACGTGATTGACAGTAGCACAGTCTCAGTTTAATGGCCACTCCTGATATATGACTAATGTCCAGTTTGTTGTTCTGTGAAAGAAACAATGATACCTAGTTGAAAATAACTGGTTCGAGGGTTTTTGCTTTTAATGGAAGGAGAGAGACAGGTCTGTAGCTGTACTGTATATAACTTTATATAACTAAATAATATTTCCTGTGGTTTAAAGTGGAGCTACTAATTAACCTTTCGAACAGTTAGCTGCAAACTAAGATTTTAAAAGTAACCATTGGGCAACTTGAACTTGAGGCTTTTGTGAATTTGTTCGAACTTTGAGATCTAATTAGCTTTTGCTGAATAGTGCTACCAGCAGACCTCAGACCACTTTTCTGCTAAACTCTTCCTGATTTAGTGCATTGAATGTGAGTGTGTCTATGTGAACACATCACTGACTCTTTCAAGAAAGGCCAAGAGCAGAGCAGAAGTGCCTCCCAACTGTGAGCCTGTGGGCTGGGCTGCAAAAGCAGCATTGAGCTCCTCTTAACCTCCTCCCTCTTTGCTTTCACTTCTCTCAGAAAAAATTAAATAATAATAATTAATAAAATTATGAAAAAAATTAATTAATGATCATCATCATAACAGTTTAAGAGAAAATTGAATTAAAAATGAAACATCAATTTCAAAGTGTTTTGCATGACAGCTGCTATTAATCTGGCAAGAACTCCATAAGTTTGTTTAAAGCTTGATGATCATGTGCGCTGGCATTTAATTGAGATCCATCTGTACAAATGTGTTCCTATGATGAATGTGATCTCAGACTTTTGGACCCCGTTTTATATTTTTTACTTGCTAATATAATAATATTGCTAATATTATTAATATGTTCCCTGCTAATATGTTGCTCTGGTAACTAGGTCTCGCATGCTTAATTTGATTGGTTTGCAAGCTCACCTTCATCTGTCCAGTTCCCTTTGAATATATTAAGTATTGTCAGATTTTGTAAAAAGCAGCAAACTGAACATCACAGACAGGTACCGTGCTGTTCGTCATCTTTCGCTCCATAGAAAACAGATGGATGATTTGAGATAAAGTCTGTCAGACCAAATGATGAAAATGAATTTAAGGAGAGAAATGCCTTCCGCTGTTTTTCCATTTGCTCTACCCAGCTGTACAGGAACAGATTGGTTTAAATGGGTTAAGGGTGTATTTTCACTCAAAGTCTGTTCTTGAAAGTCTGAAACTGCCTTTTCACATTGCCATTTAGTCAAATGTTACTTCATAGTACACTTCATAGTATGTTACATATTTTTGTGAAGTGCTCAAAAACAGTGGATTTTAAATTACATTATAATATATACATTTTTTGAGAATTATTGTACAAACAGTGTGGCACACATAATTATTCACATTTGCAGATAGCAGTCGAGTTTTATATATTTCAAACGCAATTTATTCCTGCGATAACAAAGCTGAATTTTCAGCAGCCATGTTGATACACTGATACCAACATTCAACAGTAGTGCTGCTTAATATTTCTGTGCAAATCGTGATAAATTTACCTTTGGTGTTTTGTTTTTTTTTTCTTTGTTTTTGTTTTTTATTAAAGTATTATATATACATAGCAAATTGGAAAACTGCACATGGCTGTATAATCTAAGTTTTAAAAAAAATCATTTTTTAGAACCATGCAAAAATGCCTGCCATGACCGGATGATGAGTGAAAACTCATATGAATCGTGTGGCATTTGAAGATGATTCCAATTAAGGAACACATCCTTTGCACACTTTATTTGGCTCATCAACCTATATCAGATGTCATTTTCTTTTGAGTCATCTGCATTCATGTGAGTTAATAATTTTAACCTCTGATAAGGCAGATTTGCTAAATAAAGAAACTTGTCACAATGCGTGAATCTGAATTTAGTATTGATAGTACTCAGATCATCTCTCATAAACTACACATCAATCTGAGGTTTAAAGTCAACCTCAAGGGAGCTAAAAAGGACATACAAGAACAATTGTTTGTGCATTTAAAGGGCTCTCTATGCACATTTTATAAAAAGAAAAGATTTACTCTATACCTTTTGTTTCAACTCACTCTTCCTATATCCCACAGCAGAGAGAATACCACAAAAGCAACAAGCAGCCGTCTGCCTTGTGAAAAGCTTTCCAGGATTGTGTCTGATTCGAGTCAGTTCTTTGGGCAGAAACCCAGGGAGAACAGTCTTGTCTGCACATGCATGTGGGACGGAGCTGAGTGGGCTTTCAGTCATGGTGCATTGTCACAGTGATTCACCCTCGTAGCTCAGCCAAGCACAGTGCAATCTTTTCTCCACAGTGCCGTGTCCAGGACCATGGACAGGGACAGGCACAGTAAGACACCAGACAGTACAATGGGCTGCCAAATCAGGAGCAAGTGAAACATTCTTATGAAAGAAACTTCAAAATGGAGCATCTTCTATAGGGTTTCCTATTCTTATCAATCAACTCTCTGCAGAACATGGCAAAAAAAAAAAAGGGCTTTGTAGCAACATCTGGTCCTGTCTATGGGTTGGCAGAATTTGAGCTTTTATATTCTGGTGGCAGATTGGCTTATACAGTTTTTAAAGGGCACATATGTCTCTTTAGTAATATTTTGACTTTTAACTTTCATTAAGTCTTGAATTAAAATGAAAACCTGTCATTTATGCACCACTTGTGTCACCAAATGGAACTGCAAAATACATGACAAAGCTGAATTTCAAAAGATTCAAATTCAAAAGATTTTCTGATTGCAGTATCATTTTACAGTTTTAGCCCAAAATCTATTAAGATATATTTTATTTTTTATTTTTTTTTGCAGGGGTCAAACTGACCATTAATAGCAGCATATTTTAGATAACAATCACATTTATGAAATACACATGTTTACTTTGGGATGCAACTCAAGTGTTTAAGCATCAGTAATGTGTCAAATGAGGTTAGAGAAACATATTAGTTATTTAATAATTTAAAAGTTAAATAAGGTTGAGTTTAATGGTGAGGTTAATGGTGAGGTTAAATATTATTACAATCTAAAATAATGGTACACAATTATAATATATTTTAAAATGATGTATTCCTTTGATGTCAAGACTGAATTTTCAGCAGCCATTACTTTAGTCTTCAGTGTCACACGATCTCTCAGAAATCATTCTAATATGATGATTTGATGTTCAAGAAACATTTCTTATTATTATCACCAATGTAAATGAATACTGTTTATATGTGCTTATTATGCATTGCTTATATTGATAGACAAATAGTGAAATAAACAAACCATTTCATAAAATATGAGCAGCATAAAGAAACAAAGGTAAAAATCATGCTGTAGACTTTTGAAATTATGAAAAAAGTGTATTATTATTCAATTATAAGATACTATGCTAGCAAAGAAATTAGACAAAAAAGTCCAAAAATGTTTCCATCAAAGATTTTTGATATGTCGCAAAAATTACACTAGGGTGAGAGTTTTTCATTTAACATATAATAAAATATAATAAAAATTACAGTTCTCCTGTGATGTATGTACAGTAGTATGTTCACTGTTGTATGTTGTTTGTGAACAAATTTAACCAGTTAGAGAGTGAAAAGTTTGTTTTAAGAGTGTTCCACAAGGCCAAAACTGCCTATTTACTAATAACAGATGTCAAAACATCTAAATAAATAAATACATACACACATAAAATCTTACTTGGATTATATAATTATGAATTAAGACTTGGCATATGTAAGTACATTTGCTCAGTTTGAAATGCCCCACCAAAGTTAAGCATATACTCCTCATGGACCCATTTAAGTGTCAGTTCACATCAAGTCAAACTGTATCACGGCTCTGTTCTCACTAGAACACATTTCTCATTTCACACTCAAACATTTAGTCATGTAAGCATTATGTGTCTGTTGTTAAGATCAAAAGTGTGCGCATTTCCCATTGAAATTTTTTTAGGACGGAATCCTACTTTGATCCCCCATTTCCTTCTGTCAGCAGATTCTCCATGTCTCTGTCTCTCTGTCTCTCTCTCTCTCTCTCTCTCTCTCTCTCTCTAACTCAGTCAAATCACACAGAGAAACAGACAGCATAGCATGATCACAACAAGATTATAGCTTTGCTGGAGCAGAATCAAGCCCGTGTGAAATTGTCTACAGACCAAAAAATACCAAAGGGGATGTTCTCCAAACAACTTCCACTGCACATGAGTTCACAAGTAAACTGGCAAATATATTATATACAGACAAAGAACAAAGGTTGATGCTTCTGGGTCATATTTGGTTTCACAAGCCTAAACTGGTGAACTGTGATTCAAATGCAAAACAATAGTTTGTCATTTTTGGTGTAACGAAGAACTTGTGCTCATACTGTATATTGGATCATAAGCTTGCAAAAGCTGGGAACTAATGATAAATTATGAGGTGCTGCGATAAACAGATTTGTCATAATTTATCATTATTATAATGGATAAACCCTTTTGGGTTCTGTCCTCATGTAATATGGGCCTGATAAATAGCCATTTGAAAAAAAAAATTTCTCTTAAAAATAAGCATATTATATACATATTATTATAAAAAGTAATCAAAATAATACATAATTAAGAACAATGAGTTTCTTAAAAGACCTAAATAATGTATCATTTAAATGTAGAGCAAAAATTCCAAGTATGGTACACCATACTTTGACACAAGTCACATCACTTTCAATTTTTCACTGTATATATATATTTATATATACATATATATACCTACATACATATATATATTCTTGGCGTCACCCTGACTAATTGGCTCTCTGCCTATGGATCCTCCTCCACCTGTTCCGCCTCCATCGGTCGGCCCCCTGGAGTCGTCGGCCCTTCCTCCACCATGGCTCCTCCCTCCATCGGCTCCACCGTGGGCCACCATCATGGCTGTGGCCTTGGTTCCGCCTGGCTCCTCCTGCTCCGGGTTCTTCCTGTCTCCTCCCTTGCTCCTCCCTCTGTGTTCTCTGTCTGGTGACCCCCTCCCGGGTGTCTGTCCTTGACTGGAACCTCCTCCTTGTGTTCCAGGAAGAATGTATAAGACTGGCATCAGACGAGTTGGACCATAAGATTTCAAACGCTATATTGATAGTAACATTTGATGGGGATAAAGACATAGAAATCAGGAAAATCCATAACTTTGACTTTAAATGCTACACGAGGAGAAAAGAGAACTCTCTGCATGGGAGACAGTCCTGTAGCCAGAAGCTTTCTCCAGACATTATGTACAACATACGGCTAGATTCTTTAGCTGCGGAATAAGAGTGGCAGGTCATGCAAATTATTGGACATTTAGAGGCAAACAGACGCACAGTGCAAACTTCGGAGATGGTTACATCCCCAAAGAAAACCCCGACAAAGAGAAAGTGTGCCCGAACGACTTATTTCATTGGAGGCAACGAGATCTGCAAGAATACTTTTCTGTTTCTTATGGGGTGAGTTTCCATAAACATCAAAGCAAATAACAAATAAAATTAGCATCAATATGTACTTTTTGTTTGCATAAACATTAAAATAATAACATTAAAAATGATGGCCAGATTTTAAAGGAGTGCCTTGCAACGTTATCTACAATGCACAAGTTCAAATAGAGTTTTGACAAAAAAGGTTTTGTAAAAAGATAAAACTCATATGGCTTTATATGGGTATGGCTTATCTAAATGAGATGTAAATGAGCCCTATTGTCACTCCCATCAGGTGAGAACAGGTGAGAACTGCACAATCTTTAGAGGCCATTTTCTCCCTTTTGAGCTTTTTTGAGTGCCTACCTTCAAATGGCCACAACTTCTCCAGATATTATCAGATTTCCATGTGTTACACATCGTTGGAAAGCTTGGAGAC
This sequence comes from Carassius gibelio, assembly GCF_023724105.1. Lineage (NCBI taxonomy): Eukaryota > Metazoa > Chordata > Actinopteri > Cypriniformes > Cyprinidae > Carassius > Carassius gibelio. The sequence continues at coordinate 13,333,300 of NC_068391.1, forward strand.
TACACTTTCAGAATCTGTGAATAACTCAAAATGCCCCAGAACCGACTTTGTGTCCCTACAGGTGTGCAATACTACAAAAAGGAAAGACAGCAAGATATTAAAGAAAACTAAAGAAATTTGGACACCAATCATTCACGATACAAACAGGGGACTAATATCACGTCTAGAAATTTTGTGGGACCGAAATATATTTTATTGTAAGTGCTGACAGTCATAGGTTGTTGTCATGTAATGGTCCATCAGTTCCTTATGGAGGCCTTCACAAAGCTAGCTATCCAACTGCACAGACGGCTGCTGAGAAATTATGTCAGATGGCCATAAGCAACGACACACACACATAACAGAACAGATAAAAAAAAAAAAAAAAACATAAAAGCTTCTGGCATGCTAGGAATGCCAGTCAGTCTATAATTTTTTTTAAACAGTGTGATTAATTGCCATATGAGTTCTGCTCCATCACACATGTAATTAGAAGTCAGACAGTAAGACAACTACAGTGTATCAAACGATGTCTTATTTGTTTTGATCCATAAACACTTGCTGCTTACAGGGAATGCATTTAATTATAAAATATTTACGTTTGTTAAATATGTTTTAATGGATATAGTCATATGAAAAGTATTCAAGAAATCCAATGTCTTGAAAGACTGCATGTATTTTCATTCAACATCAGTTCTTTCAACACATACTCTAAAGATGTGCTAAAAAGAAACTGAATTTATTAAGTTGTTGGCCCTGTATCCTGAGATCCTTATACATTTTTAAAGATGTGTAGGAAGGGTGATAATTTGTTCGCAGTGTGTGTTCAAAAGGTATCTGTTTTACCAACTAGAGCCAATAATTATGTCATTATCACTAATAGCACCATTCAGAACTTGGATAGTGGTTTGAATTTGGGCTGAGACATGTTTTGCTTCTGCTTCTGTCTTTTCCCATCTGCAAGGTAGAAGCATGCCAATAAAAGAGCTATTTCTAAAGTTGTCTAAATAAAAGAGCTACAAGGAAGTGCCATGTTCTGATGCTCAGAACATTTCTGTTCAGATTATTGGCTCAAAGCTGATCATGTTACTGTCAAAAAATAGGAAACCCTTCATATTTGTCCATTACTTCCGGAATCGTCTCAACCCCCACTGTATATAAATACATTATATACAGTAGATATATAATAACCATATTAGCATCAAAATATATATTCATGACAAAAATAATACAAAATATTGTACACTACTGTTTAAAAGATAGATATGGGGCTATTAAGACTAATTTAGACTAATAAAACAATTTGAAAAGCATGAATGATATTGATCAAAAGAACAGACTTTTACATTAACATTTTCTATTTCAAACAAATACTGTTTTTTTTCATTCATCAAAGAATCCAAATGTATCATTGTGTCCAACAAATATATATATATATATATATATATATATATATATATATATATATATATATATATATATATATATATATATATATATTAAAGCAGCGCTGTTTAAAAAAAAAACTGACAATAATAATGATTGTTTTTGAGCACCAAATATTAGAATGATTTCTGAAGGATCATGTGACACTGAAGACTGGAGTAATGATGCTGCTTGAAATACAGCTTTTCATCACAAAAATAAATTACAATTTTGAAATATATTAAAATAGAATACAGCTATTTTAAATTGTAATAATATTAGAAACTATTAATTTTTTTACTGTATTAAAAAAAATGTAGTCTTGGCGAGCATATGAAATATTTTAAAATCTTACAGACCCCAAACCTTTGAATGGATGCACACACACACACACACACACACACAAAGTTATATGGACAGACTTCATGCAGGCTTTAGACACTTTGAGATGGATGAAGTCATCACAGTGATGAATCTGCTTATTGTGTCCAGTAAATCTTAATGAGTTGTTTATATGGACCTCCAGTCACTAATATAGTGCAAATGTTTTCTTGTGACCACATATAATTACAGTTTTTATAAAAAAAATAATCACCCAGCTGAGCTGTTTACCGTCCTTCATTGTGAATCTTGCAAAATTAGGCAACCACCTTGGTTCCCAAAAGCAAAGGGCCCCCTAAAATGCTTTTCATATAGGGAAGCACATTAAGTGCTGACTCATGAATGGTTCCCACGACAACTGTCTGAGTCAAATGTGCCTGCAGGTGTACCATGAGCACTCAGACTGACCTCCGATTTGCCCTGCAAACATTTCAGCTGTTATTATAGCCCTGTGCGACCCATATTTCTATCGACTGTTGTGAAAAGTACTTTAAAAATGTCTGGAAAGCAAGTCATTTTAAAGCTGTTTTTAAAGCATTTTCTGCATGGGTAAATAAAAAAGGCTAATAAATAATTCACATATTATAAACAATTGCATTGCAGCAAATCCTTTAAATGTTAAGGTATTCAGAACAGAGCATCATAAAAATCAGAAAAAGCAGCTATACAATTCTAAATATATTCCATTATAATTTGTGTTTTCTTTTTTAATTTTACATAATTATAAAATAAAACGCAAATTATGATTTGGCCTGTTTTAGGCTTTTCCTTATTTTTATTACTTCATCATATTGGTGATGGAAAAAATGACTCGCCATCTCCTCATTGCTTGAGCCTTTAAATAGAAATGCACAGATAACATAATGAAAGAGTTTCTATTTTCAATTTGAATTATTTAGTTTTAAAGTATTAATTTAAAGCTTTCTATATATATATATATATATATAATTATTATTATTTTTTATTTTTTTATCAGGTCTGTGTGGCAATTCGCTGAGTTTAGGTTCATCATTGTGAAGCGCTTCTGTTCAAACCCCAGATGGCAGAAAGCGTTTGTTTTCTTTATTTTATAAAAGCACAACATTTTGTTGATATTGTGAGTCCACACAAATAAAACTAGACCCTTTACAGTTTGTAATGATGTTTTTCTCTTACCTTGTAATGCAAGTGATCGCGCTGGCGCCTCCATGTTCTGCAGAGCATGCTCCACTCTCTGCACAAATGATTGGAAATGCATCTAATGGTGAACATTTATCTAGTAGCTGAAGCATTTAAACTAAAATTGTTATATGACTGAACTTTTTTATATCTATAGATTTTTTTGTAGGCAAGTCATGATGATTTGAGAAGGCTAAATATATCTAACATATAGGCTATGAGTAATTCACTGTCTGCAGCTGTTACAAAAAAAAAAAAAACTGAACCATTTTAATAGCTTAAACAGTAGTAAAAGCTTTTTGAGGGAAAGGGGGTAAAAGACGGACTGGGGCCTATATCTGAGACCAATGCAAGGCTCTAATCTACTTCATCCAGCGCTGTTTTGTTCTCATCTGTGAGCATGTTCTTGATTTATGCATTTTACCATTTTGTTGAGTTTAAAATGTGTGACACATTTGTTCTGCTCTAACTGAACATTTGCCCACCCCCCACCACAAACAACATGAAAGAAAGCCATTATAACATGTACATGAAAAATGCAATATTTATTATTAATATTAAGAAAATCATATTTATTTTTGCGGGTCACTGCATATTAAAATAAAGGTCAGTTTCTTTGTTGTATCATTTTTGTATGATGAACAGACTATGTTTTCCAGATAATGTGTTGTGTCCACAATTGTTGTAGCATGGTGTACTTTATGCAGTCACAAGCAAATGCATTATTCACCCAATGTATTATTCACATTAACTGAGGAAACGTTCAGCAGAGTACAAAGGTACACAACTTCAAAGCTCAGCCATTCCCAGCATGCATTTTCTGTGCAGTGATGGACACTTCCAAACTGAGGGATTCAGACTGCTCTAGACAAAAGACTCTAAACAATTACATTTGACCGACAACGGCAAAACAGATTATTTAAAGTGACTTTGACATGAATATAGTGCAGCAAAGCCTGTGTTGAGGGAGTCAAGTAAGAAGTGGTCTTTATGCTACCAGATGGAAGGAATGATTCGCTGTCCTCTCTTGATGCTGTTCTTATTCCTCAAAGCCTGGCTGAGCCCAGTGTTGTTCTTTTCTAAAATTATGACCTCTTGCTGAATGATGTGTGTGGGACATTTCAGCTCAGCAAAGCTTTTAAGAATAAATAAAACTTACAATCATTGAGGTACTTGAACGGTAACAAAGAAGTGCAATCAATTAAGGCACTCTAATGCACTTCTCCATCAAAACAATTCCTAGTTAAGGACTTATGAAGCATAATTCTCCTGCCAAATTATTATCTATCATTGGCTGTGTGTCCACAAAAATCTCCTTCAAAATGACCGTTAAGGACTTTCAAACACCTTTTCAATCCATTAACATGAAAAATTCAAATGTACAGATCTGACCTTGCAATTGCAAATGCTGCCATTTACATTCCCTAGTGTCACCAACATCAGAGTCGTGTTTAAACAGCAAGTACTACTACAAAGGAAGCTCGCATTTCAAAATATTCAAAGGTAAAATGAAGCAAGAATAGTGTGAAGGTCATTATCATGTCCTGCTTGATTCAAACTAATACAGTATATTCCTTTGGTGAAGAGCCAAACAGCAGGCAAACTTGCATCTCAGACAGAAGTCAGTTATACACCTATAATTGTATATAAATAAAACTAAAATATCACTGACTTTAAGTGAACATTAATGAAGGCAAATATAAAATAATCATAGAAACAACAAAAATTGTGTATGTACAGTATATAGTACTAACAGAATATAGTAGTACAACTACATTATCGTAATACCATCAAACTCATGGTAGTTTCTAAACATCTTGCAAATGCCACATGACATGATGACAACACACAAAAAAAAAATTTGCCTGTGCTTATCTGTTTACATGATGAAGAGATGGAGAAAGGGACAGATGGAGCTTCCCATTCTGACTCAGCAGTCGTTTTTTAACCTATTGTCCCCCTCCACTTTCTGTGTGCTCTATATTCTCTAGAACATCAGCGCTCAGTTGACTAACAGGATTTCAGAGTCTGTCCAAAGCTGATGTGTGTGTATTTTTCCTAATCATATAGTAATCAAGAAACTGTCTAGGAAAGCATTTTCATGACAAGAAAGTGCTATGCTTGACACATGAACTGATCAAGTGTATTATTGTACTCGAAATCACATAGGCTCTACGAAGCATATTACTCTGGCTCTCATCTGACAAACGTAAAAACTATTTAAAGAAAGTAAACGTCCATTAGCTCCCAGAGTGAGCTAATTATTAGAAACACATGGAACGGTTTCACAAATTTGGGGATTCTGTCACATGCTAATTTTATGATGTTAGCATTCTCGCCACATAAACCACCTGGGATCCGGCTGAGATTTCAGATTAAGAAGTTCAGAGGGTCCTTAGTTCCTGGAACCGAGTCAGCTCTCTGCCCCTCATGTCAAGCCAATGATATAAACTCAGAAATAGTGGAATCATAACAGGAAATGGAACATCTGCTGACAGCATGACACATCTTCATCACCAACCCTCAGAAAATCTGTCCGTGGAGAAGTGAGAACTATAAAAAGGACAGTGATACTCTCGCCAGCCAAAAAGATCACGGAAAAGAGATGGAAAGATGAAGTCCAAAGGCTGCCAAAAACCATCCAAATGCTATATTTGATGAAAAAAGACAAATAGCCCCCAAGACAGCGTTCTGATGGCTTTCCCACATTTTATTTTAGAAGTGTTACAGCACTGCTCTCTATGTTTTTTGTGTCAGTAGACGTGATGTCACTCTGCAACATTTCTGAGTAATAGGTTCCTGTGCTGCCCATTCCTTTAATCCATATTTAGCCTTACATTTGCAGACTATATTCCACAGTGCTTTCGTTTTCGCAGTTGATGCTCATATAAACCCCCTGGGACATTGTCACCTGCAGACGGACTGCTGAACGCATGTGAATGAAGAATCGAGGCTTTTTATGTTCTACAGTAGCTATACATGTCTAGAGAAGCACTGATATTAAAATTCAAGCTGATGATTATTTTAATGTTATGGATGAAAACAGCTAAATTGTTCATATGAAAATCATACACTATTTTCTCAGAATGGAAAAAATATATAAATAAAAGACTAAAACCTCAAATCAATCATTTTAAATAAAGTGACTTTAAGCATCACAACAATATAATGCTCAGTATGAATAATTATTTTTCTTTATTTATTTCTTTGTACATTCATTACAATTACACTAAAGACAGTGTTATGCATTGATACAATGAGCTCATACTTTCATGTTTTGGACAAAAACTGATAAATGATAGATATTATAATTTTTTACTGTTTTGTAAAAAAATTATTATAAAGTAAAATAAGTCATTTTGAAAGATAAAAGTAATTTAGGCACCACAACATCAGAATGTGAAGTATGCAAAGGGATATTAATTTAACAGTGTTAATAAACAGTGTTATTAAAGTATTCACATTTTTAAAGTTTAGCTTAAATGAAAAATTGATGATGACAAAGGTAATTTGAATGTACAAACATTGTAAATGAGCACACACAATTGAAGTAATGGTTCACCCAAAAAGTAGATTTTCTAAAAATGTGCTCACCCTCACGCCATCCAAGATGTAGATGAGTTTGTTTCTTCATCAAACCAGATTTGGAGAAATGTTGCATTACATGGCTTGCTCAGCAATGGATCCTCTGCAGTGAATGGGTGCCATCAGAATGAGTAAACAGCTGATAAAAAAAAAATATCACAATAATTCACTAGTACTTCATGTCTCCAGTCCATCAGTTAACATTTCATGTAGTGAAAAGCTGCATGTTATAGCCGATGAAGAAACAAACTCTGTGATGGCCTGAGGTTCAGTGCATTTTCAGCAAATTCTCATTTTTTGGTAAACAATTCCAACAATATCCTATAAAAATATAACCTATACCTATATAAGCCTATATAAAAAAGCCAACATATTGTGCATCCCTATATTTTGCATGGTCTATAAATATACTTTCTCACCTTAAAAAAGAGCTGAAGAGGGAGTGTGACAAATTGGGATTTGAATTATTTGACATTTTAGCCTACACCGTATGTGCCACAAGGAGTCAAACAGGCAGGTGGGTTAAGTTAGCGGCACAAATTGGTTAACAGATAACCCTATTAACAAACATCCTGAAACCATGAAGCAAAACTCACTCTGAAGACCGAATTGTCGTATGCTGTGAAGTCACAAACCCTAGGTTCAATTTAAATGCTAAACAACACTGTAGTGTCACATGGACATTATGAATATTCATCATAAATATACCCTTCCTGACAGTAATTGACAGAAAAACAGATAGGGTAAATGCAAAGACACAGAAGGATTACATTAGAACTTGATCTCTATTCTATTATTACGGTATCTAACAACAATATATGATGCAGTATGTAAATTCTGTACTCCAAAATCAGAAAGACTCAAAAAAGGGAGCTTTTTAGTTGTGCATCAGTCAAAAGTCATCAAACCCTGCAAACCTGAACAATCTGTATTTCTGTTTCTATGTGATCTGTTCTTTTATTTCACAGGAAAGATAATGCCATGATGGATGAAAGCCAATGGATTGTGACAGGTTTTTTTTTTATTAATTATCTAGAATGTTGAGAAGGGAACCAATGTTATCTTGACATTAGACACTTATTTGAACTTGTTTGACTTTAAAACGTAATCCCTTTTGACTTCAGTTCATTTGAGGCTGAGAATTTGTTGGATCCCACTCATTACACAACTTTAGTCACAAGTGGGAGGACGATGTAAGGGAGGGCAAATGTATGCACTATTGACAGAGGGAAGGCAATTTCATCCCTGTTCTCCAATGACTGTTATCAAGAACTGAGAAATATGGAGATCAGGGCATTTTAGACATGCTTAATTATTGCTCAAGGTTAGTTATCGAGTTAATGGGACATTTGGGATATAATGATGGTATAATATGTAGTGATTTTAAATCTAATATTATAACTTGTATAGGAACAGACAGATTGTTTTCAACTTCAATATATATATATGGCTTGTATTTACCCAGGAAAGACAGACAGACAGACAATCATATGCTGCCTCAGTATTACCTCATTAAATATTCAGGACCTTTGTAGGGGAGCGAAGAAACTCCCAGCGTCTGAGGGAATCCATTAGAACAACGGCTGTAAACACGATAAACTGTGGCGATGAAGCCATTAAGAATATTGTTATTTTGTAGTATGTTTCCAACCAATATTCACAGCAGATTTATATAGCACTATTTTCAGAAACAGACAAGTTATTAGAACAAATTGCTTGCATGTTGTGAATTGTCTTTTACTAACTCTGTGTGACGTTAGATGGAGCGAAATTTCTTATATGGGTCCTGAGGGCACGTCTGCCGGAAGAGCGCGCGCTCCCGTATAGCAGAGCAGAGAGAGAGGCTGTGCACGGACAATCACTGATCAGAGCGAGAGCGTCGCGAAATGTCACAAAAGGAGTGTGTTTTTGGTTGCCAGGGCAAGACAACCCTGCACAGATTACCAAAGAAAAAACAGCATTAAGGGACCAGTGGATGGAGTTTATTTTTACAGAGCATCAACGGAGTTGTGCAAGTGTTTTTGTTTGTTCCCTGCATTTCGAAGATGCTTGTTTTACAAACAAAGCCCAGTTTGACGACGGAGTTGCGTATCGTTTATTTCTTAAGGATGATGCAATCCCAACGAAAAAGGGTCACGATTGTGTGTTGGAACCACAGGCCGTGAGTAAAACTGCTTAAAATATCTCTGCCTCCTTGTTAGTGCATCCGCCTCCCATCGGAGACCCAGGTTCGAGCCCCGCTCGGAGCGAGTCGTTGCTGCTGCTGCTCTCGTTCAGTTTCAGCCTTCACAGCTGTCACAGCTTCCACACGCTCTCAACGCAAAAGCCTACTCGCGCTCGTGATTCTTTAGCTCCGCCCACACGTCACGCCTCCAGGCGCTCGTGTTTTTCCAGGAAAAATCGGTACAGACTATCTTTCTCTTATGAATTTAATAAAACTAAATACTTTTTGGAGTTATGAAGGATGCAGTACTACTCTATAGGTACTCAAGATTAACAGGATATTGAGTGAAAACGAACATTTCACCCCCCCTTTAAAAAAATTATTTAATAACAAAAACCCTAACCAATCTGACTGCAATGATAGTAAATGAAGAAACTTGAGTTAATTTATAGAACAGTTTGAGAACCTCCACTTTGAGCTGAACCTGCAAACCTTTGCAGTGTTGCCTGCTAGTCTTCTTTACCTTTAGGTTTCCCTGCTCTTTGTAGACAGCTGGAGGGAGACACGCAGTAGTTCTATCAGTGCGTTCTGACCAGCCTTTGACAGAAGCTCACATTGTCTCTCTCTGGAAGCACTGAGTTCTTCCGAGTCGTCCTGCCTTGAACATCAGTTCTGCTGAAGTCTTTTGTGTTGACTCAGGCATTTTTTGCTATCAGCCTCAGCAGGAGAATCTGCAGACGCACTCACATTATCCTGTGTATGTTTGAGACTTCCTGGATGCTATCCTTGAGAATCTGTTCTCTTAGAAATATTGATCGTTCAGTTGTTGTTGAGGGAAACTTTCTGACCACTGTCACACTTTTTGATTCTGACTCTGCAATACTTTGCTGATTCTCCTCTGAAATCTTCTCACAGGCCGGGCTATAAATACGACATTTTATTTTTGTCTGCACCACTGCAATGCATTTTAGTAAAGATTTTAGCAGTGTCCTGTTTTTCAATTTATGCTCAGGCTTATATCACTTTGGGAATTTAAATGCATATCTTGAGGATTTTTTTTAACAATTTAGATGTTACTCATATGAATAAAATTGTAATATTTACTCGAAAAAGTTCCCAAATGTGACCATAATAAGGAATAAAAATGAAAATGTTCAGAAAATGTACCCTCAGGCCATCCAAAATGCAGATGAGTTTGTTTCTTCATCAGAACAGATTTGGAGACATTTACATCATTATATCACTTGCTCAACAATTGATCCTCTGCAGTGAATGGGTGAGAATTCAAACAGCTGATAAAATCACAATAATCCGAACAACATCAGTGAAGCAAAAGGCTGTGGGCTTCTATTAAAAAATAAATAAATAAAAAAACAATCATCAAGATTTTGCTTTGTAGCTAAAACACTAGTTGTCTTTCCATAATATTTATTTCTCCATTTAAAAAATGTGTCATCTGAAAAAGGAGAGAAATATGCACAGATCAAACACCATTTACAAGCAACAATGGTCTAAAACAGACATTAATTAATGGACTGGAGTGGTGTGGAATACTTGTGGAGTATTGTGATGTCTTTATCAACTGTTTGAACTCTCATTCTGATGGCACCAATTCACTGTATATGATACATTGTTGAGTAAGTAATGTAATACAAAATTTCTCCAAATACATTCTGAAAAATGTCTTGGGCTACTCGTTTAAGCCCTGTTCTCTGAATAGGGAACGAGATGCTGTGTAGCTATGATGCAGTGGGAACACCCCTTGAGTGTGCCGATTGTCTGAAGCACATATGGAATCACACCAGTTCATTGGCTGATGGCGCGGGGGACACTCCATCATCATTGTGTCATCCACTCTAATACTGGTGAACGCACCATCCACTCCCTGGCAGATTTAGCTTAAATGCCTAGTGGTGAATACAGACCTTGTACCTCATATGCATTACCCAATGAGAAATATAATCTCAAAAGCAGGGCCGTTTGAAGGAATTTGGGGGCCCCAAGCAAAATGGACATAGAGGCCCCCCGACCCCTGCACGCACGCAAAGCCTACAGGAACCACAGCATAGCCATACAGTTTAAGTTCACCCACACTTTATATAAATAAAAAAGGTTTACAGTGCAAATACTGCTTGAAAAAATAGTTTGGTGGGAATTCAATAGTGATTTGCAATAATATGACAGCACACACTTATCAGTTTAAACTCTGGGCTGTGCAGGATATCAGCTATAATTATATATTGTAATGTGAACAATGACAATAAAGTTGACAGATGAATTAAGTGAATTTAAGTGCCATTCAGTTGGGGTTTTAAATAAAGCATTTTCTGAGATGCACATTAAACATTAAACACAAAACATTAATTTAATTTATATTTAAATTATTGAAAATTAATCAAACTTAACTTTTTGGTAAACAAAGGCGATTTACTATTAAAAATAAAACATGGAATAAATTTTGTGTGATTAAACCTTAAAAAAAAAAAAGTTAGATTTTTTTAGGAGTAGGCTATGTTCTGCTGAACAATAGTAATACATCTCTGGCAAATACTTGTCTAAAACAGGACTTTTATTTTGACGGGTTGACGTACCATTTATTCAAATCAAACGGTCAAATGCTCTTGAAGTGACTGTCAGAGCAGTTCTGGAGATGTTGTTCATGTGTTCACGTCTTTAGTGAGACAGGAGATGCTGAAATCACCGCGAGCGTCACGTGCGCTTCAGTGTAAAGGAAGTCCGCTTCTGCTCCATTCATTAACAGAGACGAGCAGAACATGCAGGATTCATATTTAAATAGACTTTTCCGGCTTAATATTTACAGATATTAGTACATATCGTGATTTGATGTAAGTGCAATTACCTATTTTTAATTAATTCATTCAAAATCGACACACGCCACAACCTTCTCTTTACATTTGCCCTCGCCCTCAAATCAAAACACTGCTGACTCCTTGCAGTACGCGATTTCTGTTCTGCGTCTTCCTTATCCCATTAAAAAACATGTTACAGTAACCATATTCCTTCCTTTCGAAAAAAAATTGCACTAACTGTTCGTTACAAGCAGCATTTGCCCTCAGGCAGGTAGCTAACATAAACATATTTTTGCTAGCCTACCTGCTGCAAAATTACACCATTTGTACAAGACTGACAGGTAGAGCTATCCAGTGTAATTTATCACTTGCCACTATCTTGTTTTTTTTTTTTTTTTTTTTTTTTTTCTTATCCTCCTCTTCCTTTCTCTTCTGGCTTCCTGAAGCATAATTCCGCTTCATGACTGCCGAGGAGGTTTTGTATTTTGCCGGTAGCAGAGATCACGTGTTGGCTGGCTGCTGTTCGCGACTACTGAGAGGGGCCCCCTTGAGGGGGATCCCGATAACAGTGTCATTGCACGTTACTGCATTGACAATCAAAGGGGCGCTCAAACAGTGTCGTTGCATTTTATTCTTAACCAGTCGTTGTCTTGGGGCCCCAGGCCAGCTCGGGGCCCCAAGCAATTGCTTGGTTTGCCTGCCTTGTCGCGACAGGCCTGCTCAAAAGGAGGAGGACAGACGGAGTGAAGCTTAACCATCTGGGAGCAAATTGAAATGGACAAGGCTTTGGAGACATAACTGGGTTTTTGCCATAGGAATACCTTAACAAGGTCGGGAGCAAACTCCATGCATGGCACGCTAACAGAGAGAGCCTGCAAATATCAAATAACAAACAGAAGCCAACACCAACAGGAGTGATGCCTTAAGGGTCAGAATCCATTAAGGAGCTAACTCCAAAGGCTCAACTCAAATAAACTCCAATAAGAGACCAAACCATGTCTACCTAGGGGGACTTCATCCACATCCCTACGAGCAGCCATAGCTGCAACATAAAATGTCAAGGTGGTAGCAGCCACTCCAGCCATAAACTTCTGCTACAGAAACTCCATTACTGAACCAGTCGGACAGCTGATTAGGTCCACTGCATGAGCAGAACACCACTAACACCATGACCAGACACCACAAGCCGGTCTGCATTCGGAGATCACACCCCTACTAGTTAGGGAGGTGTCCATTGTAATCATTTGGTGATGACAAACAGCACCCATCTTGACCCTCTGCTGAAGAAAGAGATGGTCCCGCCATGTCAAGAGAATGCAAGAGCAACTACGTGACACTTTGTAGGGAGAGGGCTGGCCATGAGAGATGAGAGCCTCATGTGAAGCAGCCCCGGGAGTAGCACAGGAGAGGCCTCTGCCATACTGTATGTCCCAGGAGTCTGTGACATGTGCTCACCAAAACATGATGGCCTTGACTGAAATGGCCCAAACAAGTTTTGATACTAGAAATCCAGCAGTCGCTGGGGACAAGGCAGAGTTAGAAGACTCGCAAGCCCTCCAAAGCATGAACTGCTTAAGGGAAGCCAACTGAGTCTTGGCGGCACGGAATTTGACAGTCGGCACACCCAAGGGGTGTTCCCACTGGATCATAGCTACACAGCATTGAGTGAACTCATTTTGAGTGACCTAAGGATGAGTACATTTTTAGCAAGTTTTAATTTTTGGTTGAACTGTTCCTTTAATTCTATTGTGTATGTATCAGTGAGTAAATGGGTATAGTGTACAATGTGTGTATATGTGTGTGTGTGTTTATTTTATTTTATTATTTATTTGTCTGCACAAATAAATTGTGCAAATACTTTTATATGTCTTTAATGTGTGCATTTAATCTGCTTGCTTGTTTTCTTTTCTGGTTCTTATTTCCCTTTCCTCTGGCAGGTTCTGTTAAATAACACTGCTGTACATTAGTGATGACACGCCTGGTGTGATTGGTCAATGGGAGAATGGGTACCTGGATAAACACCCAGCAGACATTAAACCTGCACTGCAACTAACCTCCTCCTGATTGAATCTGGTGTTGTAGTTATTGTTGTTTTGTGTTTTCCCTTTTGTTTGTAATGGCATGGTGCCATGAATTGGAAATACTCATAATTCTCATTTGTTTTTCTTTAAAACCTTTATTAAGATTGTTGTAAATAGAGGTAAAAGGTGGCCATAGGGAGTCCAATTTGGAGGTTGGCTGCATTTTTATTTTTAGCAACTTAAATTACTCCTTCCTAAATTAATCCTGTTTTTGGCCAAGGAAGGTGTAATTTCCATTTATGTGTGTTTTTTTCTTTTAATTGGGTAAGTTATTTTCTCTCCATAACAGTTAGATGACTTTTCTCCCCATGCTAAAATTGTTGTTGTTTTCTGCTATTTTCATTTATTTCATTGGTTTGTTTGGCTTTGCAAAACCTCACTGTGTACTTGAAGTGCTGGGATGGAAAAAGGAGCTCCAACTGCAACATTTTTAATACTCCTCTCCAACTGTAAGCCGGAAAGAGAAAAGCTGGTTTCTGTTGAGATGTCACATTGAATTTGATAAAGGCCAGTGAAAAACTTTCCACAGACATGCATTGCTGTTCAAACAGTAAGCTGACAGGAAATGAAGACTAGTTGGACATATTAAGTAAGAACTCTTGACTGATTCACATGCACATACTCATACATATTAATGGGATTATATAATACAAGTAATCAGGACAAATATCATTGATTTATTGAAATATGACAAATCCTGAATCCCTTAATTAAACCATGACAAGGTTGCATCTTTTTTGCAAACAACCACTCCTCTCTAAGGTTAAACCTAATAAATATTTGACTTACTTAAGCTAATTCACTCTTTCCCCAGAGGAATATTGAATTTTTATCTGTGCATCTCAAAAACATTACAGGTTAGCATTTGTAGGAGAAAATGCTTATGTGTTAGGAACAGAGTGTAAAAATCAATTTACTGACTTCCTAAAATTACTTGTAATATGTCATAAGGGCCAGCAAAATGCAAAGCTGTGAGAGTTGGCAAAATTAGGAAATTTGGTGGGTCAATGCAGAAGAAATAAGACATGTTTCATGGAGAACGGTAACCATAGCAACAAACATCCAAAGATGAGTCTCAGAGCTGAAAATCTAAGCACTCTTAATATATATCATCAGATGATAGCCCTCTATCTCAAATCTGACCTATGCTGACTACACGCATGCCTGAAGTAAATAAATATGTCAATTTATTTATTTTTTTATAATTTATTCTTACTAATTTAGCCAGGTTTGATATTGAGCTAAAACATCGTGTGCAGATGAAAGTTGCACACATCCAGAAGTATATTCTTGCTTTACTATTTACACACAAAAGGATTTTTTCTTGGCGACAGGAGATTCCAGTGCAGAAGAAAGTAGAGACATAGTACAAACATACATGATGACAGGACATACATAGGAGTTGCACAGTCTCCAGAGATGAAATATAACACTAATAGAAGAAAAACAGAAAATTTTAATAATGGTGTTCAGTGCTTTGTAGGGCCAAACCGAGGACAACAGTCGAAAGAAAGAGTGGGCTAAGTCTGTGGTGCCAAAGTGATTTTCTTAGCCCTTTTGCTCAGTGTAAAGGTGTAAAATCTTAGAGGTTGGGCAGGGGTGAGACAATAATTTTCTCAGTAGTCCACAGACACACAGACAGCCAACTCTTTAACCTCCTGTCTGTAAGCAGACTCATCTCCATTGTGTATGAGGCTGATGATGGTAATGTCATCTGCAAATTTCAGGAGCTTGACAGAGGGGTCTTTTGTAGTGCATTCATTCGTATACAGGGAGAAGAGCAGTGGGGAAAGCACACATCCCTGAGGGGCGCCAGTGCTGATCGTGAGAGCCCTGGATGTGTTTACCCAGCCTAAGCTTTCTTAGTCTTCTGTTTTCTGAAGACCCAGTTCATTTCTTGTACACAGACCTTATGCGCTAGTTGAATGGTATGAAAAAGAAGGAGGAAAGGGTTTTCAGGGGGGTAGGTGTATGTGTTAATTGCAGATCAGAGCAGATGTGGGGTTTGACAGTGGGTTTTTCAAACCGGCAGTTAAACACATTCAAATTGTCGGCCAGTTGTTGGTTATCCACAGACTGCATATATATATATATTCATGGGCTTATTTTGAAGGGATACTTCTCCCAGAAATCAGTGGTTTGTCTCTGTTGTGTGTCCGTAAAAAGAAAGTCAGTGAAGTCCAAATGTTTCTTATGTTACACAGAATAAAGAAAGTCTGGGGTGGAACAACATGAGAGTAAACACAGTAGCCTAAATGATGACAGAAGTTTCAGTTTTGTTTGAACTATCTCCTTAATGTACAGTCAGGCAATCATTATCACAAATTGATAATTACTTCTCAAACTTGCCACTTAAAGAGTGACTGAAAACTCATTTGTCCACCCACTCACTCCATTAACACACACGCACACAGAAATGTCCTGTTGCAAAAAAAAATAAAATAAAAAAATAATAAAAAACTCTTTTCCCTTTCTCTGTTATTGCTTGTAACATGTTTTTTAGTGTTTTGCTACCCTTAGCCTCGTTTCCAAATCCTTTGTAGTGTGTCTGTCAAGTACACTGAAGTTTACAATAAATAATGAAGAGAACTGGGAAAATCCAAGGAAAGAGCATTATAGTCAAGTCCGAGATGAAATGGACATTAGTGCTTATGGTTTGAAATGCAGCACCTCTGCCACAGCCAGATAAGACATCACCGTCAAAGATGTTCTGTCACACAAATGGGAATGAAGATATTCAGAAAGCTTGCTGGATTGTGCCAACAGGAACAAAACTGTGCTGTATCTAAAGAGTGAATAATAAGTGTCTGAACGAGAGTGTGGATAGTGCTACAGTGGTTATTAAACAGCAATCACCAACAGCACCAACTGCAACCCAATAATTGAACAGAGTTGAGAAGATGTTCACATTCAAGCCTATTTTAGATGTTTGAATGGATAGATACAGATGCAGTTTACTCCTACAGCGGTCAAACTGTGGAGCTGAGTACACAGACTTGGCAACAGGTGGTTATAGTGTTCAAAAGAGATTTAGCAGTCCATAACATAACTAGTGGTGCTGCATGCTGCAGTTGTTCCCCACAAAGAACTGCAGGGCTCTTTGTGTCAGAAAGCAGATAATGTGTTTCTGATACCACCAGACTGTTCTTCTGGGAGCTGGGGTTGATACAAGGCAGAGAATAGCTAGATTGTATGGAATTGAGAGGTGAAGATTCAGATCCTTTGTAGTTCATACAGTGCACATTTGAATTGAATTATTCATACCCACAGGAAGTTGAAAATGAATTTGAATTGGGATAACAGGAAAATTAATTTACTGAATTGAACACCCTGGTCCACAAACCCTAATTTATCAAACCTGATGAAATGAAACTGAATATATATTCATACAGGTGGCGATTCAAACATCTATATATCTGTCTGTACATCCATCCATCCATCTACAGTATCTATCTATCTAGTGATGCCTATATATATATATATGTGCCTATTTTTTCTAAGTTTTCAAACAAGGCTGTTAAGCCAGTATTCAAGGTTAAAATTACAGCAATATAAATGTCCAACGTGATCTCATGAGAATACGTGTGTATTTTTACGTTAAATGTGGTTCTACCACACGTACATTTACTTACGTTTTCATGCACATAGAAACGTACAATTTAGACGTATTTATAGCAGTAAAACGTACAAATACGTACAAATACTTATGTGTTAGGAGCTAAAAAAACTTAAATATTCTAACGTAAAGTGTGAATGTATATGAATTCCCATGTATTAATATTAAAATCGTGGCTTTAATGATTTAAATCTGTGGTATTTAATTGTCATATCAATACATGTTTTTATTCAATTTATTGAAAGTAGTTTACGTGTCTACTTAATAGGAAATAACATTTCTGTGCATGCTGCAAACCATAGATACACAAAAGCACAGCATACAATTACAAATCACATCCATTTTATTTGTTTGCTGTACTGCATATCTTTAGAATTCAGATGTTTGCAAGGAACATATCCAAATTCAGTCTTTTATCAATCGATCTTCATCTTCATTCTCAGCAACAGCGTCTGTCACAGTCAAAGCTCGCGCTCGTTATGATTCGAATTTCAAAATAGCGCCATGTTACGACATATGTAACCCCTCTCACCCGGGTCCTCACTGACGCTCCTCAAACCCAGGTCTTCGGCATGGGAGGCGGACGCACTAACAAGGAGGCTAAATGGCTACAGCCGCTAGTGCGTCTCTTGAGATCGGGGAGTGAGGTTTTACCTGCACAGCACCACTCGCTGGCCTCCGTAACACTCACCCCCCTAAACCTCACTCCCATCCGGGTCACGGCACCAATGTAACCCCTCTCACCCGGGTCCTCTCTGACGCTCCTCGCACTCGCTCCGAGCGGGGCTCGAACCCGGTTCTCCAGCATGGGAGGCGGACACACTAACAAGGAGGCTAAATGGCTAGCGCTTACCTCCGTTACACATGGTTTATGGCACTGATATCGAACGCTCATTGGTCCTCATCCATTCATCACAGATTGCGACATGTCGTGTTTCAGTTTATGACATTTGAGTACTGCGCCATCACGGAGAGAAGACAGATACATAATTTCACGGATTAATAAATTAAATTCTGCTCTGTACCCTATAAAAACTATTACCTCCATATAGAGGACTGCGACTGGAACTCATTATCATTTGAACTACTTTTGGTACCACTTTTGATATTTTCGCAAAAAAAAAAAAAGATTAACGTTACGTTTGTTTGTCTGTTATTTGTTTATTTATAACAGTAACGTTATGTAGTTTTAAGAAATGGTTATGGGTAGGTTTAG
Organism: Carassius gibelio; assembly: GCF_023724105.1. NCBI lineage: Eukaryota > Metazoa > Chordata > Actinopteri > Cypriniformes > Cyprinidae > Carassius > Carassius gibelio. The sequence goes on from NC_068391.1 coordinate 13,351,715, forward strand.
GGGTAGGTGTAGGATTAACGTTAGTGGCTCAAAATATCGTTTTGAAAAGCAGCTTCATGAGCAAATTTTTATGAAAAAAAAAACCTTCCTGTAACCGACTGTTCAGAGAACACGTTCTATCTGTACGTATCTGAGGTTGTTTTTACGTAAATTTCGATATGTATCGAACCTGTAAATACGTCCAGATAATACGTAAACGACACTGTAAATACGTAAAGGCACATACGTATTGGACAGTTTTAATTTACGTCTAAATATGTACGTTTTGATTGTGAGATCAGGCTGAAATGTATGCATTTCAATTTTAATTCTACACTTACATTCTAATTTGAATTGCATTTCTGCAACCTGTTTGCTACATGTACAACACCTGTAGAATAGAACAGAACAGAATAGAATAGAATCCTTATAACGCCACATGACAGTGAGTCTCTGTGTATTTCACAAGATGTCGCCAAAGAATATCGCCACAACATGACAGTCCCTCTGGAACAGCCCTGCTCAAGGGCACATTGGTAACCAAACCAGATCAAACCAGCAACCTTCCATTCTGAACACAACACCATAGCACAATAGTTTCTGTTTTTTTATTCTATTTTCTTCTGTTAACCATTTAAAGAAAAGGTCAGTTTGTTGGCAAAGCCTGAATGGGATTTCAGTGTGCAGTTTCTTACAGGCACAGTCAACAAGACACACAAGTCACATTTGAAAGACATTTGCTTCACAAGTCCCACTCCCACCTGAGCTCGTTTATAACACAGTATTGATTTGGATATAAATAAACCCTCTCTGGAAGGCATTTACGTAAGCTGACATTTGTGAGGATCAGTGACAATAGATCATAGGTCATGCACAGAGGACATCAAAGCTAATGTAGTCATAGTCACATTCAGTCTTCATGTTTGTCACATATTCATAATTGAGGGCAGCAAAGGCACATCCGTTCCCTTAAAGCATCTATTTAAAACTATTTAAAAGAGATTTTTCAAATGGCTCTTTAAGAAACTCATTTAGGACTTAATTGAGGGCACAACCGATTTCCTCTCCCCTCACAGAAATTCAATGCATGGTTCTAATTCAGAGACATTTTTCAAAGCTCAGGCGCGGAGGAAGACTGATGGCTGCTTTATTTGTGCCGTTTAAGTCGCGTGACTGTAGCAGGCATTAATTATGCCTGTCAAGTCATAAAGGCAGTGCTTAGAATGGTGAGGAATGTGAAAGCTTCCTATAACATTCATTAAGTATTAAGACAAACTATGCAGAATCTATGAGGGCAATTTAAACAGAATGACAGCTGTGAGCCACTGGGAATCCACCTGCACAGTATGTTCTGCCGTACTGTAGATTCCTGTGAGCCCGAACTTCATATATCAGAGGTCACCTGTCCATATCCAAACTTTGGATTGGTTCCAAATGGACTGCAATAATTTCTCACGATTTAATGGAATTATATATTTTTTTTTAAATTCTCTCATTTTTTTTTCTAAGTCAGAGAGACAAATAGTTTTTATAATTTACTAGCTAAATCGTTTTAAGTTTTCACCCTAAATGAGATCCTTATTGTTTTTTTGTCAGATGAATACTTATCAATCACCATTTTTAACTAAAAAAATGTATTGAATTACAGCTGATCTTTTGAATATAAATATTAATCAGGAACTTAATCAAAAACTCAAATAAAAAAAACTCAAAGAAAATATTTTTAAATTAGAAATATGAAAATGATAAAAGCTGCAAGTTTTACTAAATCTTTAAATAAAATGAAATGAAAAAGTAAATTGATTCAACAAAAAATTAAAATGAAAACAAGTTGAAAATATTAATAAATAATATAATAGTATATAAATATAACACTAAAATAACACAGTTCTGATTACTAAAGAGCATATCAATTTTAAAAAGATATTTCTCCCTGATGTAGCTTCAGAGTGTTTAGTGGCCTACAGTGTAGCTACTTAAAAGAGCAGTTTAATCACTTTAAATTACGAATAGCTTGTAGCTTATAAATCTACAAGTTCCCCAGGTCTTTTAATGCCATGAAACAGAAGAAATGTATCAGGGGTTGATTCTTCTGCACTGTCTATACCCCTGGCATATACGGTGGATTTACATACAAATGAATTGGCCTTTTTTTTAATCACTTTCTGATCTTTTCTGTGACTTTTATTTCCATTTCCGTTTCCAAGCCGAAGCATTTGTCACAGGTCACAGGGGTCTCAGCGCTGTCTGCCCAGAGGCTCCATGTGTCCTTAACTCATTGGCTCATGGTAAAACCCCTGCCCTGTGGCTCAAAGAAACATGACATGAGACAAGCCCAGACTGCACTGTCTTTTCAAGCCTTCCTGTAATTAAATCTGTCCTGCTAATCACAGCTGACTGTCACCATGACAACACACGGATGAGCCAACTATGGTCAACATGAGTTTAACTGGGGGTCACACTTGTAGAGTTTTGGATTCTGGCAATAAACGTAAGTTGCATTATGTCTGTGTGCTTGGGACATCGCAGGGCAGTGGTAGCTGATTTTACTCACTCGCTGTCTATGAAACCATGCATTAAAACTCATGGTCTCTGTTTTTGTATTGTAGCTAAAACAGCCAAACAGTGGGTGGATGGGGCCCTCGCTTTCAATTGTTTCACTGGGTGACAGAAGTGCAGAGGGTAATTTGAAGCACTCTTTCCCAGGTACAGCATGCAATCAGATGTAGAGATCTGTCACTCATTTCTACATGGAAAGTGCAGTGACTGGTGAAGCTCTCCACACCCACTTCAGAGAACATGACCTTCAACGAGAAAAATTCCATTAAAAGGACCAGGATGTTTAATTTAATTTTTTTATTTTTTTCATTATAATATCACTGTGATGAAAGTCTCTTAAAAATTAATGCATTATTAAAAACTTCTACAGCATTTTGAAGTTCCTTCAATTTCATGCCATTTTAATTTAGCTTCCTTGAAGGAATATTTCACCCCTAAAATTTAATTTTCTGAAAATATACTCACCCTCAAGCCATCTAAGATGTAGATGAGTTTGTTTCTAAATCAGAAGAGGTCTGGAGAAATATAGCATTACAACACTTGCTCAGAATCCTCTGCACTGAATGGGTCAAATCTGTCCAAGGGAAGAAACTAACTTTGGATGGCCTGGATGAAAATATTTTCAGGAAATTGGCTTTTTTTTATGAAGTATTCCCTTAAATAAAAAATAATAATAATAATACTTCCAAATCTCAGTTAAATCACAGGAATTGAAACTGCATTGTTATTTTATTGTACTGTTTTTATTGATTTACAGTGAAGCTTACCTAATAAGCAGAGCTGAGGGGAAGCAGTGTGCAGTTGCATTGCAGAAAGCAATCCAGACTTGTTTACATTAACCGTAAACTCCTGAATTTCATCTTAAATACTGGTAATAAGGGACAATTAACAGATTACAGAGGTCTGATAGGGCAGGCTGGTTAAAGCAATGCAGTAAACATGAATGCACTCAAAGGAGAGAGAATTAAGTAGTCTCATGCTGTAGTTCTAAAAAAAGGAATTGTGAGAAAAAAATAGTTTCTCTGTCTTTGAAAGCCAATGAATAATTCTCATCTCCCTATACTGGGAATGGAATGATTTGCATTAGGCTACTATATGTTAGGTCGAGAATAAAATATCAGAGGGGGATTTCAGATAAGTCTGAGAACTGGTGCTAAGTGAATAGTTTGTGAAGGAACAAAAGGAATGAGGAAACAGCAAGCAGGTTCATTCAGGGATTTCAAAGCTCAGTCAACCCAATGGAGGCCTGCAGATTTGAACATGGCTGATTTCCCACCTAAAAATAAAATCTTTGTCAAGCTGTGAGACTATGAACACCAAGAAAGGCACCAATCGTTGAGATACTTCTCAAGAAAATTAAAGTCAATCACAGAAATAAAATATATATCAACTGCAAATTACTGTAGAATATTCTACTGGGGTGCCAACGATGTAACAAAACATCCAAACATTTGAGACTGCAGTGGGCCAAATAACAGTTTAAAAACAGAAGAAATTAAAAAAACAGTTCTTATATATTAAGTATTAAATCTATTAAGCATGAAATATATTATATATCTGTAACATAACGTGTAATTCTGCTTGAGGACATGTGGAAAACAGTGATGTGCAAGTGGGACACAAACATGATACATGGTGCTTAATATTTATGCACAGGGACATGACTCACATATATATTTCAGGAGTTGCAGGCCTGTTTCTGTTTATTTCTCTCTCTTCCCCTGCATTTTGCAGCACTTTTCATTTCACATGGAGAAGAGAAATGTGAAAGTTAATCCACACTATGTGCTGTCATTAATACATAGGGAAGAGTTGAATTTGCAAAAAAGTGTCAATTTGCACCAGGTCCTGCTTCACAGAGATATAATAGCCTCAAAACTGGAAACAGAAGCAATGTATAGAATGGGTAAGGCACTTCTTTGATCAACAAAACAAAACAAATATCCATTCTGCTCAGTCATGACTCATGAGGATGATACGGGCTGTTTAATCTCATGATATCCCTCTCTGACTTTCCCAGCAGACCTTTACATTTTCTATGTTTATAAGCTTATTACCTTAACTTATTGTGTTTCTACGTTGACTTCAGTCCAGAAAGCCATTCATGCTCTATTCACTGAGCAGTATGAACAACGGTAGCTCTGTGATCTTCTGCACTACCTCAGGGCCACACGCTGCCCTCACAGAGCTTCTGTTCAACAGCCGTCTGCCTGGAATGTGCCTTCTCAGAGGACCAGAGCCCTGCAACATCTGTAGCAGCTTCAGCACTGGAGAACTTGTGTGTCAGGGCATTTAAAACCACTTCTCTGGGGTGCGTAAGGAAAAATAGCTCCAGTGAAACCTGCAGCAAAATATTCCTTTGCCAATAAAATCAAAGACAGTCATTTCCAGGTCATCATCTTGGCTACTATGTTGGTTTCAGCAGCACAGACGTCAATGATAGAAATAGGTATGTATGATCATAACAAGAGGATCTGTAGGCAAGTTAAAGGTGGAAACTGTTTGCCTAAGCTAAATTTTCCCTCAGCTACACTGTAAAAAAAAAAAAAATTATATATATATATATATAGATATATATATATATATATATATATATATATATATATAAATTTTTTTTAAATTGAAAATATTTGTAAATATCTGTTTATATATAATATTTGTATTTGAAATATTTGAAATATTAAAAAATGTATCATCCTAATATTAATACTTGTTACAATATTACAATTAAATACAAGATTAAATATAAATTAATAAGATTGTATATACCCATACTATAGCTATAGCAAACCATGTTCACTTTAATGATACATTTTAAAATAGATTTTTAAATAAACAAAATGTTAAATTTTAAAACCCATAATCATATTGATATTTAACAGATTATTTATATAGTTGATATAGATGACACACATATAACAGAGCATAAAATAGACAGGCGTGATGGGACCACAGCCCACATTTATGATCAGAAAGTCCCACTGGGATCTATTTCTTGGTCTTGAATTATGTTCATAAAGACTATGTGTGGTTAATGCACACACAAGACATGAGTGACTGAGTGAAGAGGAAGCACAAGGAGTCAAGGACGTTTGCCGTCATTGATTATTTCTAATCTACAGGGGCTGATGCCCTACATGTGACCTTAGAACAAAGGACGAATCAAAAACACAGCAATGGTTTAAAGAGTAGATTTATGCTGAAACTGCTGTTAAACCACAAAACATCCTGCTGAGAAGTTATTTTCAGAGAAGTATGTCATACTTGTCAAACTTCATCAAAAGCATGTTATATATGATATACAGTACAAGTGCATAATGCACATTGTCAGCTGACATTTAAAAAAGAAAACTTTCGATATGTACAATTGTAGCCCCATGCTAAACCTGCAAAACCAGATCCTGTGCAAAATACGCCAAACAATTTTGAAACTACCGGTTTCAAAACATCTTCTCTTTTTGAATGCTGAACTCCAGCATCTTTCCCACAATCTTTTATCAAATATAAGAATCAATTAACTTTAAGGGTGAATATAATATGTTTAATGTGAAATATGAATATAAATGTTACATATTTGTTTCATAATATGGTTCATGACTAAATAGAATATTGAGACCACAAACAAAAATGTATAAAGGTTGCATATTATGAGGAAGTCAGTCACTGTAACACAAACAATACAGTTCCTCTTCTGATATAACAAGGAGAACCTGCTGGAGACTGGGAGAGATGAGGACACTAAAAGCTTCAACGGTGGCTCCTCTTAACTTAGATGATCTGACAACTTTTCATAAAAAGGCAGGTAGAGAGAAACATTTTGGAAGAAATAGCAATTACTATTAAGTTTTGTGCCTGTTGTCAAATTTCACTTACTGAACCACTATTTTGTTGTGTTTGCAAGTGCCACACAGACAAAGCAGAAATGGTCATGGGGAGTTGTGGGAAATGTTTTGCTGATATAAGCAGTACAGCAGTGTTTTGAGCATTTTTCCCTTGAGAGAGATAACAGAAAGTGAAATGAACAGCCACTTAGCCACAACACAAACCTGACCGTGTGACTTTTCACACTTTTGCAGCTGTCACTGTTAAGAGAACAGAGTATGAAAACTTCAGAGAAGCTTAATATAGTGAATGTATAATGAGAGATTTTGGAGCGTGGACGTCTAGGAACATTTTAAGTAACAATTTAACTTATTTGGCTGTTTTTAGGAAAACTATCCTGATGAAAATTTAAATGACATATTTATACATCATTATAGCTATAAAGAGACTAGCTGGATGGAGTAGGGTGTTCAAGCATGCTAACAAAATCAAATTCCATCACTTTGGTGAAAATACTTTCAATATTTACTGCCTGTAAGGTCTTGTTTTGCTGCAGTCAGGCTTATTCTTTCAGATTCAATACTTCCTTCCGTTCATAAATATAAGATGGCACATCTCAGTGGATCCCATCTTCTTCTCAAAATTCTAAATATTTTCAGAATTGTTATATATGGAGAAGAAGTTTACCATGAGTGCACATTTTCAGTAAATTCCTGTCTATAAGTTGTCATACTTTCTCTGTATTTTTATAGTAATATATTTTCTTTCAAATTAAAAGGACAACTGTGTATGGTACTGTCATATGACCTTACCAAAATGTGTTAAACACTAATCACTATAATGGTGACAAGTGAAATCAACTGTTCACACTATTATCCCACAATATTTAATATTTTTTTGTTTGTTTTGTTTTTTTAATTTCCAGTCCAAACTTTATTTTTTTTTTCAAAAGTTACAAACCATGTGTTTATCTCCAATCAACTGTATGAAATGTGTACTTATCAAATACAAATCAAATCTACACACTGGAAGCATGCATGAATAAATAGCTTTTGAAAAGAAATTAGCGAGCTCCTATACTTGTGCTTTATTTTACAAAAGTTCAGTCTCACCCACAAGCATGCAGATCACAAATTAAATGCAACATGCTGATTATTCCTCCTCCTTTATTCATATCTCACTGGGAGCATACTGTTAGGGAAGTGAGTTCAAAATGGCCCCATATAATCTATTCCTCTAAAAAATATTTCTGAGAAGCCTTTTCTGCAGCTTTCAGCATGACTCAGTTATTTCACCACAGTCCACTTATACCATCAAAGTTGATCCTCTCAAAGCACGGATGGAAAGAAAAGGTCTGCCTGTAAAGAGCTCATGAGAGCATGCAAACACTTGTGTAGCTCTGCATCGACACCAAAAAGTACTTTCTGTACCACTTTTGGTTTTTGCTAATTCCCAAGCTTAATAAAAAAGTAACATAGTGTTTTCACTCCATTGAAACTGCTCACAGAGTAATTTGCTAATTCAATGGCTGTCCTTTCACAGTACAATATGTAATTGCTGCTGACCCCTTCATCATCGATCTGTGTGAATGTTGATGAAAAATGTCTTGACTACCCTTTGTAAATCTTACGATTTAAGATTATTATAGTTTCCCCAGCCATATGCAATAAAAAAGAAGAATGGTAGCTTGTACTCAGCACTGAAATTGGTGCCTACAACTTTAATGACTCATCCAAATATTGTCAAAACAAAATGACTTCTACTTTGTAGACTCTCAGTAAATCTTTGAGAAATAGTCTTTTGTGCACCAACAGAGCCATTTATTTTCATTACCTTAATCACCAAATCAATACGGTGCCAAATGGCCCTCATTCATCTCAGCTGAAAATAATATATGGTAGTACATGCAAATACAAAAGCATTTCAAAATGCACAACCAGATTAACTGCACATAATGGCAAACTATTTGAAATAGATTTACGAGGAAGGCTAATTAAATATTTTTTTGTTGACAGAACTGAGGAGAGGCATCAGTCTTTTCAAAAAATTTTTTTTTAATTAATCACAGTACCAAGTTATAATTTGCATTTTTAAAAAGTAGGTAGGCTGCTTAAAGGGGGGGTGAAATGCTATTTCATGCATACTGAGTTTTTTACACTGTTAAAGAGTTGGATTCCCATGCTAAACATGGTTTCAGTAAAAAAAATGTCTGTAGTAACAGAAAGGAAGGTCTCGGGACTTGTTTTAGATTACATATTTTAGTATAGAATGAATATTTAAATAATTAATAACTGCATAATCAATGTTACTTGTGTTCTCAGTCATAAAAAAAAAACATACAAGCACAGCTTGTGCAAATGAGAGGAAATATGGGTCAATCATTCAGGATTCATTAGTTCATTGGTGGAATTATTTTTTGTTGATAAATCATTGTGATTGTTCCTCACTTTTGATTCTGTAGTTTAAATGATCATGAAACATATGTGCAACTTATCTTGGGGTGACAGCAAACCTGTCTATTAAATATGTTCGAAATAAAGAAATATACAAAACATATGTGAAAAATGTAATATGTCAAGGTCATGCTTGACAAAAACTTCTATTTTGACTCCAGGTCATTTTATACATACAGCCATTGTTATATTCCCTTTACAAATATTGCTACATGGGAGCTGTTGCAGTCCTGGAGCTTTAGACTTCTGCAAAAGCAAAGCATACGCTCTCCTCAGAAGTGCATCATAGCCCATCTGCAGGCATGAGGGAACATCTTTATTCAGTGTGTGCTCTGTCTGTAGCCATAGCTGCAGGGCAAAAAACAACAACAAATGGCTTCATCAGAACATTCCATAAAATGAGGTCATTAATACATAAAATGAGACAGTGAAAGGTAGATGGAAGAAAAAGTAATGTATTTAACTTAATTCCAATAAACCCCTGTGATTCAGTCCCTAACCAAATTATGTAAGCTCCATACGTTACCAAGTTATTTCCTCCGTCACTCACCAAAACAGGATTACTAAACAATTCCCACTGGCAGGTTACCGACTTGTCCAAGGTTCTCCAAGTCTGTTGTCTACTAGTCTAGTTGTACAGACACTCAGAGGTCTTCTTTGGATCATTCCCAAATCATGCGGAAGAACATGATTATCAGGTTTTACACAACTTGTCATTAAAGCAAAAATACGAATAGATATTGCGAAATTCTTGCTCTTTTATGCTGCTAATATACTTTGTAAAACATGTTCGTATTAAATGATAAAACGGGGAAAAACAGAAGCAAAATAAAGCATTTCGACTAGTGGTTTCAGACTTTTTGGAGCCCACTGCATGTTACAAACACAAACATTTCCATCTATATTAAAGAAAAGCAAGCCTTATATGGTGAGCAATATGAAGGGTAAACAGACTGTGGCACCTATGTGACGGCTTTCTGAAAAATATCACTAAATTGGCCTCCCTTATCCAAATTACAACAAAATTTCCTTCCAATTGCTCGTAATATGGTGGTCAGGCTTCAGTGGCTCTGGTAATTGGGTACATGAGATTTAGGGCAGAGAGAGGCTAAGCAATTCAGAGCCCCAATTCATCTGCTTCCATTCACATTGGTCCAACTGATCTGTACCAGAAAACCACAGCAATTAAACACCAACTATCTTGGATTGAATCAAGATTAGGCAAAACTAAAAAACCTATAACCTATAATTTCTCACCTCAGTTAAAATACTAAACGGCAGAAAGAACAGTCAAAGGATGGGTTCACATGCAATGCATTATTTAATCGCTCTATGTCTGAATAGTTTTGTGTGTGTGTGTGTGTAAATATGCACTACATGCACACATTTAACTGTTGCATTGAGTCTCTTGGCTTTTTCAACATACTGTGCATTATCGCAGCATTTTACATCCAAATTGCATACGTTGAGTAGGTACTTCTTATGGAAAAGTAATTTTTTAGCAGCCATTAAAAAACTATATGTCTCAGCTTTGTCCGAAATTTCCCCCTATATCCTTAAATAGGGCACTATTTGAGGGAACAGTCATTTGTACTGGTGTCCAAAACCACTCATTCAATCCCATAATTTACTGAAACTGATGTAGATTCGACAGCTAGAGAATACCCATAATGCACTGTGAGGGTCATGTTGAATGAATTCCTGTGTCTTACCAGATGGTGCCTGCAGCTGAATTGTCCATCTTTTCCATTCCTTAGCAATAAGAGTTGCGTTTTAAATGCAACGACACTAGCCACACACACCTTCTGAGTTAACTGATGTACAGCTGCTCCATCTTACACCTGTCGGCATATTTCACACACCCACACTTCTTCCTGTCATTTTTCAAAAGAATTGCCTTCTCTCTGAGATTATAGTTCACTGTGGAAGTCAAATGAAAAATGTGGAGCAGTAGGTGGCAAGAAGTTCACAACTGACAATTTGGGATGGTAGATTTTAGAGCAGGGAGGGTGGTTACAGATCTGTTTTAGCCATCACAATTTCAGCCATTTCCCTTTGTCTTCTCTCAAAGGACCCTGATGCTATAACCAGTGATTATGCATATCGCACAAAAACACAGCTGAAAGGAATTGAGCGATGGGCTGTTGTTCCTTTATCACTGTCCCTGTAGGGCCTCCCAGAGAGCTGTGAGTCATTTTGATTTGATAATAACAGCCATCGATTCTTTACGAAGTGGGTGTCTTTATTGTGAGTCACACATTTGTGCTTTTGAATGCTTGTGTTTTATCTTTCTTTAAAAAGGATGGCCTTTTCCTGTCACCATTCAAGTTAGCTGTGCTTAGAAATGATCAGGATTGAAAGGCACAGAAAGCAACTTTCTGAAACAGAAGCATCCTGTATAACGCTAATTTATTCCCCTCACTTAATCCGTCATGCAAATGTATCTAATCCAAACTAACCAAGCCCAATTTGGATTTATGTGATGGCAATATTTGTGTTGTTATTCTTTGGAAATGTAAAATAATGTGAACTCCAGGGAGATTTGAATTGGATAGCAGGGTTTCTCTCTCTCTCTCTTCCTCAGTACCTATTTGCTAACACACCGTAAGTCTCTCTTGGGGAAACGAAAGGTAAAACTCTTGGGACATTGTGTTTGTGATGTTGCCACACAGTATCCATGTGGGTATTTTCTTGGAAGAGATGTGTTTGTGTAAGTGTATTAGCCAAAGGCAGTTTGCGTAACTGAAGGAACTTATAGCTGACCACAAAATAAACTGTCCGAACAAACACCTCATCCATCACATCTTGAAGGCATTTTCACATACAGTACGAAATCTAGGAATAAGACATTAAATAAACATCTCAACTGAATAAAATAAAAAATAAAATAAACCTAAAAATGCCATAATGCCTTAAAATTATTGTTTGAATGGTTAAGATTGATGAAACATCTGCGGGTGGTGTGTTTTGGGAAAAGGAATAAGATTATACTATTTGATTATTTTTATTTATTGTCACACTTTTAAGTGTTCCTGTAGCTCAAATGTTAGCAACACCAATATCATAAGTTTTATTCCACTGAAATACATGAAATAACATCCTATACCCTACGTCCTGTAGGCCATGGGTAATTAATAATAGTTATTATATATTACTTTTATGATTAATAAGTAATGGGATACCAAAGTATATATTCTTAAAAAACAAAGTGCTTGCAAAAGAAAATCTATTGCATAGAGATTACAAAGCACTTTCTTGTGTTTTAAGCTTCCATTTCAGATTTGAGAGTAGTATTTTACCATTTTACCAGTGGAGAAATTCTGAACCTGTATTTAACCGAGATATGTCTATAACCTCATGTTCTTCATGAACGTTGCCATGGGGAGCAAGAAAAGTCCGGTGACCAGGGAGCCTGCACCCCTGGAGAGATTTGCAGGTGAGATCTTTTCTCCTTTGAGCCAGTCACGAGTCATTCCCAAACAAATGTAGACCGTTGCTCCTCTGTCTTTTACTCTACAGGCACAGTTGGGAAAGAGACATCTGAGTAACTGCAGGCAACTCACTGCGTAACTCCAGCTGACAGAAGACGAAGAGAGACAGTATGCATCTCATAAGCAAGGGAGAACATGGTTGGATTTATCAGGCACAATGCAGCATTGTAATCGAGATACTACAGCACTAATGTAAACTTCCTTAACATCCACTGTGCGTTTACGTAGCTGAACGCACTTTCAGACACCCTGCGATGCAGTCTCATCTTGCACCAAACCAGCCTCTTCACCATCTCTGCTCCGGTTTTGTCCTCTAACATTCACAGCCGCTTGCATGTGACTCTGTCAGACCTGGGCGGTGTGTGCAATCCCTTTGTCATGACTTCCATTAGTACACAGTTGCCATGACAACTGGCTCTTATGAAAGCTCTCCACGGTTTCCAAGGATGGATGTTCTATTGGCTCTATTGAGATTTAAACGAAGCTTTTTGGCACAGACTGACTCACGCGTCAGTGCTGCCCTAGATTAGTTTGAGCAACAGAACGCTTTGTGATTCACACCTGTTGGCTGTTTCAGATGGTCTGTTTTGGCATTATAAGGTCAGGAGAGTTTTAATGCGGAGTGACAAGTACAAAATAAACTAGAACAGGAGTTAAGGCGTTTGTGGCATAATGCGATTACCATACGAAATACTTTTGACTACTTTTATCCTTTGTTTTCTTAAAAAAATCTAGTGCACTCATAGCTTTAGTTTTATTAGGTTGTCTAACAAAAGCATTTTTTCCCAATAAAAAGTAATGCATATTTTTTTACGCAATGCTGTACTATTGAAACATTTACTGACGCCATTAACTTTCATTGTTAATGGAGCCAATATGTCAAGTTCCTCAAAGACAAAGTAACCCAGATTTTTGCTTTTTGAGGTTCAAGCTGAAATTAATTTTGTGGTAATCAACAATATGGCACAGGTGAGGTTAATTGACTTAAAGGTGAAGTTCACCCAAAACTATAAATTCTGTTATCATTTATTATCCATGATTTTTTTCCAAATATGTATAACTGATTATCTTCCGCAGAACACAAAAGAATACATTTTTCGTATTACGTGTTTCCTTGCTATTTTGCCCATACAATGGAAGTCAATGGTAACCAAAACAGTTTGGTTATAATCAACATATCTTATTGTATTGTACTACAACAGTTGCACAGATAAATATGGTTATTTGGATGTCCATGAAACACTTACTGTGATAGTAATTCTGCCGGAACCCAATCCTTCCAGCATGAAAACCTCTTCCATTCTTTTTTAATAGGTTTAGCTCAAATAAGCAATTAAAATGTTCACAGCGGAGAGCTGACGGTTAATAGGCACTTCACTGCTTGCTCCTCCATTTGTGAAAGTTTATTTCTATTCAGCACTCTTTATTGATGTCTGTTGTTGCTATTGTTTTTTTATAACTTTAATCTTTTATCTGTTCTTATGGTTCTTTCATTATTCTGTGATGATGACCAAACACTTAAACTCCCAGTGAACTTATAAACTTATTACCTTAAAACAATCTCATTTACAAACAACCTCGAGGATGAAGTGACATTCTCAACAAAAGTGGACAGAAGAGAAGAGCAAACTGTCAAACCAGGATAAACACATACCCCAATAAATAAACCATCTGATTTCAGGTGAAGCATATTCTGAAAGGTGATTCGTGGACTTGCGGTGTATGACGTTGTTGCTTTAGGAGTTTAGAGGGATATAAATTACCTTTTAAGATGCGCTGCAGGCGACCCTCTCAATGACGATGTTTGATGTTGTGTGAATGAAGAGGTGCATGAGTGGAGGCAGGTTCATGTGGAAAGTGGACTTTAAAAAGGGTGAACATTGCTTTGCTCTGCTGAGCACAGCTGCGGCACATTGAGCGCAGTCTGCTTGAAGGAGAGCGAGAGGAAAGGGGTGATTTTTCAGCAAATTTGAGGACAAATCTCTTAACGCAGCCCCAGGGCTTTTGTGGGGTTATTCAAAGGTTATGAATAAACAGTCTCCTCTTATTTCAGCTCATTAATTGTGACTAGAAGTCAGGGTTGCTATTATTCAGTTGGACCAGCTGTCCACAAAGCAGATTATATTGCTGTGATTTTTGCTTGTACATGAGAAGCATGTTCCAGGATGATAAATGTGGAGTGATTTGTGTCAGTTTGAATGTGCAAGTGAATAAAGCTAAACAATCACATTCAGTACTCAACACATTAGAGTCCATCACCTCAATCACTCTGCCATCTCATCTCCGTCTACTGGCAGGCTGTTTTTAGGGCTTCACCCACACCTGTCATTTGAAGACCAAAGGCATGTTGTGTTAACTGATTCTGTTTCATAAATAGTAAATGATACTCATGATATGGAGATGGTGAAGATGATCCCATTACAGATGATGCACCAGCTGAGTAACAACAAACTAATTATACTCCCCCAACACACACACACACACACACACACACACACCCAATGGCACAACTAGACCGTTTTCTCAGATTTAGGCTTTCAGTATCAGATGTTGAAAGGGATTTTAATCAAAAAGGCCAACAGTATCAAGAAAGATCAAAAACTTGCATCGAAAAGTCTTTCGCTTAAATCCTGTCCACATGTTCTGATTCTTAATTTCTGGGAAACGTTTTGTGGCGCTTGTGCATCGTTTAAGCACAGAGAACCTTACTTTTGTTTGTCTCTGAGTCCATCTGGTGGTGAGAATAGAGAAATACTTTTATGTGAGCCAAGAAAAAAGTAATAACCATTATAGAATTATTCAACCGTGTGTGTGTGTGTGTGTGTGTGTGTGTGTGTGTGTGTGTGTGTGTGTGTGTGTGTGTGTGTGTGAAGTACCAAGGCAGCAAGCAACCAAAAGGGTAAAAAAGCAGGGCAAGAGAAACAAATCACCTTGCAAAGCCAAAATGTTGTTTTTTTTAATGTCACATATGAATATGTTTGTTTAATGCAGTTTAAATGTTATGTGGCTGTATCAGCAGTTGCTTTTTAAAATTAAAATTGATGATAAATTACTATTTTCCTTTGCAGGTATTGTATTATTGTCCCAAACGATTTACCAAAAAGTGGCCCAATTTAGCTGATATCACCCTACAGTAAAAACAGTAATATGAAATATTATTAAAATCTGAAATAACGGTTTGCTATTTGAATTTACATTTAAAATCTAATTTATTCATGTGATGCAATGCTGAATTTTCAACATTAGTTTTCACTGTCACATGATCCTTCAGAAATTATGGTAATATGCTGATTTGACGCTAAATTTATACTGTTGCTCAGTTATTATTAATAATGGTTGTTATTAGCCTATTATTATTGTTGTTGTTGTTAAAACAGTTTTTCCTCCTTTGAAAATGTGAGTTTTTGCCGAACTGTGTCTGTTTTGGTTTGTGAACCCGCCCACTGCCAGTTTACCCAATTGTGTTTCGGCACCCCAGGTTGCCAGTTGGCGGAAATCACAGCGTATTTCTTTAATTAACTTTTCGTTAATTGTCAAGTGATCTCTTCCTGTTGGTGTCGTCAATCTGGCAACCTGCATGTGAAGTCTGAGGAGAAGGGGCCGGGTGAAAAAAAACCCTTTCCAATATTTTGAATTTGGACCGCAATACCTAGTTCAACCACTCGGTGTCAATCTAAACAGCACATTTAAACAAAATTGACCTGAATTATATGAAGAGTAAGTTAATCATTAAAGGTTGGGTGAAATGCTATTTCATGCATACTGAGTTTTTTACACTGTTAAAGAGCTGGATTCCCATGCTAAACATGGACAAAGTTTCAAAAATGAAGTTGTTCCCAAAATACTCCTTCCGGTTTGTCACACGTTTCGGAAAGTTTTTTTCGAGTATGGCTCTGTGTGACGTTAGATGCAGCGGAATTTCCTTATATGGGTCCTAAGGGCACTTCTGCCGGAAGAGCGCGTGCTCCCGTATAGCACAGCAATGAGAGGCTGAGCACAGACATTCATTCACTGATCAGAGCGAGAGCGACGGGAAAAGTCACAAAAGAAGTGTGTTTTTGGTTGCCAGGGCAAGACAACCCTGCACAGATTACCAAAAAAAAACAGCATTAAGGGACCAGTGGATGGAGTTTATTTTTACAGAGCATCAACGGAGTTGTGCAAGTGTTTTTGTTTGTTCCCTGCATTTCGAAGATGCTTGTTTTACAAACAAGGCCCAGTTTGCGTATCGTTTATTTCTTAAGGATGATGCAATCCCAACGAAAAAAAAACACGATCGTGTGTTGGAACCGCAGGCGGTGACTAAAACTGCTTCAAATATCTCTGCCTCCTTGTTAGTGCGTCCCCTCCCATGCCGGAGACCTGGGTTCGAGCCCCGCTTGGAGCGAGTCGTTGCTGCTGCTGCTCTCGTTCAGTTTCAGCCTCGGGATCTGATTCTGGATCATAAATAAACGGCTGAATCTGACTGTTAGCCATGGTTTGTTTTGGATGATGTTTTTTTTTCCTTACGGTAATGTCACAGCTTCCAAACGCTCTCAACGCAACATGGAATAACACATGGAATAACTGGTAACTACATTTAGGTTAAAAAAAAATGTTCAAAGTGATTTGTGTATGTTGAAGACTTGCTTCTTGTGTCTGAACAATTACAGACAAATCTAAAAAAAAAAAGAAATAAAGAAAAAATATCACACTATATAATATGAGGCTATACTATGATGTTAACTCTAAACTGCTAGATGATAAAAGTTTGTTAAAATGCTAGAGTGAATTAATTTGATCTGAAAATCCTGGGATTATTATATAGTCCTTATTATTATATATTTTTATTTTACCATAATTCTACATTAAATGTAATTAATTTTAGACCAAACATTTATTTTGTCCTTTGTTTTGAACTTGATCTTGTTCTGAACATTTTAAATAGTCCTTGTTTATGAAAATTGGCCATTTAAGTTTTTAGGAAATTGTTTTTCCCTGCAACATTTATAATGGGGTGTTATTAGCCCTGTTCTGTCAGGTTAATTTCAGTTTTTTTTTATTTTTATTCTTCAGTTTGAACTTTATTTTGTTCTAAAGTTTGTTCAATAAAAATAAAAAAATGACTTCAAGGTTGTGAACTGTATCTTTTAGGGATGCACCGAAATGAAAATTCTTGGCCGAAACCGAAAAAGAGAAAACCAAGGCCGAAAACCGAAACCGAAACACCGAAAGAAATTATGCCAATTATTAGTAGTACCATTGCATTTATTGCTATGACCGTGTACTAACTTTACTAAAATTAAGACATTGCAATTGCATAAATTAATATTAAAGTTTCAAAGATAATTACATAACTTATAAAAGAAACAACAACATAAAAATACATAATTACAAATGATGCAAATATTTATTAAGCACATTGCAACAATGCACAGTATAAAATAAAATTCAAACTAAAAATGTATCCCACTCATGTGTATATTTAATAATAATGTACAGGCCTACTGGCCTGCAGAAAGGTTTTAAAATGAACAGTTCTCTCATAAAAACAAAGTGCATTTAGGTGAAGTGCATTTGAAATTGTTCTCTGTAGGACTAGAAAGTGCATCACTTCTCCAGTAGGCAAGACTGTTATCACTTCTGGGATGGAGACTTCAGACAGATAACCATCTAGCTGTTAATCAGTTGAGCTTGTCATCTGCCTGACATTTGAGAAATATTTGAGAGAGTGTATTTAAATAGGACCAGGGCATAAATAAACATTTTTATCAAATTAAAGCAGAAATCTAGCAGAAAATCTAGCATAAATATGGCTACAATCTGATATTATGTATGTATATATGTTTGTGTGTGTGTGTGTGTGTGTGTGTGTGTGTGTATAGTAGCCTAAGAACAAAATAGCCAACGTATTATTATTATTTGAGGCACTTTCTTTGAGAATTCCACTGAACATATCAGACAGCGATGGTGCATGCCACTCATCTGGTACAGAGACCAGTCTTTTTTTCTGCGCTCTGATCTGTCTCCTGCGCTTGGCGCTTCTCCGTCTCCACGCGGGTTCTCCGCATCCAGCGCGGCCTGGATCATTTCTCGTGCGCGCTGCTATATTTCCGCATCCAAGTAATGGTGTTTATAACGCGGATCAAGCACATTCGCGATGAAGTGCAGAGGATCCGACAAGATCTCAGTGAGACGTGTGCTAACAGACTCTATAAGAGTACTTTTCTTTGTTTTTACTTCGTGGTCCGTCTTAATCTCTTTGTTAGGAGACGTTTTAGTGCTGCGAATAAAGGAATACGAAGAGAGAGAATGTTCTCACTGGTGTTAAGTGAATGTCGCGTGGAGCTCGTGGTCTGCGTTATGCAGGTGCACGTGCAGGTCGCGGTTTCTGTTTGCGTCATCACAACATTTCGGCCGTGTTGTTTCGGTGATAAAAGTCTATCGGCCGAAAACCGAAAAGGCCATTTTCGGCCGAAAATTTTCGGTGGCCGAAATTTCGGTGCATCCCTAGTATCTTTAAATAAAACTTTTAAAGGAGTCATCCATCCATTCTTTTATCCAAACCTCTTTGTTTTATTAGGGTTGCAGGGAGCTGGAGCTTATCCCAGTGTCTTGAGCCACAGGTGGGGAAACTCTCTGGATGGTTGGTCAGTCCATCACATGGCTCACACATAATAATCAATGGCACAGTTTAACTGCATGTGGCTCAACTTACCCCACCCTGGGGGCAAGTTGAGTGTTTTTTTTTTTTTTGTTTTTTTGGAAAGCCATATTTTGAAAGCCGTTTATTTTAGAATCAAAATTATTATTCACACATTCTGAATATGTACATATTTAAGTTGGACCCATTACTGTCACGTGCTTGCTTTAAACACACCATAAGTGTGGCCCAACTAATGCTGGAAATATTAGAATTTTGAAGTACAGAAGAATGCTGACATTTAGTGATTTGTTTTCTCTATTCCTTCTGAAGGTCAAAGGTGTGTCTCTTGGCCTAGAGAGGGACAGCTGTGTGGTTCTTATAGATCTCTGGTCACTTCCTCCCCATAAGGATCAGTTCAGATACAGCTGCTCTGAGGCACCATGTGTCTAGTGTTGGATGACTCGTTGAGTATTGGACACAGCAGCTGAACCGGGTCACACAACACCCTGTGGTCTCAAGCAGTTGGTTCATGGTAAATCTTATGTTTGCCCACATGCAGAGTCATACAAGTCAAAAAATGAAAATTGACAATTGTTGTCACAGAGCAAATTATAAGGAAATAAGGAACCAAATAAAGAAATTAGGCAAATATTTAGTGCATATAGTGCATGTTTGTATACGTGTGCGTGTGTGTATTTCCTTAAATATAAAAATAATTAGAAAAAAATATTAGGCAGCACAGCTGTTTGCAATATTGATAATAATTGATATGAAATGTTTCCGGAGCACCAAATCAGCATATTAGAATGAATTCCGAAGGATCATGTGACATTGAAGATGGATTCTGAAAATTCAACTTTGCCATCATCACAGAATTAAATTACATGAAAATTACATTAAAAACCCTTATTTTAAACTGAAATAATATTTCACAATTTCTTTCATCTTCTGTTTTTTAGGTTGAATCCTGCTCCGCTTCCTGATTCTTTCACATAATTGGGTCTCATTTCTGTAACTAAATAAAATCCGGTAGACTCCTCTGCCATGCAAGGTCAGCAAGTGTACACTCAAATCTGCCCCTCCCTTAATTCCAAGATCATGAATATTTCATGTTGTGGTAAAAAAAAAGAAAGACAAAGGGGGGTGTGGCCAATCAAATAACCCAGGGGACAGGCGGTGTGTAGCCCCCTCCTCATCAGCACAGACACACAGATAAAGCAGAACCTGCTGCTCCATCCACCCACACAGACAGACTGATACTTTCTCGTTCAGCTCTCGTGTCCATACACTGCATCGCGGTAAGACTTTCTACACTCCAATATTCTGGATGCTTTTAGAGGTGGCGTTGTATTCTTTCTACTTATTTTCAGAGAGATAGTCTGACATGTCTAGAGATTTGAAAAGAGAAGGAGGGCACAGAACAAAGACAGAGGCGAGACATTCCCAGTTCCCATAAAGGCAGGATGGCCTACGGTCATCTGACTTGGCAGATTGGAAATTATTTTAAGGAACACATTTCTAAATGTGAGCGCCAGCTAGGCAATTTTTCATAGATAGATTGAATTATTATAGTGTTACACAATTTAAATTAAAAAAAAAAATGGGTGAGACATTGGTCAAATGAGGCCCTCACTAAACTCCACTGAAGATGTTTGTTCATTTTTTATCTGTTTAAGCTTGAGGAACAAATATGAATTTATTTGCATAAGTAAAATCATACTTGTGACCCTGGATCACAAAACCAGTCTGAAGTGTCACATTTTCAAAATTGAGATTTATACATCATCTGAAAGCTGAAAAAAATTACTATTTGTAAATCTGGAATCTGAGGGTGCAAGAAATTTGCCTTTAAAGTTGTCCAAATGAAGTCCTTAGCAATGCATATTATTAATTAAAAATGAAGTTTTGATATATTTACGGTATTTTGTTTGGTCTATAGTGCAGAAACATGTCTGACAAGCCCAACATGACAGAAATCACATCCTTTGACAAAACCAAGCTCAGGAAGACAGAGACCCAAGAAAAAAATCCCTTGCCAACCAAAGAAAGTGAGTATCTGATCCTGAAACAGTGGCTGAAGATCTCATGGTGATTATGTAATGATCAGTATTTTGTTTTGTTTTTAATATATTGGTAATTTCTCACTTAAAAATGTGTTAAAAATGTAATTCAGGAAATAAATTGCATATGAAATGAAATAAATATTTCAGGGTTTGTGATTTTCTAGATTCATCAGTACCTTCCCATAATTTGTTTTGGAAAGTAATATGTTTAAAAAATCCTCTGAAATATAGGCCTACGTTATGTGTGGGGTTTTTTTTGTGTTTTTTTTACAGTGTTTTTTAATGATATGCAATAAGTTATTTCAAGTTATATACATATATTTTTTTTTATCACGTTATTTTTTCTCTTGCTCTGCAGAATAAAATCAATTAACTTTTTTTTTCCACTTGAAACACTTCTCAAAGCCTGTCTTCTTGTGATTTTTTTTATTTTTTCTTTCTGCAGCTATTGAACAGGAGAGGCAGGGAGAGTCCACGCCTTGAACGCAACGCAGTCACACACCAGAAGGGGATGACTGAGATCAACAAGAGAAGGACTTGGGGGGAATTGAACCAGTAACTGATGTGTTATTTGTTTCATAGTTTTGTTTGTTAGAGAACTAAATAAAAATAAAAGTACGAAATTTCTACGAATGCATTTTATCCAGTGGTGCCATACGATCATTTAAATGCATTAACGGCAGCATAGTCCTAACCATTTAAGTACTAACTTGATCTAAACAAGTCCTAACACAAGTCCAAACAATCCTAACATTAAGTCGGTGGGCTCGCATCCCAGCCTCCTTGGAATCTAGTGTTATGGTTATAATTTACGCAACAAACATTCAAAACACGAAGAGAGGTAAGTCACATGCGTTCAGTAGAATTCACTGGTCATTTCTAACGTACTTTCTTAAGTTTGCATCGAGTTGTAGGCTATTTGCAGTGGATGTTCACACAAAAGACATCAGCAACGACGTCTAAGACGTAGGCTATACTTGGTAAACATAATATAACCACAAATTATTGGTAAGAACGCGTCTACAAAACGAATGAATAGGCCTACAATTTTATTTTTTTTTAGTAAAATATAGCATTCTGAACTCCTGACACTTCATTTTAGCAAAGCATTTTTAAAAGATTTTACCACTAGATGGCACTATAGAACTTCCGTTCGTTGCCATAGACTCTTTTTTTTTAAAACTTTATTTTATTTTATTATTAGACTTCAATAAACACAAAGTACAGTTAGAACTACAATAATACACATGAAAATATAAAACACAAACATGATATAAAGAAACCATACATCCTAACTTTACTTTATTTTGATGCTTCCACATACACAGTAGGCTATACAGAAGCACGAAATGTCGTTTCTTATGGACCAAGGTGCAAAGACACTTAAAAAAAATGTATGTATGTATATATATATATATATATATATATATATATATATACAAACATACATACACACACACGTTCATGACAACAGGGATCAGACATAAGAGCACATTAAATAAAATTAGCAATAAACATGACGAGCACAATAAATATAACAAGGCAGAAGTATTAAATGAAGTAGAAATGTGAAATTGTAGCCATGTAAGAAATGTTAGAGTGTAAGATTAAAGTGCTTGTGCACAATTGAGGTGGTTCACAGCAGATATTATGTTAGAATATGTGCATTTGCAAAGAGTGTCTTTAGTGCACATTGGGGGAGTTGAATGCAGATGAATGAAAACTGACCATTGTGCAGTTGTGCAAGAGTGTCCAGTGCACATGAAAGTGCAAGAGTGTCCAGTGCACATGAAAGTGCAAGAGTGTCTAGTGCACATGAAAGTGCAGATGTATGCAAAATGTCCATTGGAGTGGTTTTTTTTTTTTTTTTGTAACTGTAGCTTGTCAGTATAACTATAAAACTACGATGCATTTAATATTAAATATTAAAATAATAATTATGCAAGTTTTAATGCCAGGTATGTTATCTTTGTTTTAAGTTTTTAAGTTTAGAATAGGCCTACATGCATTCCTGTAGCACGTGTAGCATATAATCCTACATTATAAATCCATCCATACTTCAAAATGCTTGTCCTCTGTAGGATCGTGAGGATGCTGGAGGTCTTACATTATATTCATATTAATTATTACAATATAATATAGCTCTATATAATCTCTCCACATGGACAGCTTGCAGGACATCTGGGTCTGTTTATTGGTAATGTTGTTATGCTGAGTCTAAATGCTGAGTAAAACTGAGGTGGGGGTTCAATTTAAAGTGTTCTTTTGACACACCGATGTATAACAATAGGCTACATAACTGAAGCATGAGTACATTACAGTTTGTTTTAATACCCAAGGCTTTACATTAATAAAAAATAAAGTCACATTTGGAGAGATACATTCAGTTTGTAAACATAAAAAAGGAACATTCAAAACAACACAGTCAGGAATTAACAATCAAACTCAGTATGAGAAAAATGAAGCTGGCACCAGCTGGTGTAAACATTACGTTATGCCGGTTAGACCAAGAAACAACTTCAGGACTGAGTCTGAAGGTTGATGATGAGAAGAATGTGATAAGAGGGTGTTTGTGTACCAAAGAGGCTAGTAGTGCAGTAATGACTAGTGAGTTCATATCACGGTTTCGGCCAAACTGCATTATCAATAACAATAATCTGATTGTGAATCAAAAAAATTTCAAGGGAGATTATAAATATAAATTAATAGACATGACATATTTGTCATAATGTTCTGTTGTTTTTCCCGGACATAAATATTTCAACATAACTGCTTGATTGCTTATTAATATTTTTAACCAAAAATCATATGATGTGACCAACAAAGACACACGTTAGAGAAACAATCAGCAGACGCTCATGACTGTGTGTCAGGGAAAAGAAGTCTTTCAAAATACCAGATAATTTGAGTCTGGTTAGTGTAGGTCATAAAAATTTGTGATTTGTTGGTATCAGCACATTTCTGCGGTCTTGGTACATTTTTAAATTAGAATTTTAAATTACTGAAAATATTTTTTTTTTGTCATGTCATTAATCCGTTTAGAGAAAACAATCATCTAAGTATCATTCTCAGTCACGTTTGTAATGGCACACAGTTAGAATAAGAAACTGTTATCAGAAGGCCTGGCCAGTACTAGTCATCGTTCAGGGACAGAATGGATGTGCAATGTGCATTGCCCTGGCAGCACTTTATTATTTCTCATTATAAGTAAAGTATCTCTCTCTCTTATCATGAGAATGCTTCTTTCTGGATTGAGGGGGCACTTCTTGGTAAGATCTTGGTAAGGTTTGGGTATACTGCTTTTATCCAAAACTAGGTTAAATGCAAAATGCTATCCTAACCTCAAACAAACAGACTCCTGATATTACAGTGACGTGAAGGTGTCTAGTAAACTGATCTTGTTCCAGTGAGTTTTAATAAAAGCCTTTCTTCCATGACTACAGTGGTCTGGTTCTCAGGAGCTGCTGTTTTGTACTTTCCACTATGTGATCTCAGACAAGACACACTCTATTGTTGCTGCTTCACTGATCTGATGAGAACACTATGGTAAAGAAGTAATTTTTACAATATTCATCCTATGCAGATGGAAAGCATATTTAAAATTAAAGGAATAATCATAAGTTCAATCCAAGTGAAACTCAGACAACAACACTTAAATCTTTGTGGCCTTATCTAAAATTATACTAAAATGGGTTACATAGGCACTTACAACAGAAGTGAATGGAGCCAATTTGTTGCAACAGAACAGCTATAAGTCATAAACAATATGCCTGCTATTTCAAACAGAATGAATGTGAATGAAAGTGGTTTTATAAAATAAGATCAACATTTCTCTCACATTCTGTAAACCTTTGACTCATTCACTTCAATTCAATCTAATTGTAATCCCATTTTTCTCTCTTTTTCAGTCTTTAAAAAAAATTATGATGATTTGTATTGAATTGAAATAATCGGAATACATTCACTCTACATAAATGTAGAAACAAATGTTAGTCAGAAATTGCTATAGTAAATTTCAAAATTAGAGCAAATAAACTTAACATTAAACAATTTTGAATTAAGAAAAACTAGTAACAATAACATTAGTTTTATTTAGAAATTAAGCTTTTACAGTGTACACAATTATTACAGTTATTTTACATTACATTAAGTCATTTAGCAGATGCATTTATAAAAGCTTTTTTTTTTTTAAATAGGAAACAGGCAGATAGTAAATAAATAGAGTGCAAGTCTAAAAGGTGCAAGTGTTTTTTTTTTAGAGAGCGCTAGAGTTAGAAGAAATGTGATTTTAACCAATTCTTGAAGATGGCTAAGGACTCTTGATTGAGTTGTGCAGGCCATTCCACCAGGAGGGAACGTTTAATTTAAAAGTCTGTGATTTAAAAAAAAAAAAAAAAAGTAAAAGAAGAGACAAGTCAAATATATACGGTTTTGTTTCAGTTTTATTCCAAAATGTCATATTACATCCAGAGAATGAATAGCAAACAGTACAAAAATCATCATCCCAACTGTTTATTTCTGGCATATATGACTTAAATGACCTTCATAGGGTCATAGTTCCGTTACAAAAATAAAATAGCTTCATTTGAACCATCCTCAGATGTAGATTGCAAATGTAGATTACAGTTACCTTCAGAATGGTTGTAAATAAAGAGTAAGGAAGGCACTGAATCAAACAGCAGCAGCAGCTGCATTTTCACCATAACATCCACCAAACTCAAAACACTCCTCCCCACAACAGAAACACTTGACCTGAGCATTTCATCATTTAGATAAAGTAAAAAAAAAATAAAGCATGGAGGCAATAATGAAGGAATCCACAGCTGGTGTGATCATCCCTCAGAACATGAGCACTGGTAGAACAGTACTAGTCAGTCCATTTTTCACACGAGCTGGAGACATCCATCACATATCCATCACAAACTGGTCGTCATCAACTGTGGAGAAAAAGAATGAGACAGAAGGGTTAGAGGGTTCAAAGTTGTGTCACTGTGAACTCTTCCTAGAAAAAAATAACTGAAAGCGACACTCCTTTCACATGAAGCACGGTACACCCTGAGGATATTCCCCGATAGGGAAATCAGACTTGCCAAACTCCGAGCAGGTCAGATGCATTTTTGTTTGCTTTTCTCATGAACTGACTTCAGTCACACCAAAATGTGACCATGAGCTTAGAATAAAGGGGGGAAAAAAGAAAATGGACGTGGCAGCCTAGGGCAAATTTTCAGTTAACCTTTTTTTTTTTTTTTTAAATCAGTATAACTTATCAGCATAAATTCTTTGAGTTTTTAATATATATATATATATATATATATATATATATATATATATATATATAAAACATTTTTATATAATTTAAATAATACTTAAAATAACCTAATAATTTATTAAATATTAAAATAAAATGTACACATGCATTTGTGGTGTAAGGAAAATGTTACAATGTTACAAATGAAACCAGCATGAATACTGAATACAAAGAGTACATTTCTAAAAGCAGATATTTATTTTTTTTATTTATTTTTTATAATGACCACTTATTTGTCATCGACATACCATACATAAACTACAACATGAGACTTTCTCGGTCACATACTGTATTCCAGTAGACGACCGCAATGTGTAATAAATAATATGCAATAATAATAAAAAATAAAAGATGGAAATGATGAGGAGTGACTTACCAGTGAGCTCTTTGTTGCCATTCTCCTGCTCTGCTGGTTGCAGTGAGGGTCTGGTGACCCCTGGTATGTCGGGGAGGCAGCAGGGTGGGGTGTGAGCGAGGGGTGAGTTTCGACATTCCAAAAGAAACTTTCGATCATAGATGATCCGTGTTCCTGCAGGGAAAATATCAATATTAGTTTATAAGGTTCAGCCTATTTAAAAAAAAAAAAAAAAAGTTGGCATAAGTCTATAGCATTTTTTGCTTCAAGTAACTTTTTTCCTGTTGAGCTCTGCTCTAAGAATTCAGAAAAACATGTTGTGTCTCCCAAGTGAAAGTCTGTAATGTAGTTTAGCTCATATTAGAGTAATGGAAACAGCTGAATGAAGAGCCGACTAGGGTGCTTTCTAAATGCATGCAGGCAAAAACACTCAAAAACAAGGTGGCCCAGTATAGATGTCCTGTAGTAACCCAAGTGGCAAGAAAATTAAGCAACATCATCCATTACTGCACAAGGACCAAGTGTGATTGGACTGACTGAGGTCTGACTTAAGAAACAAGTTCTTAGATATATGACAACATTTTTAATTCAATATGATGTGCTGCATCTCATTTGGTCATTAAAACGAATACATATGGGAGATATTAGTCAAAGCATGATGGGGTTTTATGGATAAATGTGCTGTAACTAAAGGTCGATTGATATAACAGTCACTGGCTTGGTTTCAAAAACTGAAGCAAGTCACATTTATTAATGTGAGCTTTAATAACCACGTGATCAATGTTGACAGTTGTGGCGTAATGCAGTTCGCAGATAGGCGTTTATTACATTTTATTACTTCATTTTGTTTATATTAACGAGTTTAAATTGTAACTTTTTTCAATGTTATATCATGCCTTCATTTAGTTTACCATTTTAAATTAGCTTTATGAAGTTACGTATTTTCTGTTATCTTTGTCCCAGACCCAATTGTTTACACACACACACATACATACATACATATATATATATATATATATATATATATATATATATATATATAATAACGACACAGTATGATAAACAACTTCGATATTTATTAAACATATAGGTGTACTTGTGTTTAACAGTGCGAAAAAAATGAAAACTAAAATATTATTTGCGATGCGTTCTGAATTAGTCTTAGCATACATACTGTGAGATGTTGTAGAAATGACACTAGCGTTCATGGCTTTCAGAATGAACATTAATTTTACAGAATTCTGTGATGCACGTGCGTTCGCTTTCAACCTTTGTTAGCAGACAAATTAAACTACCTATAAGTTAGTCTAAAGGGTGCTTTAAAATTAATTTCGTGCAGGTCCATTGGGCTAAATGTGAGCATGATTAAAACAAACACACATTCCTTTAAATCCAAATGCAGCTGACGACAGTAAATCACGGAATTACTTAAAAGGCAACGAGCCGCTTGTAAACATCGCATTGCCTCTGGCGTTATGACCGCGCAATGCAAACTATCAATTACTTACGTCATACAAAAACAAAGTGCGCTCGGGTTCCAACCATGTGGGAAAAACTCGCGCACAAAACAATTAACTTCACTAGTTCTAAAGTACATCCTGCGGTTAAGAATAAGCACACCGGGTTACCTCCAGGAGTTGTTGAAAACACGGTTCCTCCAGGAGTTTGACTGTAGCTGTCGAGGAGTGGAGACCGGTAGCAGCGGCTTGGAATCGGGCAGGTCGACGAGGCTTCGCAGCTGGTTGACATGGTGAACCTGAATCTAAGCTCGAGACTTGAATGAACACGCTAAGATCTTGGCCGATATGTCGTAGAATTGTGTGTCTGTGCGCTGCACAAGTAGTGAAATCTCGAGGGAGGAGATTTCTGACGTGCTGCAAACGTGGAAATCTGGCCAATCAGAGGGATGATTCCACTACCGACGCCAGTAGCCCCTCACTGCAGAACGCAAGATCAAGGGGGCGTGGTTGGATACACCTCTAAGAGGTGGAGATCGGTGGGTTTAGGGGTGGAGATGGGTGGGTTTAGGTATCATGGGGTAGAGACGGGTAGGTTTAGATTTAGATATACGTAAGGTGGGAGGATCCAACCACGCCCCCGTCGCACAACGCTGAGGCCCTCTGCAAGGACCAAGTGTTTACAGCCATTTCATGGAACGTAAACTCTTCGAACAGCAAGAGATTTTCGGAGAAGTTCAGTTGGGTACATGATGTGAACTCTGCGATAAGATATGACAACACCTTGTGCCGTACTAAAAGCCCAATCTCAGGATGACCTGTCCTCTCTATATATGCCTCCCATATTTGCAGTAAAATGTGTAATTTCATGCAAGACAATATTAGTGTGGTTCAGTCATTTCAAAAAATGAAAAGTTATGCCACAGATATTTGTCTTAACATTAAGCACTAGTTCCTGTGCTTAAAAGTGACTTGACATTCAGCCAAGTATGGTGACCCATACTCAGAATTTGTGCTCTGCATTTAACCCATCCGAAGTGCACACACACAGAGCAGTGAACACACACACACTGTGAACACACACCCGGAGCAGTGGGCAGCCATTTATGCTGCGGCACCCGGGGAGCAGTTGGGGGTTCAGTGCCTTGCTCAAGGGCACCTAAGTCGTGGTATTGAAGGTGGAGAGAGAACTGTACATGCACTCCCCCCACCCACAATTCCTGCCGGCCCGGGACTCAAACTCACAACCTTTCGATTGGGAGTCCGACTATCTAACCATTAGGCCACGACTTCCCCAAAAATGAACTTTACCTTATAGTTACCCACAAAATTGTCATACTTTTAACAGAACATGGATTGTGAGCTGTCACCTATGTAAAAAAATAAACTGATCAAAATAACACACCAGATACATTTCCAACTTTTTATTGAATATTAAGGTAAATATTTCACATTAATACAGGCTACATAAAGTAGAGCCACTATACGACATGAAATTTACTCTCATTTTTAACCCTTTTTCAGTATGTAAACAATTATACAGGTATTTACCACTCTAAAAGGTCTGATTTCGTTCTTTAAGCAATCATCTAGGTCTTGGCCAAGTATAAATAGCGCACTGTCCTACTGAGCCCTGCCGACCAAGATCACTTTTATGTTGGGCTTAAATGTCAAAATGGCTATACTACTCAGAATGTATCCTGTTGAACAGGCAATTGATTTGTTCATAGACAGTGGTAAACGCATTAAATCCACACTGGATTCTTTCTTTTTAGTTAGGCACATCAAGGGTGTCCATCTCAAATTTCTGAACTTGTTTAACATTTTTTTGGGCACACATCTAGGTTAATACCACGTCTCAGTAATTAGGTAATTATCTTGTTCTTTTTAACGTGTTTCTTGTTACTGCTCCTAGGCCTCTCGATCAATGTTTAGTTGACATGATTCAGATGCACATTTCCCACATGTGGGGCCCAAGTGCCTGGCCATACCTGCAACAAAGATTCAAAGAGTTAGATGGCAAAAAGGGCTGTAACTTTCAGTAACACTTTCAGGCGGGGTCCACAAAGAGCAATTACCTGCTGTGGGTCTGAATTCTCAGCAGTGTTGGGAACAACCTTTAGGATGGGATTCCAGGCAGGGTCAGATGTGTGAAGACCATTGTATACAGGGCCTCCAGGACCCTCCGCCATCTGTGGGTGAGGAGGGATCATCGTGCCACCGTACATTGACATTGGCAACCCCTACACATTTGGAATAAACCCACAAATTAAAATAATAAAACAACCAAAAAGATATACATATATAATTATTATTTTTTTTTAGAGTTACTGTACAGTACGTACCTTTGAAAAATCCATGAAGTTGGTGGGAAGAGCTTGGTGGTAAGTGTTAGAGGGAGCCACAATCCCAGTATCATCTCGTTCCATAGCCTGGTGCTGAGAGAAGGCCGACGGTTCCTGCATCTGGTGGTGCATCACTGGCCCTCCCATCAGGGGCTGAGACCAGCCTGACATCGTCTCTGTGAAAAACAGACCGATATTTATTATCTTTTAAACCCAGCACTTCACATTTAGTGCAATTAGTTACATAAAAACAATTATCACTACATAAGCAAATATGTTTAGTAACATGTAGAACAATTTGTTAATGTTGACTACATCTCAGTCACAGACGCACCGGTGGCACTGCCCACTCCAAAAGACCAGATGCCACCCTGTCCAACTGGTGGGGTGTAGCTGGTGGGCAACATGGTGTGGTTGACTGAGCCAGTTTGCCGAATGCGGGCCAGGCGCTCTGTTCCAATTGGAGGGGGCACTTTGCGGTCCTGATGGTTGGAGTTACTAGGTTTTGTCTGGATCAAAGCGGGAGTCACCGTAGATGTGCAAAGAGGTGAGGATGCCCCGGAAGACACGGAAGGTGCTGGAGACTCACCTAAAATCAATGAGAAATGAAGGGACCATCAGAAAGAGCACATGAGCAATAAAAAATAATGCTGTCCGTGTTACATCTGCATCAGAAATACTTATTCACGTACAAGAGGTGGAGGCACTCCAGGGATGGGGAGAGAAGTGCTGGCGGCTGAAGGAGGGTGTGCCCATAGGAGCAGGACCTGGTAGGTACACAGGGCTGGCAGATATGCTAGTGGTAAAGTTGGGGAGCGCAGTGGACACAGACATAGAGTTGTCCATGGGGTGCATACCTGTGATACAGGGTTAACATTAAAAAATTTACCTTCAGCACAAAACAAAGAAGCAAGGACATCAGCAATAGTACTGGTTATTTAAAGCAGGGGTGTCCAATCCTTGTCTTGAAGGGCCACGTTCCTACACAGTTTAGCTCCAACCCTAATTAAACGCACCTGAACCAGCTAATCAAGGTCTTCAGCCCTAGAAATTTTCAGACAAGTGTGTTGAAGCAGGATGATGCATGAAGGTGGCCCACCAGGAGCAAGACATGACACACTTAAGGTCAAGACTGCACTCACCAATGGGACTGGAGACAATTCGCTGAGAGGAACAGCGATACCCGGGAGCTTTTGAGCCATCGGGAGGAGGTATTACACTTTCAATCTGCCCCATTCCACTTATGTAGGCGTTAGGTGGGGCGCTGTAGGACTGCTCCGGAGGGGTACATGCAGGTAGATGGCAGGCACCCCAAACCTGGTTGTTGCCCACCTGGTTGCTGTCAAAGATGCTGCTGAAGTGATTGAAGATAGCCGCAGGGCCAAAGTTAGGGGGCAATTGCGCTTTTCCACTGTGCAGGTGCATTTGAGAGCCATTTATCATGCCCATAGTGGAGGACATTGGATGAGAGGGAGGGGGCATGCCTGCCGGAGCCAGGCTGGGCTGAGGTGGAGGCTGTTGCTGTTTGAGGAGTTCCTGTGAGGCTCCCGGAGGCACAAACACAGACTGCTGCTCTGGAGTCATGGTGTAGTAGGGTGCCGGAGGCTGCATGCGTGGGGGCACACCGGGTACGTTTGGGGTGGAGTAATGAGGTAAGGCGCTGCTGGTATTAGTGACTGTGCTGCTGCAGGTTGGAGGTGGCAGGCGTGTGATGGGGTGAGTTGAGCCTGGCTGTGATGAGGAAGAGGAACTGGGTTCTGTGCTGGAGGGAAAGTGTGACGGAAGTGGCTGCCGGCTCTCGGGCTGTGCAGGCAGCATCGAGGGGCCAGAGGGAGACGAGGTGAAGTGCAAGGAAGCAGAGGGGCTGGGCCCATCAGATGGAGCTACTGCAGCAGGTGTTGCGAGCTCTGTGACGGGCTTCTCTTTAACAGGGGTGCTAAGGCTGGCTGGCTCTGGTTTGTGGGCAGGGGGATGCTGTGGAGGTGGAGCACTGGGTGCAGATGGAGGTGGAGGGGTCGTAGGGGTTGTGGGAGCACAGCTAATGGGAGAGGGAGCAACTTGCGCCAAGGGAGCACTGCTGCCGGTAGAGGCAACAGTAACTCCAGCCCCAGACTTAGGATCTGTCGAGAAGAGCTGCTTCCTGACAGAGGAAGGCGTGGGGTTGTTGGCGGGTGCGGTACTGGTGGGAGAAGTGGTGGAGGCAGTGGGAGTCGAGGTGCTGGACATGAAAGCAGTGGGATGCTCAGTGTGGCCCGGAGCAGAGCTGGCGGGACGTGGAACAGAATTACCACTGTGTTTGGGTGAGCTGTTAGCACTACCAGGGCTCACAGGACGAACAGGGAAAGGACCCCAAGTGTTGGGAGAGGATGAGAAAGTGCCACCAAACTGTGCCATGGGTAATCGAGGGTGGCGGATCTGGTTCATAGTCTGGGCTGCTAGAAGGGCCAGCTGAGGATGAGCATATGCAAGTGGTGGCAAAGAAACGAAGGGGGGCCTGACGCCCGGTGCCATACTCTTGCCCAATTTGCCAGCCTGCTGAGCTGTGAAGTTGGTGGTGGACTGGAAAGACACACTGGAGGAGGGCACTACAGATGGCAGGCCTTTTGAACTGGCCGCAGTAGTGCTTGTGGCCCCAGTGGAGGTTGTGTAGGTGGCGCTGATTCTGGTGTTGGCGCCAGGCAGCCGGATGTGGTTACGAGGGATCAGGTCCTCTAGCTCTTTGGCTGGGTCCTGGATCAGCGCGTTGATTAGCTGCACAGCATGCCGTGTTGACTCAGTGCCACCTCTGCAAACCAAGAGATGAAACATATGTAAGAAATTCCAGCAAAGATAGTCAGTCAGTTGCTAGTGTCCTAAAAATTATCTGAATGATTTTTACCTGATTGTAATCATTCTCTCTCCATTTTTGTCCTTCTGTTTGTCCACGTCGATGTGTGCACCTGTAACGTCTTGAATGGCCGTAATGTTACAGCCACCTCTACCCATAATCCGAGACACCACAGAGGCAGGGACAGAGAGCTTCTTGGATCTAAGGGAGAAATGACAAAACCTAGATTTTTGCCCAAGTGAAACATTGCAACACATTATGCCAGTGTCTGCAAGCACGTTTCAATTTTATTGCACGTTTTTAGGTTTTTAGTACATCTAGAGAGCTTATCCTTAAGTTTCTAAGATATTCGGATCCTTAGATGGCTTATGTCCTTGCTTCACTGTAAATGTGTTTTATCCTGTCATTTTTAGATTGCAACATTAACAAAAGTGCCCCTCACCTCCGAACCACCTCTTTCCACCCCTCTTCTCTCTTCTGGCCCCTCTTTGGACTAGTGAAATTCATCTTACTGTTGGGCGAGGTGACTGGCAGTGAAATGGTCTTGAACGAAGGGGGCAGGGAACTGGGGGGCAAGTCACTGTTGATCTCATGAGATCTGTTAATGTGAAAAGAAACATCTTCCTAAAATTCCTTTTGTTGCAAAAATGGAAATGCAGTATCTTGTCAAACCACAAGAAATACTTCTCTTTGCAATTTGCAGTTACTACCTCTAGTGAAATGTAGCATTTTACTACCAAAGTTCAAGAAAACTACTAGGTTAAGATCTGTCAAATGCTGAGATAATGATGTGACATTTGAAGCAATTTTGATATGCACAATGCACTAGCAGCAAGCAGGAGTACATCAACACTTACTTATGGTGTGGTTTGGAGATGGACACCATGACCTTCTCCTCACGAGAGCCCAGCAGTGATGGCCCCTGTCTCTTCTCACTTACGACATGCAGCTGGTTAGAGCATGGAAGGACCAAAGGTGCAGAAGAGGACAACGATGAAGACAGATCAGGGAGCTCCTGACTCTTACTGCCACTGCTGCTCTCACTGTTGCAGTCGGTGCTATCTAGATTTGAGTCACTCGTGCCTCCCGGTGCCCCACCCCCTCGAGGTTCTCCATGGATCTTATTTTTGTCAGCTTTCTGCTGCGCCAACGCCACCTGTGGGTCCTGAAGAATTATCGGTTCGGTAGGTGAATCCTTTGTCTTGTTCTTTTTGCGATTGGTGCTTGGTGTGGTGGCCACACTGGCTCGCTTTTTGCCGAACGTGTTCGTGAAGGTTGTGGAGGTGGCGGAGATGCCGATAGTTGTGGTGGTGGTAGCACTTGGGGGCTCAATGGGGACCTCCACTTCTGAAAGGGGAAAAACAACGACAAAAGGTTAACGATGCATCAAAATCCAGAACAGAAATGGTTTACAGAAACTTTACAGTTGTTCACTTGAACTGAAGCCACTAAAACTATCTGTTATCAACATTACAGAGTGCCAGAATGCCATTTGTTGTTTAAATTGTGACAAAGTCGGACTTCTCTTAATTAGTTAATTTTGTTCCATATCAAAAGTAACTAATCACAAAGCTAACTACAATTATAGGATAGGAAATAAGGGTCAGTTTTTTTTTGTTTGTTTTTTTTGAAAATAGCATATTGATTATAAAAAAAGCAAACTGAAGCTGAAGGTAGGAATTGTCTGTGAAATCTGGGTATAAACAGACAAGGTGTTCCTCACCTTCTGCAGAGTCATCTTTTTGATCCTGCATCTCACAGAAAACCTCTTTCACTTTAGCCTCCTCTTCCTCCAGCTTCCTCTTCTGCTCTTCCTTCTTTTTCTTGCGCTTCTCCTTTCTCTTCTCTCGCTTTGCAGCCAGAGCCTGCTTTTTGCTTTCTTCACGAGACTACGACATAATTTGAGAAGAACTTAGTTCACCATGATACATCATGCTGCATAATGTTGTGACTAATATAAAAATCCTCAGTTAGTTAGCTCAATAATTAGACTAACTGGTCATCTGAAGAAACTAACCTTCTCCAGATCAAGTTCCTTAAGTAGAATGCTGGCGTTCTTGTTCGCCTCAGCCGCCTGCTGATCTTTGGCTTTGACAATGGTCTCCATGCACTGATGACATTTCTTCAGCAGTTCCTGCAGAGATACAATGTAAATGTGAATTCAAGACTTCTGTCAAATCATGCAAATAGTCCTCTATGGGTATATAGGGTTGTGTTTTTTGTCTTTTATACCTTGTCTGCAATAGTTGCAATGTATCTCATGCACTCAATGTCAGATGGGAACTGGTTGACTTCCTTCACCAGGTACTGCACCACTTTTACGTGACCCTAAAAAGGATATATTTCAGGCTGGCATGCTTTACAAAAGATTATCATCCATTATTTTTCTAAAAAAGGGTAGCATTGACAATTACTCATAAGCTAAGATGTTCATCAGTCCTATGGACAGCATGACAAACTGCTCACCTTGCGAAATGCTGCCATGAGGGGGGTTATTTTGCGGTTGTCTGCTGAATCCACATCGGCTCCAGCCTGCACCAACAGCTGCACCACATCAAAGTGGCCACCGTTAGCAGCAAGCCACAAAGGGGTGTTCCCCTTCTTATTTCGCACGTCAATGTGAGCCCCTCTACATTAACAGACCAGAAACAGGAGCATGAGATGCTACATTTTGGATAGAGTACTGAGTGGTACTGTACACTACCAGTGTTACAAAGACATACCTGCTAATGAGAAGCTCACAGAACTTGTAGTGACCCTTGTCTGCAGCAATAGTAAGGGCAGTGTCACGAGAGGAGGGAACTGGAGGGGCATTGACATCCGCCCCTTTATCCAACAGCACACGGCCCACTTCAGCATAACCACCAGACGCAGCCTCCATGAGAGGGGTAAGGCCAGTCTAGGAGAAGGAAAAGTCCCATTAAAATTTAAATTCATATTAAGGTTATAAACCAACATTCTGCAAAAACTTAACGTGCTAGGTTTTAATTTTGCTTTTGCAATTTTATGGCAAAAGAACAAGAGAAGAGCATTTACAATTTTTAAATGCATTTTTACACACACTACACAAGGACCACACTGCCCAAGTAACAACACGTGGACAGGTGAGCACAGACCTTAGCGCGGTGTTCCACGTTTGCCTTCCGGTCCAGAAGCAAGCTGACAACTTCTGCTCGGCCTTGGAAGCAGGCCAAGGTCAGCGCTGTGTTACGATTGGTCTCAATCTGTGCATTGATGTCCGAGCCCATGTCTAACAACAGCTTCACCGCAGGCACGTGGCCATTCATGGCTGCCAACATGAGCGGAGAAATGCCCAGCTTACTGCCAGTCCTGAAAGAGAAGGAAGTGTATACTGTTAAAACAAACAGTGTCTTGACATAAGTCTTAAGACAACTGATCAAATCAATGGGAACAGATGTACTGACCTAGAGTTGATCTCAGCTCCAGCATTCAGAAGGATCTTGATGATGTTGACGTAGCCCCCAGACGCCGCCAGGCTGAGCGGGGTGTAGTCAGAAACGTTACGGTGCTCCTTATTAGCCCCACGGAGCAACAACAGCTCCACCACCTGCAAAGATGGAGATAAAGCAATGTACTTCCAAGTCTTTGGTGCATTTTGGATGGTTTAAGAGGCAGAGTTAAAAATGTACGGGGTACCTCTTGTCTACCACCCGAGCAGGCGAGGGACAGAGGGGTGTCTTTGGTCCTCTCAGACTGAGCTTCAATGTCCCCTCCCTTGTCCAGTAGGATCTCCACCACACCCACATGGCCCGCAGTTGCAGCTAGGATTAAGGGAGTGAACCCTGTGGACAGACACATAGAGAGACACTCAACATCTCTGTAAATGTACTATACAGATACAACTTCACGGAACAAATGATGGAGTCTCTTACCCTTCTTGTCTCTGTGCTCGATTTTAGCCCCACGTGCAATGAGCACTGAGACGAGCTCTTCATGGCCACCAGCACAGGCCAGAGTCAGTGCCGTGTCATGATTGCTCTCAGTCTGAAGGGAAAATAGATAATTCGCTTGAAAACAAATATGAACAAATCTATGATGTCTGCAAATTTTCCACAGCAGTCATTTTGCTTCATGTGTGTTAAATGCAGAGAATATGTTCTTACATGCGCGTCAATGTCCACTGAGGGGTACAGAGGGAGCATGGAGGATGGGGAGACTGTGTTGATGGGCGTCTGTGCGGAGGGCTGAGGGGAGGGCGAAGTTGTAGTGTTTACCACAGGTACTCTGTTGTTCACAGCTGCAAAGACAAGAGTCAGACCAGTGTTATTTTAGTATAATTTACTATTTTAGTACTTCTACATATTTTGAATCGCTTTTATTTTTATATTTAGTTTTCATTTAGTCATTTTATGTGCAAAAGAGATTTTAGCTAATTTGAAGACCGCCTGAATTGGCTCAATCAGAAGTTTCCTTTCACCTGTACTGCAGAATTTCCCATAAAAAAAAGAAATTAAGTGCTCATCTCTAATCATTTTAATCATCAGTTATAAATCTTTATTTGCTATTGCTAGTCGTTGCTAGACAATTGGGGGAGGGATATTCATATTCTAGAGAATTTTGAGTAGGAAAATTTGGTTTGATTGGCCATATTTGTACACATATACCCCCATTTGTGCAGAGAGAAAGACTACAAATTTTACACGTGTAGATATACACAACTTTTGGGAGCAAACTAGCTCAATTTCTTATTATTAGTTGACATCCTGAAAGGAAACAAAGACAGCCACAGTGAGCTCACCCGCCATGATGTCATCAAGCGTATCTGTGAGCGTCTGTGCGGGCGTGGCGACCATGAGTCCGTCGGGTGCCTGTGCGAGAAGCCCTGGCCCCAACCCCGTCAGCTGCTGACCCAGCAGCACCCTCTGCAGGTCCGGACTGCTGCTTCCCGGGTAGTCTGCGTTACTGAAGTCTGTGGACTGCTGCGGGGTGAGAGGCTGGATGGGAACGAAGCTGGTCTGAAGAGGAGGACTCTGGAGGACCAGGTTCTGAGGCGGAGGTGGTGGTGGTAGTTGTGTTGCCTCTCTGTACAGAATGGTGTCCACCTGTGGCAGCTTGGCACAGTCGATATTGTCTTCATCATCCTCCTCCTCATCATCTTCATCATCCTCGTACTCCTCATTGGTAGGGGTGGGCCTGTGGTCCTCCTCTCTGCGATTAACCCCGCACTCATTGTCAGAGCCCAGCTGTGTGGCCCGCAGGGGCAGGGGGGTGCCGGGCATCTCCACCCCTGCCGCCTGGCCCAGCTCCTCCTTGAGCCCCTTGGTCTCCATGTATTCTTTGGTGAACTGCTGCTGCGTCTTCAGCTGCAACTGCCGCTCCACCTTCTGCAGCTCCTTCAAGATCTTCTTCTTCTTCTGCACCTGCTCCTCCCGACTCTTCTTTAACTCCTCGATTTTGTCTTTGGTGAGTGGCTCACCCTGGATGAGCTCGAGCGAATGCATCTGGGCCTTCTCAATGGCACTGATGCGCTGGCCCAACTCGTTGAGCTTGCCCTCCGTCTCCTCGACGATGCATTCCAGAGGCTGGTACGGGTGGAAGGGCGGCAACAGATCGGCGTCTAGGCCACCTGAGACTACGGAGTTGTTTTGAAGAGAGCTCAGCCTCTGCTTGGACGCACCTAAGAGAAAAGCCAAACAAATGCTCAAACCCAAGAACCCCACAATTCATGCACGGGTGCAACTCATCAACAGTGTCTATTCATTCTAATCAACTGAATGTGTTTCTCTGCTGCTCAAGGCATTTCAATACTCAAAGGTATTACAAGATGGTTTAAAGTGGGAAAGCAAATACATTTAAACTTACATTTTCAAGTGCAGCTGGATTATAATTGTACTTCTAATTATATTTTAGGATGTAGCCTATTCTTGCAAGCATTTTAGATAGTTTGTTTCTAGTGCAGTACCTTTGTTTATCTTAATTTGATGATGTACACTCACCTTTATTAGGATTATTAGGAACACCATACTAATACTGTGTTTGACCCCCTTTCACCTTCAGAACTGCCTTAATTCTATGTGGCATTGATTCAACAAGGTGCCGAAAGCATTCTTTAGAAATGTTGGCCCATATTGATAGGATAGCATCTTGCAGTTGATGGAGATTTGTGGTATGCACAGCCAGGGCACGAAGCTCCCGTTCCAACACATCCCGAAGATGCTTTATTGCGTTGAGATCTGGTGAATGTGGGGGCCATTTTAGTACAGTGAGCTCATTGTCATGTTCAAGAAACCAATTTGAAATAATTCGAGCTTTGTGACATGGAGCATTAACCTGCTGGAAGTAGCCATCAGAGGATGGGTACATGGTGGTCATAAAGGGATGGACATGGTCAGAAACAATGCTCAGGTAGACCGTGGCATTTAAACGATGCCCAATTGGCACTAAGGGGCTTAAGTGTGCCAAGAAAACATCCCCCACACCATTACACCACCAGCAGCCTGCACAGTGGCATGATGGGTCCATGTTCTCATTCTGTTTACGCCAAATTCTGACTCTACCATCTGAATGTCTCAACAGAAATCGAGACTCATCAGACCAGGCAACATTTTTCCAGTCTTCAACTGACCAATTTTGGTGAGCTCGTACAAATTGTAGCCTCTTTTTCCTATTTGTAGTGGAGATGAGTGATAGTCGATGGGGTCTTCTGCTGTTGTAGCCCATCCACCTCAAGGTTGTGCGTGTTGTGGCTTCACAAATGCTTTGCTGAATACCTCGTTTTTAGTGAGTGGTAATCACAGTCAAAGTTGCTCTTCTATCAGCTCGAATCAGTCGGCCCATTCTCCTCTGACCTCAACAAGGCATTTTCGCCCACAGGACAGCCGCATACTGGATGTTTTTCCCTTTTCACACCATTCTTTGTAAACCCTAGAAATGGTTGTGCGTGAAAATCCTAGTAACTGTGCAGATTGTGAAATACTCAGACCGGCCCGTCTGGCACCAATCAACCTCAACACGCTCAAAATTGCTTAAATCACCTTTCTTTCCCATTCTGACATTCAGTTTTGGGTTACAGGAGATTGTCTTGATCAGGACCACACCCCTAAATGCATTGAAGCATCTGCCATGTTATCGTTTGATTAGATAATTGCATTAATGAGAAATTGAACAGATGTTCCTAATAATCCTTTAGGTGAGTATATATTGAGCAGTGGTTGATGTTAAATACATTTATAAGATAAATATCTGAAGAAAAATGGTGAAATGGTGAAAAATTGGTCAGCGCCACCTAGAGTGCAGGCGTGAATTAGGCAATAACAATTGTTTGGCATTTGGTGTGAAAGCACCGGTCTTCTGCGATTCGGATCGCACTCAGTGTGGAAAGGCCTTAAGTGAACTCTTCATTTGTGAACTGATAGCAGAGAATTGATGATCCAACATCAGTTCATAAATGCCATGTTCACACTGTCAGTCCAAATCTGATCAGTTTATCAAAGCGGTCAGACTAAAACAGACTTCCAGAAATGTAATTTGAATAAAATATTAAACCATATATGAATATAGCTTGAAACAGATTTCTAAAACTCTTTTTTTATCATTCAACCTTGCTAAATATGATTGGATTTCCATGGGATACGTACACAAATCATATTTGGACTGACGATCTAAACAAGGATATAGTTATCTTAAGCAACCCATCTAGCGGATTTGAATACCTTTACTAGACAAACAAACCTTTGCTTGTAACGGGAGGGGGCGTGGGGATGGTGGAGGGCACTCTGTCTGGTTCCTGGGGGGGCACCACCATAGCCAGGGCTTGGAACGGAACTCGAGGGGCCTGTATGTCAAACAAAATTAACAACCTATTAACTAAAAGTGCAAACTATTATATTAAACATTCATGTTGCATACATTTTCAGGGTATATGCAGGAATCTTGAAGTTAATTTTAATACCTTTTCAAGACTTTTTCCAAGACCTTCTCAATATTTTTTAATACCTCACCGCCATTTCAAGCTGTGACCATTTACATCAGTGATGCTTTTAACTTAACAGTTTTAGTTTGTGATAAAGACTATAGACCACTTTGATACAAAAAAATCAAATAGGCTCACTGGGATAATAAATCAAAGCAAAGTTTATTAAAAAACAAAACAAAACTTTGCTCCGCCCTCAACAACAATCATGCTGACGTGTGCCTCAGTTCTTCTGATTTTGTTCCCAGCAGCTTCTCAGTTTGGACCAATTAATTCCGTTTTTCTTTACTACGTCTTCTGAGGATGTTGGACTTTGTGATCAGTTGTGCCATTAACGCACTGGGAACCCCAGAGCGTACTTTGTGGTTTTGAACTTCCGCCCGCCTGCCTGCTCCGGTGCTCTCAGAGGCAATTTACGAACGCCTGTTTATTGGTGCGTTCAAGTCATCTCGTTTAGATCGTATTTCTGAGTTGAATGCACATGAATGCCACCACAATATCGTAAATACCAGTGGGGAGCTCTGGATTTTCTTTAAGCCCCGATCTGTACGAGTTGGGGGCGTGTCAGTGATTAACATGGCGGAATATAGCTGTGATATTGTCAGGCTTTTCTATTTACAGTGCAGTAAGTTAATCGACAACGCATAATACGATGACATTATAATATAGCAATGCAACTTGTAACAAAGTTGGCAGCGGCTTCATAAATGAATTTAAAACATTAAAAAACTAAGTATGCCTAATGCACATTTCTTTGTTCTTAATTTTCTAGAACAAGAGTTTAAGAACATTGCTGTATTTTTGTGTTTTTAATTAAGAGAAAGTACTCTTAATTAAGCACGACTTCCCACCTGGTGCGTACGAACTTCCCAGGAGGACTTGAACACACCATATGTACCTGTTCGGTTTTTTTTAAAAAAATGACTAAATTCACACACTTTTACGATGTTTTTGGGACTCAAACTGTTGGACAGCTAATTCAGAAAAAATACTTTCAAAATTTAAGACTTTATAAAGCCGTGATAAGACAATACTTTTTAAGGGTCTTAATTTTCCCAAAATTTATCACCTTTTAAAACTTTTCAAGACCCCGCGGATACCCTGATTTTGATCTTTCAAACCATTTGGTAAAAGAGGGTAATTTGTAGTGACTTTTAGATTGTGTACGTATCCGCTCACCTGAGAAGTGTCATGAGAGGGGGGTGTGAGCTGGGACAGGTCAGGGGCAGGGACTGACAGAATGTTGTTTGGGTAGTCTAGCAAGTAGGACACCACATTAGTGTGACCACCTTTAGCAGCTTCAATCAGCATCGTGGACCCATCCTGTGAGCAGAAGAGAAACTCTAATTAACAGAGGACCGACCAGAGCCTGTACGACCACATAACACCCATTAGCATCTGTAGAGTGTAATTCTCAGGGAGGCTGAAATCCTCACCTTCAGTCTGTGGGTGGGGTCAGCACCATGGGCCAACAGCAGCTCTACCACAGCCAGGTGGCCTCCGGCACAAGCCAGAGAAACCACTGTGTGATCGTTGTTGGCTGTTGCTCTATTCACATTAGCACCTGCACACGTAAATGTGAAAACGTATTTCAAAATTCAATGCAAAACAACAAATGGGGAAAATCTCCCTTAAAGTTGTCCAAATGAAGT
This sequence comes from Carassius gibelio, assembly GCF_023724105.1. Taxonomy (NCBI): domain Eukaryota; kingdom Metazoa; phylum Chordata; class Actinopteri; order Cypriniformes; family Cyprinidae; genus Carassius; species Carassius gibelio. The sequence continues at coordinate 13,394,584 of NC_068391.1, forward strand.
TCTTAGCTATGGATATTACTAATCAAAAATTAAGGTTTTATATATTTATGGTAGGAAATTTACGAAATATCCTCATGGAGCACGTTTTTTACTCAATATCCTAATGATTTCTGGCATAAAAGAAAAATCGGTAATTTTGACCCAATGTTTTTTGGCTATTGCTACAAATGTACCCCAGCAACTTAAGGTTTTGTGGTCCAGGGTCACATATACTACATTTGAAAACGTTGGGTTCAGTAAGTACTTAACACTTTTATTCAGCAAGCACACATTAAATTGGCAGTAAACAATTTGTAATGTTATGAAAGATTTAGATTTTCAAATAAATGCTGTTCTTTTGAATTTATAAAATGGATCAATGTTTCCACAAAAAAATTAAGCAACAAAACTTTTCAACACAGACAAGACATTTTGAGTACCACTCTGCTGATAGCAAAGACCCAATTAACATGTGACAAATTTATTGTTGACAATTTTCATTAACATTTATTGTCAGTTTCATTGTTTGATGCAGCCTAAGTTTTGAACATGGCAACTTGCCTTTGCTGATAAGAAACTGCACAGTGCACAGGTGTCCTGCTCTGGCCGCTTTCATCAGTGGAGTCCTGCCCCCTTCTGATTCATGTTCCTGACAAACAAAGATACCAGTAAGCTCCAAAAAGGCTTTAATTGCATAAAACACAAAATAAATAAAAATGCAATAAAAGTAAACCGGGATTTCCACAAACCAGGTCAGCCCCTGTTTGCAGCAGCACATCGGCCACATCTGTGTGTCCGTTCTCACAGGCGTATGTCAGAGCAGTGTCACCCGTGGCAGTTGTGGCGTGGACATTAGCCCCTGAGCAGACACAGAGTAGTGTGTGAGCACAGTGTCATAGAAAGGAGTGGTTTCAAGAATAACATCCGACACAAGTCTTCACCTGCAGCCAACAAGTATTTGACCAGCTCCAGATGCCCCTCTTGTGCAGCTTCCATGAGCGGGGTCGAGCAACCCAACTCAATGTCCGCCCCAGCTTTGATGAGGAAATCAGCCACTTCTAGGAAGCCTCCGCAACACGCCAGAGTCAACGCCGTCTCCTGCGTCTCCTCTGTCTGAGCGTTAATATTTGCACCTAAACCAGCAAAAAAATAAAAAAACAATCATATGAACAATAAATTAACAAAGAAAACTCTGCAGAAATACAAAGCTTGCGGTGATAAAACTTAGACAGGGCTCCAAACTGCGACTAAATGGGCACATTTTGCAACCATTTTTTCTGACGGTGCGACTAATTTTTCTGAGCGGTCGCAATGGCGTGAACACCGCGTTGCCCAATTCATAAGCTCTGCCATTTATGTTGCATTTGTGAAACATCAAATGGCAAATGAAACTAAACTTAAAAATACATCATGCCACAATTACAACCAGAAGGCAGCAACAGAGGAGCACTTACTGGATTATTAGACATTCATTTCTACTTTTCTACTATATCATAAGTGGGAATGGATAACCTCTTCGTTTTGGCACAAAACAGCAAAATTGGAAATTATTTTGGTAAGATTTCTCAAAACAAATTGCATCGTGGCTGCTCGATTGCATTTGGCTGTATGATACAATTTGAACTACCTCTGGAAGTGGCTAAAATTGGCTTAAATTTTTTTTATACCCCATCCACGTGTATTAAACATTGGCTGCTTGTAATCGCATCAGTAAAAATGCACCTTAACCCCAAGTTTAAACAGGCTCTATGGGTGAAGTCTACAAAACTGAGGTGACCCCAGTACCTTGTGCCAAAAGCAGTGCTACCATCTCTTCATGGCCCTCACGAGCTGCCTCCATCAGTGGAGTGTAACCCTCATCGTTCACCTCCTCCAGGTTGGCCCCTCTCTCGATCAGAAGCGCTGCAAGCTCCACGTGGCCCCCGCACGCAGCCAGCGTCAGAGGCGACTCAAATGAGTCAGCAGGCATGTTTACCTGCGCACCGCTATCCAATAGCAGTCGTGCCACCTCCACATGCCCATCCTACACAAAACAACCACGAGAAAAAAAAATCTAAAACAACCTGCACACACATCAGAAGAAGAACCTACAGACGTGTGTACATAGAAGACAGTGTTACCATGCAGGCCTCCATGAGTGCAGTGTGCATTTCATCTGTCTTGTGCTCCTGGTCAGCTCCTGCTTCTAAGAGAAACCGGACCATGTCCAAGTGC